>NC_135786.1:37886500-38515500 GCF_051106095.1 Pogona vitticeps
CAGCTTAGTACTGTGATGTTAAACCAGAAGTGTGGGGGAAACTTCTCAAGGAAAAGAGACCATCTAGAAAAGGTACTCCATGAGACTCACTGACCTGGCTAGTTCCTGGTTTACAATGTGAACTGACATGGATTGCTTTGCATACTTCATACAGATAAGCTACAGCCAGGGCCGGTTCCTATCACAAGTCAAAGGCAGATGCCTGAAGAAGCCTATTTGGGGTGTTAGAAAAGCCTGGGAAACTGTTTGTTCTTAAAAATTTGTATAGTATTTTTATTTCCAAAGATGTTGGCACATGCAGCCAAGCCTAGTCTTTTGTTCGGTGGGACTGCTTTGTTCCACTTTGTAACATCACTCAGATTTCTTTACAGTGTTCCTTTGTATCATTATGGTGCAGTGGCCATGAACTCCTTGTCTCTACCCACTTGGTATGTTGCCAGGAAAGGTTGGTGCTGAAGGAAACTCATAGGACCATAGCACCCAGTCACATTTCCCTGAGGGGTGTGTGTGTATGTGTGTGTTAGTCTACCAGTTTTAATCAAAAGCAGCTTTAGGGAAAGCAGCAGATATAAATGGAAGAACCGCAGAAGAGGGCAGAGCTGCCTAACCCTTCCCCTCCTCTTACAATTTTTTTGACAATTTGTGGGAGCCACACATAGGTAAATATTCCCTCTCCCTCTCCCTCTCCCTCTCCCTCTCCCTCTCCCTCTCCCTCCCTCTCTCTCTCTCTCTCTCTATCTATCTATCTAGCTAGCTAGCTATGCCTCACCTTTGTCCTCAAGAGGACACAAGGTGGCTTACAGTGTTGAAGCAATAAATATTAAAAGCTTAAAACCCCTAAATAATTACAATATTCTAAAAGTATTGAGAGAGAAAGAATTAAACAATATCAATAAAATTGATAAACATAGATTCATAAATATAGATCCACAATGCCCATCAACGGCTATTGTCATAATGAATTCCAGTAACCATCATAGCTTTTGACAAAGGAGTTCTATGAAAACATACTTTCTTTCCTTTCTCCCAAAAGTGCTCCAAACAATATCATTGAGAGTACAAGGGCCATAATGTGGAGAGAGGTCATACTGCTTTCTTAGGCAGGAGGGAGGGAGGGAGGCAGAAAGAGTTACCCAAAATAAAACAAGAATTAAAGTGAATGTTTGTCTCTTCAGGACTTTCAAATGTTGGCATGTCTGGGCATCATACAGGCAGAATGGCATCTCAGGCAATGGAACTTGGGAATGCTGTGTAACACCTTTCCCTCTCCTAGGCTTCATTAAATATCTTAGGGTGGGAGGGGGCAAGTAACTAGGCTCACTCGAGGAACTACCCACCTGGCTAAGTACTCCTTGCTTTCCTGACAGCCAGCTCACAAAAACACCACCAAAACTTCCTTGGAATGTCTTGTATCAGGACAGAAGCAAACTTGCCTTGTTGGAAATAGAATATAGACCTCTGTTTCTGACTAGCTAATTTGTATCTGACTAGTATTCAATAACTGTAGTCAGAAAAGCATCCATAAACCCAATGGGAGAGGCAGAAAACCTCCCAGGAAGGACGAGAGTTGCTGGTCAAGAACTATAATAATAATATACCACATTCCTGCATTTCTATCAGATTTGCTTAGAGACTGAAACTCAGCCTGTTTTTTAAGTCAGACAAGTGAAGGCTTCCTGAGGCAAAGATATGAGTGGAGGCACACTAAATTATTCACTTCGGGTTGGGGCATTTACTTATAATCTCTTTTTTTTATAGCCATCTATGTGCAGTCTACTAGCTTTGAACCAGATGGGGCCAAGGGGCTAGCCCTAAACAGCCAGATAACATCATTCCTCATTTGGAGGACAGTACATACCACATGGCCTAGCCCAAGGTCACTAAACTAGGCTGCTGGTTGGTGTCATGGGAACTGCTACCTCATCAACAGCATTAAAATAAGGTTCAATGTCCAGTCTGGTGAGCTTCTGTACAAGGAGTGAGGAAAACATGTCATCTCTCTCTTTTTTTTCCTGAGAATAACTTCAGAGAATAGCATCCAGAGGTGATTCAGCATCCTGTCCTGTTTAACCTACTGCCTCAGCGCAAGACACTGTGGCCTCATCTGAGAGAGAGAGTAGGAGATCAACGTGGGAAGAGCTAGTCTGCAGTAATGGGTTAAAGCAGTAATTCAGTGCAGCTGTGGGGCCAGGAAAAAGGCTGCCATCCCTCAGTAGATGAAGGATCGGCCAACCGGCTGTAACCCAAAGAAGCCACCAGCCACTGCTGGCAGGAAAAGACACTGGAGGTAGGAGATGGGGACTGACTTACCTCAACTGGGCTTTGAGGATGTACTGGCAAAGGTGCCCACACTATGGGCAGCAGCAGTAGCAACAGCATCTGGTGCACAGGAGGCTGGGGAGAGGAAGAAGAAGCAGGAAGGTGGACACACACACAGCAAAGTTAGTCCTCTTCTAATAGAAGCTGCTGCCCCTCATCCAGCTGTCCCTCCGGCAACTCCTGCAGACTTCCCACATTCACGGGTGACATCAGGACTTTGGCATGCAGGATGCCAGCTACACCAGACAGTTTGCTGGGGAGTTCAGAAGTGTATGCGTGTGCTCAGCGAATTTGTCTGTTCTTGAGAGAACCTGTGTGCCTCCGTGTGTGTGTATATGTCTGTGTAAGAGAGAGAGAGATTGAGAGAGAGAGAGAGAGAGAGAGAGAGAGATTGTGCTCCCGATTCTGAGAGGGAACATCTACAGCTCCCTGTGTGAGAGGGAGATTGTACGTGTGCGGCTGTGTATGCGAGCAGGCTTTGCTCCTTCATGTGGGAGTGTCTGTTTCTATGGGTGTGTGTCTCAGAGAGGCTGTCTCTGGCCCTGGCGTTTGGAGCCACTCTCTCTTCAGTCTGTCGAAGCTGACAAAAGTTGTTGGGGAGTGACCAGGGGAAGTTAGCTCTTCTTGCACCGAGGCAGCAGGAGAGCAGCAGCTCGAAAAGAAGGATACAGTGGAGCACAACTGCTTAGACAAGCTGCAAATGTGTATAAAAACAGAATTCCATTCTCTCTCTCTCTCTCTCTCTCTCTCTCTCTGTGTGTGTGTGTGTGTGTGTGTGTGTCTTTCCTTCCAGAAGAAGAAAAGCACAAGCACCACTCTCTGACCTACTAGGTATCTTTCTTTATTGCGGAACACTGAAAAGTCCAGAACAAAAACTCATTCCCATGGAATTTTGAGAAGAGTTAAGACCTAAGGCTGAGCCAGGTTTCAGATAGAAAAAGCAGCTGATGTAACTGTTTTTCATAATACTCTAGTGGAAGGTCCATTTGTGGCCTTTAGGTCCTCTTTTCGACTTGTTATGGAGCTCTCAGTTGCTAGACCAATAAAATCTTTGAAACCAGGTAACATTTTCATATTGACCTGTCGGCAGGATTTGTCCCTCAAAATGATGAGATTGTTTAATTTAGTCTAATCTGTTGTTCTGAGAAATAGTTCGGACACTGCCAAAGGCTTCAGAGGATCGCATTAAAGAATTTTTGGAAGCTGATGTCTTGAAAACTCTGAGAGATACATGATAGCAAGCAGATTTCACAAGTCGTTTGGCTACACTGCTTTTCTTGGAAGTACAGCAATAACACACACAGAACTCTTATATGCTGAAAGATTTACAGTTGTTATACTACGACATGCAGAACCTCAATGGGCCTGTAATTTTGCTTTGTTATCTGGGCCATAACTGATACAAAGCAGATGTCCTAACTACTTTGATCTTCAAAATAAACACTCTTTTATTGAGTTTTAAGCTTGGGTTTTTTGCTCTGTTTAAAAATCTTCACTTCAAGGTGCTGCTATTTCACAGACATATCTGATGGGATTGAGTTCAGATTTAGTGTCTGTAACCGGGCTGGTGGATGTGGATCTCTTCTGAGAACCACTTTGTCTCACTCAGAAAGCTGCCAGAGGGTCAGGAGACACTACTAAATGGTGTGAACCATGGTTGGCTGAGACGGAATAATAATAGTAATAACCATTGTGAGGCAGCAAATTCAGCAGTGGGGGTTGTGTGTGAGAAGACCCAAAGAAGCCACAACTCCATCAGAAGCTTTTAAAGAGGGGATGGGGAACATTTGGCTCTCTGAATGTTGGGCTTCAGCTTCCATCAGCATCACTTAGCACGGCTGATGATCACAGGTGACAGGTTGCTGCTTCATCCAGAATATCACAGGATTTCTACTTATATGGTTTTTGTTTTTTGTTTTTAGGTTATGGCATGGACCTTTTTCCAGGATAAAGGATTGTAAGGTCATAATAAAATAAGAAATAAGAATAAGAATAAGAATAAGAAAGAAACCAAATGCTTGATTTCTGCTGCACAAGAACAAACACTCCAAACCAATGTGATGAAAACTAAGATCCAAGGAATTAGTGCTAATGGCAAATGTTGACTCTGTTAAGAAAAAGATAAAAGTGTATCACACCTCATCCGTGAGTGTCAAAAGATTGCACAAAGAGATTAGAAAACTAGACATGATAGAGTGGCAAAATGAGGACACTGGTCATTATGCAAAAAATGTAACTTGCCAACCTCCAAAAACCCATGGGAACACCAGGTAGAGAAGGTGTCAGAAAATGAGGAAGTCAAGATCTTCTGGAATTTCTGGATCCAAACTGACAGACACTTTGAAAATAGCACTCCAGACATAGTAGTGATAGAATGAAGAAATGTCTGGATCGTTGACATTGCAATTCTGGGAGGTTCCAGAGATGAAAATAAAGAATTGGAAAAACTAACAAAATACAGGGACCTGGCCATTGAAACATCTCCGTTGTGGAGGAAACACACTTCAGTGGTCCCCATAATTATCGGGGCTTGGAGAACAATCTCAAATTTCACACAGTACTATAAGCAGTTGCTGATCTCAGAAATATCCCCATCAGAGCTACAAAGGAACAGCATACATACTGCACTGATATTTAACAGATACTTAGGTTTTTGGTTAAAACTTGTATCTGTTATATAATACCAGTCAAAGTTTTTATAATTTTGATTGACTGCACCTGGTTAATAATAATAATAATAATAATAATAATAATAATAATAATAATAATAATAATAATAATAATAATAATAATAATAATAATAATAATAATAATAATAATAATATGCAGTCAAGCCAAGTATGACATGGCAGCTCTTTTTCAGGGATTTCCAGGTGGAGAATACTCAGAAGTGGTTTCCCCCTTCCCTTCCTTTGGGGGCACCCTGGGACTATGCGGATTGCCCAAGACTACCCAGGCTGGCTCCACTTGCAAGTGGCACAGTGCGGAATCAAACTCCCAACCTGGCTCCGCAGTCAGATACCTGAACTCCCACTGAGTTATCCAGCCAGTTGCTGAGAAGGAAGGATCTCTCTCTTGCAGAGAGTCCTTGTGCAAGTGGAGCTGTTTGGAGCTGTCTTCTTAAGTAAGTGTCTAGACTGAACCCATCATGCATGGGCACGAGAGAATTAAAACGACATTTTAAAACTAAATCTGCCCCCAGCTTTTTTTTTTTAAACTTAATTAGCACTGAAAAAGAGATACTAGATTAGACAGGTAAGCCTAGCAATATCAAACAAAATGAGAAAACAGAAAACACATTTATTACATTTATGAGAAGTAGGATAATATAATGGTTAAAGTATTTTTTTCTTTTCTTTTTTCTTTCGGTCAGGATGAAAGCAGACATGCTATTACTTGCCTCAATGCAAATCAAGGCACACATTTTCAGTTATAGAAATCGTGGCTGAGTTTCAAGCCAGAGCAGCCTTGGAACTATGGAAAAGGGGAAGTTTAAGTCATTCTTTCCTGCTGGACTTGTAGTACAAATGTACTTTCCAAAGCTGTCTGCAAAGCATCATGTCTACTGTATACATTCACTATGTGATAAAATACCAGTCTAAGGCCCTCAAAGGAAAGCTAAAACATTTCAAGAAAAGTAGCCAAAGTGTTCTCCTACTCATCTGTTGTGATTTCTGCCTACTAATTTAAAAAAGTTGAGCTGTGAGACTTACTCCTTCTGTCTGAAAAAGGCTCGAAATACCTTCCATAGTTCATTCTCTTAAACAGGCCCTGCACAGCAGCCCATCCAGCCATCCACAGTCAACTATACTTGCACTGTGCTTGGTGATTGCCCCCACCACACCAATCCACCATTGGTGGCAGCCATCAAAATCAAGAAGAGTAATCAAGCTCCTGGAGGCATGTGGATTGTGAGCTACATTTAGCTCAGTGGCCCGCATGTTGAGTAGATATACATTTTCAGGACCTTCCTTGAATTTCCATTTTTATAAACTGATAGCTGGAACTAGAAAGGGTTATCTTGAGGACGAGAAACATCTGTGCAGGTATCTCCAGCAACAAGAAGGGAAATAGCTGGAGTATGAAGAAATCTCAATGACTGGTTGTTGAGACACACAAAATTTCTAGCCTCCATTACTTCTTCTGTCAAGGATTCTGTATTTTATCCAGAAAGTCTCTGCCAAACTAATGTCTTTTCCCTTTATGCACGTGTACGACCAGCACAAATGGAAGAGAGGCAAACAACCCATACTTTTCAAAATGCACATGCAACAAGACAGCACCTGTTGTAGTTTTACATAATTTGCATAATCTGTGCAAAATTGTTGGTGCAAAAGAGCACAGTATCTAGTAGATGAAGTGTTTAAAAAAACATTATGGGATGAAACAAACAAGGATTTATTTCCTGAGAACTCAGTCATGTTTTTTCTAAGTTTATTTCTCTGGCTTCTTGGGTCTGGTAAGCCAGGGTGCTGGGTTTGAATGTCCCAGTGAAGAACTGTAAAATAGAACCAGAAACCCAGAGGCTTTTTATTATTATCATTACTCATACATACAAAACATACAAAATAAGAACTGACAAAAATAACACAAATAACAAAAGACAACAAAACTAAACATCCATATTACATATATAGATCAGAGATTTCGCCAGTATCTGGTCATCTAATATCATCAAAGGGTTCTTGTGAGCACTGGTTCGCCATGACTATTTCTTCCCTTAGTTCCTGTTTGTTTCTGGACCCAATCATATGTCAACTTCCAGAAACCCAGAGACTTAATGCCAGCATTTTCTGTGCATATTTTAAGGGTGTTGGCTAGGGTTTTTCTTTTACCTTTGGTGCCTTGGGGGGTGGAGAACATGCCTCCAAGAGGTGGAGCACATGCCTGCCAATAAGATACGTATTGCTTTGTTTATGCCCAGCTTAGCTGAAATCTAATTCCTGTTTATAGTTTTCTAGGGCACGGAGAGATCACTGGGTTTAAATTATGGATCAGATTTTCTGTGGGTGGTTGAATAGAAATTACCAGGTAGCTTGTATGTCAAGGAGGAAAGTAACACAAAGGGACAATGGCTATCACATGCCCCCAAATATTAGGACATAGGTGGAAGAGATTTCTTCAGGTTATACATACTTGTGCTATATGTATCAGGGAGGGCTATGACTCAGTAGCTGAACTTGTGTTTTGCACATCAAATGTGCTAGTTGCAGTTCCTGGAGTCTCCATGTAAGTCTGAGAAAAAGATCTACCTTAAAAGATGAAAAATTGTAACCACCAGTTGAAACAATTGTTTTCAAAAACACCAGACCTGAGATCCGTTTTCAGCACACAAACATGCAGTTTGTTACCAACTGTTATCCTATATTTGTTTAGAAATGTAGGTAGTGCTGCTTGTTCAACCCACGTTAGGTAAGGCTGCAGTAAAGTAACTGCTCAGATAATGATGTGCCAGAGAGAGACTAATAATGTGGACTAATGTTATAGAGGGCCTGTTCAGACTGGCCATTTTGGTGTGGGCTGGATCAGGCTACAAGGGTCTGCTGAGCTCAGGAGAAAGAGTGATGTGCCATTGCTGGATAGCTCAGTTCCCGATGGGGCTTCTTGACAAGGGCTGGGCTCGATTATCCATAGGATTCCTTCCAGCTCTGCAGTATTTTGCATGCTCCTTCCATCCAAACAGCAAATGACCTTGTGTACCCATATCCACTGTAAATTAAACACTTCCTCTGATCATCTTTGGAAGATGAGGGGAAGTGATATTACTTGTTAGCTTTGCTCTGCTAGATTGTTTCTTATGCAATACTTTGTTTAAATTTTAAAAATGTTTTTTGCCTGTCTTGTGTATTGCTGAATGAGAAACTTTATGCAGCTGAATTTTCGATTGGCAATACACAGACAGTAATAGTCTAGGTAAAGGTAAAGGTTCCCCTTAACATTTAGTCCAGTCGTGTCTGACTCTAGGGTGCAGTGCTCATCCCCGTCTCCAAGCTGTAGAGCCAGCATTTGTCCTTAGCCAGTTTCCATGGTCACATGGCCAGCGCAACTAGACATGGAATGGCGTTACCTTCCCACCGTGGTGGTACCTATTTATCTACCTATTTATTGCATTTTACATGCTTTCGAACTGCTAGGTTGGCAGGAGTTGGGACAAGCGATGGGAGCTCACTCTGTTGCATGGATTCAATCTTACAACGGCTGGCCTTCTAACCTTGAAGCATAGAGGCTTCTGCAGTTTAATCCATACCACCACAACATCCCCTGGTCTAGAAGACATTAAAAAATCTGTCCCCCTGACTCTCTGCGGATGATCAAGGGATGGGGTCAATTTCCAATATCCTGAAGCAGCCCATAAGCTCTTTCAAAATACCAGAAATTGACACTGGAAGGAGCTGCAAGGATCTAGTTTAGTCTGTTCCAAATCACCACAGGGTTCTAAAATCATTTAAAGCTTTATTCTGCACCTATATGCCCTCACGATGGCTGCCTCTCACAGCAACCTGCTGCTGTTGCAGGTTACTGTGTTATTTTCAATTTTTAAACTTCTGTCCATCACAACAATACATCAATATTGCAGACAGAAAAAGAGCAGATTGGAGTGCAAGATTTTTCTACAGCCTGATACATATGCATGGACACACACATATATATATACACACAAATGGGGGTGGAGATGGAGAGGGAGTAAGGAAACCAGCAGGGCTGGCAAAAGGGGAAGCACAAAGAGAAATTGACCAGAGAAACTGACAAAATTGGCAGCTTCTAGGCTTGCAAAGGAGGGAGAATTTTCCCCAGTCTTTGATTCTCTCCAGCTTCCACTGTAAGTAGGAGGAATGAAGGGTGGGGGGAGCGGGAGCACAGAGGCCCTGACACAGGCGAGTGCTTATGTCTCTCACAGCCACTTGTTGCTGCCAGTGGTTGTGAGAGACATAAGCATTTGTTTTAATTTTTAACATTTGTTTTAATTTTTTATTTCTTTCTAAGTGAGATAGTGCTAGATCAATATCACAGATATACAAAAAATTAAAACATTCAGACTGCAAGGATTTCCTGCAGCCTGAAACCCATGATCCTGACAAAGCCAATAAACATAATTTGCACTGACAGAAGCATTCAGGTATGCCAAAATGATGCAAAATAAATCTGTTTCACAAGCAAGTTAAAATAAATGACCACCTCCTGGCCAAGGAAAATAGCTCAATTTGCAGCCAAAAAGATGTTGGAATTTAGCAACCTTTTAACACTGCCTTTAAGAGTTTTAGGCTGGGAGGGGCCCTTCTAGACTAGGATGACTGTTAATCAATCCAGCAGCAATCAATTATTCCCTCTCTGCCCAAGATTTTGAGGACAGATTCAGTACGCCTCCCTAATCAAGAATTCATTTCCCACACGTCTTCAGTCAGATAGTCTTTGTGGTTGATTAGAGTTGGTTAGTAATGCATTTAGTCAATCATGTAGTCAGTATGAAGCTAATTGGTATGCAGATATGCATCAGTTAAGCTTTGTTCATGTAACCAGTCTTTTTTATGATTTGCTGTTTTTTTTACCTATTCAGAACTGTGAGTAAATGGAACCTTTTATTCTTTCCCTCACCAGTGTCTCTGAGCAAATTATTGAGACAATAAGCGCCAGTTGATGAGAACCAAGCAATAAGAAGTGGTGTACTTTGGGGAGAACTGAAGCTAATTCTGCTCTGTGGATTACTGAACGTTTTCCACTGTATGGCTGGAGGTTTTTAAGCCACAAAATTACACACTTGGTCGAGTAAAAATAGACACACTTTGTGAACAAAAAAAAATGTCTGTGCTTCCCTGGGTGTTGTGAAGTTAAAATTTTTAAAAATGATTTGAAGCATGATTCAGAAACAGTTTTTTTTACATGTTTTTAAAAACATGTAACCACACCTTCACATCCAAGTAAACCACATAAACGTACTCACGAGTAAACTGGGTAAACTTTGCTCATGAGTAAAATAGGTAAACCAGTGATCCTAAAACCTGTGTGGATTCCTCTCACAGGAGAATAAACATCTCCAGTGTGACCAGAAGGATCACTCAAGTGACAGAGAGAAAGACCATACTGAAGAGAAGACTTTTAAGTGTGCACCAGACTGCTCCAAATTTCCTTGTCTGGACAGGTCCTGAACCTCAGCCTGGAACATACAGTACTTTTGAAAAGTCTTCATGATCTGGGCTCGATTTTTGTGGATAATTTGAAGCTCCTCATACTGCTGCAGCAGCACTGAATATTTATTGTGCTTCCTTCCTCCCCCCCCATCCCCCCCCCCCGGTTCTTTCATACATTCAGATGTACTGTTTCCCCTTTCAGATAATTTGTGGCTAAGAAAAGAGGAAAACCGAAAAACAACTTTTGGCACCGGCCTAGGGCTTGATGTCAAACAACATTGCATCCTCCACTGGATTGTGCTGTTTACAAAATGGATCAGAGCGGATCACACACAAGGATGTGCAAAAAGAAGCCAAGGGATTTGCTTGGAAAGAAGGAAACCTAAACAGCCGCATTTGGTGCAATTGTTTGAGAATGCAGCCCAGCATTCTTTGCACTTGGGTTTTTCTGCCGGGCAATGGGAAACTGAAAGGGTCTTCTGCTCTGGGGGGGGTGGGGAGGGGAGGGAAACAAAAGATCTTGCAATTGGCTAGAAAGTAGGAGGGAAGAGGCCAGCTGGCTCATGGATGGGAAGCTGTTTGAAAAGGCTGGATTCCAGGCGTCCGCGGTTGCAAGCAGCCCAGCAAAGCCTCTGAGTTTCCTTCTGCACTGATTGCTTCTGCTAGCTTCAGCCCCCAATCTAGGGCAGACTCTTGCCACCAGTGTGTACAGTGAGCACTCTTTTGCTGTTGGCAAGCCACAGATAAGTAGCACAGACTCAGCGTGGATCTAGGTGAAACAAGAGTGAATAAAAAGGACCTGGAGTGGCTGGAGGAAGAATCAATTGATCTTCTGATGGTTGAGTTGAATTGCAAGTGGAGGAAAGACTGAGTGTGATGTAGTAGTTTATTGGACTGGGATGTAAAATAGAACAGAGTCTGGGAAGGGCACTACATCTCCCAGAATCCCCAACCAGCATGGCCTCTGCTGGGAGATTCTGCTGGGAGCTGTGGTCCAGTTTGAAGCTGTGGCAAATGGGTAGATCCTAGTTCCCATTAAATGTTTGCTAGCCAGTCACTCTTTCAACATTTCCTATGTTACAAGGTGAGGATTGTAAGAATAAAGTGTAGAGGGTAGTAATCATATATGCCACTACAAGGTCATTAATGGAAAGACGGGATATATAAGCATGTGACAAAAAGTCTCTTCACTTATTATTATTTATCCCCCAAAACACAAACAGTAACAATTCATCACTACTTTGACACACCATCTGTGTTTGGGGAAAGAAAGAAAAATCAGGCACAAGGACTGTAATAAATGTAAATAAATATGATGGTTTGCTATGTACTATCAAGTTGCGTCCTACTTATAGTGACTGTAATCCAGTTTTCAAGGTACAGTATTATATGGGATCTTTAAGGAGCATTTTTATGATTCTCCAGCCTATCCCATCCATGAGTTTCCATGGTTGACTGGGGATGTGAATGAAGGTCTTCTGAGTCCTATCCTCCCACTCTGTGATGCGAATCACTTTGAGCACAGGAGTAGTGTTGCATGTAAACAAATGAATGTATTTTTTAATTTCTTTATATGCCGCCCACGCTACCCAAAGGTCTCTTATATATATGATAATATACATGAACTGAATGGAGAGAAAAGTGGGTTACCTGTCAGAAATCACCCCACTCCATGTAAAAAACAAAAATTGTGGTGGATACAGAAACCAGCTTGTTCGAAGTACATGCCTCCTAACTTTGCATCTGCTGTACCTGCCATGCGCTAAACAAGAATCAGTTTGTCTGCAGTGCTGATGTGTCTTCACCCTTCAGAGACAAAACTGGGCAGCCCTCAGCTGGCTAAACAGTGTGGTTCTTTAGACCGCTGCCTCTGCTTTAGACGTTGCAAAGAGGACCACAGGACAACAGAGTGACAAAGAGCTTGCGGAAGCCAGACTTTCCCCCCTGCTGCCCTCTGCCTTTGACTCCAAGCAGAGCTGGACTCAAAATAAACCTCAGGAGGCTCCTCCACCCAAAGGCTGGAACAAGGCCTGGAAACAAGGCCTGCCGAGTCATCACATTTTCCACAAAGCTGTGGAAGCTGTGGCGGGGAGTCAGGAATGGGATGCGGGGGGATGGCGATGCTGTGTAGCACACTGTAATTGAAAACAGAACAGATTGGTTACAAGAGGGGAGCCCTGCCTACAGGCTTCTGAGATACCTGCAGACCTCATTTCTAGAACTGCTAGGAGCTGTTTGATGGGAAGGGCTGGGTGGGTGGAGGGAATGTTTACTGTACATGTTTGCCAGTGCTGGGGGAACAAGACAGCTTTGTCTCGTTTAAAGGCAACATGGAAGAAAGGAAGTGAAGGAAGAAGAGCATGTGGTGGAAAGAGGAAAGGATAGCTTTGTAGGCATTTTCTTTCTAGGCAGCTTTTTTGAAGGTTTATGTTGTCAGAAATTCTCTGAAAGTACTGATATGGTGTTTCTGTTGAAGAATTTTGAATTTTGTTTAAATTCCTCTAACTGAGTAGCAGAAGTGCAGGGATTCACAAAGCAGAATAGCTTCAAATTCCCCAGATTAGTCCACCACTTTTTCTTATTAACTGGCACTTGCAGTCTCAATAACCCACTCTTGAGACATTTGTAGTAGAAAGAATAAAATGTTACTGGTCGACCAGACCAGATGGGTGGGATGCAAACAAAAAAACAAAAAAACAAACAAACAAACAAACAAACAAACAAATACTTTCAGTTAAACAGCAAACTGAGAAACACGACTGCTTTCAACAACAGACTTCAACAGATTATCTCACTGCCAACAGACTACAAAGGGGATGGACACAGACCACAGAGGCTTGCTTATTTTTGAATTCAGGGGCAGGGAAGGAAAGATTGCTCAGTGCTGGACAGACTGACAAGTCACCCCAGCCCAGAAAGGTCCCTCTCAGCTAAACCTCCTGAAGAGAAAACGTGAGGTTGCGGTAACACCAACAGTTTGAGGGATGTGTGTGATAAAATGCCAAAGAAATTAGGGTTGTTGCTGCCTAACCATGTGTATAAGAGAGGTTTGGGAAGAGAGCTGTCCTTCTACAGGAGAAAGAAATGTGGAGCTCCCGCATAAATTATCTTTTCATTCCCCTGTAACTTGCAGTGTCCAGATTTTAATGAAACAAAGAAACAATGTAGATGAGTAACACCTGTAGAATTAGTCACACTTATGTTGCCTGGAATTATAGCAACAATGAAAAGACTTATACCTTCATAATCAAATGATTTTTCCAAATGATTGGAAATGATTGTCTGGTTTCATTCTGAAATTAGCCCTAAATGGGATAAATTCCAGTTGAGATTAACACAGATTCTGATTCTCTCTCTCTCTCTCTCTCTCCCACCCATCCACCCCCAGGACTATAAGGTTCTGTGGGGCTGTTAGAGAGATATTCTGGGACCAGCTTCTCTGACCGGACAACAGGGGGATAGAAGGAAGCCTAGCTACTTCAAATCTATCTCCAGCTTCCCCTTCAAGAATAGGGATAATCAGGAGAGTGGGCTGCACTCACCTTCCTTTCCTGGCGGAGGATGTGAAGCCGGTTGTGTCAAGCGGACATAATTTATTCACACCATCACACCTATACCACTTTTCTTTTAATTCTGCTAACGATCCTCCGTATATTCACATCACCTCAACACAATAGTTTTAGCTATGGGCTTTTCAAACTTCCATGTCACCCCCTCCCAGCCACACACAAACACACACAGAGAGAGAGAGAGAGAGAGAGAGAGAGAGACAAACTCCAAACACAAACCTTCAGCCTGAGTGGTTGCTTCAATCCCAATTACACTCTTGTTAATAGGGCTTGCAAGCTTTCAGCACTAATAAAGGCAAAGAGGAGGTTTCATCCAAAAAGAAGCAGCTTCTTTAATATGGTTTGGACAAGTAACCCTTTATTGCTTTACATAGCATTGACTGTCATTGAAGTTCTTAATAAAGAGATACTAATAATCAGTGTTTTTTTCCTCCTGTTTCTCCAAATGCATATCTGTCAGCTTCCCATCGCATTAGATGTTTTCCCAACTGTACTTTTTAAAAAATGTCCAACTGCACACTAAAAAAATAATGTGGAATCCTGTCCATCTGGTCATATCTTCTAGTGTTGGGAGGCCAAGAGGTTAAGCTGTTCTCAAGTCCTCACCAACACATCGCTAGGATGCCTGGGTGACTAGTCTGTACCTTTTCAGAAGCACCTTTTCTAAGTCTTCTGTGCCAACACCTGATGGCGCGCAGCGTACACATGCCAAACAGGTTAAGCTGGTTTTCAGGAAGTCAGGGAACACTACCTTAAACTGCTTATATGGCCGTGCCCTGCTTCTCACCACCTCAGACATGCAAAACTTGAGTTTCTCAACAGCAACTAAATATGCCGAATTGAATGCCTGAGTTAACCTTGTCACAGTCATATTTGGGTGTCTCTCTAGAGTCTTTACCTCTGCCTGTTTGTTGCCAAGTCTCTGTAAAACTGTGAAGGGGCTACATCTGTGTGTAACATTATACAAGTCATAAGTAGTCTCTCTCTCTCTCACACACACACACACACGTACACACATTATCTCTCTCCTACCCATTCCCATCTAGCTTGCAAATACCAAACCAACTCAGCAGTTTTTTTATTACAGAGGATGCTTAACCTCAAAATTGTCCCTTTCATTTGTTTCCCACGAGGGTCTTGGAAACCAGACCTTCAGCTAAAAAACTCTATCTGTGGCCCCTATCCTGAAAAAAAAAATACATCGCATGTTGGAAATTCCCAATGGCATTAAACTCCCTTGATCCTATCGCAAAAACATTAACGTCCTTTCCAGTCCAAGCTAGCTACTGGTGCCAAAGAGATCCAAAGTCTCCAAACCATTGTACAGCATTTTGGAGTAACTTGTGGTGTCCCATACAGACCTTAATTCATGGTCCAGGCAGGCAGAGTCACATCCTGGTAGCAAGTGAGCCGGAGAGCCTAGAGGCATCCTCTTGATGCAGGCAGTTTGGTTCGAAGGAAAGGAGAAGGCAAATAGTTGAGAGTGCTGTTAAACTGAAAGCTCAACCTGATTGAGTTTTCCAGCTCTCTGGAATCCAAGGAGCAGTAATAGAGGGGTAATGTCCCATGTCCAATCCACCCATAAAGAATACTGTAGAATAGGATGATAGTCTAAAACTTTACTACAGCTCTATATCTAAGCTTTATATCTTTCCTCCACTCTGCCCTCCTCTTCCCCCACACTAGGCATTTCTGTTGTGGGGTGCCTACCTGTTCTTGCTGGGATTCCCCAAGATTCACTCTGCAAAGTCTCTCCAGGCCGTGGGATTAAGTGTACGCCAGTGGTGCTGGTGTGCACAGCCTCCTCTCTCCGCTTTCTTGCTTAGGCACAGAGCAGAGCTAACAAGTCCCAGCCAGCCTTTGTGGCTGGCTTGCTGAGGCTCGTCCCAATCCCTTTCTCCAAACTCCCCAAGCCTTGCAGAGGAAGGAGCCAGTACCCAAGACCTGTATTGGGGACGTGGGTGGGGAGAGGGAGTGGCTTGAAGCCCCTAAGCAAAATGTTGCCATGCTACTGCTGCTGCTGTGCTTCCAAGTCACCTGTCCTTGAAAGCGTATCTCCTGTCCTCCTCTCTCGGCTCTATCAGGGACCCTCTCAGGTTCCAGCTTTCAATTTCTGCCATTAGGGAAGAAATCCGGGACCCATCTCAACAAAGCAAGAAAGGAGGTCCCCAATCACAGCAGGGCTGACTTCCCACGTTTTGAAGTTAGCTAAAGAACAGACATTGTCCTCTGAAATGGTTTGGGGGATATGACTATCAACTTCAGAATCTAAACATCTCTAATTGCAGAGCCTAGAAAAGTTACTTTTTTGGACTGTAACTCCTAGTTCTCTCCAGCCAGCATGGCCACCGAGAGTTGAGGTTAAAAAAAAGAGACATGTTTCTGAGGTTTACTGGATTACATTACCATTTTTCTTTCTTTTTCTTTCTTAAAAAATTTATTTGCACATTAAAAAATCAGTGAAAACATACAACCCACCCCCCAAAAAACTAATAACACAAAAAACACAAAAACAATTATGGAAAATGTGCTCTCCACCACTGGGACCATTTGGAGATACTGTATAATTGATTTTTTTCCTCCACTTCTCTTCCAAAACTGCACTGACTCTTGCAAAGTTACACAATTTCTGTCAAGCCCTATGAATTTTGTTGACACTAAACTCATGAGAACTGGAATCCAGAAGGCCTTCCTTAGCTTGCTTCCCCATTTCTCTTTATGATGGTCCTTGTTCTCTTCACTTCTTCTTGTCCTCTTCCTCCTCCAGCTCTAATTAAGAATAATAATAATGTGCCATCAAGTCAGTTCTGACTTATGGTGATAATACTCAGTAGTGGTTTACTATTCCCTTCTTCGGGGGGGGGGCGCCCTGGGACTGTGCAGCTTGCCCAGGGCCACACAGCCTGGTTCTACTCCCAGGAGACACAGTCGGGAAATGAATTCCCAACCTCTGGCTCCACAGCTGGATACTAAACCACTCCGTTATCAGCCAGCTCTTCCAGTTCTGAAAGGCTGACTCAGATTATCAAGGGGCTAGAGCAACTCCCTTGTGATTTGCAACATTTATCTCTGTTTAGTGAATAACAGACTATGTGTTGACAAGTCACTTCCAACTTTCTAGATACAAAGGGCTCAGAAGTGGTTTACCATTCCTTTCTTGTGAGGATGCTCTCCGATTATGTAGCATGCCAAGGTCACACAACATGGTTCTTCTGCCAGGAGGCGCAGTGGGGAATCAAATTCCTGACCCCAGACTCTGCAGCCAGGTGCTCCAACTCACTGAGCTACCCATCCAGCTTCAATCAACTCTACACAACAAGAATCATTTATGAAAAATTGGCTGAGATTGACCTTTATTATATTGCTTGAAAAAGGAAAATGCCAAAGATTGCAGTATATGCAAAATGTCAATATTATAATCTATTTCCTTAAGATTTTCTTAAGTACTGTATAATACACGACAGAATTTACAGGAAGTGTGAACAAGGAATTGGGAAGGGATGCAATTTAGATTCAAAGGAGCATGTGGAACAAGGGAAATACTATTCTTTCAAAAGGTACTTAGAGAGAGATGCCATGAGATGAATGTGGATATATGTGTGTGAAGGTGTTGTCACTGGTGACCCAGGCGGACATGCAGCTCCTTGTGAGCCCAAGGAAGCTGTCAGCTCCAAGGCACTTAGAAGGTGTGGTGAAGGGAAGACAGATATTCCCTGAAGAGGCTGCTGATAGGAGGCACCTGAGGGAGATGGAGGAGGGAGTGCCTGAGCGAATAAAGCCGGAGGAACAGGAAGAGTCAGGAGCTTCAGGAGTAGCAGGAACCAGCACAGAAACCTTAGTTGAGGAGGAAATTTGGGGGAAAGCTGTTGAAGAATGAGATCTTCTGTTGTGTGCCTCTGGGGAGGTAGAGTGCAGCTGGGAGAAAGATCCCTGACAGGGAACTTCAGTGGAAGGAACTGTGGAAGAGGGTCCCCTGTCCTACTGTTTACTCCTGGCACTTACACCGCCTGACTGCAGCAGCAACATCCAACCCAACATAGTTGTGGCATTGGCAGCTCAGATTCCAGTGTGAGAGACAGAGGGGACTCCAGGAGGAGCAAAGGAGCCCACCCAGGTACCCATCACTGACTGTACTGGCCAACCTTGAAGGGACTGCAATCTGGTCCTGGACTTGTACAGTGGTGCCTCGCATAGCGAGGTTAATCCGTTCCGGATTAACCTTCGCTATGCTGAAGCATCGTTAAACGGTACAGAAAAGCCCATGTTTAATGCGTTCCAAATGGGCTAAATACTCACCATTCAACGAAGCTTCGTAATGGCCGGCAGCCATTTTCACGCCCTCGCCTCGCTTAACGAGGGCGCGAAACGCTGCGCGCGGCCATTTTAGGCCATTTCCCGGCTTCCGGCGGCCATTTTGGCCGCCGAACAGCTGATCGGCGGGGGGCGTTTTGCAAAGATCGGTAAGCGAAACGCTTACCGGTCTTCACAAAGCGAATTTTTCCCTATGGGAACAACGTTGTGTAATCGCATTAGCGATCCGAAAAAACGGATCGCTATGCGATTTAATCGTTACACGGTGCGCTCGTTAAGCGAGGCACCACTGTACTCCTGTCCCATTTTTTTTTCTGTACTTGGACTGTAGGGGCCACCAGTGAAGTTAAGTGGAGCCCAAACTGAAAAGACATCTCAGTCTCCCAGGAACTCAACAGATGGAACTGGAGGGGTGGTTACTGTTATTAAACCAAAATTCTCCCCCCAAAAAACTGTTACATAGTGGTTACATACTGGAGATCCACCAATCAGGTGTTGAATTGCCCAGAACCTTCCTTGAAGAAGAGGCTAATGTCTTCCCCCTTCCCTTACTCAGCTGAAACCATTTTCCTAATTAACTCTGTTGGAGAGAGTGAACTCAGTCAAACCTTGAAGTTTCCATTCTTACAGAAATAAGACCCAGGTCTTGCTGCCTTCGAATTAACAGTGCATATTTTCTCCCAAATTATTCTAGTCAGCTTGTCCCAAGTATGAACTACAATGCCTATTGTCCAAAAGGAGCTATGATCCAGGGATGGTAATTTGAGTTATGGGACTCACTGTCAAGTCGGACTTAAGTCCTACCTAAACTGACTTAGCTCAGTTTTTTCCCCAGTGACTTGGACTTGACTTGTAACTTGGAACACACCTACTTTCTCCTGTTTTTCTAGGGGAAAAACTTGTGTTTAGTAAGGACTCCGACTTGGGGTTTGGGACTCAGAACATGATACGAAAGACTCATACTCATACTTGAGCCCAAAGACTTGCCAACATCGTTGCTATGGTCCCCCACACTTTCCCAGTCGCTTGACATATTCGCCTTTCCTGAGCTGTTGGGTGGGGTCAACAAGCTAAAGCAAGTCAACATGGGGCTACAAAGGTTGTTCAAAAGAAACCAAAATACAGTTAAACACATTTAAACAGTACTGAACACCAAAACTTGAAATGCTTTATTTATTTCATGGTGCTTACTGTATATTGCATTTTGTATTGTTGATTTTAATGTGATTTGTCATGTCGTGAACTGGCCAGAATGTATGGGCAGTATACAAGTTGAAATAATAAATAAACAAATAAATAAATACACTTGAAGGTTCTGTTGCACTCATGTTTTGCTGTGGAATGGGGGGGGGGAAATGATGCATTTGAATTACGGTACTGGAAGAGGGCTTTGCAATCACACTGGACTGTCAGAAATGCCAAGTGGTTCCTAGATCAAATCAAGTCTGAAATTCTATTGGAAGCAAGAATTACAAAAATTGAGTCTGTTGTACTTTTCCAGATTCTCTCTGGAAAAGGCAATAATGCAGAAAAAGATGAAAGCTATTTACGAGATGGATTGACTCTATAAAGGAAGCCACAGCTTTGAATTTATGAATGTCGAGCAGGATTGTTAATGAAAAGACATTTTAGAAGTCAGATTGCCATTTCTATTTTGGGAAAGACTTCTGCAGATTCCGGACCATCAGGAGGAACTAGAAATACTAGAGAGCAAACGTTTGGGAGTACTGTGGAGAACTGTGCCCTCTAGTGGTGTACTCCATAACGTAAGCCACTGCCTTTTATCTGTCAAGCCTGAAATGTAAAAACTCACACTGATACATTCATATATTGGCTTAACTTGAAGATAGAACTTGTGACTTGAAATTGGTATACTGTCAGTCCAAAGCCATCCATTTCTCGGGTTCTTGATGTTTTTCACAGGTGTACCTTCCACAGGATATACCCATTACAGCTTAAGAGGTGTAAGATGTAGGAAAACAAAGCCTGATGGGCAAAGATGAAAGGGATTCAGGTACTTGTTAATTCAAGAAGGGGTGGAATGATGCAGCATGTGGCAAGGGAAAGGAAGTAATCAATAATGTAGTCAAGCAGGAGTTGTAGATGTGTACATGTTTGTGGCAGCCTTGAATATCCAGTGATAGTTCTTTGCACCAACCACATTTCTGTACAGTATTTGGGGCAACACAGACACTTAAGGGTTTTAGCACATTCCCTTTTTGCTATTATTAAGGCAGGTTGAATTGTATGTTTACAGTATGGATATATTTCCCTCAGAAAATACACATGTTTCTCAAATATAGCCCAGCATTACCTAAAAGGAAAGAAAGAAAATAATATTTTTTTTATTTAAAATATTTTAACCCACCTTTCTCCTTAAAATGGACCCAAGGTGGCTTACAACAGTTGGAAGACAGTATTTAAGTTAATAACAATGACTACACAATACTAAAAGGATCAATGAATACATTATCAAAAACCAAAAGCAACACCAAAACACATTCAATATAGTACGCTACAACAATTCATTTTAAAAAAACCCATTCAGCAGCCAGTCACTCAGGGAAAGGTTGCCTGAAGAGAAAGGTATTCACTTGCTTGCAGAAGGACAGTAAAGGTGAGGCTAGCATAGCTTCCTGAGTGAGGGAGTTCCAGAGTCGGGGAGCAGCAACAGAGAAGGCCCTCTCCTGTGTCCCCACCAGATGCACCTGTGAAGGTGGTGGGACTGAGAGGACAGTCTCTCTTGGGGATCTAAACACTCGAGCAGACTCACAAAAGGAGATGTGAACAAGGAGTGAAAACTCATGGAAGAAACATCAGTCATGTAAGTTATGCAGATGAAACCATTTTACCGACAGGAAGCAGCAATGACTTGAAATGAACTTTAGTGAAAGTGAAAAAAACAAAGTGACAAAGCAGGACTGCAGCTGAACGTTAAGAAGACAAAAATCATGATTACAGAAAAACTATGGAACTTTATTGTTGGCAATGAAGAAATTGACATAGTTAAAGATTTTATATATCTTGGTTCAATCATAATGTCAAATGTAGATGGCAGTTAAGAAATCAGAAGACTGAGACACAGAAGGGAAGCAATGAAGGAACTAGAAATCATATGTATCACTGGAGACGAAGGCCAAGATCATCCGCACTCTTGCGTTTTAGATCACTATGCATGGGTGTGAAAGCTGGACAGTGAAGAAATCTGACAGGAAAAAAAAACTGATTCATTTCAGGTACTGTGCGGGAGGAGATCTTTGCAGATACCTTGGACTGCCAGAAAGAGGCAAAAATGATGGAACTTCGTCAGGAGAAGGCAGGATTCTCTGGAAAGACAATAATGCTAGGAAAGGTTGAAGGCAAGAGGATAAGAAGAATACCAAATATAAGATGGATTGACTCCACAGGCCTGACTTTGTAGGAGTTGAGCAGCACTGCTGAAAACAGGACATTTTGGAAATCTCTCAGTCATAGGATTGGCATAAGATAGGGGCGACCTGATGGCACATAACAACAAAACATGGGAAAAGCCCATTAAACTGGAAGTGACTTGTGAATATAACACATACTGTAACCTCTGCAGATAAGAGGCTTATCTCACTTCTCTCTCAGATCCAGGTTTATAAGATCTTGACCTGACAAAAATAATTTTATTTTGTAACTTTTTTAGTGATCCAGTAAAGCAGGAGAAGAAGGGACGTGGTGGCACTGCGGGTTAAACCGCAGAAGCCTCTGTTCTGCAGGGTCAGAAGACCAAGCAGTCGTAAGATCGAATCAAACACAACGGAGTGAGCTCCGGTCGCTTGTCCCAGCTCCTGTCAATCTAGCAGTTCGAAAGCATGTAAAAATGCAAGTAAATAAATAGGTACCACCTTGGTGGGAAGGTAACGGCGTTCTGTGTCTAGTCGCGGTGGCCACGTGACCACGGAAACTGTCTTCGGACAAACGCTGGCTCTACAGCTTGGAAACAGGGATGAGCACCGCCCCCCAGAGTCAGACATGACTGGACTAAATGTCAAGGGGAACTTTTACCTTTACCTAAAGCAGGAGAACGGGGTCATTTCTACAGCATCCAAGCACTTCTCACCCCCATCTCCCTCTCTTTAACTTTTTTGTCCTGAGAAAGTCCTTTTATACCCTCCTTCTCACCCATATGCTTACTGCATGCGGCTTACGCACTTACATGTTCAGCATTTGTACCATCTCTTTGTAAAACTGCAGATGCTGCCAGTGTCCTGCAGATTCTACATAACAATAACTCTGTGCGTGGGCAAAGTTAAATGGATATTAAACATGACTCTGGTCATACAAATTATCTACACCAGCTTCTGTCAGTCTGGTACCCTTCAAATGTTGAAGATCTTACTATCCATATACAGTGGTGCCCCGCTAGACGACGACCTCGCAAAATGACGAATCCGCATGACGATGAGGTTTTACGATCACTATAGCAATTCCCAAAACAGTGTTTCCAGTGGGCAATTTTCACTGGACGATGTTTGGGTCCATGCCTCGCAAACTGTTTCTCGCAAGACGACGATTTTGGCACTGATCGGTGCTTTGCAAAACAGGTGTTTTCGGGACCAATGCTTCGCAGGACAGCCATTTTAACAGCTGATCGGCGCTTTGCAAAATGGCTTCCGTATGGGCGATTTTCGCAAAACAATGACTATTTTCCCCATTGGAACACATTAAACAGGTTTCAATGCATTCCAATGGAGAAACGGTTTTCACAAGACTATGTTTTCACAAGACAGCGATTTCTATGGAACGGATTATCATTGTCCTGTGGGGCACCACTGTAATATGTATGGAAGGCACCAGGCTAGAAAAGGCAAATCTATAATATTTTCACATGTTTTGAGATAGGTTTTAATTCTGATTTAATTTTTTAAATGAATTATTTATTGTGTTTGATATGCTTGCTTTTAAATGTTATGTTTTATATGCTTCAGTTATATATATAGGGAAAATGGTGGTGCAGATACTAACAAAGAAACAAACAGATAAATCTTTTTTTGTACATTCACAGCTAGTAAGCATGCTTGACTCATAATATAAATAATGCAGCATTTAGGAAAGCCTGAGTGATTAAAGAACGGTGGCATAGGACAAGTTACGAGTATGCTTGAGAAGAACAGAGACACAACTAAGATGTAATTAATAAGGCAGTAAGAGATCCTTCAGAAATGTGCCATTCCAAGCTCTACTTCCAATGCTTCAGGCCTGCTTTCCTCCCCTCCCTGTTCTTCCTGCTGAAATGGCTGCAGGATCATATACTGTACAGTGGGGTCTTGACTTGAGAACTTAATCCGTATTGGAAGGCGGTTCTCAAGTCAAAAAGTCTGTAAGTCAAGTCTCCATTGACCTACAGTGCATTGAAAACCAATTAATCCCGTAACAGGCCGTTTTTGTTCCATTTTGGTTTTTTTTTTTGGTCTGTAAGTCAAATCTCAGTCTGCAAGTCAAACCTAAATTTTGTGGCCAGAGAAGTCTGTAACTCAAAAAGTCTGTAAGTCAAGCCGTCTGTAAGTCAAGGGTCCACTGTACAGGCTTCTACAGAAGCAGGCCAACCTTTAGGTTGGGAGGCTTAACAGAAAGGGTACCTAACAGCAGAAGGAAGCTAGAAGCAGAGAGAGAAAGAGAGAGACCGTTTTAAACAAGTTCCTTTGTTTTTGTGGCTTCATCTTTTTCTCTTTTAACACAGCCGAAATAGGAAGTTTTTGTGTCCTTGCTGATGAAAGTCTAAAAAGATCCCAAGAGAGATAAGGATCCCGGCTCTGGTTTCACTTTGCAAAAGGTGCACAAACTCTCACGCATGAGACTAAACCGAGCTGTTTCTAACCACTTCCCTTTTTCACCTCCTCCCCCTTTCCTCTCAACCATCCGATCAATTTCACTTCCTGTTATTGATAATTACAGCTTGAACGTGAAGGGAGGCCAGGCTGGTGGGGGTGAGGGGAGATGAATGCCGTGAAATCAGTATCTATAAATGTCGACATGCACATTACAAATTTGAATATTCCATTGATGCTTAAGAATCAAATGCAAACATGCAAAGAGATTTCTCTCACTGCCGTTTTGGCATGTGCAAGAGAACGCTGCTTTGCCATCAAGCGTACGTCTTGTTTCAGCGGTGGCTCTTTCTTCATTTAAACAGGCTTGAGATAGCAGCACAAAAAGATATGTGAACCATAACAATCAGGATAAGCCCATGTTCAAATGCTTGTTTGAAAAATCTGAACAGCATGCAAGAGTTAATTTAGGCCAGGATCAGCTTGGTGCAAGACACGGATGCTGCCTATACAACTTCATCACAGAAAGGCTCACTTATACAGGGGAAGGAACACATCCCTCCCTCCCCCTTTTCAGTCACAACCAATGCTGAGTTTTAATGACAACTGAAGAGCACGTTACAATCTAGGTATAGGTTGTTTGCTTTAAAGTAGCCACAGATGGATAACTTGAAATTAATATTTTGTATTCCTATCCATAAACTGGCATGCATATTCTCATTCAGAACACTAGGTCATCTTAATCGTATACGATAAAGTATATGATGCAGTTTCAACAAAGGTAAAACCAAAGAATATGTTATATGGTGTTGGTCTTGATCTGAAATATACTTCAAAAGTGTGAGGTTTACACACAAAGCCCAAAATTATTGGAGAGGTCAAGAAGTGCCTCTGTCCCTCTGATCAACTGACAAGATAATTTATCTAATCAAATATTCCTTAATTTAAAGCACCTTTTAAAACAAAATAAAAAATAAACACACACAACTGTCTTTTACTTGCCCAGCTTTGAAAAATGTTCAGATGTGTACAGATCAATGCTAAGTATTCATCTCCCCAAATTTAAGCATGGACATTTCTGCCTCAGGGCATAATCCCCAAAGAAATAAGACAGTAAATTCACAGTTGGTTTTAATATTAATGTAGACATATAGTTGTCAGCTTCTTCTAAACCCCTGAGTTCTGTACCACTTTGGGCTGTGTGTATGCTTTTCCAGAGTTAGGGTGGCTATGTATCTGGGTTTTACCTTTTCATAGGATAATTCTCTCTTCTCCAAGTCTAGTTAAAGGCAAAGAATCGGACAGAGCAAAGGCCTTGTAATTGGCTGTCAAAGTTAGCACATCAGCAACAGACTAGGCAAGTACACAGGTCACTTTCATAGAATCATAGAATTATAGAATAGTGATGTCAGAAGGGGCCTGAAAGGCCATTGAGTCCACCCTTCTGCTAGATGCAAGAATACAAATCGAAGGATATCTGCCTGGTGGTTGTCTAAGTTTCTCTTGAATGCCTCCAGTGTTGGAGCACTTGCCACCTCTCAAGGCAATTGGTTCCACTGTCTTACAGTCACTTTGTTCCAGTCACCTGGTTCTCTGCTATATTTGTATTTAAATTATAGTAAATAGTGCCAAATGTACATCCGTGCATATACAAGCATTTGTCCATATGTAAAGGTAACTAAATATTTTATGCGAATAAGTATCCTATGTGTTTCCTTGACTCTCTCTCTCTCTCTCTCTCTCTCTCTCTCTCTCTCTGTGTGTGTGTGTGTGTGTGTGTGTGTGTGTGTGTGTGTGTGTGTGTGTGTGTGTGTGTGTGTACACATGCGCATCGTAGGTCCCATGTCTAAAAAGTTCAGGAAAAACTATCTTGATAAATTATTTGATCACGGGAAGTTCCATAATTATTAATCTCACAAAGCCATAATTTGAGACAGACACAATAAGCCAGGAAACTCCCCTCTGAGCAATGCTCAGCAGGTGACGTGACTTTATTATGGTATCATCCAAAAAGGGTAATTTGATTATTTCATTATCAGTCCCTGTGTGTGTGATGTATCCTAGCACTTTGAATCCTCGTTAGGGACACTCTGCTGTCCTTCAGTTCTAGGGCTGTGAAATGCACCCGTTCAGAGTTAGTGCCATTTTCCTTCATGTTTTCAACACCCAATCTTTGTGTTATCAGTTACTAAATCTCTTTATCTTCAGACATTGTTTATTCATAGTCATGTTTCTGAAGGCACGATTCTTGATTCTACCTCTAGGCAGGGTGAGGTGGCTGTTTCAGACAGTGGGTTCTAAGTGTCAAGCCTGCTCAGTAATTATCGTTACAGTATTATTATTTGCTTCTACTGCAAGGGAAGAGAGGGAACTTGTGAGATCTTCTGCCTCATGAGCTAAAACAAATTATCAGGCATTGGGTGCTAAACTGTTTTGCCTCAGGCAGCACAATCTTTCAGACTAGCCCTGCTGTATAGGAACTTCCTCATCTCAGCTTCTTCACAAATTTGCATGTAATGCTTAACTTGTTCTACTTTTGGATTTTATTCATTGGATCATAAATTAAGTGTGGATCCAAAGGGAAGGTTTCCTAACACCTCCTCCAACTGAAATTAAATGGATATAGATTTGGAACTATTTTTTGATATCTTGAAAATAGCTGCTTACATTCCTGCCTTGCTTTTTGGCTGAAAACATTTTCTTCATGCTGCTACCCACATCCTTTTCTAGGATGGCTGTGGCTTGTTCAGAACTCAGTACTTTATTGGTCACAATGGAAAGAAATCCTCTAAATAGTCATTATCTGCACTAGATCTTAACTGCAGTAAGTTTTAACTGTCATTGTGTTTGTTGCTCAATCATGGTGCTATGTAATACTCTGTGGACTTCCTTTGCCTTTTCCAGGCAAATAATTTTGTTGCCTCATACCACTTTGTTTTGTTAGTATATTGCTCTCCTGCCTTTCTCATATTCTTTAAACTGTGAAGAAAACATAACCTGGCCAAAGAAGCAATAGTACTCCAAGCCAAGCCAGCTGAGTTTTCTTCCTTACTCACAACATCTTCAAATTCAAAGAGGCAACAGTTTTAAAAACTGCTCCAACAGGCAGGGAATCTTTAAGGAATGAAACTTCCTAGAAAGGAAGTGGAGATGTCTAGCAAGGAGCTATTACATTTTTGGGGGGATGGGTGGCTGGCTGGCTGTAATCTTGAAATTACAGATTGAACCACAGATTGCCTTAAAGTGTAGATTTTTTTTCTCAAAAACCACCTCATTTAAGGATGTGTACAAATGAACTCATACGGTATAAGTAAACAGACATAGGAATTGACAATCAGGGTTATTCCAGATGGAATTCGTTTGTTTGGTTTTATTTGTTTGTTTGTTTGTTTGTTTGTTTTTTGTCTGTCTGTCTTTCTGTATGTCTGCTTAATATATTGCCTGATTTTGTGGAAACCCTCTGGGCAGTAAACACAAAAGAAATGAAACCACAATAGCATCATCACCCCATCCTACATAGTATAAAATAACAGAATAATATAAACAGCAACAAACACAAGAAAATCATGGCGACATCAAATCAAGCTCCAAAATAAAAATAATGAATTCCCATCTCAGAGGAACTTCTAAAGTTGTGCCTTAACAAGTTTTCTGAAAGTAAGGAGGGATGGAGCCTGGCATACATCCAGTGGAAGGGCATTCCACAGGTATGGGGCCAACACTGAGAAGGCCCAATTCTTAGTTGACATTCTTCTGGCCTCTCTCAATGTGGCCACTCTAAGAAGCAACGCATTGGAGTAACAAGTAAAATAGGTAGCAATTCTTTGGGAGAGACCGTCTGACAGATACCAAGGCCTCAAATCATTTAGGGCTTTATGTATCAGCACTAACACACATATATAGGAATATTTGTTCTTCTATATATCAACCTGATTGTGCACTGGTGATATTAGTATTTTCCTGCCATCCAAACAATGCAGGGTTTAAACAAATACCAACAGTGACAAAAAAAGGACAACATTCTGGCTTTTCAGGTATTTTTAAACTACCTGAGGGTGTGTTTCAATTCATGCCTCAGGTGGAGTTCAAGCAACAAGAACTTCTTGCATCAGAGGCAACTTCCAAAGAAGTAGTCTGTCTCAAAATATTTATTTTCTTTTGCCAGCATTGAATTAGAGATTACTTATCTACTAGAACAATAACAAAATAAACTCTTTTTAAAAAAGAGTTCACGAGATGTTTTAAAAGGTGATTTTGAAAGATATTAGATTTCCAGAATGGATTAGCAGAGAATATCCTCTGCCAAGGGTTCCCATCAGAAGCTTTTAATTTAACACAAATCCATTAAAACAACAGTTATAAAAGCTAAAATCCATCACAGAAGATAATTTCTAAAGTTATTCCAAGATTTCTAAAGATAGGAGATTTCCAGATGAGTAGCAGATGTCTACTACTGTACTTAGGGCTCCCACTGGAAGCTTTCAGTTCAGTGCTAATTTGCAAATTGTATTTTCAAGATTGGAACAGCTTCTTGAAGAAGAGACCCTGGTTAGATCTGGCAGCACCAACTTGGACAAGGAGACAAGAGTAAATGGACGGCCTGGGTGAGCCCTTAGCCTTGGGTTACTAGCATAAATGCCAAGGGATTAATTAATCTAGTTTGCTTTTTCAGACTATATTGGGAGTGAAATCAAAATAAATTTGCTCATACCTTTGAGATTTATTAGAATGAACTTAGAATGCTGCTGTTGCTTCCTAAATGCAGTGGTATCTGAATAGCTGCTTTCATTAAGTTTTAGTTTTCATCAGGGAATCTTCAAGTTTTCCTCTGACAGGTTTATCATGGGACTTAGGTATTTCAAAGGTCTTTTTCACACATGAGTCCTAACCTAATTTTGTTTAAATCCATTTGTTGACATTGGTTTGTTTAAATTGGCCAGCATATGCCTTATATTAATAAATGGTTCTCTTTAGTATTCCTATGATGATGATGATGATGATGATTAATCACATTTATATGAGACATAACAAGTATGTAAAGCTGTAACTTGGTGAACACATGTTCTGTTTATAGAAAACAACTGTCTGTTTGAAGGTATCCTCTGACTGAATGGCTGTTCAGGCCAAATCTCTTAAAAATAGTGAACCATAACAGCATTAAAAAAGGAGAAAGGAGGAGTTGAAAGAAAATGTAAAGTCACTCATCAGCAAGCATCTGGTAGGATCTGATCAACAGGCTGAGCAGGTACACAAGCCACCTGGTCGCAACCTGAGTTGTAGTTCTATTAATATCACATGAATTGTATCTATATATAAAAATTAGTGTATTCCTCTCTCTGCATGTGTATGTGTGTCTTTGATTATTTTGGATAATGCATAAGAGGGCACCCTAGGCTGCAACTCAACTGCGTACTCATCTGAGATTAATCACTATTAAATACAATGGGACCTGAAAGGGTTGGAAGTCCTTTTTAACACCTTGTTTTAGGAGACAAAATATGAAGTGTTGTTTAAGATTTAAGAGTACCACATTTCATAGGCATCTTCAGATGGTGTCTTCAACCCATTAGTGTCTGGAGAAGCAGACCGTGATCTGTAAAAGCTCACAATGAAATACATTTGTGAGCCTTGAAAATAGGTGCAAAGATACCAAGATATAACCTATTTTGTCTGGCTGCCTCGAAACAGCTCGCCAAGGGGCTGAGCGGATGGAACAATGAAGTTTGCGGCCAGTGCATGTGTGGGTGGCTGCAAGGGTGGAGCAAAAGGGGAAGTGTCAAGAGCAGCCACCAGCTCAGTGATAAGGAATTTCCTGTCTTCAGTTTTAAGAAAATATTTCAACCTGCCTGCACATCTCTGACAGACCCAGTGCTTGGCTTACAAACAGCGGGGAAGATGGAGGTGCTGACGCTGCTAGGTGAGTGAATTTTTAACTGGGAGCACTGAGAAGGGAATGAGCAGAGAAGAAAATCTAATCCAGCCTTCTCCAAATGGGTTGGACAACATTTCCTGTGAAGCCCTTCAACACACCTGTAATCTAGCATATCTGATGTGCACCAAACTGGCGAAGGCAGGTTAGCAATTCATTGGACATGTGAGGAAGGAAAGGAGGAGGAAGTGCGGGGCTGTTACCAGGGAGAGGATGGCACCTTTTTGTACAGTCTGATAGTTCTGTCAGCATCTGAAACAAGAAGCACAGATTAAATCCTTTGGCCTGTGCTTCCCTTGAGAAAGAAGACTGGAGTGACATACATGTATATGTACCTTGAAGTGAACCTGATTGCCCAGTTCTCTGATCTTTTTGACCACTAGTGTACCTAAACTAGGTTGTTTTAAGCTGGAATGCCATAAAGAAGCCTCTGCATGAGCGGGGTTTGCCATTTACAGATTTTAATTTGGCCAATGAGTTTATGTGATGACATAACCCAGTGTGTGGCGGCAGTGAAGAAGGCCTATTCCATGCTAGGTATCATCAAAAAGGGTATTGAAAGTAAAACAGCCAACATTATAATGGCATTGTAGAAAATGCTGGTAAGGCCACACCAACAGTACTGGGTACAGTTCTGGCTGCCGCACCTTTAAAAAGACATAGTGGAACTGGAAAAGGTGCAGAAGAGAATGATTAAAATGATGACTGGGCTGGGGCATCTCCCTTATGAGGATAGTCTAGAGAAAAGGCTCCTGAGGGGGAACATGATTGAGACGTATAAAATTATGCAGGGGATGGATAAAAGGGATAGAGGGAAGCTCTATTTCCCTCTCATGCAATACCAGAACCAGGGGACATCCACTCAAACTGAGCGTTGGGAGTATGAGAACAAATGAAAAAAAATATTTCTTTACCAAGCTTGTTGTTAGTCTGTGGAACTCTTTGCCACAGGATGTGGTAACTGCATCTGGCCTACATGCCTTTAAAGGGGGATTGGACAGATTTCTGGAGGAAAAGTCCATCACAGGTTATAAGCCATGATGGGGATGTATAATAATCTCCGGGCTTAAAATGAAGGTACATCAAAATGCCAGATGTGGGGGAGTGCTATCAGGAGACAGATATCTAGTTGTCTCGTGTGCTCCCAGAGGCATCTGGTGGGGCCACTGTGAGATACAGGAGGCTGGACTAGATGGGCCCTTAGTCTGATCTGGCATGGCTCTTCTTATGTTCTTATATAGCTCACTTTTTTACAAGCTGGAGCTCTCGAGATGTGTTGAATGACAGCCCCTGCCATATACAGTATATCCAGCATGACTGTTGAAGGCTCTTGGGATGGGAAGGGTCCTAACTTGGGGAACACCAATGGAACCAGTAAGGGTGGAGGTGGAGGCAGAGTCTTGTTCCTCATGTTCCAAGGAAATCCACATGCTCAACATTCTCCGTGTGAGACTCTGTCATGTTTGGTTTACATGGTGCTCATATTGTTGTCGTGGTTTGTTAGTCCCCAATATAAGCTGGATGGACATTAGGTCAATGTTAGACTTCTGTGATGAATGGTCTGTGTTATGGTTTCCAGGTGCCTCTCCATCTCTGAGGACTCGCTGACCTTTTAGCCTCTGCTCTCAGGGCTCCTGTGACTACCAGTCTTTCCTGTCTCCACCTAAAGTATCCTCTGCTGACACAGCATGGTATTGGCCTGTTCAGCATGCCCCAAAATAAATAGTCCCAGCCTGCAACCTGAGCAAGTGAGGGCAGGAATGGAGAACGCTCCCAGCAACAACCAGAAAGTTAAGAAACATGTGCATCTGCAGGAGAGGTATGTTGGTTTTGCTTAGGTAGGTGGAAGCATGTACAGAGTCTAGTGTGCCGGTTTTGTGTCCAGAAGTCATGCTGTCCAATACCAGAGGAAAATGTGCACATTAAGAAGGCATTGTGTTTTAATAAGGTGTCTTTATGGGGGAAGCTGTTTCTAGTGGTTAATGCATGACATAAAGGACTGTTGTCCTGAATTTATAGTTGGGTAGTGTGGCGCTGCGGGCTAAACCGCAGAAGCCTGTGCTGCAGGGTCAGAAGACCAAGCAGTTGTAAGATCGATTCCACGCAACGGAGTGAGCGCCCGTTGCTTGTCCCAGCTCCCGCCAACCTAGCAGTTCGAATGCATGCAAATGCAAGTAGATAAATAGGGACCACCTCGGTGGGAAGGTAACAGCGTTCCGTGTCTAAGTCACACTGGCCATGTGACCACGGAAGATTGTCTTCGGACAAAAACGCTGGCTCTATGGCTTGGAAACGGGGATGAGCACCGCCCCCTAGAGTCGAACACGACTGGACAAAAATTGTTAAGGGAAACCTTTAACTTTAACTTTAAGTGCACTGATTACTGCAGTATGTTCCAGCTGGGGATCTCCCTTGATGAGTGTAGAAGAATTGTAGCGAGTGCAAAATGTGTATTGTTTGAACTGTATTACACCGCTCCTGCATCACATGCATTGACTGCCATGTTGTTTCTGGGCATAATGCACTTGTTTGTTAGATATGTTGCAGGCTTTTCTAGCCTCTCCATCGCTTTATCTAATCAACCACACAAATGATATAGATAAAATTATCCTCTCATCTCCATTCAGGAAGGATAGGAAACAAATTTATACAGAAAATATATCCTGCTGGCTTGTCTTTCAGCAACTGGTTGAGTGACAGCATTTTCTATGCTGTGATAACTTTTAGAGGAACAAACGTATTATTTTGGAGTTACAGAGAAGGAAGGAAGTAGAGAAACAATTTGTGTTCATGCTTCCAGTGCAATATGTATAAAACCAGAGAGAAGCCAAATGACTTTAAGCACCAAATATGACAATGATAACGATGCCTACTCATTTTTAAAATACTTTCTAATTTAATTTAGTTCAATTTTAAAATTTCACACTATATTTTGCCTTCTTGCTAAATGCAAAATTATTTATTTCTGGGGGTGACATTCTGCGAATTCAGACTTTTCTGCCTTTCAGAAGGGGCTCCAATGTGTCTCTGGTGCTGGACATGAGTTCCCTCAGCAACACTGAACCTATTTTATCAGTCTCCACTCCCAGAGATGTCACAGTGCAGCTCCTGAATACAGCCAGTCATGTTCTTAGTCAGAAGATCCTCCAGCAGAGGACCTGGAGTCTGGAGGAGCTTCAGGAAGAGTTTGCGGTAAGTAAGTTCCAGCTCACATATCTTGACTTGATCCCAAGTGAAATTCCTCCTGTAGTCTATAATCCCTCCACCAAGGCCATCCCATGAAACTTTGCTGTCAGAAGAAGAGAATGGCTGTCACAGCTGCAATTTGTCTCCTAGAATTTGGGGACTGAGGCATCTGTCTCATTTTACTTCATGATAGGGCCAGCTCTGCCCTCTGGAGCTAATTGGAAAGGCCTGAATGGGATTTCTACATAGCAGTCATTTTTTGTGAATGATAGCATATGTTTGAAAAGGAGCTCTGTGAAGCAAGGGCATCTGTTTGAGATGGTAAAAGGTGATCATAATCACCCATCCCTAATTGTTTATTGTCTGTGTTATAAAAGGGGACATGGTTTCAGTGTTTTCCTCTTTTTTCTTCTTAACAGAAAATCCCCTCAAATTTTATCAGTCCAGAAGAGCTGAATATCCCTGGCAGAGCAGCAAAGGACAGATATAAATCCATCCTACCAAGTATGTTTATATTTATTCTAATTATGAACAGAAGGCTGAGGGAACAGGAAGGGAGGGCAAACTACCTATCCATGAGTCCTTATTTGAGAACTGAGAAGCTGTAATGTGGTAAAATAGAAAATATTCTCAAGGCCTGAGAAGCAGGACAAGCTTTCGTAGAGGGCAATGAAACTGCCTAACAACAACAACAACAACAACAACAACAATGTACCATTAAGTCAATTCTTACTTACGGTGACCCTTTCCAGGGCTTTCCAGGTACTAGAAAAGACTCAGAAGTGGTTTACCATTCTCTTCTTCTGGGGGCACCCAGAGACTGTGCAGCTTGCCCATGGCTACACAGGCTGGTTCTTCTCCCAGGAGGCATAATGGGGAATCAACTCCCAACTTCTGGCTCTGCAGTCAGATACCTAAACTGCTGAGATATCCAGCCAACTTTTGTGAATGTAATGATGGTGATTTATTTGGGGAAAACAACAAAAGACTAGAAAGAGGAGTAAATGTTCACATTTGCACTTGAGATCCATTGATTCATGTGGGTCTCATGACTCCCTCATTTGAATTCCTGCTTTTGTTGCCAATGATGTACTTCAGTTCTGACATGAATGTTTAACAGACAAATTTGTTATATATAAGTACATGGGCATGATCCTAGAAATGCAAGGCCACTAGAACAATAAAGTAGGAAAGACTGATTCAAGTGCTGGGGCCAAATACTCAAAACATTGCTTAATAAAGACTGTAACACACAGAATCTCCCAACCAGCATGATCAGTGGTCATATTTGCCAGGAGATTTTTTTTAACGTTAGCAAAAGAGTTTTATTTCTATACAATTGTGAAATACACATTTGTCCTTTTGGCACTGCAGGCTCTGTGTTAGTTGTTACTGAAACTATATGACTTGAATGATAGAAAATGAAGCTTAGAGTCTTGGATGATTTTAAGACAAAACAAAACTGGAAGGGAACAGAATATAGTTAAAGTTACTTTCAACAGAAACATGAAGGAGAACACAAAAGTCAGAATCAGGGTCTCTTAAGAAGTAAGTTCAGGACAAGTTACATTTCAGTTTAACCAATGAATTCATCAAGTGCACTAAAGTGTGCACTGCAGCACAGATGTGGCCATCAAGATATCTGTACAGACATGATTTATGGGATTTATAAATTGGATTGCATTCAAGATGGAAAAAAGATGCATGCAAGTTTTATTCTGAACCAGCTGAAGCAGTGACACATGATACTTGGAATACAGCTGGTCTCAGGGTTCTGAGCCAACATAGATGTTATATTTGCAAGTACACCAGTTATATTTGCCAGGAGGTTTGATGAGTTCTAGACTCAAAAAGTATTTTTCCAAGCATTTATCTATGGGAAACTCTGGACAGCCGCAGACGTGACGGGGGATACCCTTGTCTCAGAGCACTCAAGTGCCACATCTAATCCACGTATCCCTCTAGATCCCCTGAGTCGTGTCTGCCTCAGATTTGCTGACTGCCAAGAGGATGGGTGCTACATCAATGCAAACTACATTCGGGTGAGCCAAAGGGTTATTTGCAAATAATAGTCTTGAGAACAACAACTTGAACACTGCTTCTTATTCATAGGTACTGTTTCTGTCCCACCTTCTAGGGATATGCTGGGCAGGAAAAGGCTTACATTGCTACACAGGGGCCCATGCTGAATACAGTCAATGACTTCTGGATGATGGTGTGGCAGGAAGAGGTTCCTCTCATTGTTATGCTCACCAAACTGAAGGAAGAGAAGGAGGTATTTTAGCAATCTGTCCATTTGCTATGAGCAAGCATGAATGAATTGCCTGCTGGTGGGAGTAGTGTGAACTTGAGGATTTCTTCAGAGCCGAAGCACTTAATAAGCATAGTTGCATACATATGATCAAGGGACACATGGAAAAAGCACCAGACACTTTTGTTTTATTTGAGACCCCATATATAGGACGTTTTTATTATTATCATTACCATCATTATTAGTACTACTGGTAGTCCATAGGCATCCTTCAGTCTCGAGAGACTATGGTAACATGCTCTGTATCGAGGAGTGTCCTCTCCAGAGCATGAAGTCTGGGTAAAGTAATATGGAGGATAGGCTGTTAGCCAAGCAGCAGATTCCCCCCTCTCCAGTGCTAAGGAAATAATATTCATTGTGTTGTTAACAGCTTCTTACCTCCCCCAGTGCTAAAAATTCCCAGAGTGCTCAAGATTGGATTTCCTTTGCATATAGGAGAGTACTGAAAATGTATGATATTTATGTAATATATGTTTATTTACAAATATACAATCACAGAATACTGGAAGCAACAGACTCTTAAGGTAGCAGCAGAACCACTGATTCTGCATCAGGTTCACAAAGGCAACAGCCATTATCTTTCATGCCCACCTTAAGATGCTTCCAGCCTATTTAAAATTCCAGCCAAAATTCTCCCTTTTCTCTGCCTCTGCATCCATATTGTAAAACTGTTTCTCCCTTTCCCGCTACACCAACTTCTGTGGAACGGTTTATGTTAGTCCTAAACTGATAGTTAAAAAGCTCATTCAAAATCAGGAACACATCTCCACCATTACCTGAAACTCAGGAAGCGCAACCCATCTTTAGCAAGCCATCCGAAAGATGGTCTTCCAGGTATTTAGGTCATGAGTTTAAAGGGAAGTTTGGCAACATGGATTCTAAACTATATAGTTTTTGCGTCCACCACTGGGGATACAATTTAAAAAAAAAAAGATTGATCCATTTGCGTTAGTTCAGATGTGTGATCCTTGAACTAATCCAGAATAGGCCCACTCTCATGGGAAAAAAAGCTTGTCTTAACCCCAGAGCATTTCCTGCATCTTTAATTAATGTGGTCACCTTTTCGAAATTATAGAATACTTTAAAAAAGTTTCTCCTCTGTGGGCAAGAAACCTCTTTCTTTTTCTCTGTCTCTCTCACTCTCTTGCTTTTTATTTATTTTTATTTTTTTACATCTTCTCCTCTCTCTATGGACTTTTTGTTTTATTTATATTTATTTATATTTATTTATATTTATTTATTGGACTTATATACCGCCCCATAGCGCTACAAGCACTCTCCGGGCGGTTTACAATTTTTAATTATACAGGCTACACATTGCCCCCCCAGCAAGCTGGGTACTCATTTTACCGACCTCGGAAGGATGGAAGGCTGAGTCAACCTTGAGCCGGCTACCTGGGATTTGAACCCCAGGTCGTGAGCACAGTTTTAGCTGCAGTACAGCGTTTTAACCACTGCGCCACGAGGCTCTCTCTCTCTCTCTCTCTCTCTCTCTCTCTCTCTGTGGACAAGACTCCTATATATCTTTTTATAGTTTAAGAAAGAAGCTTCTCTATCGGCAAGAATTTTCCTTTAAAAATAATAAACTGAGGAGATGAGGAAGGGAAGCCTTGTTTAGGTTGTTCCTTTGTAACAGCATCACCTGCAGGGCTGTAACTTGAACTGCAAACAAGCTGCAGAGAAGGCTCTCCTCTCTGCCTGCATGGCCAATCAATGCAAAGACACCCAGGCACACCTGAATTTCCTGGTGCATCTTCACACCAAGTGAATGCAAGTGAATTCACATTACCTTCATTATGTAATCACACCCACAGTCTGATATTTATCCTGCCACTTCTATTTATTTGGCTACCTGTCCTTTTGATTTCAGAAATGTATCTGCTACTGGCCTGAATCAGAGGCAACCTATGGACCTTTCACCATCCAAGTTCAAAATATTTGCAAGTGTGAAGAGTACACAACCCGTAGCTTTACCCTTCAGGTAGGCCAAGAAAAAAAAATTACTGAATGTTCTTTATGTATTATATGGGAAGTTAAGAGGAAAGAGAAATTTTCTGAAAAGGTTTGGGCAATATATTCCTGTCCCAAAAGCCAATCCTTTTAGTAAGGAGATTAAAACTTTGCATGAACATATTTCTTTTGGAAAGCATTTGTAATTAAATGCTGGTAGCCATTTTTAATTTTACATGTATTGTAAACTTATTTTGTTCTCTTTTTTACATTGTTAGTCACTTTGGGTTTCTGTTACAGCATAGACCACTGCATTTTTTTTGTAGTCTTCCAATACCTCCTGCATTGGATAGTTTCATTTTGACTATATAAAGAGCAGCAATTGGAAACACCGGCTGAAATCCTGTTGCATATTTGCACAAAGGTAACTGAACTGTCATTAAGAAATCTTCATAGGCTTTAGCTGTTGCACACCAGGATGAACAACTCAGGCCTGAGCCAGATAGCTGAAGTAGAGTGGGCTTGATTGGGCTCAACAGGGTTGATTAAGGTCTGGTATGCCATTTGGTGCAATCCTTGAATCCACATGGCATACACACTTCAAGTGACATTATTTTGCTTGCCTCCCTTGAAAGAAAGAAAGAAAGAAAGAAAGAAAGAAAGAAAGAAAGAAAGAGAGAAAGAAAGAAAAAGAAAGAAAGAAAGAAAGAAAGAAAGAAAGAAAATTCCCCTTTCTTGCCTCCTCCTGTCTTCTCCTTCTGAGAGGAAGCTTTCAATTTTCTTTTTCAAAGACACAGTGCATCAGCACTATCCTAATAGGCTTTTATAAAAACTTTGCTTTTCCATCTGCACCTCTACAGAGATGTTTCTACAAAGTGAGGAAGCAAAGTTGTTTTAGCTTTTTGTTTTTGTTTGTTTGTTTTGAGAAGAGCAGAGGAAGTTTTTAATTTCCCAATATCATTAAGTGGCTAAGCTTAACAATACTGGGAAATTGAAACCAGATGGGAAATGAAATCAAGGAAGCTCCACTACGGTTCAGTTCCTGCAATCCCATATGTTGGAAATGAGACAAGAAGGAATGATCCTACGAGCATCTGAAAAAGGGAGCCAGAAAGGTGTAAGTAAGAATGCTCTGAAGATGGACTGGTTTGTTGTGGCAGTCATGTCATCTGGTTACAAGCAAGAGATGCGAACCAGCCCATCTCCACAGCAGAATGAACAGCAGGAAAAATGCCCATGTAATCATCATCTCAGTATGCAACAGACACTGTCTATGAAGATTTCTTAACACTGTAAAGTTACACTGTTTGCAAAACTGCATAACAGGGTTTCAGCTATTAAGTGTTGCACTGTGAAGTCCTCCACATTGTTGTTCCAATGAGTCAGCCATGTATTTCCTATGATACCTTCCTCTTTCCCACTTAGCACCCCCCCCCCATTGCAATGATTGGTCAATATCCCATGGCTACTGATCACAGCTTATTTTTACAGGGCTGTTTTGGAGGGTGGGGATATCTCACCTTCATGTTTGGTGTGGAGGTATATTCTTTTGTATGTGGGTGTTGTTGGTTTGACTACCAAAGCAAAGGCACATGGGGAATAATGATGCTTTTGATCTCATCATGATTCTCAGTTCAAAGATGAATGTCGCACCGTGAAACATATTGTCTTCTCATCCTGGCCAGACCAAAAAATACCAGAATCGGCCAAAACACTTTTGCACTTAGTTTCAGAGGTGGAGAATATCCTGCAGGCTGCAGAGAACAAGGGACCTGTTGTTGTGCATTGTAGGTAAGAATCTTTCCTCATAATCCTGTAGCACTACTCGTCAGCAGCCTGGAGTTTTCCAGACCGAAACCTTCACAAACTGAAACCTGCACTCCAAATTTATATACCTGCTGATTTGACAAACACTTTCCTCCTATACAAAGCATGTGATGGTGTGGCTTAACTGTTGAACTGGGACTTAGGAGCCCCAAGCTTTAGTCTCCATCAGGGCAGGAGACTAACTGGATGACCCTGGGCTAGTTTTTCTTTTCCTTGAGTTATCATAAAGGTAAAGACTTGAGAAGACGACAAAGTGGGAAGGGGAAAAGACTCAGGTATGGTGTCGCTGAGGATTAAATGTGAAGGGCAGAGATGTATGATACCTTGAGCTCACTGGAGGACAAGTCATAAGGTTACAACTACCTTGACAAATACTTTTTGCTCCAAAACTATCATGGCTGAATTCAAAGGATTGTGGGAGTAGATGTTCCCTTTTATATATATATATATATATTTCAGGAGAATAAGGGAGAAAAGATTGTGGGAGTAGATGTTCCCGTTCTCCCCAAACAACATGCCCCATCTTAATGTGTCACCATAACACCACCCAGAGTCACTCCCTCTTCCTTTTGTAGAACAAAGCAAACGATCATACAGGGAAACACTGTTCAAATCATCCCAGCTTTTTAAAAAGTGATAGCCCCCAGGGTCAAGAGAAAAAACACTGAATAACAAGCAAAATGGGCCAGGCTGATTTGCAGTGGCTATTGTATCATGTGTTCATGGAAAAATACATTGAATTCAGCCATGGTAGTTGTGGAGCAAAATCTCAAAGTATTTGTCAAGGTAGTTGTACCAAAGGTAGTTGTACTAAATATTTAACCAAACAACTGAGTTTAGCATTGGATCACATTGTGACTGCATAGATACATCAGTTTAGCACTAAATCACCTAGATATGACAAGAAAGGAGAGCTGTGGATTGCCAAATGGTATCAAAAGAAAGGCCGGGGGCTGTGGGTGCATATCAGATTGCATTGGATTGAGAGCCAATGTGGACGCTAGCACCCAGACAATCTGTGTTCTTTGTCTATTCACTTAAACCAGATATACCCATAAAAGAGGCTGCAAATCAAGCTCTGGCAAAGCTGAATTGTCGGTGTAGTCACACCTTAATTTAGGAGAGAACCCCCTCCTCCACTTCTTTAAAGTATGAGCCAGTTCAGGAAGGACAAGATATAATTATATGTTAATAAATATTTGCTAGTAGTTCTGAAACAAGCAAAATATATCATTTAATATCACCAGATTTCTGTATGTGAGTGTGAGCATGTGTTTCATTCAGTGCAGGAATTGGTCGAACTGGCTGCTTTATCGCTACGCAGATTGGATGCCAGCAACTAAAAGACAAAGGAGAGGTAGACATTTTGGGGATAGTTTGCCAGCTACGTATAGACAGGTATGTACTAAGTGACAAACAGCCTTTTGAACCTGTTCATTACATGTAAAACTCTTGTACAGAGTAGAAGAGGAACTCCTGGCAGTTCTGAAGGAGCTTTTCCCCCAATCTGAAGGCCTCCAGATGTGTAGAACTTTGGCTGCCATCATTGGCCACACTGGAAGGGGATAACAGGGTGACCCAAACCATCTGGAGAGCTGTCAAAGATACAAAACGAACATACACATAGATATAAATACATACTTAATATCATTTGTGACAGAATTTCACATGGCCATGAGATATAGAACAAAAGATTTAATAACTAGGTTGCTTTGTTTTGTTTGCTATAGAATAGAGCAGCCACAATGTGTTCTGAGATGTAACAATTACTCTTTAAGGTAATATTTGGGGGGGGGGGGTTGGCAGGGGTGCTGTTTTTGTTTGGATAAACGATAGTTTTGTTCTGCTGAACTCTCTTTAGATCATCTTGGTGATTTTCTATATCCTGAAAATCAAACTAGTAAAGAATCATTAGTATCTATTCCATGGAGTAAAATTATTTCCTACACAAGTTCACCAACTTCAACTGAAAGCCTTATTCAATGGTTTTGATCTTCTGCAGTGTGCTGGTACAGTTAATATTTAGTTGTGTTCTTGTAGGGAGACATGAGAAATTGTTGAACCCCAGCTTTCCCCCTAACTCACCCATTTTGACCCCCAGATTTTTGTCTGATTTTTCTTGCCTACTAAAATGTTACTGTGCTATAATATGAACTGGCAATGGGGGGGGGTTTAAAAATATTCTTGTTGATGCATCTTTCAATTTTTTAAGGCATCAGAAAGTGTTAGAAGAGAAGGCGGTGCATATTGGTGATGTGCTAAATGGTTTTTAGTCCTTTCATGATTTCTGGATAACAAACCTTGTAAGCAATACTATCAGCTGCTGTTTCTTGATCAGTTTGTAAGCTGGTGAAATTGCAGTAGCTGGATTTAATCTTTTTGAAGTTTCTGTTCTGTTAAAAGAGGTACAGCACTATATTGAAACAACTGTGTCCTTTTGTCTTTGCAGATTTCATTATGCTACAATTTTTGTAATTCTGTAGGATATATTTTCATCTCATTTTATTTACACTCCTCCTTTTTTGGTTCATTTGCATTCATATTTTTGGTGCACTCTTTATTTGAATTGCTTAATGTTTGTGTATTGAGCAAACAAGAGTAATTTAGTAATTGACAAACATGTTTACTTAACCAGGATGATAATGTTAAGAGTATAACATTGTGAAAAAATAATCTCTGTGCTTGAAGAATGATACAAAATGAATGCCATTGGTGACCTCTCTTTTTGACAGAAAATTTACAAATGAGAAAAATGCCATTGTTAAGACAAATAGTTCTGAGAGAGGTGGGATTGGGTAGACTAAATTTCATCTCTGGCAAGTTATCCGTCAGGGGCTTCCAACCTGTGGTCTCCTAGATGTTTTGGACTTCCACTATCAGAACCCTGAGGGATTGACCATATTAGCTGGGATTTCTCAGAGCAGGAGTTCAAAACATATGGAGAACTCATGGTAGAGATTCACTGTTCTAGGATATACCTCAGTTCATGTGCTGATGGGTGTGTGTTCTATTTTACAGAGAACAACATTGTATTGGTAGGTGTTACCTGCATCTGGATTGTTTATGAGCAACATGTAGTTCTCAGTGTCCCTTTGAGTACTTTATCATAAATTAAGAAAATACTACAATTCAGGATGCTCTTTGTGTAAAAATGGCATTGTTGCTGCTGTTAATAAATATGTTGTTGATTTTTTTTTTTGCTTGTATTCTAGAGGTGGAATGATACAAACCAGCGAACAATACCAGTTCCTGCACCATACACTAGCCATGTATGCTTCACAGCTTCCCAAGAGCACAAATTCTTGATGCCATCTTGTGTTAACAAGAGGAAAGGCCTGCTACTGGACACCTGACTTGAAGGAACATTTTTTTAATGCCAACATAGAAAGAAGTATTTATATTTTAACCATTTGGCATGTAGACTAAGCAGAAGAAGAACCACCTTCTTGAATACCGCATATAACTGGAATGTATTCTTCCTGGAAAGAGGTGTTCAATTTTTTAAAAAAACTTTCCGAATGTGTATAAAACCAAATCTTCTTTTCACATTATCTGAAAATAGTTTGTTCTGTTTATGAGCCAGATCCATGGCTAATAAATGAATTCACTATCCAAAAAGCTATGAAAACGTTGAGCTAGAGGACTGACCTTGCTTATCAGAGAAAATGCAAAATACTTTTTCTGTAGCCAAAGACTTGATGGCTAAGGTAACTAAAGGTGGCTAAGTTAAAATTGTTAATGACAGAGGAGAAGCAAAAGTAAAAGAAGAGAAGACTCACCGGAAAAGACAAGATTCACTAGAAAAGGCAGTACAGTAGTGTTGGGAAAAGTGGAAGATAGTATGAAAAAAGGACACTCTGATGTGAAATGAATTGCACATTAAAGGAAGCCTTTAGTTGGCAAGACCTGAGTCAGACTGTTTGGGGTCCTTTGGCAGGATCTTTTTGAAGTTCATTAATTCAAAATGTTGCTGTAAGTCAAAATAGACTTGACAACACATAACAAAATAACAACGTGTTATTTGTTAACTAGAAGGCTTAACTCTGGGAAGTTACTAACTAGCTGTTGCTGTTGCTCCCGCTCTATTAAAGTAAGTGTGAATTGACTCTAGACAGTTTGGCAACAGCTCTCCAGGGTTTCACACAGAGATTTTTCCCAGAGATTGAATCAGAGACCTTCCGCAGATACTCTTCCTTTAAGCGATGGCTTTTATTATGTTGTCCTGACAATGGAAAGAGTATATCCAGTCTTACTCAAAGAACAAACTGCCCTGTGGTGCCAATGGGCCTTCTTCCTAATTTTTCACAGTAAGACCAGAGGTCAAAAATGTTGCACCACTTTTCACCAGAAAGATACAAGAACACAACCAAGTCTTGTGGTGCCTTCCTGACTAACTTTATTTGGCATATATTTGTAGTCCACAAAGGCTGCACCTAGCAAGGCTGTTGTGAGTTCATGTTTGCAATGGGTAAGATTCATGTTAACTATTTAAATGATTCTGCACAAATGGAAAACTTAAGACAACTTGTGTACTCCCTACAGTGTGGTTGAAGGAAGGGAGGAAGGCATACTGTTTAGTCTGGAAAAAAAGAAGGAAACAAACAGCCAAATAAAGCCAGATGCGGCAACCAAAATGTGTTCATCTTGAAAACTATTTGCAACCCCACTAATGAAAAGTGTAGTTGGTTGTCCCCTTTGTTTCTCTAGAGATCTATTACACATACAAACACATACACACACCCCTTCTAAAATCTGAATTTAGTGGACTGCACACAAAATATTTTCTGTAGATATTCTGCCTTATTCTGTGTACGGTCAGGACAACAGCTGCAGCATTTACATGGCTATGGAAGTGCGTATTTTCCTTCTGCCTTTCCATTTCCAAATCTAAAGAGTATTTCACTTGAACTGCGTTTACTATGCTGACTGTGCATAAATAAACTAGTATTTCTATTTTGAAGCTGCTCAGAGAAAGCAGTTGCTACTTATACGCTACTCATACATTTCCCTGGGCGTGTTTGGATACTATAATAATGTACTCTGCTGAGTTGCTTAAATGGTTCAGAGCTTAGATCAAATTATATATTATGGATGTGGAAAAGAATTAAGTGTTTAAGACAAAATCTGCCTCCCCAGTCAGTCCACTATTTCCCCCAATTCATGCTTTGAAACATATTTCTGGTACAGCAATGACTTGACATGAACTTCCATGAATTCTGAACACATGGACATGAACCTAACCTGAAGAGTTCCAAAGTAAGGGAAGCAGAACTCATTTCTGATCATACAAGAGCTGTCATTCCCCTGTAAAACCAGCCATGTGGTCTAGAAGATGCACCACACTTCCAACACTTAAAGCCAAAGTTTTGCCCATTGTTATATTCTCACTTCAGCCAAAAACTGAACTTGATGTTAAAGCTGATTACAGGGACTGTAAATGCACTTCATTAAAGGCTATGGTGGTGCTCATCTTGCAAATGAAATCATCAATGGGATCCTCTCATTCTTTATGATAGTCTTGTGTATGTACGTTAAAGATAATAGACACAGGCTGTTTGGAATCTAGAAATTCAGCAGCATTTCTTGAGCTCTGCTCTCAATCCATCGGATGAGTAGAAGATTAAAAAAGGCTGCAGTGCCCCCTCAATTTACCCCACCCTAAAAAAATTCTTTTTATTTTTCAAAGATCAACATGTTTCCATCTCATTTTAGTCCTTTTAAGAAGCAACAGTCAGTGAGCTTCTTGGATGCCTCACAGAGCATTTGAGAAACAAAAATAACCATTGTTACACAGATTTTTATGTATCACTGAATCCTGTCATTCCTTATCAGTGGCTTTCAAATGTGTTTATTAAAACCTCCTGGTGCAGTCAAGGCTGAGAATAGGACATTGTCTCAATGTTTGCTTTTCTATTACCTTCTTCTTCTTCTTCTTCTTCTTCTTCTTCTTCTTCTTCTTCTTCTTGTGCTAGAATGTGAAATAATTAAGAAATAATGGTCACTTTTACCTCTGTATTTGAAAGGGAAACATAACCTTATGTCATAGAAGTTGGAACCTATAATGGTAAACATTTGAAATCATCGACTTTTTGCCAGAGTACCTTTACAGGATCTTGGCATAATCTAGGGCCAAAATTCTTATTCGGCAGTGGTTCCTTGGTTATGGAATAACCTACCTTCAGAGATCCGTATGGCCCCTTCGCTAGGTATTTTTAAAAGCCAATTAAAAACCTGGCTATTCAGGCAGGCCTTCCCTCTGAGCACTATTTGATCTATCTTCTTTGTCTTTTTCCATCTTGAATGATTATTTATTCTTGGATACTGATGTTATTTTAATTGTTTGTTTTGTCTGATGTACGCTGCCCAGAGTAGTCAAATGACTAGATGGGTGGGATATAAATATAACAAATAAATAAACAAATAGATTAAGATCTAGAGTGGAACCACAACAGACAACAGTGGATTAATACCACCTGCCCCATGTGCTAAATAACAATTGTGCACTTTCTAGTTGGTTCAGACTTACAGCAGCCCTTCTCAGGTTTTCTAGATATAAAGTCCTTAGAAGTGGTTTACCATTTCCTTCCTTCTGGCGAGATTTGGAAGTATGTAGCCCACCCAAGGCTACATGGGTTGGCTTTCCTCCCTCTGGGCAAACTGGGGGATCAAACTCCTGAGCCCCTGCTTCACAGTCAGACACCCCAACTCTGCATGAGCCTAGACTGGGGGAAAAAAAGTCACAATTTTCCCTGGAATTGGCATGGGTGAATTTGAAGTATTTATTATGATCACACAATGTAAAGATCATCCCCTTTTTTCCCCTTCCAACATGGACTTTCTTCTGCTGTTGCTGGGGGCTTCTTCTTTTTCTAATCACAACAATGTGAATGGTGTTTTGCTAGTTTGATCATTTGCTTCATTCAACAAAAGGTTAGGGGTATGACTCTGGGTGGTTTTCTGGAAATGTAGTATGTTGGGGTTGTGATGTTTCGGGACAACCTGTCAGCAATCTTTTTTCCTAGTTACCTACGTATTTTTTTATTTTTTTAAATGAAGTATTGAGTCCAGTTCTAGACCATCTTATTATTGTATTGCTACATTAGTTTAGCATTAGATCACTTACATAAAGACAAAGAGAGAGAGAGAGAGAGAGAGATAAAAATCAGTATAAAATCAAAACAACTCCAACAAACTCCAGTAGAATACAACATTTCCATGTTGTATATGTGTCTTTGTATATGTATGAAGAACTTTGGAAGATGGTTCCTTTTTCCTTACCACTCTGAAACTCTTTTAACAGTCCCCGTCAACATACCCTCTAATGTTCAGCCCTGCTGGGCAGGACTCCGCCTCTTGCACACACTTCATTCCTGTGTGCACGCACATGACCCCACCTCTCCCATGTGCTGGGTTCCATTGTGACTAGAACCTAACATAATTGCTGCATGGAGGAGGAAGACAGCTGAACACAGCGAGGCAGAGATGCACATGCACAAACATATGCTCAGCTTAGCAAGAACCTTGGTCCCAGTGGCTTAACCGCAGACCATAAAAGGAGAGCCAGGGAGCAGCACGAGAGCAATATCAAAGGAAGCAGGGCTGTGGATATGGATTGAATTGCATCTGATTGAGAGACCAGGATGGATGCTGGCACCAAAATAACCCAGAGTCTTAATCTGGTTACCTAAACCAAGTGCAGTCACAAAAAAGACTGTGAACCAAGCTGATGCAAAGCCAAATTGCTCCCGTTTGGTTTACCAATGTAGTCGCACCCTCAATGAGCTATCTGGCCAACTATTCCCCATGTAGAGGTTGGAAGAATTAGCATAAATATAGAAAGATGGACACAGAGAGAGAATGGAAAGTAACAAACAATGTACGAAAGAGAGTCAGGAAAGAAAGAGGGGAAAAGAAAGATAATTAACAAAGAAAAGATGTCTATGAAACCAGCCCCAATCCCCCCATCTATGAAAGTGGGCTCTCCACCTCCTTGAGAGTCAAGGTGAGATTCCCTATCCACATTTCACCTGTGGACTGAGGCATTGGCAGCAGAAATGTGGATGATGCCCTCGAGGCCACAAGTGTAGCATTGGCTGAGATGGGATTTAAGGAGGGAAGTGAGGCAGGAGAGGAGGCTGTTGAGCTGACACTGTGGACTGGGAGGCATTCAAGGCTCAGGATGTACTGTCATTGCTGGAGCACTCAACGCATGGCTAGACCATCCACCAATGTGATCCTAACACCGGACACTGGATGGAGTTTCTGGTGCCACCTGAGGGGCGAGGCCAGGTGATGTGAGGATCAAAATCAGAGATGAGCATGCCACCAGCAGAAGAAGCAGCAGGGGCAAGAGGCCTCACAGCAGAGACCTCCTGGTCAGCCTACTCACAGCCACTCAGTTGGCCCTGCTCCTGCACCTCCTCCCTCTTTGCCACGCTACATCAGATAGCCTAGGCAGGTCCGGGTAGAGTGTGGCCATGCCTCTTGAGAGGATTACAGCATCTACAGGGTGGCTGCCACTGGTGGGGACTATGGAGGTATAGCAGGGGAATTAGCCCATGCTACCCTCCTCCAAGAACAGCTGACTGCAGGCATACAGCATCTGTGTTGCCACATTCCATTCCTGGTCCACCTGAAAGGTGTCATCGAACTGGTAGAGGTGGTGGGGCACCACTCCTCCCAGTAAGAGACTGGGAAAGATTGGGAGTGAACTCTCTGGCACTTCACGTTCTTAAGTTTGTTTTTTGGCCCTATTGGCCCTTTAAGGAGTTCTGTTGCTCAAAGAGCTTGTTTCTGCAAGCACTTGTCCTGTCATTATGAAGTAGGGAGCACCGGAATGTTCACAAAGTGTCATACCAAAAATAGGCAATTGCAGACAGATGTTCTTGGACTAAAATACCCAGAAGCCTTCACCACTAGCTGTGCTGGCCAGGATTTCTGGGAATTGCAGTCCAAGAACATCTGGAGACCCAAGGTTGGAAACCACTGAACTAGAACGTGGCAACTTGGGCTTTGCCCAGGGTGCCAGATTTAGAGGCAATGTTCCTTTCCACAGAAGTCCAAGATTGCCCTGTCCTCTTAGTGTACCACCATAGGAAAAGATATTAGTAAACCAGGCTTCCTGGGCAATTTTATTTGTGATATTTGTGGGGCCGGCAAAGCAAATTGCTAGTAAAGAGCAGAGGAAAAAAATATAGAAAAGTGGCTCCCACACCTGTCCAAATTTCTCATTCATGTATTAGGTCATAACTTTCAAAGACCTCTTAGCACTGCAGAGCTAGAAGGGACCCTGTGGATCATTGAGTCCAGCCAAGGAGGCACAATGGAGAATCAAACTCTCAACATTTGGCTTGGCAGCCAGTTACATAACCACTGACCTATCCAGCAAATGTATCCACTTTTGCCTCCCAACAATCTAAACTAAGTTTTTATGGGCTCTGAAAGCCGAAAGGACATCATTAGGATCTCATCAACCTTATACCTGAACACAAAAAACTGCTTCCACTTAATAACTTGACACTGAGCCCTTGATTTCACATAACAGTGAAAAACTTCTCGCATTCACTACTGTGTTCACAGTGAAGAAAGAGAGGAAAGAAAAGAAGTATCTGTGATAACAACCGAAAACTGATGTGAAAATAGGCAGAGGAAGTTACTGTTTGAAAAATGTGGAAGTAACCCCTTACAAAATGTTTACGAGATCATAAAGTGTGTAATGTTAATGATTATTAACAGCAGTAATGAAAACTGTGTATTCTCCCAAACACTGAATGTTTAGATAATTGTGTTCATTTTGATGTTGGAAAAGCAGAACAGAGTAAATCTTGTCATTTTTTAAAATTGCTGTGCCTGTGGAACCTAGGCACCAATTACTTACGGTACATTCATAAACCAAAATATATGTATCAAAGTTGAAATGAAACTGTTATAGTAAACTGCAAAAAGTTATGTGACTTGGCATTTTTCTAAACTGAAAATTAATAGATACTAAAAACCGGAGGCTTATTTCCTATCCTCTGATAAAGCTAGGGGAGGGGAAGAGCCCATACTTTTGGATAGGAAGGCAAGAGAGACTGGTTGGAAGGGAAAGCTAGGTAAGAACTACAGTGGGGTGGTCCCTGGAGCGTTTTGAGTAGCACGGACTATGAAATCATTAGACCACCCTCTCTGACTTTCTGGTTCCCTCCTAGTTTAGGTACAATCCTTATAGTTGTTGGAAGAGATTTTTCCAGGATCTGTTTTATTGGCTGGAATCCTACTGGTACTGTATGTGTATAAAGCATAATTTGTCACAGCTAATTGTGGCCAAGTGGTGAAGTGCCAAGATACAATTTATTTTTTCTTCCCCATCTTGAAGAATTGGCTATTTAATGTAATAATTCTGTTTTATATTTATTGTTTTATGTGTTTGTAAGCCGCCTAGAGTGGTCGCAAGACCAGATAGGTGGGATATAATAAAATAATAACAACAACAAAACAACAACAACAATAATAACCAGGCAGATGACTGAGACTAGTTAGTCTTCAGGGTGTCACAATGCTTCTTGTTAACAAAGCTAACTTTCTAGTATTTGATGTTAAACATTGGGACTAAAGAACTCTGCTGCAGGACTTTGTCTTGAATACATGAGCAGTGTTATCAGAACTTTTGCTTTCCAAGTTGTTTCGCCGCCGCCACCACCATCATTGTTTGACAATATAATTTTAGCAAACGTTGGAAACATTTATTTTTTGAACAACTCCCAGGATCCCTAGCAGCCACATTGGCTGGCAGATACTAGGGGTTGTAGTGTAAAGAGGTATATTTCAAAGATGAGGAATTTTATGGCCAGGGTGGGAGACATTTTGTTCCTACCAGTGATGTTAAACTAGGTAAGCGCTAGTGATGTAGTCAGAGATCCCCCATCAATGTGCTCTAATTCTTCCAGAGGTCTTTTGTTAGACCTAAACCTGCCTTCAACTTAACCTAGGTACACACCACCTAGGTTTTCAGGAATAAATAGTAACGGGAGAGGCGCAAGAATTCTGCACGCCCAGATTTGCACAAATTGTGCCCCTTCCTGATCCCTGCCATTCCGTACTTGTAAATAAAAGTAGGCCCCATTAAACTAAGTGAAATTACATTGAAACAGATATGCACCCAGTGAGATGCAGTCAGTACAATCATGTCTTGGGACTCAGAAGACATGGCTTCGAATCCTCCCCAGCCATGAGCACTCGGTGTGTATGTGTGTGTGAAGCCAGTAAAACCCTTCTTTAAACATCTCACTTGCCCTGAAAGCCCCATGAGAACAGAATAGACAGGTAGAGGATTCCATCGTCACTCCTTTAATTCAGCCTAGCGACTCTTCTTTGGAGCTTTCCGAACTTCTGCAACGAGCCCTAAGGGAAGTCAGTCAGTACTCAGGGCGATCGCCTTTTATACTTTTATTAGCAGGCCCACAAGGGCAACGTTACCCGCCTCTGCCCTACCAGGCCTTCCAAAGGGCAGATTTTTGAGGCGCATCTTTTCGGTCCTCCCGTCCTGCAGAGGCCGCTCTCGTCCTCTGCGCCAGAGGCCGCCGAGAAGCGAGTCTCCACCCCGGGTCCGGGTATAGTTGCTGACTGACCCCACCCATCAGCAGCTGAGCTGAGCTGAGTGTGTGTGTGTAAGAGAACGAGAGCCCGGAGGCAGCGGCAAGGCCGGCTCGTTCTGGGCGGACAATAGCGAGGCGCTGGGGCCTGGCTGCGCTGCGCGATCAGGGCCGGGAGCAGAGGCAGGGGGCAGGGGGCAGGATGCTGGCGCTCTTCACCAAGCTGCTGGACTGGTTCCGGGCGCTCTTTTGGAAGGAGGAGATGGAGCTCACCTTGGTGGGGCTGCAGTATTCGGGCAAGACCACCTTCGTCAACGTGATCGCGGTAAGATGCCAGCCGCCCTGGGGAGGGGGATGGAGCCGTGGCGGGGGGGGGGCGCCCGGACACCGGGAGGGCCTGGAGGAAAGAGCCCTTCTCCCTCCCTCCACCCCCACCCCCAGCCGCTTTTCTCTTTCGTGGGCATCTCTCCGCCCAGGCAGAGCCGGAGGCCTCCCTCCCATCGAGGGCCAGAAGGGACGCCCCTCCTTAGATCATGTGCGTCCCTCGGGAAGAGGAGGCATTGCAGCCTCCGTCTCCTCCCGAGCGAGGGTTTTTTGGCTCCGGGTCCCGCCTGTTTTCCTGCCGAAAGGAGGGCTTCTGCTCTTCTGCCTGCCTCCCCAACCCCCCTGCTTGTGTTTTGTCTTCTCCCCGCTCCCCATAAATGCCAGTAAGGGGTGGGGGAGATGGCGTGTGCAATGCGGGTAAAGCCAAGCGAGCATTCTCACGTTACCCCCTTCTCGTTTACTGGCCTTCGTGGCAGCGTTTCTGGTGGCCAGAAGATGAGGCAGCTTTTTCTTTTTTTTTCTTTTTCCCAATTTCAGTATTAGTCTTGGATTCGAAAACCAATTCGGAGTTCTGGGCCCCTGTGTCGTTGAATCGAAGTGCCTGACAGGGTTTTGAATATCGTTTTGGGAGGAGGTTGGGGTCTGAGTGGAGAAACTAGGCTCAGGATATAGGTTGGGTCCCTGGTGGGGTGGAAAGATGCTGTTCTGCCTTCTGTGATGGATGGCAATTTCATCTTCATCTCTTCTGATCAGTGTGGCAATTAGGGCCGCTTTGCATGTATATGTGTGTGTGTGTGTGTTTTACATTAGGAAGTAAATTTGAAATTGTAATAGGATTTTCTGTTGAAGCATTGCAGAGCAACTTAAGAAACCATTTTGGGCAAGCAGCGAGATCCCAGTGGTGGAGAATTTCCCAGACAGAAAACCACATCTTACTGAGCCTTGCATTTTTCCCTCCTCCCTACTGTGCCTTCTGCAGTAATGGCTTCAAAGTGTGTGCATTTAATGAAAGATCAAGACAGCACATGGCACAGAGAATCGTGGTCCTTGGGGACAGTGATAGCTGACCATTTTAAGGTTTCTGCCCCAAGGCTGGAACTGCTGGAACAGTAAGAACTATGCTGTTGATTTAGTAAGGCATATTGTTCTAGGTGAGTTTGCGGAACTGGAGTCCTTCCATCTTCTGCTCTTCCTGGAAAGAGGATTGCAGTATGGGTCAGGCCACAATCACATGGCACCTTCTCTGAATACTAAGCATTTTTGTTGGTAGAAGGAAGTGGAATGCAGTCATGAAGGTTAAAATGGCCTATTTCTTCTTCTAATCAAATCATTCCTATATTTGAATCTGTCTTTTCAGTAGGTTCCTGCTTCATTCCACTTTTAGTGGGATGTTAGTTTGGCAGAATTGGGTTTGTTTGTCTAGTAGCTTTCATTTGTAAAAAGAATGTTTTCTGTCTCTCACTATCTCTCTCTAGACAACATCTACACACAATGAGTAGATGTTGTCTAGAAGGGTGGGGCAAAAATCGAATAAATTTTAAAAATTGCAATTTTTTAACCTTTAACTGATTTTTTGAAATTAATATTGGAGGTCTTAAGCACTTTTGACTGTAGTACTTCAAAATCCAATGTTTGCTTTCTTTACCTTGCAGTATAAGATCTGAGGTTCCCATTTGCTTTTGACATCTTCTGTAAAACTTAGGAAGTGGGTGTCTGAAGGTGATGTTTCATATTTCGTCACCTATGTTCTGTTTTGATTTCTGAGTGCTGAAGTCATGACACTGCAGATTGGTAATATGGTAAATAGTTATCCCCTGTATTTAGTCCAGATGAGATGCTCTGTCACTGGTCACTGATTCAGCATTGTTTTCTAGGCAGAGCCATAGTACTGGCACATGGTTTTTGAAGGCTTCAGGAAATCCTTGATTTGAACACGGGACTCTTGGTCCTTCACTTCTGAGTATGTCATTTTTGTCTGCTTTTTAAATTCCCCAACCAGCTTATGGTCTTAGGGTAGTTAAAATATCCATGCCAAGGCACCTGGTGAGTTAGCTGAAAAAGACAGGAATTTGCCCCTGAGCTTCACACTCCAGCATTCACTTGAACTGGAATTGGTTGACCATTCCTTAGGTCCAGAATAAATGGGTAAGGGCAAAACAACTAATTTTCAAAATAAGTTTAACCTGGTAGGTTTTTCCATCTTTTCACCTAAGCCTGTTTCAAACCTTAAGCACTGCCGTATTCTTGATGTCATTGGGACCATGATAGGGCTTAGAGGATATGATGCTCACAATAGCATTGTGACAAGGCCTAGAGGCCCCCCAGGCCTTGCTGTAGGCTTTTAGGAGCCCTGGTTTCCCTCATGCAGGGAGAAGGTACTAAAATGCCTCCAGTTTGGCTCTTCATTGGTGATTTGAACTGCAACTCCTATATAATTCTACCTCATTGGCCGTACTTGTAAGCCAAAAACATCTGGAAGGTTACAGTTGCCCATTTCTGCCCTAGATTCTCATACTACGTGGTGTGCTGGCTCACTAAGAACCACAGGAAATACCCTTTTGAGTGTTCCCAATCGCTGTTAAGGGATTTCAAGAACCCTGGAGAGTATCTTTCCTCATACTTCTTGATATGATTGGATTTTGCAGAAGCATATTGTGGTTGCATCTGAAGATGAACAGAGTTCTTGCTATTGTGTATATTTGAGAATGGAAAGATATGCATTTTAGTGATTGTCAGTGGAGTAAAAATGAACTCATTTTTATCCAGGTTCAGTCTTGGGTTCTGGACTTGGTGTAGATTGTATGTACTGTATGTGTGTGAGAGAGAGCACTAGAGCAGTATGAAAAACTGCATTTTGTCCCTCTCCTGCCACATCACTTATTTAAATGTGGTTCTCTCATCATCTGAAGTTGGCAACATAGTGCCATGGCTTCCCTGCTTCTGATGGGGCTGCCCTGTTTTTTGAAATTTCATTTGCTAAATAGCAGTTTCATTTGCCATGTTTTATTAACATTTTCCCATTGGAAAAACCTGTGGCTTCTCACCAGAAATTGCAGGTGAGAGAACATCAGCGTAATGTCCAAATCAAATGAGCCGTCACTGTTTCCAAAAAACTGATTGTAAATTGTGAAAAATGAGATCAGCGCATAGCGGGGACCTTGCAAAGTACCTTAGCATTATTAAAGATGTGGCATATGGTAAAGTGAGCCAGCTGGCTTATACAAAATGGAGATATTTGGCAATGAATGCTAATTTCGTTATTAGGGATCAATTAGAGCATTGGAGGAAGCTTTTAATTAGCCTGTGGTTATAGCTGCAGGCTCCTAAGGCTGAGGTGGGAAAGAGGAGGATAGACAAGTGCCCAGGGCAGGGAGGCGACTCCCAGTCCCTTGGGTCCTGCCTTTGTGTCTGTCTTCAGGAGTCTTGCTGCTTCCTTTCTGCACAGGCTCATCTACCCTCTGCTGCCTTTGTCTCTTTCTCCCCCTCCAGGCATTGTGCCTTTTGCCATGGTGCTTCCTGTAATCCTTACCAGTATTTTATTTATTTATTTCATTTGTATCCCATCTTCCCTACAGGATCCAAAGTGACTTACAAAAAACATATTACAATAGTAGAATAGTGTTAAATAGAATACCGGGTTAAAACAAATGCACAATACAGTTTAAAGCCATTTAAAAACTAGTCATAATTCTTTAAAAGCAAAAACACCAGCTGCTATTAAAAAGCTTTCATCAACAGCTAAGATCTGTTTAAATAAAATCTCTTGGCCTGTCTCTAGAGCAGTGGTTTCCAACCTTTGGTCCCCAGATGTTATTGGACTAATACTCCCAGAAGCCTTCACTACTAGCTGTGCTGGTCAGGATTCCTGGAAATTGTAACCCAAGAACATCTGGGCACCCAAGGTTGTGAAGCACTGCTCTGGAAGGAGAATAGGAAGGCTTCCTTGGTCAATTTATTTCTCACCCTTTAAGTAATGCCATAGTATTTTTTTTGGGGGGGGGAGCTCTTTTCTACTTCTCCATCATTTTCTCTTCTTTAACCCATCTACACAGCATGTCAGTTTCCGAATCTTCTTTCTGGCAAACACAGTTTTCAAGGGACTGTCCTATATAGCAATTAATACATACAGTACATACATACTTTATTGCTACAGCATCCAGCCATAATCAAACAAAATTGAATGCAGAGCTTCAGGTACATATACTGCAAAAGCCAAATCAAATAAACAAAAAGCAATAAAACAACAAATATAAGACCAATGTCTAAGGGTTTGGCTATCTATTCTGACTACTATGGCATGCCGCCCAAAATTTCGCTACCAGTTCTGTAGTTGTCAGATTTTGATCAATTAACACTTGGTTACAGTAGTCTGTGTCCGATTGGCTTGTCATGTCTTTTAAGAGAGGTGTAGCAACTAATACCCTTGCTTTAGCATAACTGAACAACTATTTAAAAAGAGTGTGTCTTGCCCCTGATCCACTGGCTAGGTCCATACAGATTGGTGCCCAGCCTACCTTGTGTCCCTGTCTACATCCTTGCCACTATTTGTGCATTTCTGCTTGAAAATCTCATCCCATCAACGAGGAAATGACAAGACTGTGTTGTAGACTGAATTGTTAAGCCAGGCCAGTCAAGGCTTTCTAGTCACTAGCTGTCTGTTGAGCTGAGCACTTTGCTTTATTTTTGTTTGTCCCCCTTTTCCAGCTCACATAAGCTTCCTAAGGCAGCTGCCTAGAAGGGGTTGAGTGGAGGACCTCAGAAGGGGAGTTGATTCCTCTCTGAAGGTCAATGAAGGCAACCTGGCCTTTTCTACATTTGTTGTCCTTTCTCTCCCCCGTTTCTTGGAAAGAGAGGGGGAAGGTACACATCCCTAATGTTTAGGATCAGTAATAACATCCAAGCCTTGCCTCCTGTTGTCTTTAAACATCTGATATATAATGGGCACTATAGAGAATGATTGCTTTGTTTCGTTCACTCTGAACCTTTGTGGTATTATAGAGAGAGGAGATTTGCTGGTGCTTCCCTGTAAATGTGTGAGTTGGGAAGTTTAATAACTTGTTCTAAATGTACAAGATGGATAATTTTGGGGAAGCCGCTATCTTCATCCTACCTTCAGGCAGTACCGCAATAATGCTGAGCTATTTACAGGATTGTTTTAGAGATGACTAAATATGAGTAATTTAAACATCCAGGTTGAAAACCTGTTGCTTACCATAGTAGATCACACTAGAGTAGGTCCACTGAATCAATGGAGATTTGATGAGTCAATTCCTTCATAAACCCCATTGATTCAAATGGGCCTAGTCAAGTTGTAACTTATTCTTGCATAAAATAAATACTGTTTTGAGATTGCTAAACATGAGTAGCTCAAACATTCAGCTTGAAAATCTGTTGCTTCGTATAGTAAGCTTCCGCTAGAGTAGGTTTCCACTGATTGTAATCAGTGGAATGTACAGAGGAGTTGACTCATCAGATCTCCGCTGATTCAGTAGCCCTGCTGTAGTGCAGCTTACTATGCCAAGCAACAGAATTTCAGCCTCAGAACATAAGAACATAAGAAGAGCCCTGCTAGATCAAACCAAGCACCCATCTAGTCCAGCTTCCTGTATCTCACAGTGGTCCCACCAGACGCCTGTTGGGAGCACATGACACAACTAGATACCTTTCTGCTGATACTCCTCCCCTGCATCTGGTATTTGGAGGTACCTTCCTTTGAAGCCTGGGGATGACACATCCCCATCATGGCTTGTCACCTGCGATGGACTTTTCCTCCAGAAATCTGTCCAGTCCCCCTTTAAAGGCATGTAGGCCAGATGCCATCACCACAGACTAAAACACGCTAGGAAAAGAAACATTTTCTTTTGTTGGTTCTCACTCTCTCAACACGCAATTGGAGTGGATGCCCCCTGTTTCTGGTATTGTATGAGAGGGAAAAGAGCTTCCCTCTATCCGATTTATTCATCCTCTACATAATTGTATACATCTCAGTCACTCCCTCCTCAGGTGCCTTTTCTCTATAGACTAAAGAGCCTCAAACACTGTAGCCTTTTCTGATAAGTCAAAAACAATGCTGTTACTGTCATGAAGATGTAAAGATCAGATGTGACCAAGGATGATCTCAAGACAGTCTAATTGGAGACAGCCATTTTACAGAACAAATGGGTGCTGCAAGATACAACTCCACTACAACTGGCCTGACCAATATTCCAATTGGTTGCTTTGTGTTTATACAAGAAAAAAAGCCATCTCAGATAAGTCACAAAAGCACTTTGGAATGATTTTTGAATCTCTTGTGGGACTATATAAATTATATGGTAGTTGAAAGTGTTTTATTTGCTTAGAATGATATCTTTTAATTGTTAACACCGAGCCTAAAACAGCCATTGCTCTTGGGCAGCATTCCCTGGCACGCAGCGCTGTATTGGGGGTGCATGGCAGAGCCGCCCGTTTCCTTCCAGTTGCAGTTGGAACCCCACATGTATGAGGTGGACCCCCACCCAGCACTCCAGAAAATTAGAGGGAATGTTGCTCTTCGGTCTTGTCAAATAAAACAGACATTAAGAGGAGGATCAGACCATAGGATAGTTGTTAGTAATACAGTATATTCATTAATAAGGCATTTGGTACCATGGTATTTTAGACAGGTGTAATTAGGTTTGTGTCTTTAAGATATAAATAAACTGGTTTTGAGCCAGGCCAGAAATGCAAGCTTTCCTTCTCTGAGTAAATCAGGTTTTGCTCTTTTAGCGTCTGATGTCATGTTATTTGTTCTCTGCTTGTCCAGCCTGTTTTCCTGGAAGACTCTGCACAAGCCCTGCATGTTTAATGAGCAGAAGGGAGTCATCTGGAGGAGTAAAACCTACAAGGTTCAGGCTAATCTTAGAAACAAGAACACTATTGGATACACAAGTGTAAAAAAAAAAAAAAAGAAAGAAAAGAAGTCTTATGCCCTTGTAAACAGGACTTGCTGAGAAATTGAAACAATTGCTTTGTTTTTCTTTTGTGAGACAGTGCAGGGGTCTTGATCTGAGGCAGGGCAGTAACCCAACATATGTTTAGGCGAACCAGCGTTGTATATGCCATGACAGTAACTTCATCCCAGGATAGGGTGGTGGCTTCATGTAAGATGGAAACAGTTTGCTTGTGAAAAATGGGCAATGTACAGTATTTCCTGTTTCCAATCTACCACTTGTGCTGTTTCTGTATCATCTGTATAGAATTTTTTTTTGGGGGGGGGGTTAATGTACTACATTTTTATTCTACCTTTCCCTCAGGAGTTTAAGATGGTGCACCAGGTTCCTGCCCCTCATTTTATTCTTGCAACAACCATGTGAAGCTCAAGATTCACACAGTCAGTTTTGTGGCTGAGCTGGGGTTTAGATCTGGGTCTCCTTGGTTCTTTAACCATTATGCCACACAGGCACTCAAATTGGCTGAGATATCCCTGCTTTCCCCCCCCCCCAGCAATGCTTCTCTTAATGTTGTATGACTTGATAGTGCTATGCTGCACCATCCTGTTGCGGGACATGGCTTTTCAGACTTCCTCACTGTATCTCATCTGAGTCTTCTAGGGCCTCCAAGCCTCTTCGATCGCTTTTATCGCCTTAAGGTAGAAAATGCAAAAGAAGCAGGCTACATCAGTCATAAGACAAATTCCAGTCTTTTGGGGGGTTTTTTTGGACCAATAAAGGTATCAGCACAATATGGAGTTGATGTTGCATTTGCAATAGTTAGCATCTGAGAGATGGTGTACCATACTGCAACAGCTCCCAGACATGGTGTTTGTGTCTAAATCAAACTGACCATAAGGGAGCCATAATTGTTTTTAATCTTGGGAGACTCCAGCATTGTGTGAACAACCTAGCAATCCTGTTTTCTAACACAGCTCCTTATAAACCACCCAAATTCCTTTTGTGGTTCCCCCAGAAGCAAAAGGTTGGGGAAACAAGGAAATCTGGGAAGAGGTAAAGCAGAAGACATGAAAGAGGCTAGCAGTGAAGGGAGTAGAGGGCAATGGAAGCCAGAAAGGACAGTGTCACCTTACAGCTGCAGTTTTTGTTCTGTGTGAGGGGGACCCAGGAAGCAGCAGGATATGATTGACTTGGCAATTTTCAGTGTACAGTATTGGGTGATGGCAGCAGCAGGAAGAGGACTGAGAGAGGTGGCTGGGTGGAGCTTGGCTTGGCTAGATAGCCTTGTTCTAGGATTCAGCCCAGTTTCCTTGGAGTAAAGATGAAAGAAGGAACAGCCTGACTTGTTGAGAAGCTTTTTCAGTAATGTTTTTAAGTGGTAGTGGCTCCACTGCTGTGACATATTTTAGGTCAGATCCAGTAGTGTGAATGGATGTGGAGGTGTTCCTGATGTTGTGAGAGTAAAGTGCTTTGCATCCATCACCATCTGTAGTGCTGGCAATTACTGATGGAAATTGCAGTCCAGCAACATCAGGAGGTGCCCATCCATGCTGTTGATTGTTGGAATCAAACCAGACAGAACCTTGGAGCTGCTTCAGATCAGAACTTGACCATGGAGATTGTGATGTGTGTACTGCCCTGAGTTTTCTGGATGATAGGTGGGGTTCAAATTGGATGAAAGATTTGCATTTGGCCACTCTTCATTCATGGCAGGACCTGAAACAATTTTTAAAATACTTTTTTGGAGGAGTCGCTGCATACAGCTGCCTCGTTCTCTCCATTTGCCATCTACTCTTCTCACTCTTCTGCAGAGCTATGTAATGGCCTTGTCTTGGCTTTCTCACCTGTGAGTGGCAGTAAATATGGAATGAAGTTTGTGTTTTTTATTTATGCAACAAATAAAAGAAAGTGTTTACGCTAATAACTGTGAGTATACAATACTAAAAAAAACAATGAATAAGCAACACCAAAACACATTCTATGCAGTAAAGTACAACAATCCATTAAAAAACGCCACTTGGTAGCCTTTCACTCAAGGAAGGCTTGCTTGAAGACAGTGGTCTTTGCCCGCTTGTGGAAAGACAATAAAGATGGGCCCAGTTTAGTCTGTTGTGGGAGCATTTCTTTAGTATGGCACTGAACTCAACACGGCCCTTTGTCTGTTCTTTCTGAAGGGGGGTGGTGGTCACTTGGAGAATAGCCACACTTTCTTTTATTTGTTGCATAAATAAAAAACCAGCTTGGTGTTTCTTTTGAATGGTAATAGATTACTATCAGAGTGGAGTTGCCTGACCTTTCCCTAGAGCTCTCTTGTCCTTCAGAAAAAGACAGATTCCTTTCTCTGCAGGAACTCAGGGGAGATCCGATCTTTAGAATATTATCACATGACTTCCCACACCAGGAGCTGTCTTGGTAGGAAGAGTGTTGAAAGTATTGGTACCTGCAATAGATGTGTGAAAGGCACAGCAACGGTGGGGGCTAAATAACTCCTACCAAAGTGCTCAAGACAATTCAACTGAATTTGCTTTGACACATTCATTAGTTCATCCTGCCTGCTAAATTTTGTCAATACTGTATCTAAAATAGTTTATGAAGGATAAGAGATGCTAATCAGGCTATGGTCATCCTGCAAGTGACACTGTGTGTGTGTGGGGGGGCATGTGCCTGTTCAAAACAGGTCAGTCTGTACTTTTAATTCAAGCGAAAAGATCAGTTTGTACAGGATAGTCCTGTGTCCTTAGTTCCATAATTTTCTTCAGTGGCAGAGCTGCATGTAAAGTTGTTTTTGCAGTTTGAGCTAGAAAACAGTTCAAATCCTTGCAGTCCTTTCTCTCTCCCCTGCCTGCAGCAACCTGCAGAGAGATACAGAGCAGCATTTTCTGTATAAAGTCTTTCTCTCCCAAGCTTGTCCTTGGCTCAAAGTTATCTGCAACTGAGACAAAGCAAAGCTGTGTTACTAATCACCCATCCATTGTAAGTTTTGTTAGGTTTCATTGGTTATCTGGGCATGTAAATTACAGTTTCCTGTGATTTATGCGAATAATTACTGTTACCCAGAATATAAATGGTCATGATGGTGGGTGACCATTGTTAAGCACAGCAAATTTGTCCATCATAATTCATGAGTTGAAATCTAAATGTCTAAATTTTTTTAATCCCTGCATTCATTTAAATGTGTTACAGTGGGGTCTTGACTTGAGAACTTAATCCGTATTGGAAGGCGGTTCTCAAGTCAAAAAGTTCTCAGGTCAAATCTGCATTTCCCATAGGAATGCATTGAAAACCATTTGATCTGTATCTGCTGTTTTCCATCCATAGAAACTAATGGGAAGCTGCTATTCCGCCTTCGACCACTAGAGGGGGGATATTTTGTTTCTTTTTTTCTTAGATCAAGAAAGGTTCAGGGAAGGCAGGGAAAATACAGTCCAGGCAGTACAGTACCAGGCAGTCTGAAGACTGTCTCCCAATCCACTCTCTAAATGCTGGGAGGAGTGAGGAAGCAGATAGGCACCCTTTTCACTGGCCAACAGTTAACTGAAAGTTCAAATTTTGCACTTTCCCTGCCTCCCATGTGGTTTTTTTTTCAGTTCTTAACTCAAATCTAAGTATGTAAGTCAAGTCAGTATTTTCCTATGAGAGTGGTTCTTAAGTCAAAATGTTCTTAACTCAAGCCGTTCTTAAGTCAAGACCCCACTGTATATCCTTTGCCATGTGTATTCAAGCTACCAGACATTTCTAGCAAACTATATTTGTAATTTGAATATAAAACCTTCTTGATGGTAGACTGATTCAGATCAGATAGTGTAGTAGATATACTGTGCTCAAATCCTAGTTGCCAGCAAATTGAAACTGCTGGGGCAGGTATGAGCGGGAATGACATCTGAAATTTGATACTGTCTGCCAAAAATGGAAAGATTGCATTATTCCAATGGCCTTTATTTAGCACTGTAGACATTCACCAATACAGTGGTGCCTCGCTAGACAGTTACCCTGCATGACAGTTTTTTCGCTAGACTTTGGCTTTTTGCGATCACTATAGCGATTCGCAAAACAGTGATTCCTATGGGGGAATTTCGCTGGACAATGTTTGGTCCCTGCTTCGCAAACCAATTTTCGCTAGATGGCAATTTTGACAGCTCCCTCCGCACTCACAAACATGTGTTTTTGGGACCTAAGCTTCGCAAGACAGTGATTTAAACAGCTGATTGGCGGTTCACAAAGCAGCTTTCCTATGGCTGATCTTCGCTAGACAACGCCGATTCTTCCCCATTGGAACGCATTAAACAGGTTTCAATGCATTCCAAGGGGAAATGCTTTTCGCTAGACAATGATTTCACTAAACAGCGATTTCAGTGGAACGGATTATCATCGTCTAGTGAGGCACCACTGTAATGGTAAACTCTTTGGAAGTGAATGACTTTCTAGTTAAGAGTTCACACCTGTCCTTAGAAACTTCCATTTGAAGGTTATGAAAAGCCATGAAAAGCTGTGGTGGTTAGACTGCATCACAGAAGCCCCTAAGAATCATGTTCATTGTTCAGGGATTGGGAGAGGTATAGTCAAGCACATTGGGGCCACAGGTTCCCATCTCAGTATCTTTCTAACACCCTTTTGGTTTAACTGTATTTTAATATTAATATCTTAATTTATTGTGATTTTAAATATATATATTTTTCAGTTGTGTGTGACTTTGTATCCCTCTGATGTCAGAAGGAATAGTTATATGCAGTCAAGTGAATTCTAACTTATGGCAACTCTTTTCAGGGTTTTCCTGGTAGAGAGATGGGATATAAATAAAGTAAGTAAATAAGTAATAATGGCTAGTCCTACAAGGTTGGGTGAACCCACACCTTTCTTCACATATTCTTTCAGCAGATATGTGTATGGAGATATGGTTTATAGAAACTAATCATGGCCACTGGTCCCATCACTTCCTGGCAAATAGAAGGGGAAGATAAATGTGTGACAGATTTCACTTTCCTGGGCTCCATGATCACTGCAGATAGTGACAGCAGCCACGAAATTAAATAACGCCTGCTTCTTGGGAGGAAAGCAATGACAAACCTCAACAGCATCTTAAAAAGCAGAGACATCACCTTGCCGACAAAGGTCCGCATAGTCAAAGCTATGGTTTTTCCAGTAGCGATGTATGGAAGTGAGAGTTGGACCATAAAGACAGCTGACCGCTGAAGAATTGATACTTTTGAATTGTGGTGCTGGAGGAGACTCTTGAGAGTCCCCTGGACTGCAAGGAGAACAAATCTATCCATTCTGAAAGAAATCAACCTGGAGTGTTCACTGGAAGGACAGATCCTGAAGCTGAGGTTCCAATACTTTGGCCATCTCATGAGAAGAGAAGACTCCCTGGAAAAGATCCTGATATTGCAAAAATGTGAAGGCAAGAGGAGAAGGGGATGACAGAGTACAAGATGGCTGGACAGTGTCATTAAAGCGACCAACGTGAATTTGACCAAATTTTGGGAGGCAGTGGAAGACAGGAGGGTCTGACGTGCTCTGGTCCATGGGGTCACGAAGAGTTGGACATGACTTAATGACTAAACAACAACAGCAATGAACATTGCTTGTGTGGAGATGAGGTCCAAGCATATCTATGGAAAGTTTTGTAGAAAAGTATTTATTGACTCTAGGATAAAAATGGTAGGTGTTAGGCATGTTTTTTTCTAGTACAGCAGCATGTTGCAATGTTCAGCTATAAGCTTGCAGTCTGAAGTCTAGACTGTGATTCCCAGGAGACTCTGAATCTGCCTGAGACATGTGGCAAAGAGTTTGGTTTATTAAAATTATATCACACCTTTCTGCCAATAAATGCTTAAGGTGGCTTCCAGTGGTATTGTCAGATAAAAAACAAACACAATTAAAACAAATGTTTAAAATGCAATTTTAGAAAATAAACACAACAAACACACTGTTGCCCAACTAGTTAAAAGTCCTGTTCAGCTACAACCTAGCTTAGATGCCAAAGGCTTTTCTGAATGGTCTTACTGCTGTTAGATTAGGGTCTTATCTATATATATTCATCTTGATTTGATCTTATGAATTCAAATTAGGTTGTAATTTTATTGATCTAATAAGTGATGTGGATTCCACTGAATAATGTCTGTAGCCAGAATTCTGTCCGTTTTAGTTCTAGAAGGAAATAGGAACTACTGTATTAGACATAGGAGGGTGTGCTCTGCTTGAATTCTGATACCTTGGTCGTATTCAGAATAATCTATGGCTAGGTCTCTGATCGTCTACTGCATTTGTCTTAGCAACTTAGCATCAGTCAGGCTATGTTGAGTCATGCTGTAGTGTGTGGTGTGTTACTGTCATTAGTGTGAAATTGTCTAGAATTGTGTTAATAAATTTTGCCTCTGTTTTCACATATAGAGAAACACAAAGGACAATCAAGTGCTGCTGGAACTCTCCTGTTCTGCATCATTTTTTGGAGTCCTACACATTTGGATTAAAAGAGTTTTTGACACTGTATTGCAAGAAAGCAAAGATGTGTTCCATGTTTTTCGTTCTGCCATAAATTAACCACCTGACCTCTGTTAAAATGCAGCTGCATAAAGAAGCGCACATGAGAAAAATGATATGAAATAGCAGGTTCTTATCCTTCAGCCTTGGCTCATACATAGAGAAGGATAAATGAGCCAAGGCTGAATGGTGAGAGCCTGCTGTTTCATATCAGTTTTCTAATACAGTGCAATATTTAGCTTTTGTTTGGCCAGCTTTGATAATACTGTGATCTTGGTGGACTACATAGTCCTAATGACTCTGATGTCAGATGTTTGTTGAATAAATTTTTAGAGTTAGAGCACTGTAAGGAAGTTTTCACCCTTCACATGTTTTGCAGAAGCCTCACCCTGCATGGCCAGTGTTGAGGAATTTTGGGGGATGTAGTTCAAGCCTTACAGAGAACTACTTTAGATCAACCTTGGTGCACACAAGTGGACTTCGAAAGAGGCACATTTGTACTTTGAACTGCCAAACTGTCAATTTTAAATTATACTGGTTTGTTTTATAGCTGTGTTGTAAGGATAAATGAGGCAAGGCTTGAAGGAAGAGTAGGATAGCAGTAGGCAGCATGAGTTATAAATCTGAAGATAAAAACTTGAGGGTAGAAGTGGCACTTCATTAATTCCAACGGTTCAAGAGACATATTTGACTGGAAGAAAACTGGGAACCTCTTATTTTCTAAAAAGCACCCCAAGGTTGTGGTTTGGAACTTGTTCTAATGGACCCCTCTGTAAATGAAAGGATGAGAGGACAGGCCGAATCTGGGGAAATATGTGTTGAAGAAGATGGAATGAAAAATAATCAATAAAATCATGGTTCTTAGCATTATTCCTCAACACATTACTCAGTGGTACACAGTGGGGTTGTTACCATAGATCACTACTCCTCTTTGAGCAAACATGATATGTGTGTGTTATCTCAGCAGGGTGTGTTTCTACATTTCCTGAAGTATGGTCCACCCTCGACTTACGAACGTCCCTACATATGAACTTTTCGATTTACAAACAGCTCTGTAGGCAAAAATTGGCATCGACTCGTTAACGGAGCCTCGACCTACAAACAAGGTCGAGGCTCCATTCGCAAATCAATGCCAATTTTTGCCAACGGAGCCATTCATAAATGGCTCCCTGCAAAAAGGCAGGGAGAAAGGGCCGGAAATTCAAATTTCCCGCCCTTTCTCCCTGCGTTTTTGCCTTCAGAGCTCTCAAAGGGTTTCCTCTGATGTTCGGCGGAAAGCCCTTTGAGAGCTCTGAAGGTGCCGATTGCGGCGGCGGGGACCCCCAGGGAGATCTCCCAGGGCTTGCCCGCCACCATGGGAGACCTCCCTGGGGGTCCCCGCCACCACGATCAGCACCTTCGGAGCTCTCAAATGGCTTTCCCCCCTACATTGGAGGAAGCCGTTTGAGAGCCCAGAAGCCAAAAAGGCAGGGAGAAAGGGTGGGAAATTGGAATTTCCAGCCCTTTCCCCCTGCCTTTTTGCCTTTTGAAATGCTGGAGCGGATTAATTCCGTTCCCATGCATTTCAATGGGAAAAGGTACTTCGACTTATAAACTTTTCAACGTATGAATGTTGTTCCAAAATGGATTAAGGTCATAAGTCGAGGTACCACTGTATGAATTAGCCCTTCAGAAATTTTGGAGGAGCTGTATTCTTGTATGCACAAAGTGCTGAGTATGTCATACTTCCCACTATTACACAAAATCATGCAGCGATATCTGTACTCTATACCGTATTTTCCCATGTATAAGATGCTACTTTTTCCTAAACTCATTACACTAAAAATTGAGGGGTGTCTTTTACACAGAAGTAAGCTGAAGCTGAGCAGAGAATAAAACGGCCTGTACCTTGCCTCTGTAAACAGGCTTCCTTCAGTCACAAGGCTTAGCTTCCTACAGTCAGGAGACTTAGGTTCGTCCAGTCATGAGCCTTGTGGAACTGACGTCAGCTGATGCTGTACAAACCATTTGGAATACACCTTGTTGGAGGTGGAGCTTGTAAACTCAGATTCAACAGGGACTCATAATGTCTGATGTTCAGAGCCCAGAGGCTGAATACTCAAAGTTAAGGGTTTTTTTAACTTTTGGGTTGAAAAAAGGGGGGTCTTATAAACAGGGGCATGTTATAAACAGAAAAGTGCGGTAGTTTCTGATCCTTGTCTTCTCTCTCGGTTTTTGCAAATGTTTGCCAGTCTTGAAAAGTCCTTTTTAGAAAAAGATGGTTAAATCAAAACAGAGGGGAAGCAGGGACTGCATGAAAAGGTAGAGGATTTGGTTAATAGTTACATTTCCAGTAAGTGCATGAAATCAGAAGGAGAAATCCTGTGGGCACAGTTACACCAGCATAAACTGGATCTGGACACCAGAAATGATTAATTTAAATGAATGTAAAGCTTCTGTTCGCTTTTTTTCAACTTCTGAGGCTCCCTTTTGCCTGGAGAAGCCTTTGGGGCACCAAGATGGGGAGGGCTCTTAATAATAATTTAAAAATTGCTGCCAGTTTGCCACTGGTGGTCCCAGTTTGTTGTAAATTTTGGAAACATATTGCTGTTTAAAAAAATCTAGAAATTTGATACAGCCACCACAAAAGCACAACTGAAGTAGAATGTATGTTATGAAGAGTACGCAACACATCTAATCTAAAGATGTTGCTTGTAATTCTAATTTTGAGAGTTGTTTGGAGAACCAAAGTAAGACATGAAGATCCTCTGTCTTTGGTAGAAACACAGGCATTCTTTGCAAAATATGTTATGAAAACATGTTCAGTCCACAGAACAATATCACCATTCTTTTGTATTAATCCTTCCTTGGGAGAAATATAGAGGGTAGAGTTTGTCTAGAACCAGCTTTTGAAAGGGACAGCCTCTATTTGAGTAACATTTCCCAAAATAAATGCCTAAAATAATTTTCTTCATAATACTGTATTGTAGCGCTTCAGAACCCCACCTTTTATTTATTTATTTTTGCAGTGTTTCTACAGTCTGGTAGCAAGTAGGTTGAGCTGAGCTAAATTCTGTCTTTTTTCCCAGCACATTTCTGCTCCTCCTGCTTCAGTTAATTGTGAATGTCATGAAACTGTGTAGGTTTTTAAAAATACTGTACCATTTGCTCTTTTCGTTTTCTTGTAGGAAAGACCTTTTGTATCAACAGGGGTGCTAAATGCTTGGTATTAGAGTAGCAAGCCTGAATTGAGTATGACTCAGCAGGTTGTAGTGAGTCGCTCCAGCAAGACAGGCTTGATTTCATTTATCCCCTTTATCCCATGGGGATGAGAAATGATGAGGAAATATGCTAAGAATAAGCACAACTCTGTTGGATAATGTGTGTGACCCTGTCAAGGAAAACATCTTGTGTTTTTCCTCCTCTCATCCCTGATATTTATTCTCTAGAGTACACTTCCTTCAGAAGGAATTGCTGTACTTTAAATATAGGTTACATTTACATTTGAATTGTGCTTCCATTCTGCATTAGTATTCATAAAGTGCGCTAAATTATAGTGACTAACATCTTTAATATGTATTGTCTTGCATGTCAGTGGGCTTCAGAAATAACCCACAACTAATCAGACCCACAAAGCTTCATATAAATGTAATTCAGTTTGAGGCCTGCTGAGCCTTATTCATCCCCACAAGTTTGTGTGTCAGTGATTAAAATATTGCCCTGCCGTACCTGGAGGGGAAGTAGCAGATTTCCTGTAGATCAGAAAATGAATGCGATCTGGGACAGGTCCTGGATAACGTTCAATATGGTGGTTCTGTGACTGGAGCTTTCTTCTTCTTCTTTTAAATACTGTATTTGTACTAGTGAATTTAGGGTTTGGACAAATTGGCTGAGTGATTCTGGAAACTGGAGTCTGAAAAATTAACTTTTGCAAATTTTAGTGAGCCATTGTGAAGCTACTAATATGGAAACATCAGGCTGTATCCCCTAACAACCAAGAAGCTACTTCTTCAGGGATTTTGACACTGGTTCTCTCCCCCTCCTCCATTATTTCTTTTGTGGTATAAATATCAAATACATAATTCAGAATGTGTGAATCTTCAGTGTGTACCAGGCAGGCTTGAAAGGGCTCTCCGGTAGCTGCTATTTTCAGGTTGGGTATAAGTGTCAGGCACTACTCTGATTTCCCTTGTAACTTTTTCTGATGTAAGGGAGGTTTGACTGCTGAGGTACTACATGACAGACAGAAAATGACAAACCTTTCAATGACTGGTCTTTTTAATTTTGTTCTAGTCGGGGCAGTTCAATGAAGATATGATCCCAACAGTGGGCTTCAATATGAGGAAGATCACCAAGGGGAATGTTACCATAAAGGTAAGATGCAAGTGTCTCCCTCTGGTAAATGAGCTGCTAGATTTGTAACTCAGTTTTGGATATAATCTTAATTGTCTAAGGCAAAGGTCTCCAAACTTCTCACATAGATTTTTTTGATATTTTTGAGGGCTGAAGAAACATGTATGTGTGTATACATGCACACTGCTGCACACACAAACTCCCACATGCACACACTTCTGCCCACCTGTACACACACACACACACACCTCTGCCTGCCCGCGTGCATGGGCTGGGTAAAAAGGCCAGGCAAGCCACATGTGGCCCGCAGGCCATATTTTGGAGACCCCTGGTCTAAGGGCTTCCGGGGAGATTATGCTGAAGTTGAAATAAGTTTTGAGTAAATCTCCTGCTTCTTCTATGTGCGGTAATTTGGTGGTTTTGGCGGTGTTGCAGTAGTTCATAAAAATATACTCAGTCCTCAAAACATGGTATAGTAGGGGACATTGGAGGTTAACCCCCTTAGCCACAGTTCTTTCAAGACTAAAAGGAGAGATAATTTGATTAAAACTGGAGGCTGGGGTGTTTAGGGGGAGAGCTTGTAAATTCATTTCACTAAAGGTCTTTTATCACTCATTCCCCTTGTCTTCTCAGTTGATTGCTGCTTATTGCAGTCTTTTGTAAATTTTAAAACTCTCTGTAAACTTGTAGAGTTTAAAATGATAGGCCAGTTGTGTGTAGCTAAATGTGAAAGGACTAAGTATAAAAGAAAAAGTTATTCTGGGTTATGTTAATGCGATTTTCTGAATGGTATTTGATTCACTCAAGTTGGATATTCCAGGGCATCGGCAGGCAATTTGAAGGATTAATTCTGCTCCTGTTAGAGAGAGACAGAAACAGAGAAAGAGAAAGAGAGAGAGCAAGCAGGTGTTCAGGAAACTCTTTTCACAATTCCCATTAAATGAAGAAGTGACTGAAGAGTCCTTTTGCTTAATAAACAACTTCAGTCATAGAAGCAGACTTTAATTTCGTTTTCTTCCATATGTCTTTTAATTGGTGCATTAACTTTACACAGGTATGTTTCTTTATATTTTCCCTTGTACAAAGTCTAGTAGATTTTAATGTATGCAGTAATTTTAATACACAAGCAGTTGTGTATTGTATACTTTTGTGGAGAACAAGTGAATGTGTTTTTTGTGGGGTGGAAGTGGGATTCTCTTGGTCGCCTTTCAGATTGTTTCCTTGGCTACAGGGTGTGTGCCTTGGAATAGGTGTAGATGACCCTGTCTGAACTGGAGACATAGGGGAATGTAGAGTAGGCAGCAGCTCAAGCATTTTTGTCCAGCATTTTTGCCTAGGAGGAAGTGTAGAGTAGGCAGTATGTGAGCCAAGGCACACACTTGGGTTTGCAAATTTTCTCTTTCTCCTTCTCATCTTCATTCTGTCTTGCTACCTCTCCTTTTTCCATAGCTGTGGGACATCGGGGGCCAGCCACGTTTTCGTAGCATGTGGGAGCGGTACTGCCGTGGAGTCAGTGCAATTGTGTAAGTAATTCTTGCCAACCCCATAGTAAGGCTACAAAGGCAAGTAGGAAAAGTACAAAGTTTGGTCTGAGTACTGTACCTCTGTCAAAGAAGGTTTCCATCCACTCCAGTGTCAAAACTAACTGGAACCTGCAGTTTTTGCCAGCTCTGTGCTTGCTGAACACAAGCTAGCTAAAGGTGGTGGCTTCTCTCTGCATCCACTTGTTCAGGAGCAGAACAAACCAGAACACTTCCGTTGTCCTTGGTGCCTTTGAGCTGGAGGGGAAGATGTCAGAGACACAGATGCGAATCAGTCTCTGCTATGTAGTTAGAACTTCTGAACACACATATCCAACGTGCAGTGGGAAGAGAACTGCCACATCTTCCCTCACTGATTTTGGAACCAGGGGACCGGGATGGCACAACTGTATTACAATTTCTCTGTCTGGCGTTCGAACCATCGAGCTGGTTTAGGGGCAGAGAGCTCTCTTAAAAACCTTATTGGGGGATGTCCTGTTGCACATTTTTTGATCGGCCACCCAGGCCACAGGAAGTGCATTGACGCTCGTTTTTAATGTGAAAAGGTTTGATTTTTGTGCACCTCTAAATATGTTGTGTTGCGTGTAAATAAAAATAGTTTGTTTTAGGGTGGCCAGTTTAAAAACCCAGAAATTGGAGACATGTGGAGTTTCTGGAAGGTTTCTCTCAAGGAAACATTGTAGAGACAATAAATTCAAGCTTCTTTGCCTCTCAGTTTTCATATTTGTCTTCTGTTCAGTTTCTTGCATTTTTATTTGGCTGGTACACATGACCTGCAGGTGGATGCTTCCTGAGATGGTATAGCACAGCGCTTTTTGGCGTGACTGATGTTAGCATTTTTAGATATTCAAATGATCAAGTAACTGTCCTTCACGAGATGACACACAAAATGTGTGACTATAACTTGAATGCAAACACAGTGAATGCAGGGCAGATCAATTGCTGTGTTCAAAATACAGTGGTGCCTCACAAGACGAATTTAATTCATTCCATTGTTAATGTTGTCTTGCGAAAAATTTGTGTTGCAAAACGCGTTTTCCCATAGGAATTTGGTTTACGAAGTGTTTATTAAGTGCTCTTTAACGCCATACATATTATGCATATGATTTCAAAAATTTCAATCAAAAAACTAACTTTTTAAACATCATAGAAACACATTTAAATATCAGAAAATATGAGGCAGGAACAAAAAATGGAAAACATTCTTCTAGCAAAGCACAGCCATAGGAACATATGTCTTGCGAGTCATCAGCCCCATCACCAAAACCATTTGTCTTGCAAGTTTTTTGTCCTGCGAGGCATTCTTCTTGCGAGGCACCACTGTACATTGTGTTTTATTTATTTGCAGAATAAAAATAGGATTATGTCAGTCAAGTTTAGGGAAAGTCATTACTTAATAGCAGATATCAAGCTAGAAGAATAGGAGTTCTTAATGACAGTGAGTCGATCTTGGCGGGTTTCCAAGATTATTTATTGCAGGGTGGGGATCCTTTCTCTGCACTACATTCCCATCATCGTTGATAATTGACCATGCTGCTTAGTTGATTATGGGAGCTGGGTTCTAAGAATCATCTGGAGAACTGCAGGTTCCCTATCCCTGTTTATCCTTGATCATATTCTTGAAAGGAAGGAGTATATTCCCTAAATTGAGATATCCATGGATAGTTTCTGAAAGGGTTGAAGCCATTGAATCTGATGCTACAGTTTGAAGACATGGACTTCTTGAGCTATATCATTAGATTTGCAAAGCTGTAGTAGAATTGACTGATATGCATAACCACTAGGAGAGAAACAAGGATGTATATACAGTTCCCTTTCACTCAGTTTACTCAGTGTTTTTCTGTGATCTCAAAGCCATTTTTGGCTTTGTACTTCTGAATATTTCTTCTCTAGAGATGCCAGGTGGAGACTTAATTTCATATCTTTCATCCAGAAGTATTTTCTCGGCCGTTCTGAGTGAAGGGCCCTCTCAATATAACTGATGTTGGTTTCATGCGTGAGGTTTATGATTATTAACGTTCCCAAGCACTGATTTGATTTTGGCCCTGCAGTGACACGTAGATCTGCACCTAGAAAATCTTCCTCTAAGTGATGTCTTTCTTTCATGTCTGTTAGACCAGGAACAGGTATCTTGACAGATCACTCTCTCCTTATTTAGAATTTGATGTCCCCATCCATTGACATTTTGGTCAGATTTTCAGCATTCCATCTGTAACTTGACTTCTGAATTGAGATCAGGTTTATCTGTATTTTGCACATTGATATGGTCAAGGTGGATAACAATGTTTTTTTAAAAAAAAATCACATGGATTTAAATGAATTTTAAAATTTTAAATAATTAAATAACATTGATTTTAACAAAAAAATCAATTTTAAAAAAATTTAATCCTCCCAAATTCAATTATTTGATTAATATAATTTAAACTGCAATTTAAATAAATTTACTCTGGATATGGTGAATCTCTACAATATGCCAGAGCTCATCTGCTCTCTGTATTATGAAGGGGTGCTGATAAGTATTGAGCCTTTCCCAGAAAAAAATGAGCTAGGAAGCTATAAATTGCAGGGTGTATTGGTCAATTTGTCCGTATTCAATGGTGCAAAAATCAACTACAGTGGTGCCTCACTTAGCAACGTTAATCCGTGCAGGAAAAAACGTTGCTAAGCGATTTCATCACTAAACGGATTTAAAAAGCCCATAGAAATGCATTAAAACGCCATTAATGCGTTCCTGTGGGCTTCAAAACTAACCTTAAGCGAAAATCCTCCATAGGGGCAGCCATTTTCGGTGCCTCTAAAGCGAGGCAACACAGCGGGTGGCCATTTTGTTTTTCCGGCGACCATTTTGAAACCACCGATCAGCTGGCCGAAAATGGGGGCTTTGTGATGATCGCTTCCCTGCGATCATCGTAAAGCGAATTTTCCCCATAGGGACCATCGCTAAGCGATTGCTTTTGCGAATGCTTAAACTCCATCGCTAAGCGATTTCGTCACTCAACGGAGCGATCGCTAAGCGAGGCACCACTGTACCTATGATTTTAACTTATCTTTCATGTTCAGGTCCAAAGTGAATATGGCAGCATCTCCAGAAAAGTTCATTGTGGAAGAGCATAGGACCATAATCAAGTTCCTGTTTCTCCAAGGGAAAGGTGCAAGGCAGATCCATGATGAAATGTCACAAACTATGGGTGACAGTGGCCCTTCATATGCAACAGCTAAATGTTGGGTTGTCAATTTTTAAACTGGCCATTTCAGTGTTGAAAGTGAAAAACCCAGTGGAAGGCCTGTTTCTGTCTCTGTGCCTGCAAATGTGAAAGCCATCCATGACATGATCATGGAGGACCACCAAATATCAGCCAAAAGTATTGCTGTATATATGAGAATATCACGTGAGAGAGTTGGTGTCATTATCCACAATGACTTGGAAATGAGAAAGCTGGCAGCAAAGTGGATCCCCAAACTTTTGACAACTAAACAAAAGAAGAAATGTGTGGAGTCATCGGTGGGTGTTTTGGAACATTTTGCAAGAAATGAGTCAGATTTCCTGGGCAAACTGGTAACTGGTAATGAGACATGGATCGACTATTATGATCCTAAGACAAAGGAACACTCTAAGGAATGGAGGCACAGTGGTTCCCCCAGGCCAAAGAAGTTCTGAGTGCGAACATCAGTGCAGAAGCAAATGGCAACAGTTTTCTGGGATAAGAAGGGAGTTCTGCTGGTGGACTACCTCCCACAGGGTTCAATCATCAATTCAGAGTACAGTGGTGCCCCGCTAAACGGGATGGAAAATGCCATTGGAACGCATTAAACTTAGTTTAATGCGTTCCAATGGCTTCTGTACTCACCGTTAAGCGAAGTTTTCCCCATCCGCAGCCATTTTCGCGCCCTTGGTAAGCGAGGGCAGGGCGCAAAAACGCTGTGCGTGGCCATTTTGGGCATCCGGCGGCCATTTTGAAACCGCCAAACAGCTGATCCGCGGGCGTTGCAATGCGAGTTTTGCCCATTGCGGCGGTTGGGATGCCTTCGCATTAGCGATCCCAAAAAAGGGATCGCTATGCGAATTCATCGTTATACGGGGCGCTCGTTAAGCGAGGCACCACTGTATTACTGTGCTTTATTGACGAAGTTGAGGCAAAACATCAAGGAAAGCTCTCCAAAGGTGTCATCCTGTTGCATAACAACGCCTCATCACACACTGCAGGTGAAATAATGGCAAAACTTATCTCCTTAGGCTTTAAAGGGATGCCCCATCCACCTTATTTTCCTGACCTCGCTCCTTTTGACTATTATCTGTTCCCCAAACTCAAAAAACACCTAAAGGAACAACGATTTGGGAGTGTTCTGGAGGCAACTAATGCTGCAAATGAGTGGTTACACCAGCAGTTGGAAGAATTTTATTTGCAGGGACTGAAGAAGCTGCAGGACAGATGTCACAAGTGCATTGACTTCCTGGGGAAATATGTAGAATAGTGTGGCGATTACAGCTTCCTAGCTCAATTTCTTTTTCTGGGAAAGGCTCAATACTTATCAGTATCCCCTCACAGTAAGTGCCCTTAGTGGTTTGGTGTCAGTTTCAGTATAGTTTGTGATTGCCATTAGATGCCAGTTTTCTGCGCTGCTCTCATGGGTCACACGTGATACACAATTTCTGCATCAGGCCACTTTGATACAAAGAGTTGTTTGTATGCTCCTCTAAGAGGCGTGGAAAGCAGTAGGAGGAATCTTCTTCAGGCTCCCATTCAGTTTAGACTGATTGTAGGCCAAGCCAGGTTCTTAATGACAGCTGCAGACATCTATGCTGTAACCGAAAGATTTCTTGTCCTTGATGACTCTTTCATTCTTGTTATCTTTGCTGATTTAAGGCACCTGGTACAGGTGAACAACATGACTTGAACCATTTGGCTGCTTCCTGAAAATTAAAAGCAGCTCCGGCTGAGCCCCCTGAACCTGAAGATACAGCTTGTGAAAACCATCATTGTGTTATGAAAATCATTGGCCCTTGACGTGGCTGTTAAGAAAGTCTCCTTAAACTGCAACTTTAACTTTATTCACTTGTTTGAGAAATCTGGCCCTTATTAAACTAACTCCCATATAAGAAAAATCCAAGTACAGTGGTGCCTCGCTTAACGAGCGCCCCGTATAGCGATGAATTCGCATAGCGATCCCTCTTCCGGGATCGCTAATGCGAAGGCATCGCGTCGGCCCCAATAGGCGAAATTCGCATAGCAAAGGTCGGTAAGCATTTCGCTTACCAACCTTCGCTTCGCGACCCACGGATCAGCTGTTCAGCGGGTCCAAAATGGCCGCCGGAACACCCGAAATGGCCGCGGGCAGCGTTTTCGCGCCCTTGGTAAGCAAGGGGAGGGCGCGAAAACGCTGTGCGCGGCCATTTCGGGTGTTCCGGCGGCCACTTTTGGCCCGCCGAACAGCTGATCCGCGGTCTCGCTGCGGCCGAAATGGCCGCGCGCAGCGTTTTCACGCCCTCCCCTCGCTTACTGAGGGCGCGAAAATGGCTGCCGGACCCGGAAAACATCACTGTACGGTGAGTTTTCTGCCGATTTGGAACGCATTAAACGATGCTTTTTTTGATCCGTACAGCGATGTTTTCACATAGCGAAGGTTAATCCGGAACGGATTAACCTCGCTATGCGAGGCACCACTGTACTTCTATATGAAATTACATACAGTATATTAATGTTTTCACACTTTAAGGTATGTCACTAGAGGGCCAAACTATGCATTTTGATCCTGCAGATCAGAGAGCAATCAGCCCACAGTGTTCAGTTCTTTTGAAAAACCAAAATGGTGGACTCCTTGGCCATTCTCTTGTCCTTTGACACTTTGTTGCCTCTTGAATAGGGCCATGAAGAAGAATTAGCCAACTGTGCAAGATGTCAAGGAGCTTTGAGGTAGTTGAGGAAGAGATTCATTCATTCATTCATTCATTCATTCATTCATTCATTCATTCATTCATTCTATTTGTACCCCGCCTATCTGGTCAAAACGACCACTCTAGGCGGCTTCCAGACAAATAAAAATACAGACACAGATACATGAACACAGAATGAGGATGTGGTGTGGGAGGTGAGCAAGCCATCCCCCAAAATTCCAAAAAAAAAACCTCTTGCAGAAAGAGGCACAAGTTTGCCCTATTATTTATCATTCTGAACTTGTTTGCTCTCTCCATCTGTGCCTGATGATGCTTGTCTTTGAAAGCCCTCTCCTGAAGTATTGTTGAATCACTACCAGTCTTCCTTTTGAGAAAAGATTTCTTATCCTTATTGCAAACTTTGCATTCCAGTTGCTTAACCCCAGACCTTTGCTAGTTTTACCCAGGTCTTGCAATAGAAGCCAGTATCTTAGAACCCTGCCACCCTTCCAGATTTCCTTCCTTTGAGCTAATATTTCTCTATAAAGCAAATATATTTTTGTATCTAGTCAGTTGGTTTACTTATTGTTTACCATTTATGCAGTTCTTTCTGATCCCCCAACAGATTTCAAGCAGTACATGCAATCACTCGGTGTGAATATAATTTGGTGAGCTTCGTCTGTGTTAAGATGTATTATTGTCATGTTTCAAAGCTCTCTTACAGATGTGTATTCCCAGAACATGTACAGGTTCATACATGTGGTCTGAGAGTATAGTGAGCAACAGATTTATGGGAAGAATGTTTCTGTTGGAGTTAGTTGTGCAGCAAAGTTTTATGGGGAGTCTCTGTTGACTCTTGATGAGTTATGTCTGGTCTCTGGCAGAAGGCATCTGTCCCTCCCCAGTAACTCGCAGCGTTGTGCCAGGTGTGGGGACAGTAGCCCTATCCATATAGCATATGGCCCTCTGACATATTACCTTAGGGGAAAATGTTGCCTTCAAAAGAAAAAAAAGGCTCTCCATTACTTTATTGAGGTAATGTTTGTAGTTTCATTAATGTATACATGAGAGTTTACAAAACAATGTTGTCAAAAAAGATTAGACTCCTTCCCATGCAAAGAATATGTAAGCTGAGCTCAGGGTTATATTGCATCTTGCAACTGGACTGCTATAATTCAGCAGGAGTTGGAAAATGCTAAGATGTAGACTGAAAGTGTAGTCTCTAATCTCTTTAGACATCTGGGCTTTCTGTTTCCTCTGTATAAGGTTCTGGTCAGTTCCCAATTGTGCCTGACTACTCAAAATCTTTCTTAGAAGCAGCATAACCTGGATTCAGTTAGAAACCCTGACACTGCATGTTCTATCTTCCATTGATCTGTAGAACTGTATAATACTGAATGCTCCTTAGATCCTCAGATGGTTACCAGTACCTATTATAATATGAAATAACTTGATGTAGGAAATCAGCACTCAGCATTCCATCTTTGCTGCTTGTTGGAATTCTGGGCAAACTACCCTAGCACATTTTGCCTAATGAATAATGCAACATAAATGTAGTTTTCTCTCTGATGAATGAAATCCGCACTAGGAACCAGCAACAAATAACTGCATTGCCCAAGAGCATATGAGAAATTCTTATTGAATGTCAGGATGGGTGTCATTTTTGAGGTCTAAATTTAATCTGTAATAAGGGATGGCAGAGGTGTAGGTAATGAGCAGAAGTTGCAGTTTAGGAGTCTGATAACGGGTGGTTAGTGTGTTGAAGAATTTAAATGTATAGAGATACAGAATGTGCCACTAACACAGAATCAAGTAATGTGAACAGCACTTTCCTCTTCCTGATCCTCATGCATTTAAACATGGGTGGGTGGGTTGGTTAGTAAAATCTGTGAAATAATGCTCCTCCTACAGATCTCTTTTCTGTGCTTTGCACATTTTTGTAAGAATTGCACTTATTTCCCCAGTGGCCTGATGATAGACATTGCCATTGTTCTTTAAAGGTTGTTAAATTGTTCCCAAATACACATGCAATGGCCATCATGTTAATGTATCAACTGAATAAAGGTAAAGGTTCCCCTTAACATTTAGTCCAGTTGTGTCTGACTCTAGGACGCGGTGCTCATCCCCGTCTCCAAGCCGTAGAGCCAGCGTTTGTCTGTAGACAGTTTCCATGGTCACGTGGCCAGTGCGACTAGACACGGAATGCCGTTACCTTCGCCCACCATGGTGGTACCTATTTATCTGCTCTCATTTACATGCTTTCGAACTGCTAGGTTGGCAGGAGCTGGGACAAGCGACAGGAGCTCACTCTGTTGCGTAGATTTGATCTTACGACTGCTGGTCTTCTGACCTTGCAGCACAGAGGCTTTTGCGGTTTAATCCGCAGCTCCACCACTCCCCAATCTATTCAACTGAATAGATTTCTTCAAATTTGATGGAAGTGTAGCAATAACATGTGGTGTCGTCATTTCAGGTCTTCGTGAGGTTTGGGGCCAAAATGAGTGGAAAAGAGTGACTATTGTAATGTGAGCTGTTTTTAATCTAATGAATTATACAGTGTGATTTTTTTTAAGTACAGTTTTTAAATCTTAGTCACTGGGAAATGAAACCAGGCAGTAAATGAGACTTTAAACCATGTAGACTGCTGGGGGCTGGTCAGGTGTGTGCAGAAATAATTTGGCTTTCTTCCTCAGGAGCTGTGGCTGCTCTGTGCTCCTGTTTCTGTCATCTTGAGTTCAGTGCTCACTGCTGTCCTTGTGTCATTCCAGATACATGGTAGATGCTGCAGACCAGGAGAAGATTGAAGCCTCAAAGAATGAACTTCACAACCTGCTTGATAAACCACAGCTCCAAGGCATTCCTGTAAGTTGACCCAGTTCTGGAGAGGCCAAGAGATATGGAGCAAGCAGACAAATCTGAATATGTGCTGCTGTATTATAAGTAGCAATGATTGCTTAGTAGAAAATGTTGCGGGCCTGATCCTGGAGTAAATCCTTCTGGTTTTGTGTGGTCTTATGCCACCTTGCATTGTTGAGTTGTCTCATTCCAAGATACAAATGTTTAAGCTTGGAGAGGTCATTATTTAGAAGGCAACATGATTAATTGGCTACAGAGGCATTATAGAGAGATGAAAGGTCTGTCTAATTTGGAAAATAAAAATACTGTGTAGTGCCTGCAGATGGATCCCGAGAAGTCAGGCTTGAGTTTTGTATGATAAATAGAATAGTTTTTGACATATCCATAGGTTGTGACATGGATTTGAGGGAAATCAGGAAATAAAATTCTATATATGTGTGCACATGTGCTGAGACTTTGATAGATACACACGCATGTAGCTTTTAACAACTCTGTGCTGTTATAAATTAGGACTCATTCTTTCAGGCTTCTTTGCCAGGCAAAAGGATAGCCTGGCTGAGATTTAAACAGCTTCTATAGCAATAAAACCTGCTGCCAAGTAACTTGTTGATTATCTTAATAGGTAGAAGGAGCCGACAAGTACATAATATATAAATATATAGAGTGGTCCCCCACATAACGGGCGCCCCGTTTAACAACGAATCCGCATAGCGATGGCTTTTTTGCAATCGTAAAAGCTATCGCATTGCGATGATTTAGGTAGTAAAAAATCACTTTGCGATGATCGGTAAGCTGTTTCGCTTACCGATTTTCACATAGCGATGTTTTTGGAACAGCTGATCGGCGGTTCCAAAATGGCCGCCCACTGTGTTTTCGCGCCCATTCCTTGCTTACCGGGCAGCAAAAATGGTGGCCCTATGGAGGATTTTCGCATAACGGTGAGTTTACAGCCCATAGGAATGCATTAAACGTGTTTTAATGCATTCCTATGGGCTTTTTGGTTCCGTATAGCAACGAATCCACATAGCGACGATTTTTCCAGAACGGATTATCGTCGCTATGCGGGGCACCACTGTAACTGTATATTTATATTTATACAGTTACAGTCTTTATTCCTCCTTCCTCACAGGATCTGGGTGCTGCAAACAGCCTATATAAAAGCGTACATTTGTTATGTAAAAAAAAAAAAATCAAACTACCCCAAACTTTTATTTCTCAACAAATAGGCACCTGAATTGACCCAAAGAAGGGGTAGGTACCTGCGAAATAGTTGCAATAGAAAGCAGCTGGTATTAATTTTGATTACTCACCTTTAATCTGTATATTTTACTAATTTTTTCTTTGTTGATTTAAAGACTGGTATGGGTGTAGGCATGGGATTTTTCAGTTCTTTTTTTTTTTTTTTTTAAGTACAGCTCCCACAATTCACCACAAACTTGCCCCGTCTGAATTCTGGCAGCTGTAGCCAAAAAAATCTAGGTCCTCAGTACTCACACCTGAGGTCCATCGTGTTCTTCTCTGCAGCAAAGGGAGAGAGTGGGTGGGACTTGTTAAGGTCCATTGGAGCTGCGTGTTGTGAGGTTGGAAGTCTGTCTACTTATTAGGCTTTTTATACACAGTGATTCTCAAATCATTACACCTAGACAAACAAGGTTCTGGCCTATATGTTCATATCTGTCACTTGAATTTGCATGGTTATCAATTTGTGGTGTTTAAGATTTGTGCTTGATTAGAAATTAAACTACTGCAGAATAAAAGATGTTGTTCTTTTAATCTATTGTTTACTTCATCAGAGCAAAACACATTGAAGGCACTTATTTTGATAGAAACAAATTCTTAAGAAAGGTCTTTGGGCAGATTCATTTTGCCTATCTAGATGCTTCTCTGTCTAGCTGCTACAAGTGGAAAGGAACAATGGCTCCTTTCCCACATTTGCTGTGGACCAATGAAAAAACTGGAAGCTTCCCCTTTCTGAACTTCCCTTTATTCATGCCTGGGAAAAATACAGCAAAGAGTGTTTTCTACATACGGCTTTGTATGTAAGACTCAGGTACCACCATCACATTAAACTACTTACTGTCCTCTCAAAGATGCAAGCCTTTGGCCCTCTACAGAAGATAAACCTACATGTGGTTAGAAAACTGTGACAGAGAGGGAGCAAGGATGAGCCTTGTGACCCTGCTCCCTTGGTCATGGCCTTGCTCCCCATTCCTGCCCATTCTCTTGCGTCACCATCACTTAAACTCATAGCCTTAGAGGAACAACTTTTGCAGTATAGAACTTTTTCTTGCTCTTGTAACTTCTAAATTACACAAGAAAATTGAGATTCTAAATTATTTAAGAAGCCCATCCAGTAAGGAGGAGGCCTGCTGCAGAAGTTATCCTGTCTCTGTTCTTTCCCTTCTATGCTTCTACTTGCATGAGGATGAGCTTCTGAATAGGACTATTGAGAAGGCCTCTGTGGGTTTGAGATCACAAGTCTAGAACAGCATAAAATAAGGGTGGTCACTGTTGTACGGAATCCAAGTATATTTCACTATGGAATAGGACAATGCTCTAGTTTGCTAGCTATGCCTGCTGCTGGTAATTCCTCTTTAGCTCTGAAATCCTGCTTAACAGGATCCTGCTGCTGAGGTCCAAAGTACTGCTTTGTTCCTTTTTGTTAGAGATGCAGACATCCATAATCGATGACCTGTCCAAGGTTCATGGCTGCTCTTATTTGTAGGGTGGATTATTAAAGAGACTTGCATTGTATCTACATCCTTCTTGAAAGCTTCTCCTCCTGCCTAGGAATAGAGCAGACTTTTCTGACTTTTCCACACTTGGCAGGTGCTCCCTTAGAGTACTAAGAGATTACCGAATTCAGAGAGTGTCTGTGTCATTGAAAGTGTATGGATTTACCTTACTGACCAATGGAGCTTCCCCAGATAGTTATAGAGGTGGTTCTTCTTCTTCAGGTCCTAGTTCTTGGAAACAAGCGAGATCTGCCTGGAGCCTTGGATGAGAAGGAGCTCATTGAGAAGATGTAAGTACTTGCTGTTGTAATTGAGCTGGGCAGGTATTTGATTCCCCTTGGGTTCAGCATGCCAAAATAAACCTTTCTTTCAGTGTCATATTTGTCTATAGAATCATTAGATTATTCTGTGTTACACAGGAGAAGGGCACTGTTGACAGATCATGGTGTGTACTATGCTTGCAGGTTAATACACATTTGATAATGTGGTTCATATGATTAGGGGTTGTAAGAGTGCTGTCTGATCATCATGTGGGTTTATTTCAGTGTCTTATGTCTGAGTTTGTGCTAGGTGACCCAATATTCTGGTGAGTATGTAGTTATTTTAGATTTGGGTGGCCTCTAAATGATACGGCTAGCATTCAAAATTTCTGGGAGAAGAGCTATTCTGATGGATTGTAGTTCATTCATAGTATGTTTGAGTGGTTTTAAAAGTGAGCTCTGAATCTGTGGTCCTTCAGTTGTTTTGGACCCCAGCTTCCTGAAATCTTAGGCAGCATAGCTAGCTACAGGGCATTCCGGAAGCAGAAGTCCAAAACATCTGGTGAACTAAGGTTGGAGAAGGCAAGTGGAGTTAAGCCATTTCTGGACCTCCTTCAAATGAGTCTGTTTAGTGGATAAAGATGCCATTAATGTATCTCAGGTAGAGGTGAGGCCGTTGGAGACCAGATGTTTTTCAGCTTTGGTCGGAGAATTCAATTTATGTGTTGGCATACTGTTGGAGACCATTGTTGTGGGACCTGAAGACCCTGTAGAAGCTAAAGTAGTTTATGATAAAGAGCAAATGGCAGTACTGGTAGCTGGATGTGCTTGGCATATTATTTTTATTTTGTTCAGTATTGTGTTCATGGTAAAAAGATCTACCGATTTGAATCCAATCCTTGCCCACTTAGTTGAGGGGTAATACCAAGTAGCAATTTCCAGTAGCGATGTATGGAAGTGAGAGCTGGACCATAAAGAAGGCTGGCTGCCAAATAATTGATGCTTTTGAATTGTGGTGCTGGAGGAGACTCTTGAGAGTCCCCTGGACTGCAAGGAGATCAAACCTATCCATTTTGAAGGAAATCAACCCTGAATGCTCACTGGAAGTACAGATCCTGAAGCTGAGGCTCCAATACTTGTGAGAAGAGAAGACTCCCTGGAAAAGACCCTGATGTTGGGAAAGTGTGAAGGCAAGAGGAGAAGGGGACGACAGAGGACAAGATGGTTGGACAGTGTCATTGAAGCTACCAACATGAATTTGACCCAACTCCGGGAGGCAGTGGAAGACAGGAGGGCCTGGCGTGCTCTGGTCCATGGGGTCACGAAGAGTCGGACATGACTAAACGACCAAACAACAACAAAAACTACTGAGTTCGTCTAGGATTTACACACTAGTAGTCTTTTGGTGAATTTTGTCCTGGCAATCATGAGGCTGTGCATGCTTGTATATATCATGTAAATAAATACCTAACTGACAGATGGGAAGACTATCGTTTGTTGTCTGTGTTAAGGTGCTACAAGGACTGTGCTCCCTTTATGTTGTCTAGACAATTGAATGTTAGTAGGGCCTCCAGATTTCACTGTCAAGGGGGAAAAAGGGGGGTAACAAGTGTTACTTGTACAGTATTTAGTACATTTAGCCATATACTGCTTGTGCCACATGGTGGTGCTAGAGGCAGGCTATATTTGTCATGTTTCTTTTCTCTGAGACTGGGTGGACAGTTCCACTGAACTGAAGCACTACCGAAGACCTTGGTGACAGTCATGGGCAAAAATGGAAATACGGTTCAAGAAAGCAACATTTCGTTGAGGGTCGGCCATTTAGAAAACTGGAAGGGGTCAAGAAAGAGAAGGAATAGACTTTCCCTTTGGTTCTCCCTGTACAGCCTATACAGCCAGTTTGAGGACCAAGCTACTTTTCTCTCGCTCCTCTTGTCCTGTAGAATTAGTATTTGGAGAAGTTGAATGCCCTTGTTAATCAGCGTTCTGCAAAAACGAGCCCCTTTCACCACTGAGGAAACTGCGAGCGGAGGTGATTTTTATCCACAGGACATCACAGTTTTTGGCTGCCCTTGCAGGCCAAGCCACAAATGGGAATTTTCTGACCCCTTCCTTTCCTAATAGAAAGACTAGGCAAGGAGTAGGTGTTGTAGAGCACCATTACCCGAAGATGTCATAAGCACTTTTGAGACAGCCACGTCTAGTAAGGTTTGTCCATGCAGTTCTAAAGAGCCTAGATATGGGACAGGGGGAGGGTGGAGGGTGCATGAGTGTTCTGTCTCATCATTCATAGGGAGAACTATATTCACTCTCTTGTCTTAGTGGCAGGGAGGAGGGTGTCTTGTCTCTTTGCTTATTCCACAAACATATCCTGTTTGTGTGCATCATTTTTCCCTGCACACCGTTTTCTCCCTCAGAATTCTCATCTCCCATGCTTCTGTTTTTTCTAAAGGAATCTTTCTGCCATCCAGGACCGAGAGATCTGTTGCTATTCAATCTCTTGCAAAGAAAAGGACAACATTGGTAAGTATGGAAAAGAAGCAGGAGATTTACAGGATCAGAGGTTTTTAAACATGAAGGGTAACAGTGGAGTTTAAATGTCCCCTAGTTTTCCACTGAGTTATTCTGTTATTCTGCCATGATATGAGCAACATAACTCATAACCATAACTGGTTTCAAAATGTCAGTGAATGTCCCTAAGCCTCATGCCCTCTGTACATTCAATGGTGGGACAAAAAGGATTCCTGTAGTCCATGGGATGGAGAACAGAATCCAGTCTGTGCATCCTTGTCCTCAGGAGGAACATTTTCAGCCATGACTTGCAGGAATGAGTGATGAACTCAGCCTGGTATTTGGGAAATGCTCTGTCTTTAGTCCCCTACCTGTTACCTCCAGCTAACCTGCAGACAGATTGGTATGTCCTACCTTTTTACCTGACAATAGTTAATTCTATCTTGTACTTCACAGACATCACCCTACAGTGGCTTATTCAGCACTCAAAGTCCCGGCGAAGCTGAGAGCCCTTTGGCCATGACTTGGATCGGGAAGATGCCATTGTAAAAGCCCAAATGCACCTCCTCCTTACTTTTTTCCCCATCTCCTGCTCTTTCCATCCCTCTCGCCCACCTCCCTTTCCCTAGATGGGTATTTTTAGGGGATCCCAGACTCCTCCTCTGCTGAAATTGAACTCCTGTTTTTATTGTAAAGAAACTGTCTGCCCTCTCCTCCTTCTTGCTCCTTACTCTGGTTTTGGCACTGTTCTGTTGTTGTCGGTGTGTGTACAGTATATATATATATATGTATATATATTATAATTTTTTAATTTAAGCAATTACGCTGTTACTAAATGGGGCCTGTGAGCTCTCGAGGGGACAGCGGCAAATGGAAGGAGCAGGGAAGGACCAAATGCAGTATTGGGAATATCACAAGCAGCCCCAGGACAGTTGGGCCCCTGCTGGGGTGGAGCATGGCTTGGTTTAATACCCTCCCTACAAGAGACTTCCTCTCTTTAAATCTCCCTTCTCCCTCTATGATGGAATCTAGGGCTCCGCCAACTCCGTTTCCTTCTCTGCTGCCCCAAGATGCTCCATGTTACAGATGGGTGATGAGCCCCCAGGAAAGGCTCATAGTGCAGTATTGTTTTCATGTTCAGTCTTCTGGTCTGAGGCTTCAGGGCAGAGTATCATCTCATTCCCCCATCCTTTGAATCCTGGGGAGACGAGGACCAATTCCAAGCAAACAGGGCATAATGTTCTGTCTAAATGAGCTTTAGCCTCTCACTCAGCATGCTCCTTGAGAACTCTTGCGACTGTCCTGCACAGACCTTAATCTGGTGTATGCTGAGTATCTTCACCCTATGCAAGCCTGCTTGCTAGCCTTCCTTCCTGGAGGAGTCTTTCTGTAGGAAAGGGCTTCGCACCTGAACAAAAGTTGACCGTGTGTGACATACACAGTCCTTAAGTGTGTAAAGGCAGAATCTGGACCTGGAGTTTAATGTCCTGCGAAAGAAACCCGATTTGGAATGCCACCAGCTGTTAAGGCCCTGTTCCTAGACCTTCCGTACAAAGATATTTTTGTAGATTGTTCAGCTTGCAGGAGAGAAGAGTGGTTTAGGGACAGTTTCCCTCCACAGGCTTGGACAAGGCATAGGCTGGTGGATGATTGTCTCAGATTCTTAACTCCCATCAGTGTGCATTTCAGAGCAAAAATGGTAGAAGATGGGAGCAGTGCTCAGTTTTAGATCTTTCTCTGGAGTACAACTAGGTCTTTAAGAGCAAGGTTAAGTTAGGCTTTGCTTCTGGGATAAGATATATGAACAGAAGGCAAAGTGTTCCTGTTCTCTCACATACAGCTGTGTGCACATACATACACAGTTGTATGAGACGATTGTACTTTGCAACCTGCTGAACAATAAGGTGCTTAAGTTTCTACCTGTAGGCTGGGGTAGGAAGAAGGGAATGTACTTGACTTATACAGGTTGGTGCAGGCTGGTGTAGCTTATCGCTGCCCTGTATTTGTTTTTGGCTCCCCCAGGATTTCCAGCAGCTACAACAGGATCCAGGAAGGGGATTGTGGGAAGGACTAGAGGGCTTCATGGGTTTGCCCCATTTTGAAGGGCAGCTGACTGCAGGAGACATGTGATCATGTCTTCCTTTACCCAGCTTAAGCTATAGGCAGGCATGAGACTGCAGAGTCCTTCCTGCTGTTGCCTGGCCCTGCCCTGTATGGAGCTGCTCCCCTCGAGGAGGGGGCTTTATAATTGCATATTATTTTTTTCTCCTCTTCATCATCAAATTGCACAAGGAGAACTCTTAATTTTTTAATTTAATGAATTGTAAAATGACATTTATTCCTTTTTTAAATATATTTTTGGCTCATATTTTGACCTTTGTTGGGAAATGAATCTTGTAATAGTACTTTTTTTTTTTGCTTCCTAATAACAATAAATTAACAATTTTGTGTTGGTCGTGGTTGTACTGTGGTTGTCTTTCTTCTGAACTGGTTTGCATTTTCTCTCTTCCTCATTCTGTTCCTTGCTCTGTTTTAACCTGCTGCCTGCTAGAGATGTAGTTTGTTTCCTTTTGGGGGGACTAGAATTGGAGAACTTTCACGGCTTATGCAGAAGGGAAACACCAAACTAAGGAGAGCAAGCTTGTCTTTAGATACTTCCAAGTGTCATTCAATAATTACTAAAAATATTTAGCTGACAGACATGTATGTTGTTGGAGTTTCTAAATTGACTTAACCACCCATCTTACGGCTACAGTAAGATAGTAGTTAAAAGGCAAGCTCAGTATTGCAAACTATGAGGAAATGAAACTGCTGCTGTGCTAATACATCCACATACATCTATGGTATAGCTGCATTTGGAAATATTTGTCCAAGTTATTATCACTGTGTCAAAAACGTTATTACAGTACTTGTAAAGGCGCTATGAAGACCCACCAAAGATGCTATGATTGGATAATTTTGGCCTAGAGGAAGGAAGAAGTAATGTACAGTATTTAATTTTCTACAAAGGTTTATACGGTTATATTACTAGAATATGGGAGAAGGGAATCATTCAAAGAAATTGATTTGTGGTGATACCACAGCAAACAGAAATATTTCCACCTAACTTATGGCATTCATTGCTACATGAGATGCATAGTGGCCACCATCTTAAAATAGGGTTAGATGCATTAATCAAAGACTTTAAAAGTACTGTCACATTTAACCTCAAAGTATATGCTTTGCATGTCATGGAAAAGCCCTTTATTTGCTGTGCAAAGCCTTGAAACAAATGTATGCAGCCTTCAGTGTTTAGAGCCATATGACTAAAACCATCACTCATATTCTAGCTTATCCATCTCCATCATGGTGCATCCTTACAGCTCCATGATGGAGTCTACATGTGCTGGAGTGTTCCCTGCAGAAGGGAAGAGACAATATCCCACAACATGCATAGTTCAAAGTACAGTTGCACAGTAGCTGAAAACTTCTAGAGAACATGTAGCACACTAAGTTTTGCTGAGCTACAACTCCTGTAATACTTCATTTGTGGACAGAGTGATTGGGGCTGATGGGAATGGAGTCCAACAATACTTGCAGAGTTAGAGGTCCACCAACTTTATTCTAAAGGCATATAAATCTCAGAAATGGGTTGGTCGACTACAACCCAAAGTTCAACTGGACATAGCTACTTATCGTTAAATGTAATGTGGTATTCTCCTGAAGGAGAGGAAAAATATGTACTGCCTACTCATATACAATTATTAATGTAATTTACACATTAGCTGTTTCTACCTAGCTTTTCTGGTGTGGCTTTTCCCTACACGAGAGTTTCATTTTTGACGCCCCCTTTCATCCTAGCAGTAAGGAAGCAACAAGCATGTTATTGAGACTGAATGAAGTAACTTCTTCCCAGTAACACTGTACAGTTATGTCCCTGAGTGTGCACTCATACTCGTTGTACACTTCTTTCTCCACTTCTGTAGTAGTTAAAATCTTTGGTTTCCGATTCCCCTTTCTGAAGGGTGTTAGACATTCTGAGGCTATCACAGACAGAAAAGGGGCCAGACACCACTCTTAATATGAGCCAGAGGCTAATGAGATGAGAGCTGTTTAGCAGGAACAAGGAGACAATCCTTGAGCAAATGAACTGATGGCATTTTGGTGGGAGTTGAAGGCATTGTGATTGTCTTAGTCTCTAAGATATGTCACACTTTGCCAAAAATGTCCATGTTGCTGCAGACAGATACAGTTAGCCTTCTGGAATTTAGTTTACCTCAGCAATTCTTTTCTCATATACCAGAGAGACTTGGAAGTTATAGCGAAACCCGTGAGTTTGACCTTCATATTTTCTTGTAGGTCAGTTTCTGATCCATAGTAACTGAAGAGCTAAATATATGAAACTGTGGCTGGATTAGGCCCAAGATTCATCCAGCCAAATGACTGAGAGAATCACAAGTGAGACTTGATACAGCCATTGCAAGGGTAGGTAGCCTGCAACCTTCCAGATACTTTGGATTACAACACTCATAGGTCCAGTTACCACAGCCACTGACCATGGATGATGTGACATATAGTCGAGCACATCTGGAAGGTATAGGGTTGCCTAACATGTATCCTGGGCCTATGGAATGTGTGGTCTTCTCAGTATCTTTGGATACATCCTTGACTATTGCTTCTGTTGGGTAGGCTGATTGGGTCAGAGTTAAACAACATCAGGAGGGCCACAGGTTCCCCATTACTGCATTTAATCCTCCATCTCTTGGTCTTGCAAAGTGCTCTCAAGGTTTTGATCTTAAGGGAATCTTCTCCCTATTGACATAACAGCAGGGGTTCCCTCACCTGGAATATGTAATGAAACCTGCTTGCCACAAAGGAGTGTGGGTCACGTTCCTAGCCATACACTTGGGCCACATGAAGCACTGGCCAGGCCTCACCACCTCCTTGTATCACTCAAGTATGTATGCCATGGAACACAACCAGCATTGCCCTGTAGTTTGGTGCTGCAATGGAAGATAAGCTCTTTTCAGAATTCCTCCGCCTTCCTTGAGCTGCCCTCATCAGAGGCTCATTTGGGACCTACATAATGAACTCATCGGGCGATGTATATTTGTTGTCTTCTAGGTGTTGCTGTTGCTGGTTCTATTTACAGTGGTGCCTCGCTTAACGAGCGCACCGTTTAACGACGAATCCGCATAGCTATCTGTTTTTTCAGATCGCTAATGCGATTGCATTGCGATGTTTTCAATGGCAAAACATCGCATTGCAATGATCGGTAAAGCGTTTCGCTTACCGATCTCCGCATTGCGATGTTTTTTAAACAGCTGATTGGCGGTTCCAAAATGGTCGCCGGATGCCCAAAATGGCCGCTGCAACCATTTTCGCGCCCTGCCCTCACTTACCGAGGGCGCGAAAATGGCGGCGCTATGGAGGAACTTCGCTGAACGGTGAGTTTGGGGCCCCATAGGAACTTCGTTTAATGCATTCCTATGGGGGTTTTTGATCCGTTTAGCGATTATTTTTGCATAGCAACGATTAATCCGGAACGGATTAACGTCGCTATGCGGGGCACCACTGTACTCAGTGTTATAGCTTGATTGCTTTTACTATTTTTGATAGTGGTTTTTCACTAGTTAGCTGCCCAGAAGACATTGTTAATGGCATTATATCAGTAACGTAAGAATAGATGAAATAGTGATATGCTGCTAATGATCTTACCAAGGAATCTGTAATAAGCTTCCAAATTTTAAAACTACTGCTTTAATTGTTTAAAAAGTTTTTTCTTGTGCTTCAGCATGTGGGCAGACAAAAGACCTAGAAACAGTAGTTTTCAGCCATTCATTCTCCAGATGTTTTGAAATTCAACTCCTTGAGTTCTGAGCCAGCATGACCAGTTGCCAGGTATTCTGGCAGCTGAAGTCCAAAATGTCTGGAGAGCCAAAGTTGAAAATCATTATACTGGTAGATCTCTGGGCCATTTGCAGAAGACTGGCTAGAATTTTTTTACAACAACTAAGTGGCATGTACCCATCACACTACAATTGTATGATGTCACTGAAGAAAACTTAGGATAATTAGGATTTTTATGTTGAATGATTGTGAGTTCTGTTCAGCTCTTGTGCTAAAAACAATGTATTGGGCTTAGAATTCTTTAAGTGTTCGGCTTAAGAGGTGGCAGCAACAAAAATCCATCTGCAAGTTTGAAATCTGCATTTCTTCATTGTAATGTACAGTTTCCAATAAAATTTAACTGCCTTTGATTTTTGTTTTCTGCATTCATTCACACTGTATGTTAGGAAAAGTGGCACCACCGTCAAACCCCAAAATCGGAGACCTAGCTGTTATTCTTCCATTTGTGTCTCACCTAGTGAGGTCACCCAAATCTTCCTTCCTCTACCAGGAGCCATCTGGAGTCCAGCTCCCAGTGGAAATATAGCAGCACAGCATGCTTGGTCCTCTGTCTGGCATGCTTGAGTGAAGGAAGCTACCCCTCCTGGCCTCAGCATCTTTGAAATGTTAGACACACTCCCTCCCACCCCCGCCGCTATCCCCCAGCACCATAGTATTCCAGCCAATCTTGGTCTTGAACTCTCCCTCCTTCTTCCATTCCCTCCTGTTATCCATTCTCCACCCCCAGCTCCCTAACCAAATAGAAGACATTGCAACAAACTGAGCATTGTTCTTCCTTGGCATAAGCCAGCAGGAGGAAAACACTGCATGAATAGCAGTTCCCATCTATTCCGTCCTGTCCTGTTATATATTCAGGTCACATCATCACTTAGGCTGCATACAAGCCCCTACCCACCCTGGTCAGCCTTGGATCAAGGGCCTTGATTCAAGTCAGTTGCCACCTCTCACTGTGTATTTCTGTCGTCATTGTTCAGACTTGCTTCATGCACTTGGAATGTTTCCAGGCTTCGTGTAAGGGTAGAAGCCTATGTTGGCAAAAGTTGTCAATTCTCTGGTGTGTAGATCAACATCGGAGATATGGGGGAGATGTGGTTTTCCTCATGTTGTTCAACTGCAGTTCCCGTCGTCCCTGAATAATGATTGTACGTACTGGTTGAGACTGATAGCAGTTAGCATCCAAGAATGTTTGGAAGGCTACTCATTGATTATACATCAGGTTTTACATAAACTGTCACCAAGGAACCCAGTCAGGTGGAAAGATTTTTCTCATATCTGCTCTCCTTGACATTACTGTCAGCTAACAGTACTACTGTCTACCATGCCCACTGAAACTTTGAATGGGATGAGTGAACCGACCAGCTTGTCATTATTTCTACCCACTTATTTAACTTGGCTACTTGTGTAGCTTGTCAGGTTTCTTTCTCATTCACATGTGCAACTCCTTTCTCTTGCCTTCCCTAATATATGAGCTCAGAGAGGACTGTGAACAAGTGAATTGGCAAAAGAGGAGAAATTGGGAATGAGGTAGAGGGGTTATTTTAAAAAAACAAGTTTGCTTTAAGAATATGGCAGGCTCATGTTAACAACAGGGACAGAATCAGTGGGCAAAACAAAGTATGAATTTAAAAGGCCAGAATTTTGAGCACTCGCCAACGGTTTGCATTCATAATTAGGTTCTGTTCATAGTTTTTGTTTTGTTTTTTTTTGTTACACATACAGGAAGTGACTAACAACTACCTCTTTGAAAATTGCCTCAAATCAATGTTGTTTACCATTGGGCTTTTCATGAATGTATTCCAGAGTGTGGACCTGTTTTCTATACCCCATGGAGGGTGAGATGGGGAAACTCTCTTCATTTCCCTTGCACAATTTTGGCTCAGGTTGTTAGTGCTTGTTTATAGGACAAAGTCTTCCAGAGACCACCAGGTTGGAAAGAGTGCATTGTTTTTTTCTGTAGAACCTAGAATGTCTCAGAAAACACTGATTTTTAAACTGGGTTTTAATATAATGATCTAATGTTATTACCTGTTGATTTTTTTAAAATCACATTGTAAGCCTCCTTAGGTCTATTGGAACAAATGTGGGATAAAGTAAATAAAATAGCCTCCTGAAGCAGGGATGGGCAACATACAGGCTTCCAGACCCCAAGGATGTTCTTCAGCACCACACTTCTCCCAGAGTTAACCTTCTTTTGTTCATTGAATGGAAATGCTCAATACAGGTCTACTCATTGACTTGTCAAATGCTGTGCAGGTTAGAACATTTCCCAGAGTTCTTTGCAACATGGGATTCTGTGGAAGATTCGTGGGATTCCATGGCAGACATAGAATCATAGCCAGCATTCAACGAAAACAGAAAATCATTTTTTTTTAAGAGAATGTAAATACATTCTTTCAGAGAGTAATATAGGAATCAGCTGTCTCCACTTCCAACTATTGTAGTGTCTACCTCTTTCAGTGCCCTTTGGCCCTTTTGTCTCAAGCCGGGTGGGTGCTGAGGTTATTGATGAGAATCTGCATCCATTGTTGAACCCACAGCTTCTTTCTCCATTCTGTCCCTCCCCCACCTCAATCACAATGATTAATAGCTCCAGTGCAAAGGGGCTTGTCCCCCTGCCCAAGGAAACAGAAAGTGCCACAGCTGAGTCTGTCAATGAGAGAGGTTTCTTTGGGAGATGCACCAAGTGCGCCTGCCCCAGGACTGCTCCTGTTTGCTAATGGGGGCAGCAATCCAAACATCACTTTCTTTGTATAAAGACCGAGGCTTTGTCTCCATGGCAGCAGGCCCAAGAAGGAACTGTGGGTGTCATTCTTTATACAAAGCCCTCACTGATCCCCCTGCGTTGCAACCCATCCCCTAGCAACTGCTTCCCTCTCTCAGTGATGTTTTCGCTTCTGAGGGTGCAATCCAAAGAGAGCCAAGAACAAGGCACTTTAACAGTTCTGCACAAACAGAGCAGGAGTCTTGCTTAACATAAATGTGAGGACAGGCATAGCTGAAAGCCAAGCCAGCAGTCCTGCAAAGGTGTTTGTTTTACGCCACACCAACTATCCTAGGATGCTGCTTGAACCATGTAATTTGGCATTTAATCTCTGACACCAGGACCTCTTTCTTTCGGAAAGAAACTTCTGTTTTCTCTGAAGACATTAGAATGAAGACAGGATGACCTTTTTATGAAAATACCTTTTTATGTCAAGCTAGACCATTAGCCAATCACTCCTAGTGCATCCTCTAATGATGGTGGGTAGGTTATCAACCAGGGGTCTTTCCCATTAAGGGCTACCTAACGTCCTTTAACTCAGAGACCTTATATGAGTAAAAGATGTGCTGTAGAGGTACCGACATTTGTGTGACACTGAATTAGTGCAGAGTAAAAATAACAATATGGATATCAGAAACATGGGAGGTGTGGATATGCATAGAACTTCCCAGTTGCTTTGGTCAGACATATTCCTTGCACTCCTCATGCTCCTTTTTTACCACCCATTTTCCTTACATCTTTGGTACAAGATCTCTTGATTGTGACTGGAGTACAACTAAATATCCTAGAGAGCAAAACTATGCTGTATGTACACATGGACTTCTGTACGTGCCTTGGGAAAAGTAGCCTACCGTCATTGGCTTCACCTTAAATCTATTTGAGAAGAGTAGCTCACCATTAACACCACCATCTCACAGACCTTCAAAAGAACTTAATAGGTACATGTATATGTGTGTGTGTGTTTGTGTGCATCTCTTTTGAAGGACTGTGGCCTTTGACCTTTTTCTTGAGGGAAGCAAGGAATCTTAGCCCTGGAAACTTTCAGTAGGTATATCCATTAAAACATGGCTTGTTTGCCCAAACTGATAACCCCAACCTTTCAAAAAGGCCAAGCTGATAAATAAACTCTTGGTTCTTCTCACTGTTGTGTGGATCAGAAACATTTGTTCAGACCCAGCTTATGGTCCCAAGCGATTCTTTGCAAGAGGCAAAAAGTATAATTGATTTTTTTGTAATCCCAGAATGGCCAGCCTCAGATGCCTTTGTGTCATGTTGACTTTGAGGAGAATGGGAAGCAGGGGGAGTGACAAGGGATCACAGTGAGCTCATGTGGTAGCATATGGGGATAAAGTTCTCTTATCTCACCAGGAACTCCAGGATAAAATCTATGTCCATAAGGACATAGATACCGTATTTTTCACACCATAAGACACACTGTTTTCCCACAAAACGGGGGTGGAAAGTCTGTATGTCTTACGGAGCGAAGAAAACAGATTATATTTTCCTGTTTTCTTCTCCTAAAAAATTGGTGCGTCTTATGGAGCGAAAAATATGGTTCATTTTTCCCCTTGCGAGCAATTCACCGTACAGCACAAGTTCCAATTCCCAGCTAATCCAAAACATTTTACGTCTGAGAGAGAGCAGTAGATAGTGCCCTCACCTAAGTTGAAGTGCATGGCCACCCAAGTTCTTTGGCTCATGAGGCAGAAGCACCCACCAGACCCTTTTCCATCTCTGTAAAAATTGTATCATTCAGTACCCCTGTAAAAAACGTCTGTGTTGGCAAAACATTAAGGGCCTTTAAGAAGAAGATTGAAGAACACCTTTGCAACATCAGGGATAGAAAACAAGTGCTCCACTGGTACAACATTTTGTGGAGAAGGGACATAAAACATCAGATTTTCAATTCTGGGGCAGTTGACAGAAGGGATAGATGTAGTAGTAAGATCTTTTTAAGAAAAGACTGGATTTTCAGATTACAAATTCTAATCCCGAAGACAGCAGTTCCCAAACTTTTTCAGTTTGTGGCTCCCCTTGATTTACTGGCCACTGGTTGCAGCTCCCCCAATACAATGCTTTGGGGAAGCAGGGGGGGAGGGGAAAGCCCTGCCTAAGTAGTGATTCTACAGAAGTATTTCTGAGGATTCTGCAGTGCCCCTAGGTGAGTTTAGGGGCAACCTGGGGCAGATGGTGCACTGTTTGAGAACTGCCACCCAAAGGGACTGAATGAGGACTTCTATTGCCTTCCTGTTTTCTGACAAACTGTATAACGTCAGTCCAGTATGTCTCTCTAGAGACAGTCCAAAAGCCCTTCGGAATAGATAATTAAAAAGACTTCTCTTCCCATGACTGTTCATTTCAAGGTCTCCACCTACATCTGGTTTAATGTAAGAGTTATTGAAATGGCAGCTTGACAACCATCTCACGTTCCTTGGATTTTTTTTGTTAAACAGATCCAGCTGGACTTCTAAACTGTAAGTCATTGTATTGAGGTTTTTGGTCAGCGTGATTGTATTATAATTGTTCTGTCCTGACATGTATTGTGAAACATGTTAAAAATGTACTTTTATTTTATCTTTAGCCCCCGAGGAAGGCCACAAAACTTAACAGAGGGCTAAACTGTGTTGCATTGTACAGAATAAATATATTAATTAGACATTCTAAGATATTTTTTTTCTTCTGGTTTCTGTCCTTCTTGAAGGAGCCTCATTATTTCTTGGGGGGGAAGAACACAATATTGGGGCAAGGAGCAGACATGATATGGCAGTAAAATATTGTCAGACAGATGGAAGTGTTCTTTAAGTATATACTGTTCTGCAGATTTCTATGTGGCTTTGTGTATTCATCTCCATTTGGGGAACCACTAGCCAAAAGCAACATCTAGTATAGAGGGAGGGTCTGGCAGTGCTGCTGAGTATTCCTAAGGGATGAGAAGGTGTCTTGCCCATTGCGAACAAGGAAGAGACCCTACATTTTCTCTTCTGGGGAATTTGATTACAACACCCAGAATAACCCAGAGCTGGCAGAGTGATTCCGGGAATTGCAGCTCAAAGAGCTAATGTTTGGTGCTCTGGTCCGAATTTTATATGATAATTTGACCTCTACAAAACCTATGATGGTTTTGTAGAACCTACACCAATGTCTTCGGGAATCTTTCTCTTTCTCACTCACACAAACACACACCTCCTTAAAGATGCTGTTAACCCAAAGAAGAAATCTCCCATTGGTGCCCATACAAGTTTGATTAGACACATTGTTGTTTAGCAGTGAGACTTTGCTTAAAATACCCAAACCTTTCCAATGCTTTTCTTGTCAGAGTGTATATATATAAAATACCTTTCAAGAAAATCATGCTATTCTCTTTGCAGGAAGGGAAACTGGAAATTTTGTTCTTTGTTCTAGATTCTGTTTGAGCTCCTCAAACATACAGTATTCACAGAGCAACTAGCCACTTTAGAATACATGAATGATGTTGCCACAGGAAACATGTTTGTTCTATCTAGTTTATCGGTTTATTGATGCTAGGGTAATGCTTAACTTGTGTATATGAGGTTGTCTGGGCTAAATTTTGGAAAAGTGTGACACCACTGGAGTGGAGAAGGGGATAGTGAGATTCTGCAGCAGAGGTTAATGTGTGCTATGTCCTCTCTAAGGCACTCTGAATTCTTGGTCCTTGAGAGGACTGCAGATGGAACTTTACTCAGCACTTCCCTCATTGGAGGTGGCAGCATCTCTGATCATGCCTAGGACCTTGGGGTTTTTTTCGAGGCATTCACAGCCTTGAGAACTAACTGTTCGGCAGATAAGAGAACGGTCTGTATGGTCTCATCACTAAGTCACTCTTATTGGAGCTAGCGTTGGAACAAACTCATGGGTGGCACCAGCTGCATCTCCAGCCAGTTGATAACTAAAGAGAGAGAAAAAAGACAGCTTTTGGTCTCGGGAGAACCTGGTGGAAAAATGCTAATGCTCCCTGGATGGACTGATTGAGCTTAGCAAGGGGTTCCAACGGCCCCTACAGGGGGAGGTGACTCTCGAGGCTTGTCAAAGAAGATCGAAGAGGACATCTCAGTTTTCAGCTTGCCGTCAGAGCCAGCCTCACTGGAGGCAGCTTCCTGATTACACTCCTCACAACAGCAACAGCAGCAGTCCATGAAGGCCTGGCCCAGAGGTTTGCAGAGGCACAGAAGCAGCACAGGTGTCACTGAGCACTTGAAGAACAGGAAGAATTGGTTCACGAGGCTGAGCAGGTCCAAGGTCTGTTTAGCCATGTCCGGAGACAGGTAGGCTACAACGATATTGCTGACGTTCTCAGGAATTATGCAGAGACCGTAGATTACTGTTAAGCCAATCACTGTGCAATTGAGTTGGTTCTCACACTGCCCGTGCTTCCCACCACGGCAATCGGTCTTATCTGTGCTACTGATCCTCCTGGTGACTAGCTGGCAGCTGACAGTGAAGAGTATGGGCAGACAGAAGTAGCATCCAAAATACCACCACATCCTAGCATTTTGGTAAGTAAGGACCAAAGAGTATATGGACTCAGGTAGCTCCTGGGAAGGTTTCATGGTGCAATAGTCGGTTACTACACCCGAGATTGGAGAGGTATCCTGTGCCAGCTGCCACAGCATGATTTCAGGTATGGAAAGGGTCATGGAACCCACCCAGATGACAGCCAACTTGGCAATAATAGAGTGGCAGTGCTCAATGGGCCGGAGTTTGGCTTGCGGACTGGTGGCAGCATGGAATCTGTCAATGCCCAAGGCACAGAGACTGAAGGTGGTTACTCCCAAGGAAGACACCTGCGGATCACAAAAAAACAAAAACAAAAAAACAAGCAGATTGTTACCTGAGGGGGTTCAGCCAACAAAAGGGGAAGCTAGTTTTAAAACAAGAGGAATATATGAAAAGAACCAGAAGAAACACAAAGTAACATTTTTCTATAATGGAGAAGAAGTGGAAAGTGGGACACTTCCCCACACAGGATAGTCACCTGATGTATTATAAAGTCTTATAGAAAATATCAGAATTGCATAAGGAACCAGAAAAGATAATCCTAATCTCAATGCTCCCTGTTGATTGAGACTAGAGGTATGTGGTGTGTGACATTAGATTGCAGGTGAAAACATTTCAGAAAACTATTTTAAGCCTCGTGCCTAAATGAGGGAGACAGAACCCTTACGTATGACCAAATGATTGAAAAGAGGAATCGTTGAAATCCTTTGTGACTCAGTGCCAGAATAATTCTGTATCATTGTCAAGGATTCTACCAAAGCAACTTGGGTAACAGACTCTAGTGGTTAAGGAAAGCAACCATCTGGTACTCAAATTAGTGCCTTCTTTCTCCCTAAGATGTTCTTAGGCTATTCCATATTAAGCTGACACTAAGGACACTGTTTTGCACTAAAATGTATGCTAGTGTTAATCACCTGGGTATTGATTTCCCATAGCCTATTAAAGTATTGGGCTTCTTTTAATACCACAAACTGTTTTGGAAAGGCGTTCCAAATTGTCTGTCTAAAACCCCCTTTGACATCTGCATAGAATTACAATGACTAGGATTACTTTCAGGGTATTTATAAGAGATTATAGTTAATATTGTGCTTTAATATTACATTTGCCAGGTGGATACTGGTACTCTTGTCTTTCTGAAATATTTATCAGAAATAAAAATTATCAAGTATTCCTCTAAGTAGCATTTTCTTTTTTCCAACCCAATGCACCCAACTGCCTCAATTTCTTCTATATTTTCACCTTTTTGAAGTTCACAACTTCAGTACTGTTCATTATATTCTACCTTAACTATAACTACAGGTGCTTTTCTTTCCATTAGTCAACAGGTGGGAAAGAAAAGGGATTATGGAGTTGGTTGTTGCTTGTATGTTATAAACATCTGTCAATTAAGAAACATTGTGCAGAGTCAGAGTTAATGGCTAAACTCCAGTAGTAAGTTGCAACTAGAGTAGGCCTAGTGAGAATTTTACAAGTCAACCATTATCCTAAGTTCCATTGATTCAATGGCTACTCTAGTTGTGACATTACTGGATCTCAGCCAATATCTTGTAACAATGCCTCCTCCTTTTCTTTGTCAACCTTCAGTATTCTGAGGAAATTGGTCTCAGGGCTGGCTTGCCCATGCAGATGAATGTGGTGGTAGAAATTAGACTATATCACCTCAAACTACACTAAGATCAGTTTCAGATATTCCTCTGCATATTCTTATAATTGAACAAAACATAACAAAAAAACAGCATAGCAGCCAAAGGCCACAGTTCTGGTCCCCACACTTCAAAAAAGACATAGTGGAACTGGAAAAGGTGCAGAAGACAGCAACTAAAATGATGACTGGGCTGGGGCACCTCCCTTATGAGGAAAGGCTACAGCATTTGGGGCTTTTTAATCTAGAGAAAAGGTGCCTGGGGGGACACATGATTGAGACATATAAAATGATGCAGGGGATGGATAAATTGGATAGAGGGAAGCCACGCAATACCAGAAACAGGGGGCATCCACTCCAATTGAGTGTTGGGAGAGTGAGAATAGACAAAAGAAAATGTTTATTTATCCAGTGTGTTGTTAGTCTGTGGAAATCCTTGCCACAGGATGTGCTGATGACATCTGGCCTACTTGCCTTTAAAGGGGGATTGGACAGATTCCTGGAGGAAACATCCATTGCAGGTGATAAGCCATGATGGGGATGTGTCATCCCAAGGCTTCAAAGGAAGTTACCTCCAAATACCAGAGGCAGGGGAGTGGTATCAGGAGACACGTATCCAGTTGTCTCGAGTGCTCCCAAAAGGCATCTGGTGGGGCCACTGTGAGATACAGAACATTGGACTAGATGGGCCCTTTGTTCTGATCCAGCAGGGCTCATCTTCTGTTCTTGTGTTCTGAGGTCGGGGTGCGAGGTGGGGGGAATCTCAAATGTCTCTCTCGTTCACTATTTTTCTCTCTGCAGGAAATTTACTATTTGGAGTCAGGAAAGTGTTTAGTTATACTCCACCTGTATTATGAAGTTCTACCTCAGTGGTCTCTTTACTGCACTTTGCTACATGCAGGCCAGGCCTCACTGAGCCACTGGTTTATGCTCACAGACTGAGCGATTAGATAAGAGGGGAAAGCCACTCTTGTGGTGCAGAGACGATTCCCAGGCATAGCAAGTTCTCCCTTGACAAGCTTTTGCTCCTTACATCCTCTAAACAAACCACCCTACCATTCTGCTTTTTCCAAGCAAACTGCATCCGCTCTCTGGGCACCAAATGAGTTCAAGTAAATTTGTTGATGTCCTCAACCAGTCCCTGTTAATTTCCGCTGCATTCAGAACCCCAGGAAAACATTCCTGTGTGCCAAAAGGGAAGAGGGCAAAGTGTGGAGAAGAAAATGCCAAAGGCTGGGTGCATTTGAAAGACAATGAATAAGTATCAGTTGGGCCTGCTTTCTCCTCCCCCAGTACTCTCCATTACAAACACCCTGCTTTCCTAAGCCTCAGGAAACACAATGCCCCCCCCCCCCCCCCCCCCCGGTTTGGACTGCTCTCCACAGATTGCCCAAGAGCTCCAGGGCCCTAATTGCAGGCACCCGCTCACTTCTGAGGGGAACAAGGGCCATTCATTGAGTGTAGGAAGCCTTGGAAATTGGGAAGAGAAGCGTGCTTTCTTTAAAAACCTTCCATATCCTTTTAACTGCAGCCAAATCTGCACACAACAGAACAGTTCCAGGCTGTAGCCTGTGCTTCTGAGCACCACTTCTCACGGTGTTTTTAAAAGATATGAGTAGATTGGCCTCACAATCTAAATGGCACCAAAAATTCACACAAGGTTGACAGTACCCACATTTGCCTCCAAGAGATCACTGAACTGTTGGATAGCTCAGCAATTTAGGCATCTGTCTGTGGAGCCAGAGGTTGGGAGTTGGATTTCCCACTGTGTCTCCCTGACAGGGGCTGGACCTGGTGATCCGTAGGGTCCCTTCCTGTTCTGCAGTTCTAAAATTATTGAGAGGCTCAGGAAGGTTGGAAGTTTAGAGAGTTTCCTAGCAGAGCCGGCATACGGTTGGCTCAAGTGGTTGTGCTTCTCTGTATTATTGTAATAGGACTCAAAATAAGGAACAAATAAATTGTTTTAGATCAAGTTTATTTATTTATTTAACTTATATGCCACCCACTCTACCCAAAGGTCTCTGGGCAGCTGAAAACAAGTAAAATACAATAAAAAGATAAAACAATTAAATACAATTAAAATATATACCCTAAAAATTGCCATCAGGGCCCATAGTTGATATTATTACAATTAAAAGCCTTCTGGAACAGGAAGGTTTTGACCTGGCACCAGAACATCATCAATGTGAGCGCCAGACGAATCTCCCTCGGGAGGGCGTTCCATAGTCTGGGGGCAGCTGCCGAAAAGGCCCTTTGTCTACATGCCATCCCTCTTACCTCCTTGAGGGATGGCTCTTTCAGGAGGGCCCCGGGCTAGATCTTAGCTGCAGGCTAGGTTCATATGGAAGGAGGCGGTCCTTCAGGTATCCATGTGATACCTTTTCTTTATTAAACTATAAGTTATCCCAAAGGATAGTTTTATTGAGGCATTGATCATATGCACATTTAGTTTAAAAAGGGATCATTGGGTTAGCTGCTATTAGGATATTTTTAAATTAAGACAAATGATTTAATCAAAGCAAGACTCTATTTTTTATTTGTCTTTGGGCCAAACTCTGTGTGTGCGTGCGTGTGCGTGTGCGTGCGTGCGTGCGTGCGTGTGCGTGTGTGTGTGTGTGCGCGCGCGCGTGTGTGTGTGTATGGCAGCAGCAATATCTGTTTCTACATGTTTGTCTTGTAAGGTTGAAGGAAGCAGGAAAAAGGAAGACCAAATACTGTACAAGATGGATTGACTCTCTAAAGGAAACTGCAAGGTTGAGTTTGCAAGAGGTGAGCAGGTCTGTTGAGGACAGGACATTTTGGAGACTGTTCGTTCATTCATGAGGTTGTTACAAATCAGGGGTGACTTGATGGCATGTGACAACAACCTGTTCATTTAGAGCAGAAAATCTAATTATACAACAAATGGTCGGGGAGAGGAACACAATCCCCTTGCCCCTTCTTCTTGGCAGTCTGTTCTTTGAACTCCATTTTTCCCCATCTGAGATTGTATCATCTGAGTCAGATGGATTTGGAGAAAACAAGTCCGTCTGACTTGTGGAATGTAGGGAGCCCCACCACACATAAACAAAGTAAACCAGCGAACAAACTATTATCTTACACAGTTTGTCCCTCAGAAATCTATGTGAAGAAATAACCCTTATCATTCTTGTATTAAGAATAATATGAAGAAATAAGACTAACTATTCCTTCCCCTGGTGCGAAGATATCACTATGCTTTTCTCGTGTTCTCTTGTGGGATACATATTTTTCTAATCCCCCATTCCCCCTGCCTAAATGATAAATATAAATGCATGTCCTTACTAGAAAAAAGCAAGCTTTTTGTTTTTTTTATCATGGAGGGAATCAGGTTCTTTGATATGTAAGAAATGAAAGCTTTAGAATCATTGCTTTGGACAACCAGGCATTTTGAAAGGCCAGAACTGTGAATCCCAATGTTTTATTCAAGATGCAGCCAGTCCTTAGAATGAGCACTAACACATTTCCATTTCTAGCAAAGGCAGCATTTCCTAGCCACACCTGTTACTTTGAATGAACGATACCCTTTTTACACTGTAATTTGGGAAATGGGTTTCCTCTCTATGGCCTGCCAACACAGTTTTATCTAGGCAACCTGCAGGATCCCATTCCACATGCATGGGCATTCACATGCACTTATGGCCCATGTTCTAAGCTGTTGGTGGTGTTCCTCTAGCAGTAGCAGCATGAAATTGCCCTGTTGTGAAAACAGGCTGCGGGTGCCTGCAAAATAACATTGGTAAGAGCAGAACAATTCAGCTCTGGAAAACAACATCAACAACAAACCACCACTGGCTGCAAATCAGTTGAGTTTGTTAGTCAATGTAAAAATGGAACAGAATGAAGGCGGCTTATTATTTAACTTTCACAAGTATCAATAGCATTAAGCATCTTGATGATCTGGCATTTAGCAAGAAAATCCCACAATCCGTGAAAACATTAAAATGCCTAACTTGGATTCCATCACTTTTCTTTCATCGTAGTGCAGGTATATGTAGGATGGAGAGTAGCGAACAGCAGCAAGCATAGCCCACTGAGGCCTGTAACATTTGGATTTTCAGATACGGGCAGCTGTGTTTTTTTCCTTAAGCATGCAGCAGTGGCCTCTGGCAGGGATGAGATGTGGGGATTGCATGAATAAGAGCTTGACCCATGGCTGCATTTCCCTATTTTCCTTCAGAAAGCCCTTACTCTGCCCAACTGCCAGTCCTCCTGCCAAACACTACCAAGGGCCCATTGTCTTCCCTGCCTCCTCCATGCACTGAGCTGTTCCCACAGCCAAGCTCTGATTCATTCACAGATGTTCCACCACCTGCGTTGCTCTCATCTTGTCTTGAGCAGAAGAGCTACAGAGTGAGCAGCGAGGTGGCAGCCAAAGTGGCACGTTCCGACCAAGGAACGAATTGCATTATGTTGTGCAATTAAGAGAAAACGAACCTCATGCGATGGGTATCCTTATCGGTATCCCACATGCATCATTTAATATAATATTATGCCAAAACAATGCTAACAAACATGCTAAGTGCATTCCATCTTCAATTCAATGTTTTGTTGTAGACTGTAAACTCCAGGGGGAGGGGGGGCAGGGATCTAGCTTTTGAAGCGGTCTTACTCTGGAACGCCCCAGAGACCCCAAAGACATCATAGCAAAACAAAACAAAATACTCAGCCATCTTTTTGTGTGTGTATGTTTCATCAGTGTATCTTTAGGATCATGACACTGCGCAAATGGATATAAATAATGTTGCCATCATCTTTACTATTAACCTTGCTTCTACAGAATGCTGTATATGAGAGTTGGGGAAGCTATTACAGCCTCTATATAATGTTGGACTCCAGATGCTAGCAACCTCAGCCAGTATGGCTGATGGACACTATGTTCTACAGAGTGTTCATACCTTGCAATTTTACACTGTAGATAGATAAACGTTTGTGCTGGCTTGCTTTGTATGCTACTGGGATTGATTGACGGTTGTATGGGGGAGGGATGTGTGCCAGAAACAGCAGTTATGACAGTTTAGAAATGTGGAAGAATGTGAGTTGATAGGTCTGTGTGGTCCCTAACTTGAGAGGTTCTGCTTGGTATATAAGGATGTGTATGAGAGAGTTAGTAAAAGCTGTGTGTTAGTGACTTAAATTGTGGGTTAGTTACAAGTTTAGGCTGAGTCTGTTTTCGGAAGAGGCTGTGAATAACTGTGCGGTCTGTTTTGATACTTGTGTCGAGTATCTATCGGAAAGTGTTTTATGTTAAAAAGAAGAAAAGTTGAAGTGTTATGGCTGCATGATATTAATTAATATTAATTAATTAATTAATTACATTTAAAGAACCTGACAGCTTGAAACAATTTTTTTTAAATTCTGCTTTCCACCTGCTAACGGAATCTTTTCATTCATTTTTAAAATAATGAATAACTTCTTTTTGATTCACAGCCTGTGTTTATTATTTGTAGGAATAACAATCACAAGGTAGCCCTACATATACATCTGGCGCTAAGAGACTGAGTATATGTAATGTCACCAAAGTGAGCAAGGCTATGTGTCTCCTACTTGTCACAAAAGAGCAGTGTGATGTCAGCCTTTAGCTGTAGTGGTGTCTAAGCAGCAGCATAAGAGTTGGTGATATGGACAATCCAGGAAGAAGTCAATGTCACAGGTTTTAAATGGCAACCCCAAACCTCGTGCAGGGGTTTCACGGTAGTTTTCATTTTGGATGCAGCACATGCCTCCTCTACAAAATAGAGTAGTCAAGTCTCTGGCCCAAAAAGCTTACAATCTAAAATTTGTGGGGAAAATCTAAAATGACAGAAGATGCAGAAAAGAGGAAACTTCTAAAAAGAGAAGTGATGTGGCTGTTCCAGCTGCTTGTGCTTATGTGTGGGTTACATTACAGTAAAGCAGAGATGGGCAAAGTCTAGACCAGGGTCACAGTCTCCCATCCCAAAATAATTCCACACCCAATGCCATTTTCTGCTTCCAAAAGACTCTACAGTAGATGTAAGCAGATACAGGACCCACCACCACCAAAACAAAAACATTTAAAATGAAATGGCAAATGGACATCTAGGCTTTCTGTTTATGGTGGCTGCTGCTGCACCCCCTAGAGATCCTGGGGGCAGTAAAAATTAGATGGTAGCTCAGCTAAGAGAAAAGTGACACCAATGGAAAAGGTTGTAGAGTGGAAGATTTAGCATTTCCTGGACCTTTGCAATCCTTTTAGTTTACAGTTGAGTATGAGGAAGGCCTGTATTCCAAAAAAACATAACACAGTATTTGGTCTTTCACTAGTGCAGTTTCACTCATGGCAATTTCACTAGTGCAGAGAAGCAAAGACAGACAGACAGAGCACTCTAGGCCTGTTAGGCATGTTCTGAAAGACAGCAAACTGTTTTAAAAATATTTATCATTCCACAGCCACCGATTTGATGAAGTAAAAGGGCCCCTTTATTTCAGAATAAAGCCGCTCTAGAAGGGATCCTCATTTTTGCAAATTTTACCCAGTAATTCAGAATCTATGGTGTTCCAACTATTTTTCAACTACAACTCCTATCATTGATGAGTCTGAAGAGATTTGGAGTCCAACAACTTGAAAAGCAAGAATTTTCCACCCCTGCAGCAATCCTACAATACTGTGAGAAGAAAAATTGAGATCTTAAAGAGCAAGGATGGCCCCTGCTTATTTTTGGTGGCCTTAAAAGTAGGTGTGATAGACTGGCATTAAAAAGCATTTTCCAGCGATGGTGAAACCCTTACGTGTTGGACCTCTATAGATGCACCTTTTAAAAGATACAGGTGCCCAATCAGAGGAAAAGGTGGCAATTTGAGTGGGAATAGAATTCCTAAGCATTGAATTGGATCTGTTTGCCTGATCTTTTAACAACAATAATTAGGAAACAGGCTCATGCTTGCATCAGTGCCTTGAAACTCTTGACTTGCTCGCTTCTGCACTGTAAAGCTCTGTTAAAAGTTAGGAGCAGGTTAGCCCCACAGTTAGACTGTAAGGGACTGATTTGTTTTGGTCAGAGGTCAGGACAGCTCTTCACACAGGGTGATAGTATGGCTGAATACCAGTGCAAAGGGATCAGTCCAAACATACAACTTATAGCACAGAGAGGGCAGCAGATAGGTCTCTTACCTCCATGAAGGGCACAATGCGACAGGAGATGGTCCCCAGAAGCCTCTTCTTGGTCATCTCATTGAAGATGACCACAGGCAAGCAAAAGAAAAGGATAAGGAAGTCCCAGAAGGCAAGGCTGGCTAAAATGGAGTTCCAGGCACTTTTCATGTAGTAGTTGTGCCAGACGATACACATCACCGAGAGGTTGCCGATGATGCCCACAGCAAAGACGATAAGGGACAGGAACATGACAGCATAAGCACTGTAAGAGCTCTCCGTCACTGGGTACAGAGGGTTTTGGATCTGAGGGCGCCTTCCCAATGCCACAGTGATGTTGTCTTGGGGCTCTGTGCCCTCATGGACTGCCGGACTTTTTTGGTGGCGTTCAGATGGATCTGTGCTGGATGGCACCAGGGCCTTGGTTGGCCGTAAGTTGGCAGGGTTCGCAGGCCGAGGAAACTCAACTTTGACTCCTGGAACATATTGCTGAACTGGCTTTGATTCTTCATCTTCTGTTCCCCTGCGTGTCCTCTTCCACTTCACCAGGTCTTCCGAGAACAGTTGCCCCTTATAACTGCCAGTAGATCCCAACCATCTCACCCTGTCCAGTTCTCCTATCATGCCGTCTTTGGAGATGAAATGCCTTCTTACACGGCTGTCTGCAGCCCTTTGCTCTCTCCCGGAAAACGAATGATAAGGTTCTTGAAGAAATGAGCCAGCAGCGCCTTCCTTCCCACTGGTCTCCAGAAGTGGTAGGAAAGTCAGCAAAAGTATAGCTGTCCAAGGCAAAGACATTCTTCTTTCTGCACCGAGGGGGGGAAAGGAGCACAGAGAAGCCGACTTGCAAAGCGAGTGGAGGTGGCACTACAGACTGTGAGAAAAAAAAGAAGAAAAGACGGATCCCCACGCTTTGACTTGGGATATTCAGAGGGCAGAGGTGGGAGTTGACCCTGAAGTTTCAGCAGGGATTAAACCATGACAAGGGAAGGGGTGCTTCAGCCCGCCTCTGTCAGCTTCACTGCTGTTCTGCATTCCCTCAGATGTCTGGGCAGAATTTAAAAAACAAAAAAACCCAACGTTTCCCCAATAATTCACTCCAGTGAAACTTTTGTTGAGCCACAGGCCCTCTGGTGGCCAATGGGGGAAGATGCTGGCTGCTGTGGGAAGATAAAAAAAAACCCCACATTGCCTGAGCTCAGAGAAATGAACAGAATAAAGAAACCACCTGCCTCAGCAATAAACCTCGGTGGGATGTTTTCACCCTGCAGGTTAGGAGAGTCAAGGAACTTTGCTTCAGAAATAAGCATAATCTCCGAATCCTTTCATCCCCCCAGCAGGTCAAATTCATTACAGGCCACAGTATAATTCTTAAAACAAACTGCTCATTAGCACATAACTGTGTTTAAAAGAAGAATCTATCAATGTGTTTAAAATAATGACAAAATAGAAAAAGACTCACAGGTTACAGTGCCAGCCAGCAATACCCTCCAGATGTTTGAGGCCTACAACTCTCTAAACAGCATAGACAATTGGCAGGGATTGTGTAAACAGCAGTAAAAATGACAACAACAACTGCATCTATATACCTTCTTGGTTTGGAAGTTTTAGAGCAGGGATGAGCACCTTGCAGGCAATGAAAGCATAATGGCTTCCCTTTGAACTGACTGGGGGAGCCCTGCACTTTAGAGCAGTGGTTCTTAACCTTTGTTACTCAGATGCTTTTGAACTGCAACTCCCAGAAACCCCAGTCAGGACAGCTGGTTGTGAAGGCTTCTGGGAGTTGCATTCCAAAACTCCTGAGTAACCCAAGGTTAAGAACCAGTGCTTTAGAGCATGCTGCCAAATTTCAGCAGCGTCCTGGGGGAAGGAAGTGGTATTTTTCTTTAAAACAAAGATGTATGTAAGGCTTCTGGGGAAAAGAGTCTTTTAAAATAAGATACTCTTGATGTTAAAGGAAAACATAGGACTTTTTTGGTGGTGCTTGCTGGTGTGGCAGCACATTCTGAGCAGTCATGATGGCCATCCATCCCGGATGAGAAGAAAGCATCACATTTGGCTATGGAGAAGGTGGTGGTGAGGACAGGGATGAGGTGTGTGTGTGTGGAAAAAAACAAGTATGGTCAACCCGCAGCCCACAGACCACTGTTGTCTACTTCTTCTTCAGATGGTGAAGCGCCCATGGGATTTCTTTAACACACCATTACAGCCATTTCTCTACTTATATTTATGCCAGTAGGGAACTACTGAAAGTAGGTTGAACTGTGATGACACAAATATAGCTTGAAGTTGCATGAACAAATAACATGCCAGGGATAACAACAGTGTTTGGCACCCTGAAGGCTGAAACATTTATCATGGCATAAGCTTTCATGAGCTTTCAGCCCACCATCAGAAGTCTTGCCTGAAGCCAATCTACCCAGGGTTTGGAGGGCGAGAATGATAAGGTTGTCAGAGAGTGATGAAATGCAGTGCATACTGTCAATTATGTGAAAACCTAAATATATACAGATGAGTTACAGTGGCCATTAACAACTAGTGGTTGTTTTTCCTTTGCATAGGAAAGAAAAAATTGAATTGGAAAAAAATTCTATGACACTTGAAACAAAAAAAGAATGTTTAAGGTCTCACTGAAGGATGAATAGATGGGGTAAAGAGAAAAAGACAACCAGTGCTTGATTCAGAGGCAGCATTGTGTGATTCTGATAAGTGTGCGAGGTACCTCTATAGTACGGGAAAATACAAGTATAACAACAACAACTCTTTGCAAGGAGTTTCAATGTCTGAGAGTAGCCACCATGCAGACACTCTATCTCATGTCTTCACCTTCCCTCCAAGGATGGTAGAATCAAAAGAAGGGTCCTTCCTGCAGATCAAAATGCCTGGACAAGCTTTTACAATAGAATTTTTTCAGATACCTGAGCCTAGATTATCATTCATTCATTCAATTTATATACCACACATCTAGCCAATTGCTACTCTGGGTGGTGTACAGCAAAAATATAAATCATATAATTAAAATAAACAGTAGATAATACCACAAATTAAAAAGACAGGCAGCGCTAAACATTACAAATCACAAATTACAATATTTTTCTCCTCCTTTACGTACTGTCCCAGCTACTTGGGGAGAACCTGCCTAAAAGCATCTGTTTTTAAACGTTTTTTGAATGTGTGAAGGGAGGGCAATTGCCATACCTCCTACAGGAGAGCATTCCACAAAAAAAGTCCCACAACTGAGAAAGTCTGGTTTCTAGTTGTCATTTTCTGGGCTTCTTGGGGTTTCAACACTTCCAGGCGTGAGGTCTTTGAGGACTGAGTCGAGTAGCCAAACTTGGCAGAAGATGTTCAGGCAAGTACCAAGGTCCCAAACAGTTTAGGGCTTTGGACATTAGAATCAAAACCTTAAACCTGGCCCAGAAGTGGGCCAGTAACCAATGCAGGTAAACCAGAGTTGGGGTGATATGGTTGAACTTCCTCAACACAGGAACCAATCTAGTCAACACATTCTGGACCTCCTAAAGCTTTCATAACATGTTCAAGGGAAGCCCCACATAGCATGTATTGCAGTAGTCAATTTTTTAGACTATCAGAGCATAAACCAATGTTGTACAACCAGTTGAGGGGACTCCAACAGCACCCTCAAGACCAGCTCGTTTAGCTCAGGAAGGGAGGCTGTTGGTGGGTGGTACACCAACTTAATTCCTATTCTGTCCGGGGCTCCTGCTTTTAGAAACATGCATTCCAGCCCAGGGAACTGGAGAAGGTGACATCTGGTGATACCCAGAGGTAGACATGTAGACAGTGCAGTCATTATAGAAAGTGAGTTACATGCTTCTTGTACTCTGGCATGTAGTCATACTATTTCGGACCAGCTGATATTTCCCAAAGAGTCTTCAAAGGCAGCCCCCTGTAGAAGGCATTATGGTAATCCAAACAGGATGTAACCAAGACTTTTTGGTTACCGTATGTTATTGCTGAATATTTAAACTATTCTGTACATTTCACTTCTGGTTATATAAACAAATGTGTAAGCAAAACTGGATCAAAAACAACAAATAGGCCAGGTGAAACAAAAAATTATTTAATTGGAATCTGTTAACAATTCTGACACAATTTTTTCAAGCGATGAATGTAAAATTGTAAATTCTCTCAATATAAAAAGATCTGGTCTCTCCTACAATGTAGCACTTATTAGTTATGCTTTAATGCTCCAGTCAAACCCAGTATCTTTAACAAAATTTGTGTGTGCTTTTCTTTGGTTTTTTATTTCAATTTCCTTAACTTAGTTTCCCACCAGCACATGAGCTTTACTTATGAATTCATTTCCTCATGCATGTACCATTTTGCTTTCCCACTGCCTAGACATACATCCTTCCATGTGCTAGAAAGGTTTGCCCCACACATGCAATGCAATTTGCAAAACGTTGCAATTAGAAATCTGTCAACTGCACAAGGAACCAGCAGCTCTCTGAAACATGGGGCAGCTCATAGTGGAGCCAAAAAACATGCTGTGCCCCCCTCTCCCCTGATGGACAGTGAGGTATGTGAGAACAATAGCATGGGCTCACTTCTTGCAAACAGTATTATGTTATTTCATATCAAGGGGAAAGAGAGAGCAGAACAATTGGGACTGAAAGAAAAGGAACAAGTGCAGCTAAACTGAAAATTGTTTCTGGCTACTGATTCGTCCAGGCCCTGAGATTATTTTAGCCACCCAGGAGATTATGCAGGTCCAGCCAGGCATTCCAGCTTCTGACACAGGAATTTTGGGATTTTCTTTCATTTCCTCACATGGGCTCCAGTTTTCTGGATGACATTCTGATTTCTTAAAGGAGCAACACAAGAATTTAGCCAGGTCATAGAGAGGGGAAGATGTAGGTCTTTTCCCCACCACATTCAACTATGTTGCTCATTAAAAATAGTAGGCCATTGCATATGAAAGGTGGCTATTTAACCTCTAAGATGCATCAATAAGGTGGCCTAATGAAAAATATGAAAAGTTCCTATACCTTTAATAGTTGCTGGGAAGTTGCAGAGTTTCAAATTTTTAGTGAAATTCCTTGTGCTGTACAGTAGAAGTACAGGGATTTACAGAGCAGAATAACTTCAAGCTCCCACAAAGTTCTCATTAGCTGGCACTTGCAGTTTCAATAATTCATTCTGAGATATTAATAAGAGAAAAAATTTAAATTTAATTGCTTACAATTAAACAGATCAAATAGCAAACATACAATGACTGCTTTCAGCAGAAGACTTCAACAGACTCACTATTTTCAACTGACTTTTAAGCGAGAAGGAAAGAGCTCAGAGATGCAAGCTGTCTTTGAATTCAGAGGCAGGAGGAAATTATTAGTTAGTGCTAGACAGACTCACATTCACCTCAGCCTAGAAAGTTGCCTCCCAGCCAAACAGGCAGCATGCGATGCTCTTCCCAACAAAAAATTCCCGCAGGTGCAGCTTTTAAAGCTAGCTATTTCTGCTAGATTTTTCTCTTCCACACAACTATTAAAGGTACAGGAACAACACCCTTTTTTTCATCTGTTCATTCAATGCAGTCATCTTCTGCATTTTGGGTGAACGGAATGCTTTACTGCATTTTTCAGCAGTAGTAATCCTTTATGGCAGGATGTTCTATGCTATCAGTGTTTACTTTAATCTGTTTTATAGCAGTGTTACAGCGTTTGGATTCTGTTAACACAAACACACTGCTTTCAGTCAGTAAGACTTTCTGTCTTATTATTTCATAAGGGTAGAGTGACCATATAAACAAACAACCTTGCTGTTGGTAAATAATTTGCATCATTTTTCTGTTTTGCTTAAGATCTTTCAGAAAGAAAGTTTTACAATACCTAGTTCCTAGTTAAGTACAGTACTAGAATGTATCTAACGTCTTTTGCTATTCATACAAAGCTGTAGTAATCATCATTATGCAACCCTTGGTTCTGAAATATTCTGCTCCTTCTTCAGTATTCACTTCATTTGTTCTCCCTTCCACAATTTTATCTAGTACTGAGGATGATTACATCCTGTATCAATAAGAGTAATTTGATAATCTACAGTTATATAGATTATGGGCCCAAGCCCTCACTCAGGAAAACACCTGGCCCCCATCTGAATGTCCGCAATGCAAACTTTCCTCCACTTACTACAGCCAAAACATGGGCAAATAACTGTATTTTATCTCCAAATGAACAAATAATACATTAAAGAGATTAGTAACACAGACAAAATCACAGGTATATTTTAAAGTTCTCATTTTCTCCAGAGGTCTAGATATGCTGATAGCATATCTTAAGAGTGAATTCAAGGATGCAGCCAGTATGTTTTTCTTGTCTTCTAGAAAAACATATGTGCCTTTTGTTGGGGGGAGTCTAAATTCCAGAGTTCTGCAATAACGCCCCAGGCAGAATTCTGGGATTTCTAGTCCACAAAACCTTCTACATATAACTGCTGTTTCACTCACCTGGCATGGGCCTAGGCCTCCTTCCAGGCCTTCCTTTCCTGCTGCAAATCTTTCTCGAGGTACTAGACAGTCTTGTTGTCCTTTATGGTCTATAGAGGGCATCTTCTGAAGAATGCCATATCCCAGCCCATGGAAGACTCTGCTAGCTTCCTCCCAGAAAGCATTTCAGCACAAAGTGAAGGTATGGAAGGAGCCTTGTCCTTGTGCAGGCGAATGAAATGAAGATATCTGTAGGAATGTATTTGTGTGTTAGAAGTCCCAGAATTCTGCCTGAGGAATTCTTGGAGAATTCTGGCAGGAGGAGTCCGAACAACAAAAACAACAACAGCAACAAAAACACCCACACCCACACAAACACAAATGGCATGCTTTTTTGTCTGCTACTCACAAATTTACCTGTTGTGTACAACAGTATGTCTAACTTACGCCAGCAAAACTTTGGTTATTGTGCAATAAAGAATATAACCAGCAGGTGGCAGTACAGGGCTCCTTCAGTTCCTTTCAGGCTCTGGAAATATCCAAGCTGGGTCTTAAGGTGTGGGTATAACTCAAAACCTTGCATCCTTAAGGTGACTTGAGCCAGGAGAATCTTGTGTCCAGTAAAACCCATTAGTTGTCAAATTGCAATAAAACTCATTGAGGTTTTTTAAAAAAATACTACCACCCTCATAGCAACCTTTCTTTCTCACACTCTAGAACGGCCTTTTTAATTTGTTGCTCTCCAGCTGTTTGGGGTGTCGGTTTCCACTGGCTGCTGCCAGCAGGCGAATGGGCCAGGAATGCTGACAGCGGTAGTCCAAAACTTCTGGGAAGGCACCAGAAGGCTATTCTACAGTTTACAATAAAGGTAGCCCTGAACCACAGAGGTGTGGTTGGCACGATGTGCTCAAACTGAAGGAAATACGGAGTCCTGATGGAAGTTAAAAACTTCCTATCTTCTCTGTTTCTCAGAGGTTAATCAGTGATCTCACTGTGAAACAGAATGTGCTAATAGTGCCTGCCACAGTCTTATCTTTTATATATCATACATTTATTACCACAGACCTATTTCCTGCCATTACTGTCAAAGAATGTTAATGAACTTCAGTATATAATACTTGAGCTGGTTTGCTCCAAAGTTTCCCTCAGGATAGTTGGCAGTCATTCCCCTTCTGCGATTTTATCCAATAAACCAAACGATAATATCATGTATCAATAAAGTTGATACTGTTGTGACCTGCTCCCCAACATTTCCCTTTAGAAAACCCTGCACTGGGTGTTGCTCAAAAGCATACTGTAGTTCTGCCTCCTCTTCAGAAGCAGTGAGATTTTCCAGATTCAGCTTCCAAGCCCTTCTGAAGTTTGACACTTGCTGAAAAAAAAAGGAAACAATGTTCTAATAGGAGACTTATAACATATCTTATAAATGGATTACATTCAATAATGCATTTCTCTAAGCAAAACTCAGACCGGAGTTTGGAAAAGTTACATTTTGGTATTATTACAGCACCCAGACTCTCCCAATCAGCATAACTTCCGAAACTTTGGATCAGACAATCTTTAATTAACCTTCCACTTATCAAATGGCCATCTGACCATGGATTTTCTACACTGTGCTACTATAAAACATGACTCTTTTATAGCACCCTTTGTTCACAGGCCAAAGTTCTTACATGTTTGTCTCATTCCTTGTCTCATTCCTGTGATTACATGATCAAAAATGAGAAAGGGCCTTAACATACATCCCAGTGGTGTCTTCCAGTGTGTTGATCGAAACTGAAATAAACAAAGGCAGGCATCCAAATAAACCTAGCAGGACAATCTAGCTATCATTAACTAAGCAATAAAACTCTCTGTGAAATTTAATCCTAGGAAAAAGGAAAGAGATACAGTACTCTTATAAATGAGAGCAAAGATGTTTAATAGTGTGATCTAGGCTATTTATGGGACTAAGATCTGCCTTTATTTCCCAAATAAAAGCCTTTCTTGTACACAATAATTTTGGCCATGATGGCGGCAACGGAACAGATGTAGACTGACTTTAGCTGTTGCTCAATCTTTAGATAGTCAAAACCTTGGTATTATCTCAACCAAAGTCACAAACACGCCCTGCTCTGGCAAACACCAGGGGTGGAAATCAAACCCTTACGTGCAGATGATTTATAAATGGATGTGTCATGTGGATTAAAATTAATCTTTGAAAGGTTAACAACATCACGTCCAGGGGTTATTCTGCTCCGCAGTCTGCCTCTGTGAGGCGGAAGTCAACAGGGTTGGGTCTCTCCTCTCTTCTCTTTGCCATGACTAGAATGCTGCTGGTAAACAGCAGGGGTGGGGAGTGAAGTAACCACGTCAGACAGCAGATTGGGGAGGGGGCAGCTCCAAGGGCAGAATGCTGAACTTTACTGACTTTCCAAGCTAGCTTGCTGCTGCTGGATGTGGGTCTTGGAGCAAGATTCAACCCTAGCCTGTCGGACTGGAGTGAAGAAATGTCTCATTCTTCTCCTCATGCAGTAAAATGGGCTTGGGCAGTCCAGTGAGCTTCTATGGCTGAGCAGGGATTCAAACCCAGGCCTCCTAGTCTGTCACTCTCTCCCCTACACCACACTGGTTAGCCCAGAGCTTAGAAAGTTACTTTTTAAAAAGTAGCAATACACAGTTAATAATAAAGCCCCCCAAAAGTACTTCTTAGTGAAAGATGCAGATTTTAAGAATACTGTATATGTATAACAAAAGGAAAACAAAAAGTAAAAACACAAACTATTGTGATACCTTAAACATTAACAGATTTATGTCAGTGTCAGCTTTCATACATTACAGTCCATTTATTCATTTATTCATTTATTCATTCATTTATTTATTTATTTATTTATTTATTTATTTATTTATTTATTTATTTATTTATTTATTTATTTATTTATTCATTCATTCATTCATTTCATTTCATTTCATTTCATTTCATTTATAGCCCGCCCATCTAGTCATATAGACTACTCTGGGCAGGTAACAACATGTCATATAACAATTGCAATTTAAAATCATAACTATATCTTACTAAAAAACACAATGGTCCAAGATGGGAGAAAACACAAGAAACAAAGTCAGACAGTGGATGGAGGAAAGACTTACTTAAACAGCCAGGTTTTCCGTTGACGTTTGAAGTTCCCCAGGGAAGGGGCCATGCGAACCTCAGAAAGGAGGTTATTCCAAAGACGAGGAGCCACCACCGAGAAGGCCTGGTTTCTTGTTTTTTCCTTCCGGGCTTCCCTCGGCGTTAGACTCCTCAGTCTCACCTCCTGGCTAGATTGAGTGATATGAGTAGATTTGGGTGGGAGAAGGCGTTTCAAGCATACATTATTGGATGGGGCCCCTTTGAAAAAGAATATAAGCACAGAAAAATGAAATTTCATAGTGAAAAGAGCAGTATTGGGACTAGGATAGCCTAGTTGATTGGAGCAGCTGCCTCTGGAGCAGGGACCGGGAGTTCCAATCCCCACTGGATGTCCCAGGAGAAGGGCCGGTTAAAATAATCTGGAACATGTGTGGCTGTCTAGTGGCGTGACATGCCCTGTCACCTGTAAAGCCTCAGACATGTTTTTTAAAAAACATATCAAAGAAGGGGAGCATAAAACTTGAAAACTTCATGTAAAAAGACCTCTAAACTGCCTCCAGAGTCTTTAAAAAATAACTTCTAAAGTAATTATAAAATTGTACTTTTTATACCAGTGAAGTAATTCCAGTTCCACTCAGCCATACAGTACTACTTTATGTCTTCATTGTAAAAAAGGGGGGGAGAGGTAACTTGTGGGGATCTGCAAGATGAGAGGAAGTAGGGATCTTGCAGATGAAGCCTCAGGGCAGGGATCTTTCTCCTCAACCAGCAAGGAGAAAGGAAAAGAGACACGAGACACTCAGAGTGTGGTTTTCAGGATGGGATCCGGATGAATACAGAACAGCCTGTCGTGAGGCACTTGTTCAGTGGGAGTTCTCCTCTCTCGATCCGGCCTCCCCTCAGTTTATTGTATCCCCTACCTTTGAACAAGTTAATCAATACAGAGGTAACTAATTTCTTGAATACACAACAGAATAACCAGAGTTAGAGACAGCTAATTTCCTTGAATACACAGGCATCAGTAAACAGAGTGGTTGGTAAACAGACAGGCTGGTAAACAGACAGTTAATAGTAAACAGACACAGCTAACTTCAAATACACATACAATGTAAACATTCCTGAGGTAGACACTTTACCTACATTATCCAGAGACAATAGACAGCAGGTTAATGATCATCCTTACTGGAAACTAGTGACTTGCAGTTTTAGCATGATGTCTGCTACTAGCATACAGATATATACATTTATATACATTTATAACATACATTTGCTACTGCCATAGATATATACATTTTAAAGGCATACAATTTCCCCACAGTAACTAATTACATATAGCTGCATTAATTGGAATGTACTCATTGCTTCCAAGATCTGAAGAGGAGGACGATGGACAAAAGAACCAGAGGAAGGCAACAGCAGTGAGATATCATGACACATGGCAAAAACAAAAGAAATATAAAAATTAAAGAAGACAAAAACATAGTAGCACCTTAAAGACTGGACTTAATTGTCAAGGGGGACCTTTAGCTTTACCTTTACCTTTTTGTTGTCAAGTCCACTTCTTCAGACCCATCCAGAAAAGCCCACATTAAAATACAGCAGTTATTTAAGGTGACACAATGTTTTTTTAGTTTTTCTTGTGTTTTTTGCACTGACTAACATGACTACCTCTTCTAGATCTCAACAGAACAGATACACATGTCTTCTCAATGCCTGCTTTTCAATTGTAGGTACTAGATGCATTGTTTTAAATAGGGGTAGGCAATCTGTAGCCCTCCAGTCATTTTCGGCTCCCATTTTTTTGCTGCTAGAGAGCTCAGGCTTGATGTGATCTAGAGGTCTTAGACAAGCCACTCTACCTGACACTACCCACCTCCCACCTGCTATTTTGTTGTTGTTTAGTCTTTAAGTTGTGTCCAACTCTTCGTGATCCCATGGACCAGAGCACGCCAGGCCGTCCTATCTTCCACTGCTTCCCGTAGTTGTGTCAATTTCATGTTGGTTGCTTTGCAGACACTGTCCAGCCATCTCATCCTCTGTCATCCCCTTCTCCTCTTGCCATCACACTTTCCCAACGTCAGGGTCTTTTCCAGGAAGTCTTCTCTTCTCATGAGATGGCCAAAGTATTGGAGCCTCCGCTTCAGGATTTGTCCTTCCAGTCAGCACTCGGGATTGATTTCCTTCAGAATGGATAGGTTTGTTCTCCTTCCAGTCCAGGCGACTCTCAAGAGTCTGCTCCAACACCACAATTCAAAAGCATCAATTCTTCGGTGGTCAGCCTTCTTTATGGTCCAGCTCTCACTTCCATACATCGCTACTGGAAAAACTTACCATAGTTTGCTGTCGTCCACGCAGTCAAAGGCTTTTGCATAGTCAATGAAGCAGAAGTAAATGTTTTTCTGGAACTCTCTGGCTTTCTCCATAATCCAGCGCATGTTAGCAATTTGGTCTCTAGTTCCTCTGCCCCTTCGGAATCCAGCTTGTACTTCTGGGAGTTCTCGATCTACATACTGCTGAAGCCTACCTTGGAGGATTTTGAGCATAACTTTGCTAGCATGTGAAATGAGTGCAATTGTATGGTAGTTGGAGCATTCTTTGGCACTGCCATTCTTTGGGATTGAGATGTAGACTGATCTTTTCCAATCCTCTGGCCACTGCTGAGTTTCCCAAACTTGCTGGCATATTGAGTATAGCACCTTAACAGCATCATCTTTTAAGATTTTAACTAGTTGAACTGGAATGCCATCATCTCCACTGGCCTTGTTGTTTGCCATGCTTTCTAAGGCCCACTTGACTTCACTCTCCAGGATGTCTGGCTCTAGGTCAGCAATCACAATATCTGGGTTTCCCGGGACATCCCGATCTTTCTGGTATAATTCCTCTGTGTATTTTTGCCAATTCTCCTTGATGTCTTCTGCTTCGGTGAGGTCCCTACCATTTTTGTCCTTTATCATGTCCATCTTTGCACAAAAGTTTCCTTTAATAGCTCCAGTTTTCTTGAACAGATATCTAGTTTTCCCTTTGTTTTATTTTCCTCTGTTTCTTTGCACTGTTCATTTAAGAAGGCCCTCTTGTCTCCCCTTGCTATTCTTTGGAAGTCTGCATTTCATTTTCTGTAACTTTCCCTATCTCCCTTGCATTTTGTTTCCCTTCCCTTCTCTGCTATTTGTAAGGCTTTGCTGGACAGCCACTTTGCCTTCTTGCATTTCCTTTTCTTTGGGATGATGTTTGTTGTTGCCTCCTGTACAATGTTACAAACCTCCATCCATAGTTCTTCAGGCACTCTGTCCACCAAATCGAGTTCCTTAAATCTGCTCTTCACTTCCACTGTGTATTCATAAGGGATTTGGTTTAGATTATACCTGACTAACCCAGTGGTTTTTCCTACTTTCTAAAATTTAAGCTTGAGTTTTGCTATAAGAAGCTGATGATCAGAGCCACAATCAGCTCCAGGTCTTGTTTTTGCTAACTGTATAGAGCTTCTCCACCTTTAGCTGCAGAGAATATAATCAATCTGATTTCGGTATTGCCCATCTGGTGATTTCCATGTGTAGAGTTGCCTCTTGAGTTGTTGGAAAAGAGTGCTTGTGATGACCAGCTTGTTCTCTTGACAAAACTCCATTAGCCTTTGCCCTGCTTTGTTCTGAACTCCAAGGCCAAATTTCCCTGTTGTTCCTTTTATCTCTTGACTCCCTACTTTAGCATTCCAGTCCCCTAGAATGAGAAGAACATCTTTCTTTGGTGTCAGTTCTAGAAGGTGTTGTAAATCTTCATAAAACTGTTCAATTTCAGTCTCCTCAGCAGTGGTGGTTGGTGCATAAACTTGGATTATTGTGATGTTGAAAGGTCTGCCTTGGATTCGTATTGACATCATTCTATCATTTTTGAGATTGTATCCCATTACAGCTTTTCCCACTCTTTTGTTGACTATGAAGGCTACTCCATTTCGTCTACGGGATTCCTGCCCACAATACTAGATATGGTAATCGTCTGAATTGAATTCACCCTTTCCCATCCATTTTAGTTCACCAATGCCCAGGATGTCGATGTTTATTCTTGCCATCTCCTGTTTGACCACCTCCAGCTTCACAAGGTTCATAGATCTTACATTCCAGGTTCCTATGCAGTATTTTTCTGTGCATCATCGGACTTTCCTTTGAGTTCCAGGCATGTCCTCAGCTGAGCATCCTTTCTGGAGCTACTTGTTCTTGTCCTCCACTCTTCCTCAGTAGCATGTTGGACACCTTTCAACCTGAGGGGCTCATCTTCCAGTGTCATATCTTTTAGCCTTTTGTTGCTGTCCATGGAGTTTTCTTGGCAAAGATACTGGAGTGGCTTGACAGTTCCTGCTCCAGGTGGATTGCGTTTAGTCCGAACTCTCCACTATGACCTGTCCGTCTTGGGTGTCCCTGCACGGCACAGCTCATAGCTTCTCTGAATTACTCAAGCCCCTTCGCCACGACAAGGCAGCAATCCATGAAGGGGATCATCTGCTATATAAGAGTATTAATATTTCCATAGTTTACAAAGCAATAGTATGAATTACTGATATTCTAGATGGAGTAAACTCTAGACAATCATATGATGTTTTATACCACGTCAGCTTACTTGTTAAGAATTTTTGTCTGCTTTGCTCCTACAAAGTCTTCGCCAGTATTTAGAAAGCTTCGTGTAAATGCTAAAAACGATTTTTTGCAGCTTTACAGCCTTTGAAATTGTAAGTAACATTTTCAGTGCTTACTGACCTTTGACTTCTTTGTGGGACGTGCTCCTCTGATAGTGACACAAACATAGTGCAATTTCACATGGGCAGTTTCCTGTAATCCAGAGAAAGCTATTTTTAGCTCCAATTCAGAAAGATTACACAACAAACTAATGTGTCATGGAATATCTGTACTCTCAACAACAGGCTATTGTATAAAGGAGAGCTTGGAGGATGGTAATTAGCATTTCAGGTGTAGTCAAAGGTGGAGTGGGTGTGAGGAATTGGTCAGCCAGCACATAGTGTCACTGAGAAATCTAGGCCAAATTTTGACTGCTAACTTCACTTTTATGTGAGGATGAACCTCATTTTATGGCTCATAGATTAGACAGGGGAATTTAAGTCCAAATTTGTATGTCTGATTAAGCATGCGTTTTCTGTTTTGAACCATTTAGCTATAGGTTTCTCTAAAATAACAGATTATGGGCTCAATCAGATGGGCCTTTGTCCTGCTGTTTTGTTTGCTGTGGGGATGGTGTGGTTCACTCTTTTTTCCAGCAGTCACATGACATAATAGCTTGAGTGAACAAAACAGTTCCCAGAGCGGTTCTACCCACATCCTTTTGAGCCCCTGTCAGGGGATTCCATATTTTTGGTGTGGGTAGGAGCATGTGTGATCACTGGAATGGACCAAAAGGCTGTCGAGGCTCCTTCCAGTTTGAATTTCTGATATCCTGAAGTAAGCCACTTCAGGATATCGGCAAATTGAATACTTATTTATTTATTTATTTATTTATTTTATTTCTATCCCGCCTATCTGATCATATTAGACCACTCTAGGCGGCTTACAGTAAAAAACAACAATATAATTTTAAAACTTTACAGCAGAAGCGTAAATGAAAATAAAGAACAGAATAAGAGAAAGATCGTCAAGGGTTTTCTGTTGGGAAGGCCTGCCTATACATCAATGTTTTTAGTTGTTTCTTAAAAATGCCCAGCGAGGGAGCCGCGCGAATCTCAGGGGGCAAGTTGTTCCAAAGGCGAGGAGCCACCGCCGAGAAGGCCCGGTTTCTGGTCTTTTCCTTTCGGGCCTCTCTCGGCGTTAGGCTCCTCAGCCTTATCTCCTGGCTCGCGCGAGTGACACGGGTAGATCTTGGTGGGAGAAGGCGTTCCGCCAAGTATCGAGGTCCTAAACTGTTTAGGGCTTTATAAGTAAGCGTTAATACTTTGAAATCAATGCGGAATCGGATGGGCAGCCAATCCAATGCGGCCAGAGTGGGGGAGATATGTTGGTATCTTCTCAGCCCACTGAGTAGTCTGGCCGCCGCATTCTGCACCACCTGTAGTTTCCGCAGCAATCTCAAAGGTAGCCCCACGTAGAGCGCATTACAGTGGTCTAATCTCGAGACTACAAGCGCATGCACCAGAGTGGTGAGAGACCCCACATCAAGGTAGGGCCGCAGCTGGGCTATCCGCCTGAGATGGAAAAAAGCGGAACGGACCACGGACGCCACCTGGGTCTCCATGGTGAGCGCCGGGTCAAGATGGACACCCAAGCTACGGACCCCATCCCTGGTGGGCAGGGTCACCCCCCCGAAAATGAGGGAGTTTCCCATGTCCCCAGGTGTGGGGGCGCCCACCCTCAGTACCTCCGTCTTGTCCGGGTTCAGCCTCAGCCCGTTCTCCTGCATCCATTCCTGTACAGCCTCCAGGCAACGCCGAAGGGGCAGAACGGCATCTCCTGCAGTTGGAAAAAAGGAGATGTAGAGCTGTGTGTCATCCGCATATTGATGGCAGTGCGCTCCACACCTCCTGATGACCCCTCCCAGCGGCCTCATGTAGATGTTAAACAGCATTGGGGAGATGATCGACCCCTGAGGGACCCCACAATTAAGGCACCACGGGGCCGAAACATTCTCCCCAAGCTGTACTCTCTGGGGACGGTCCTCCAAGAAGGAACGGAGCCAAGCAAAAGCCCGGCCACCTATCCCCAACTCGGCGAGCCTCCCCAGGAGGATACCATGGTCAATGGTATCAAAGGCCGCTGAGATATCGAGGAGGACCAACAGAGACACTTTGCCCCTGTCGGCCTCCCTCAATAAGTCATCACACAGGGCGACCAATGCCGTTTCTGTCCCATGGCGCGGCCTGAAGCCCGACTGGAATGGATCCAGGGCATCTGTTTCATCCAGGAACGCCTGGAGCTGATCGGCCACCACCCTCTCGACTACCTTGCTTAAGAAAGAAACATTGGCGACGGGCCTATAGTTGCCAATTTCGTCCGCCGCCAAACTAGGTTTCTTTCTTATGGGCCTAATGAGTGTTTCCTTGAGGGCAGAGGGAAATCTACCCTCAAGGAAAGACCCATTAATTATTACAGTAGCCCATTCCGTTGTTGAGGGCCTGGCTGCCTTGATTAGCCAGGCCGGGCAGGGGTCCAAAGAGGAGGTGGTGGCACGACAGCGATCAAGCGTCCTGGCGACAGTGTCGAGCGATACGGGCTTCCTCTTCTCCTTGGCAGATGGGCAGGGAAAGTGAATTTTTTTTGAGGGGAAGGGAAACTCTAATAGACAATTGCTGATGTACTGCATCACTTAAAGAAAAAAAGAAAAAATATTGTCTTTGGTTTTCTTTTAAATGATCATTCAAGAATGCCCATGGCTGGATCTTCAGATTCAACTGCAGCCAGTTTCTTAACCAATCCTTCAGACAAACTGAAGAAATCTTTTTTTTCTTTTTTTTAAAGTGATGCAGTATCTAAGCTATAATCTACCACAGTCTCTTTTTTTAAATTCACTTATATGGCTTCTCTGCTGAGTTGCTGCGGAAGAGTTCAATTTGCCAATATCCTGAAGTGGCTCACTTTTTAAGCCACTTCACAATATCAGAAGGAGCCAGACCAAATAGAGTTGCTTGAACTCTACTATGCCATTTGTAAGCAAGGATCACATCAAATGGCACATTGCACCTTTCCCAGTGCCAAGCTACCCTATTTAGCCTGCACCAACTCGGTAAAAAAAAAAGCCAGTGTAGATGTGTCATATGTCTTCACCATGGTTAAATATAAATTATTCACACTGGGTGAATTGTGTTGGAGAACTAGCATGATACGCTTAAGATTTTATCCTCTGTACTTCACTTACTCTTGTCTGAGAGGTTGCTGGATATGGTAGAAACCCTGATATATCAATATAGCAACAGGTACACTGCTGATGATGTAACTGTTATGCCAGGAAAGGAATTACTAAAATGTTCTCCTGTAAGTAGGGCATGGTAGGATGGTGGAGAACACTTGCATCACAGCCTATGGCCCTTTACACCACAGCTGTGTCAGTGGTACAACTATGCACTAGCCCTGGATCTGGCACAAGGATTTCTCAGAGCCTGTATATTGATGTTTAAAAAAAAAGAGTGTTAAATACTGTACGACTTTAAAGACTAACAGTTTTATTTCAGAATGAGCTTTCTTAGGTCCAAATCCATTTCCTCAGACACAAGGAATGCAAATACTGTTTTCTATATATATGCATATTTCCTTGACCGAGGATCAGTGTCCTCACCTGATTATCGGGACATGTCTATAAAACAACATGTCCACATACACACCCCAGCACTGTTATGGCAGACGCATGATTGGTAGCACATGAGCACCTGATTGTAGCACAGCTTGGCCAAAATATAAACCACAGACAGATGGGTCCTAACTCAGATGTCAGGCCAAAAAACAGAGGGCTATATCCTTCTGGCCTCATATCATACACACATAGTGCTTAGACGATAAAACTCTGGCTAGAGAAACTACAGAGAAAGGACAATTTATACAAACATGGTCTTACTACAATACATATGGGAACATGAACATGCTGTTAAAACTTCTCTGCCTGGAACATTCATGAGTACCTGAATACCCTCCAATACAAAGCAAAATGTGCTGCTTACATACCACCCCACAGTGCTCAAAGCACTCTCTGGGCAGTTTACAGTTTAATTATGCAGGCTACACATTCCCCCCTTCCCTCCAGCAAGTTGGATACTCAATTTACCAACCTTGGAAGTATGGAAGGTTGGGTAAACCTTGAGCTGGCTATCTGAGCCCAGGATCAAACTCAGGTCTTTAACAGAGTCTTCACTACAGTACTGGAGTTTAACCACTGTGCGTTAGAGCTCATCTAGTCCTCACTCTGAACACTCCAAGATGTGCAGAACACTGAAACACTCATTGCTAGGGCTGTGGTTGCTTGTTTTTAATAGAGACTTGGACTTGGGGCTTGGGACTTGGACACAGAGACTTGCCCACATTCATTGCAATTAAAGTAAAGGTTCCCTTGACATTTAGTCCAGTCGTGTCCGACTCTAGGGCGTGGTGCTCATCCCTGTCTCCAAGCCGTAGAGCCAGCGTCTGTCCGTAGACAGTTTCTGTGGTCACGTGGCCACTGCAACTAGACACGGAATGCTGTTACCTTCCCACCATGGTGGTACCTATTTATCTACTCGCATTTGCATGCTTTCGAACTGCTAGGTTGGCAGGAGCTGGGACAGGCGATGAGAGCTCACTCCGTCGTGTGGATTCAAACTTACGACGCTGGTCTTCTGACCTTGCAGCACAGAGGCTTCTGCGGTTTAACCCACAGCGCCACCACATCCCTTATTCATTGCAATTACTCAGCTATTATTTCATTACTCCACACAGAGAGGGTAATGGAGTCTGCATATTAGAAATAACTCAATGTGTTCCTCATTGCTTCCCTGCAAAGTTGCTGCTATCGCTGGCTTTTCTTCTCTCTCACATGCATTGTTATTAAAACAACCAGAAAAATACAGAGAAAAACTCCCTAGTGCCCAATTGTGGTATGGCACTTTGGAAATATTTCTAAAAATACAACACTAAATATCTCCCTCACAAGAGAATGCTTTAATAGTTCTGGTTAATATGCTTCTTAAATGACCATAAGAATAAAATTATTGTCAAAATGTATCCAAAAATGCCTGTGAAAATTATGCTTGAAGGTAAGCACATGTGATTTCTTACATTTAAGTGTCACTCATTATACTTAAAAAGCAATGTTTATGATTAATCATTACATTACTCATGACTCCCAAAATAGCCACTTACTACGTTATTTGTAAATCATTATTCTGAACTCTGGTGTGTAGCATAGGGTAAGCATACTGTGCAAAAAGGGGGAGGTATCCTGTGGGCCTCAGACTCCATCATGCACAGTAAAGCATGCCTGTGGTGCAGTGGTTAAACTTCAGAACTGCAGTCGAGACTACGCTAAAAACTGAGTTAAATCCTGACTCAGCCTTCCATTCTTCCAAGGTCAATAAAATTAATACCCAGTTTGCTAGGGTGTTGTTGTTGTCCTCATAATCATGTTGTGGTCCAAGCACTATGGGGTAGTAGACAAGTCAAAACAACAACATTCATTTCCATTCACTGATTTTTTTTTTGGGGGGGGGTCATGCAGTCATGCCTCAGATCTTCATTTTCTGATCAGAACCAAAGCATGTGGCATAGAACAAACAGCCGCTCCCTTTCAGGTAAGCGTTACTTAAACAGCCGAGCTTTTCTGTAGAAGAAGACAGACCTGTGTTTACCACCTCTGCATGGTTATTTAAGGCTTACCTGAGCAGCCCTTCCCCTCTGTGCAGTGGCACAGCAGTGGAGCACCCAGCCTCTTGAGATCTTTTTAAAAGAAACGAAACCTTGTCCTTAAAAAAAAAATTTAAAGAAGTACAGAAAATGGCATCAGGGTTAAGGAAGAAAAGCTGCTCTGTTGCTCATGACAAATGTAGTCAAAGACACGGATATCAAATGCCAGGAGACTCAGGCAGGCAAGTTTCAGACAGCTCTCACAAACAGACCAGATTACCTGTTGGAGGAAGAAAATTTCCCTCAGAAACTGTATTTAGCTGTCTGAATGTATGACTCTCTCCCAGCAGAAGAGCTTGCTGGTTGGAAAGCACATGTCAACTCTGAACTGGGTGTAACAGTCTAGGAACTACAACTCATTACTTATGAGAAGAACACATAACTTGCCATCCTCAATCGACAAGGGATGATGTGGAGGCAAAGAGATGTACAGTACACATAGGCAGTCACCATCACATGATTTTTTTTTCAGCAGCATTAACCAATTTATCTCCAGTAGTGCTGATTAGAGATGAGCAGGAACTGAACCACAAACCGGGGGGAGGGGGGAACCATGAACTGGGCTTGTTCGTAGTTCCGTTTAGGCACCCTGTTTTGCCAAAAGAAAGCAAAGGGCTGAAACTTTCCCCCCTCAGTGCATAATTTTGCTTCTGCAAAACGGGATGGCTCCCCTCCCGCTGTTCCTGTTGCCTCCCTACCCTGTCTTGAAGCGGTTTCCTCTGCCATCCTAAGAGGCAGCAGGTCCAGCTCCTTGCATGGAAGCCAAGCTTGCTGCCTGTGTGTGTGTGTGCCCACCACTCAACTGACAAGTAGGTGCATACATAGAAGCAGCAGGCCTGGCAGGTCGATGCGCACAGCCATCTGCCTGTTTTAAAAGGAGCCGGGCCTCCTGCTTCTGCATGTCTGCCCTCCTGTCCATTGAGTGGCAGGCTCAGGTGCACAGGTAACAGGCCAGGCTTCCATGCACGAAGTCAAGCCTGCTGGCTCGCAAGATGGCGGCACAGCAGTGGGTTCGAGACAAGGTAGGGAGGCAACAGGGACAGTGGAAGGGGAGGCTTCCCCCTGGCCCAAACCTGAAAAATGAATCGTAAACGGGATCGTTTTTCAGGGGTTCATGATAGTTCATGGTTTGTGGGTAGCCACGAACCATCATGAACCAGTGATTTTCTAGTGTTGATCATGTGTTCAAGGAGAATATGAGGACGGCAAGGAGACCTGAATCCTGGCTTGTGCTTCCCCTCTACTTCTGTGACTGATACTATTAAGGACAGGCTGGATGGAGTTGTGAGCTGTATCTTTTAGATTCGCTTTTCCTTTGAGAGAAATGCACAAGTGGTTTTTGGTTGCGCACTTCTTTCCGCCCACTGAAGCCGGGTATATTTCTATTAAAAATTAGCAAACTCTCACAGCACAAGACAAGATGCTGATTTCATAGTTTTTTGCTGCTGATATGGATATCTATTAAAATGTTCTGTTAAAAGGAACGCCAGACTCTTATGGTTAGTTTATAATATGTGTTTAAAGAAAACACACCCAGTATCACGAGGCTTTTGAGCCCTCCTTGTAACAGGATACAGAGGAAAAGTTGGTTCTCAGGTGAGGCACCTTTCATTTCCAGCCATTAAAAGTGAAACCCAAAGAAGTTCACCCCTAAAAGGCCACTGAATTTCTAGCCCCTTTCTAGGGATTGCAGTGCTGTTTCTTGGCACTCATCTCAGTGGGCTGCATCTTAAATCCCAAATGGATCTCAGCAGGCTGTGTCTTGAAACCAAAGGGACAAGTAACTCTCATGACTACATTGGCAACTGTGTCCATGTAATGTAGCCTGGATCCAAGCCAGTTTGCCAACTGCTGCAACTGATAAACAATCAGTGTTTCCATATTTGTATGCTAGAGGCAGGTTAGCTTCTTTGCCAGAAGGCTCTGCGCCCTACACTACCACTTAAGGACGTTCTGTTGGAACCATTTCCTAGTGAATGCACTAATAAGTGAGCCCCATTTATTTACTTAAAATACTTAAATGCTGCCTTTCTCCTAAAAAGTTTCCAAGGCAGCTTATATATTAAAAGAAACAATATTAGAAGTGGAAATGGTTCATTATTATAATACTTTTTAAAGAATTAAGCAAATATAGTATTAAAACTAGTAGATAAAAACACTAGTAAAACACATTTAAAACAACAGTAAAAATACAGCAGTCCCATTCTGAGAACCTCGTCTTAGCAAGTCACTAAGAAAAAGCCTTCTTGAAGATAAAGGTTTTGTTTTGTTTTTTGGCCATCTGATCTTAATTAGGGGGCCAAACCATGCTCTCCTTGCCACTTCCTAAAACAGCAATTAAGGGAGCCATTTTAAAAATAACTCCCAAATATGCCTTAAAGTCAAATACTGTATGGAAGAGGAATTGCTTAAAAGAGTAATCTTTGCTTTCTGGCTCTAAGAATAAAAACCGAAATTCATAGATAAAAGCCAAAAGGTCAAACCTAAGATATGCAAAAGATGTTGGCCATTGTGGTCCTTTTCTCTTACAGCCAAGCTGGAGAATTGCTAATTGGTTCTGCTTTTGTGGTAGTATTAAGTCCCACTAGATGGGAGTAGAGAGGCGATTTCCTTTAACAAGCATTCTCCCCTGAGGGATTTTGCTACCGATTGCAAGAGCCTGGGAACTTCTTCCAACTCTTCCCACGTGTAAGGAGCAGTCTTGTTCCTAAAGCAAGCAGTGTGGTGCTGATAATACTACTGGCACACTAATGATATCAAAAGCACTATTATGGAATCAATGCCTCTGCCTGTATTGCGCAACTCATTTACATACATCATAGCCTTATACATAAACTATGAGTTATGGTCGGCCCCAGATTCAGATTCAACCCCACCTAATCATGAAACTTACGTGGAGTGTTTGGCTTGGGTAACTCTTAACTCTTCACTTGATTGACCTCATAAGATTGCTAGGAGGACATGTGTGACAGAAATAGCAGATAAGGTCTCTAAATCTAGATGTGCTACAGAACTGAATAAACTTAAATAACAAAGCGTTGTATGCTCATGAGTTTTCTTGGATGGCTGTGTGTCCATGCTGGCATAAATCTGAAACACCATTCAACTCCGTTGCTGTTCTCTGGACATTGCTACAGTAATCCTTAAGGTCATTTCTCACCAGCTGTGAGAATTGTTGTACCTGCAGATAAGGTCCATGAAGGAAGAGGCCTAGTTTTGTGTGACCAGAAAAAGGTTGAGAATGGCTGATTTAGAGTGCAGCAGCTGCTACAAGGAGCTAAAGGATACTATTGTGTATCATGTGGCCTGCCTGGCTCCCTCTAAGCAAGGTTGCTTTCCTCAGGTGTGAAGCAGGCCACTTCCAAAGTCCAGTTTAGATTCAGTTACTGCTCTGTTTGGCTTTCATACATGTATCCAAGGCATGGATGCCACCTTGTCTGTCGCCATGGGCAGTAAGCTATTTAGGGCCATGCCTGATTGTGATAAAAAGTATAGAACCGTGGAAAGATTATTGATTTATTTTGCTGGGTGAACAGATTGTTCTTGCACAGAGCTGACTAGCCCAGTTTTCCTCAGCCTGGGATCCTCCAGATATGTTTGCCTACAACTCCTGACCCATCATCCTCACCCAAATGTTACAGGGGCTGGGGGCTCTTTTATTTGCAGGCACACATCATCCTCCCCAACTCCTCAAAGCACCAATAGTTCGCATTAATTGCCCACATTCGAGAGTGGGGAAGCCTTTTCATCTTTTAGGACTCTGGACAAACATTAACCAGCCTTGAGGCAAATTGACTGTACCTAAGTAACAAGGAACCCTTGTCCTCTAGATGCCAGCTTAGTTCAAAATACAAATGAGTCACCCTCAGACAAGCCGCCCTCCTCCCTTTCTGCATCGTAATAATGAAGAAACATTAAGGTTGAAACAGTTGTCTTGTTTACATGGCCAACAAGGTAGGAGCAAGGCCGTAAACCTGGATGAAAATACCACTAGTTGGATGGTTGCATTAAGACTGCTGCTACAGATGATGTGATCCTTGCAATGTTAGCAGACCATGATGCTTTCTAATCCTTTTTTTGAGGATGAATTTGACCCAACTCCGGGAGGCAGTGGAAGACAGGAGGGCCTGGCGTGCTCTGGTCCATGGGGTCATGAAGAGTCGGACACGACTTAATGACTAAACAACAAAATGTGTAATGATTTGCTTGCTCCTTGTGGACTAGTAGCAAAGCTTGGAAATATTATTTGGACTTTTTTGGGAAGCTTTTTGGCCAAGCTGGTTTACATTTGAGACCTACTTTACAGAGGTGCATGCAAATACGTATGCTATATTCTCCCCATGCAGGACCAGATTTATCATTAGACAGAGTGAGGCATCTACCCCATTTATCAGTTTTTAATTGTTGGAAAAGTAAAAAAGTCATTTATTTTATTCTTATGGGGGGCAGTTCTGCCACAGACAGGAGAAGGTACTTTAAGATGTTTTCTAGATGTGTCAAAATAATTTGGATGGTTTCAGTATAATGCAGAGTAACCTCAGGAAGAGGGTGCCATTTGCTCCTCTGCCTTGGGCAGAGAAGTACTTTGGGCCATTCCTGCCACTGGAAAAAGAAAGAAAGAAAGGCTATAAAACACAGTGAAAAAGAAAGAAAGGAAAAAAGAGATGCTTCAAAGTCTACCTGATATTCCATTTAAATACACAATACACATGGCTGGAATGTGAGAGATAAATCAAAGGGAAATCAAGTGGACAAAGAACTGATAGTGACAATAGTGTCAGGGGAGTAGCTGAGCCAGCCCTTTGTTTTTGCAGGTCAGACAAAAAGTGACCCAGAGCCACAAAGCTTATACAAAGTGAAACTTGTCAGTCTTTGAGGCCTCACAAGCTCCTCGTTGTTGTTCACAATGATTCCCCATTGTTGTTCATAAAGCCTGTTTTTTGATAACTCAATCTGAAGCTAGATAAACCGATGGATACATTTATGAATTATAAAAGTACCTGGGGAAGACAACCTGAGGCACCAATGGAGGGCAATATAAGAAAAGGAGGTGACAAGTTGATTATGGAGACAACAGTCCATTCATCAAAGGAACTGAGATTAAATGGGCAATACAGGAAGCAGGGCAGAAGGCTCAAAGGTATCCCCACAGGGAATGGCAATGTGTGCAATTTACCAGCTAATGCTGCTGTTTGGAAGGGGAGTCTCTCTCTTTATTGTATACATTTGGGATTTGCATAGATATGCAAGAAATTTACCATTGCATTTTCCATTTCATGGCCTTGTGACCCTTTTCGGGTTTTTTTTTACAGGGTAGATGGGGGGCACGCAGAAGGAAAATCGGGCTGTACTGCGTCATTTTGGGGGGAGCGTGTTTCAGATAACTTTTTGGACTTCATAATTAATAGGCATATCAGCCAAGGTTTGTTGTTGTTGTTTTTATTTTGTAAGAAATTTACAATAGAAATAACAAATAATCTTCCACTTTTTCTATATTAACCTGCTGAAACAAAAAACAGCCTGGACATGGATTTTTCTTTGTAGGGACTATGAGTGCTCACGTTGTGATCCTGAAAACAAAATTTTGTGCTATCCATGTGCTCACATTACACCCAGGCTTAATTCTAAGCATATCCTTGTTTCTCTGGCACTATTTTGTACTTGACTCCTCAGGACTTACTGGCTCTTGCAGTTCTAGTTTTTTTTTAAGTGTATTTGACAGCTCTGCATTAAAAGCCTTTCTGTAGGAGCTTGGGAGACTTTAAGCCATGGAAATGTATGTCACAACATGACTACTGAATTTGCCTAGCCACTTGTAACAAAAGCTAGATTATATGTAACCACAATCCAGCATTCTTTATCCCTGGCAAAAGTGTGTATTTTATACTGGAAGTGATGCAGCTATTTTCAGCAGAAGGACTCCCCTCCCCCTTATTATGCAATCAAACAAATAATAATTATATTTTAAAAAATTGTTAATGTAAAATAATTTTAAAACATTAACAAAAGAACCACACATTTACAAAGAGCTTTTTTTAAAAAGTAAAGCTCATCATCTATTAACAATTCTGCCTGTTTAGTTGCAGAGAGAGGTATTTGTCAAGTGATGGAAAAGGGTATGGAAAAGGCCAACCTAGTCTTTCGAGAAAGTGAATTCCATAACCCCCCTACCCTGCCACGTCTATCTTTCTGTGGACAGCTGAAGACCCATCTTTGCAGGCAGGCTTTTAGCAATCATGATTGAGTCCCTGAATGTCTTTTTAAAGTTAAGACAGCTTTTAATGTTTCCTTGCTTTTAATTATTCAATTGTATTTTAATCAACATATAGTTTCATTATTTTTTAATGTTTAAGTTATTATATATAATTAATTCTGTTCTTTTTAATGTTGTGAGCTGCCTTGAGTCCCTTTATTGGGAGAAACAGGCCTAGGCCACAATCCTCTTCTATAGCTATGCAAATAGCATACATTTTGGAGAAGAAATTTCCCCAAGTTAAGAAATTGCTGTAGGCATTAACAATTGCATGCTGGTTCATACAACACCATATGCAACTGATAGGTTCTATGGTGATTTCTTAACTTGGAGCAACTTGCTTTAAATATTATTCTGCTTGTGCTATGCCAGCATAAGTAGGTAAGAAGATTTTAGTCATTAAGTGCAAAAACTTACTGACAAATAACATCATTTTTATATTTAATTTCCCCAGCTTCACTTTTTCATTTTTCCACCTCCAACCACATGGCCGTGGTTACATATGCCTGGAATTTCAGGTAACATCATGCATCTTAAGTCCATAAAAGCTCCTGTTATAATACATTTGTTGATATTTCAGGTACCACAGGACTGCAATAGACTAATTCAGCTACTCCAGAAATTTGTTACTCTGAACTGAGAGGCTTTTAAATGGCAATCTGCTATAAGGAGCTTTTCATACCAGAGTTTACTTGCCTTGTTTGCTTTTCAGAGCAGATTAAGAGCTGGGGGTGGGGGAAGGAAGCCTATAGTATTGATTGTTTTGAACACAGTTATCTTTCTAGGATGTGTTATGTGTAATTATGTTTCACTGACAACAGAGAGCAAAGAAGCATTGTCATCTGAGACTTACAAATCCATATTCCCCAAGCACTTTGTTGAGATAAAATAACACTTGTTGCCACAAAGGGATTAAAGTGTGTTAGTGTGTGAACATACTCTTAAGATGGAACCAGCCCATCATGTTTTACATCAAATGATTGGATCCCCAAATTGATTTTATGCCACTGTGTTTTAATTATGTTTATAGTATTTTATTCTTCAGTGCTAATTTTTCCATGTATCAATGTATTTTTTTCATCATTTTGTCACCTTGAGAGGATCCATGTCCTAAAAAGAAGCATAAAAATAGTGTGAATAACAACCTGAATGTATGTGAATCTGTGTTCCTGATAGACACAGGCAGTTTTGGAACAGACAGATTTCCAGCATTCCGGACAGTTTTATTGTATAGCTCAGCAGTATCGTTCACTATCAAAGATCAATACCATGACTATAAGTCAGCAGCTTACCAAATGCAGTTGTTATTTCTACCCTAGCAATACCATGACAAAAGAAAGCAGCTAGTACTCATGTCATTATCGAGAAGTATTTGTGCCTGGATGGTCTCACTAACACTTTGGATGAAGCAGCTGGACCCCTGACAAAGCATATTTTGTAGTTATATACATATGATATGGTGGAAAGAAATCTCTGGTTGTGCAACTCCATACAACACAAACATCACTACATTCAAAATGAAGAGGAAATGGTGGCACATGTACAGGTCAGAGCAGATCTCATATGTCTGATGTGAAAGGCAAGCAGGACTGGTGTGTCAGAAATCTCTAGTAGAGATATAACTTTATTATTCAGGAACATCCTTTCTAAACATTGTTTCTCAACCTGGGGGTCATGACCCCCAAGAGGGTCACAAAAAGTTTTATGGGGAGGGCGTCACAGGTTGCCTTGAATGTCATTGTGAATCAGTGCTGCTTTGTGCCAGTAAGATGGTGTCATATGTATAAATTACTGATGCTTCTTCCACCAATGTTCACTCTTTTTAAATTGGAATCTAGTCCAGCTTTTTGTACGATATTTTTTTTGCATACAAATTGAACAGATAAGGAGATAAAAGGCATCCTTGTTTGAAGCATGTACTTGCAATAAACAGATTGTTGACCTCCCAGACCTCCATGAGTCATTTTCCCGCTTCATTTCTCAGCACAAGACCAGATTTTTTTGATGACATTTGTTTCTGCTTTGTTTCTTATTTCAGTCACCTATGATTCTAAGTATATCTTGTTCTGGTGTACCCCATTTCTTGTTTTATGGTTTCCAGCTTATCTCGACTTATTCCATGTTCAAATTGTATACTCTCTGTAGCATCAGACTTTCATTTCGCCTTTCTGCATATGAGACACTAGATGTCCTTTTGGCTTTAATCTTGCATCATTGGAGACAGCTCTATTTGTACGTTTCCTTTGCTCTTCCCCAGTGGCTGATTTAGAGTTTTCTGGCCTGACCTTGGAGCCCTATCTCTTATTTTGTTTTGGACTGTCTTCTTGTAGGGTTTTCAAGGTAAGAAAGGTTCAGTGCTGGTTTATCGTTGCCTTCTTCTGTGCAGTACTAACAAAAGTTAGGTTGAATGTTATTGCTGTTGTCTGTGAAATATCCTCAACTAGCATCACCTTCAGCTACCACTGCTGCCCAGTAGCTTTCCCTCCAGATGTTTCTGTGCCCCTACCATTGGAACTATCCATTCTCTTCTGAGGCAGCTGTTACTCCTGAAGAGGGTGGATCCATCTTAATCTGTTACCTCAGCAGCTAATATTCTGCCTTGAGTGACCCTGTGTCATGGTTTGTAAGGGAGTTTAGCCTCCTAATGGCATTGCTATCAGCTTCTCTGACACACTCAACCCCCTTCACCATGTTAATGTGTGCATCCAAGAAGGGGACACAAAATTAACACGTATAATAACTTATGACATTCACAGCATAATTTGATAACAACATTGCAGGACTGGCCTGTGTAGGAGAGAACACTGGGATAGTTTCCCTCAGACCTCACAAAACAAGGGGATGGCTTCTGTGAGATCTATAGCTGTCCAAGCTAGGCTCTTGTTTACAGAAAGAGGAAGGAGTATAAAGTGGAACCTGTAAAGTGGCTCTCCTGTGTCAGGTAGAATCTATACATTATGGTGTACTATTTGGATTTTTTAGACTCTAACTCCCAGATTCTTCAAAGAATTCCACAGTCTGGATTCTGGGAGTTTCAGCCTCCTGACCCATACTTCTATTTTGCTCTCCTGTAGCAGGGCCTAGTCCTTTGAGGACATACGGCATTCTAGGCCTAGTTCCCTACTGCAGTGCTTTCTGGGAATGGTAGTCTAGCTGCTCTTTAGGCTCTGAAGAAGATACCTTGTGAAAAACTATGACACCCAAAACCACTCTTTACCTAGGGCACTATTTATTCTAGGGTAGGTCTTGAAAAAATTGATTACATAATATCTATTGGGCTATGAATGATCTCTCTTTTTTAAAAATTAGGCATGTGTTTATGTTTAGTGCCGGATTAAGTGCCGTGATCACTGTCTCAGCTTTAAGGAAGAAATTGGGATAAAACACTTCCCTGGTAAAGCTTGCAAATCCTTAACTCAACAAGAGGATTGCATTAGCTGGGCCAGAAACTCAATTACACAAAGTTGTATGACTTGCCTGTAAAGGCCATTTTAGCAGGATACACCAGATTTCACCATATCTGTCTTGGATCTCTAAGACTGCCTATGTTAAACAAATAACAGCCCTAGAAGTGCTACAAAAAGTATGTGTGGCCAGCAGTGGGAGTGGGGAAGGGACTTTGTTTTGTCCTCATTTACTGACTGCCAATCAAGGGCCTTGAGGTCCCTCACACAGGCTCTTTCAAGCATTACTTTGTTTATTGTGCAAACAGATGCCTAGCCTATCATTTCTTAGTCACAACTTCACCAAACTGGTTTGGATGGAGACAACAGGAATTATGGGGTAAGTGACATAAAGAAAAGGAGGGATTAACTTTACCCAACAGAACCAAGAGTAACAGAAATTCTTGTTTGTTAACATAAGACTGACGTTATTTTGGTTCTTTGCTTCATCCTATAAAACAGTGGATCCCAATCTTTTTCAAGTTGTGACCTCCTTTTATTGCAGTCAAGTAATCTGTGGCATCCCCCCCCCCCGTGTTTGCATAAAAAGGCATTTTAATGGGATAAAGTCATTTGGTTTCAGAAAGTAGAGGCTTCTTTCTTCTCGAAAGGTCGTGTTTCTCACACACAAACACATACACACTCTGAAAGGTCAAGGAAGAATTTATTTAACGAGGACTACAAATGAAGACAATATTGGACAGTGTCATCGAAGCAACCAATATGAATTTGACACAACTCCAGGAGGCAGTGGAAGATAGGAGGGCCTGGCGGGCTCTGGTCCATAGGGTCACAAAGAGTCGGACACGACTGAATGACTAAACAACGACAAATGAAGAAATTGAGATTGTTGAAGATTTGTGTAGCTTGGTTCAGTTGTCAATCCAAATGGAGACTGCAGCCAAGATGCCTGGAGAAGATTGAGACTTGGAAGGGCAGAAATGAAGGAACAAGAAAATATTATCAAGTGTAAGTATGTGTCACTGGACAACAAGGCCAAGATCATTAACTTTATTGTATTCCTGATCACTATGTTTGGGTGTGAAAGTTGACAGTAAAGAAAACTGACAGGAAAAAACTGTTTCATTTGAAATGTGGCACTAGATAGGGGCTTTGTGGATACCTTGGACTGCCTGAAAGATGAAAAAGTGGGTGCTAGATCAAATCAAGCCTAACTATCTCTGGAGACAAAAATGTTGAAGCTGAGGCTGTATTACTTTGGGCATATCAGGAGAAATCAGGATTCTCTGGAAGACAATAATGCTGGGGAAAGAAGGCAGCAGGAAAAGAGGAAGACCAAATATGAGGTGGATTGATTTGCTAAATGAAGCCACAGGCTTGGGTTTGCAGGAGCTGAGCAGGGTTGTTGAGGACAGGACATCTTTGATACTGCTAATTTTTAGGGTTGCCATAAGTCAGAGGTGACTTAATGACACATAACAGCAAGAATAATTTTTATGCAATGTTCAGGATCACAAAACATAGCAGCGCAATAGGCTCTACTACTCCGATGATCTCACCTAGGAATGTCTACAAAAAGGGTAGACAATTTGCTTGTCTGTTCTCAGTACACTCCTGCTCCAGTTTTAGGATTCAGTGAAGCCTTGGTCATGTGATGTGGGTGGCTTTCAAAGAATGATTATCTAGTGTTATTTCTCAAAGCCTCGATTTCTCACTCCCCATGATATAGTGCCTGAATTCTGAGTAGTGGCAGTTAGGGATTCGATTTTTTAGAATTTATTAACTCCCTGTTCCATAATTCAGTGAGACCCCTCAGGAGCCATCGAATGGACAGAAAGTAAAACAGCTCTTTTATGTTCATGATATTCCTGCACCACTTCTTCTGTCCTTAGAAAAGTGCCCTTCTGCACCAAAGGGCCTGTGAGGATTCTCTGTGACTCGCAAAGGTGCATGAGGGAACAAGTTCCAATGGAAGATGCCTCTGTATAAAGCGCCCCTGAGCTCCTTTCTTCCATCTTCAGTGCTGAATGTAATGGCAATACCGCAACTTCACCCTGAGACATGAATTTCATGCACTGTAGAGTACAACAGTATGCTTCTGTTAGAGCTGGACAAACTTGACTGATGGGTTTGCCAGGCTTAGCAGGGATGAGCTGAAAGCAAGAACAGCCCCATGTTTGAAGAGGTCTTGGATAAAGTATTCTCTGGGGTATTTCCAATCCCCCTTCTCTCTATAGAATACTGTACTTGGTTCTGATTTACTGGGTTGTTGGGTTAAGTCATCTTTTAAATGTTCTGCAATTTCTGAGAGTCATACTAGGTCACGAATATAGTGGGCCACTTAAATGATGGCTAGATTACCAGGGTTTCAGGACAGGCTTCTACAGTTACCCAAGGATGTCATGGGCATAAGCAGGGTCAACTGATAAAAATTCTCAGCAATTGCACATTCCACTGTGTTGTTCCAAGGATGTCATTAAACACCATGATGGTGCTTTGACAGCCCCAACCTTGTTACTTGACCTACACCACCTAAGTAAGATACAAACATGCATTCATTATCCCTGCCTGGAAGATAAACAGCAACCGTACCTTTCTTCTTCCAGAGTGACATGCTTTTAGAGTGAGGTGCCTTCCTCTCTTTTGCTTTGAGCTGGTTGGCCTGTCACAGCTCTGTATGAGACATTGTTTCTATGGAAGCTTATGACCTCCAGATTCGATGAAAACTTTACTGAGAAACATAGCAAGTGTTTTTACCTAGAACTCTGTTACTCAGTGTTTTTTGCGATACAAAGAAAAGCCAAGAATGCCTTTACATCTTCAAAGTTGTCAGTAAATATTAACCAGACCAAAAGCAATCTTATTAGTGTTGCGTTTGGCTTGTTATGTCTGGGATGTCAAGAATCAAAGCTTTTGATAACATGATTATTCCTTAAATGGGAGCTGAGTCAACACAATTTCAGTACAGAATTATTAGCACTGTGCCACTGGTATAAGACCCTTAAGAAACTGTAATAGATATTTTCCACCTTTCCTTCAGTCTTGCTTTTGGTTATTCTCCAAAATCTATTGGTTATATGATTAAACCAACTTTTGTTCTTCCTTGCATCTAGCCCTGAGGGCATTTCCAACAATTTATAGAGCAATCCTATGCATGTGCATTCAGTATTAAGACAAATAAATAGGTCCTAGATAAAATCAAGCCTGAACTATTTCTAGAAGCAAAAAAATTAAGCTATCATAACTTTGGCTTCATAATGAGAAGGGAGAAGAGAAACTAAGACTCACTAGGAGTCTCACAGGGAGATATATTCCTCAGTAAATATGTACAGGACTGAGGTCTTACTATAGGGACATATGAATTGCCTGCCTCTTTCGATGGCCCCTGTGCCCAAATAGGGCAGCTGTTGCTGCATTGTTAAATTCTGGTGGTGCAACAAAGCCAATCACCCTTCTATTCAAAACAGAGAGTGCTGTCCACCACTGGCTTGACCATCAAAATTCAGTGATGAGCAGTTGGGAAGATTGAGCCTGTGGTGTGATAATGGGTTTAGAATGTGGTACCTGACCCCAGATGTTGTCTACCTCTGCTTTACTGGAATTAAGTTCTTACCTCATCCAAACAGCTGTCACTATTTTTAATCACATATTTATATCTTGGTACGTAAAAAGCCTTTTGTATGTTACGATTTGTTGTCATTACTAAGTCCCTGTCAAGTTGCTTCAAATTATAATGACCACTATGAATTATTGACTGCCAAGAAGTCTTATCTTAAGCAGCCCTGCTCAGTACTTTGTATTGTGAATTCTTTCATTAAGGCAGTCCATCTCCTATTAAATCTGCCACTTTCCTTCGTACTCCTACTTTTCCCCAGCATGAGTGTCTTTTCCAGTGTGTCTGGTCTTCTCATGGAGACTGACCAGGAGAAAAGTGACTCTAATGAATATTATCAAATATCACCCACCCACAAAGTGCACAGATCAGCACAGAACAATGCAGTATTAGGGGCCATATGAGCAAACAGGAGGTTTCCTGTCCTGCTTTGACTCTGTTGATACTATTTTCTGCCCTGCATTGTGTGGACACTGGGCTGCAGTATGGGGATCACAGGTGCAGGGAAAGCTGAATAAAAGTTCAATGTGGACAGGACATGCTGCAGACTGTTTACCTCACTCAATATTCTGCAACGGGCCTCTCAGTATTTCTCAGAATAATTTCCAAAGAAACTAGTTGGTTGGGTTGTGTAGAATGATGATGACCATCTAAACTCCTTCAAACCAGAACAGTATGTCTCTGCATGGAATTAGATGTTGAAATCCACCACGACATGCTTGTTTCTTTCTTTTCTTTTTCAGAAACCTGAAATGCATGCCCCTGGGGCCAGTTTCCTATTTTAAGACCAAGGTAGATTGGAAGGCTGGTGGATTTCCCCCAAGGGTATCAGACACAGTTGCCCTTCTGGAAAGCATGGTTTCGTTCAGAAACTCCAAGCCAGGCTGCCTTTGATCTCTCCAGGTGCTGTTGTGCAACCATTACCTCCCACTTTGCATGAGAGGGTAGCCCCGGGGGAAGACTACCTTTTAACCTGGGTATATATTGCATCTTTGCTAAGAGCAGCTCTCTGAGATTAGTGCAATTCATAACAGTCAACATTTCTGTGATGCGATGCTGATCCCTTTTCTGGAACCATTTCAGCAAAATATATTCATGAACGTAACTTCGCAGACCCTCATGTAATATTTTAACCACACAAGAGTAGGAAAATACTAGTTTTCTTCCAACATTTATTTGTGCCCTTCTCCATGGACTCTCAAAGTCTTTCCTCTGTGTCAGTTCGACAACACAGAAAGAAACCTGTTGTCAAACAAATTAGCACCCTCAGCAGATGTGGGCAGGCTCTTAACAGCTCCTATTAGTTTCCTCAAAATTTAAGGCATTCTTTCTGTCATTCCCAACAGAACTGCTAGGTCTCTTAAACTCTTAAGAAGGCAGCATTCAACAATGCAAACAGATGGTGTGAATGGGTGCTGGCATGAGGTAATTTAGCACAGAACTGTGGTATTTCCTTCCTTTCTTCACCAGCCCTTTTTGTCACCATCCACTCCTTTATTGCCTCTACAAAACCACGCATGCCTTGACTCTCATTCCCATTATCCTGAACTGTGCCTGTAGTGGGAAAAGGACAACAGGGGAATAGGCAAGTCTTGCTTGTCCTAGACCCAAAGTGGCATTACTGGAAGAATCACAAGCTTCTGTTGGTGTAGAACTGGTTGTGCAAAATTTCATTCAGCTCCCTCCCACTTACTTCTGCTGCATTTCATAGTGCAGCTACCACTACATTGATTGTGCAGGGCTAGGTCCCAGGGCTAGGGCCTGGCGTGCTCTGGTCCATGGGGTCACGAAGAGTCGGACACAACTTAATGACTAAACAACAACAGGTCCCATATTTCAGTGGTCCCCAACCTTGGGCCTCCAGATGTTCTTGGACTACAACTCCCAGAAGCCTTCACCACCACTTTTGCTGGCCAGGATTTCTGGGAGTTGAAGTCCAAGAACATCTGGAGGCCCAAGGTTGGAGACCACTGCCATATTTAACATTGGATGTTATTATGCCATGACCCATTGTGGTGCGGTGAATGAATGCCCTCCGAAAAGTCTGGTTATCAGCAGTCCTCCTCAGCCCTTTCAAACTCAAGGCAGTGGCTTCCTTTGAGTCAATCCATCTCATAGTTGGTCTTCTTCTTTTCCTGTTGTCCTCAACTTTTCCCAGTGTTACTGGCTTTTCCAGTTAGCCTTGTCTTCTCATTATATGCTTGAAGTGTGATTATCATATACATATGTGATCCCTCCTATTTTCTATATATATATTCACTGTAGAACATGTAAGTTGGCCCCACACTAGGAACAAAGATTTAGAAACTTCGTTAAGGGCTGTGACAATGTTTTCCTACCCAAGCTGTTTGGCACTTCAGTTTCTGGCAAGCTGCCTCTTTGGTGCCTCATTAACACTAACTACTCTCAGAAGGGCTCAGTAAATAGCTCCTCAGAAAGAGTGGCATTTATCATGACTACAAATACCGGCAATTCACATCAACAGTGTTCCCAAGCTCAGCTGATTCCTTTGGACAATAAAACAAAAAGAGAGAGAACACACTCAAATATCTTCTTTTCTAAGAGGTGACCAGGGTTGGCTCAAGACCTTTCAGATCCCTTCCCATGGTATGGATCAAGCAATTAAGGTAGTGGGATTGACATGCCTGGAATTCTCTTGAGCATGCTCACGGAACGGAGCGTGATTTCCGAAGCCGATTAGGGAACATAGGATTCAGCTTTCCCCCAGTGTGGTCTCCCCTTGGAATCTTCTGAACTGTAGGTTCCAAGAGGAGATTATTTTCGGGGTCCATAGGTTTAGGTTTCTGGTTGCTGAGCCATAGGTTGAGAATTTGATTCCCCACTGTGCCTCCCAGGAGGAAAGCCAGCCTGTGTGACCATGGGCAAGCTGTACAGTCCCAGGGCACCCCCAAAAGAAAGAAATGGCAAACCACTTCTGAGTATTCTCTACCTCGAAAACCCTGAAAACAGGATTGTCATAAGTCAGAATGGACTCAAGAGCACATGATATAGATTCATTTCAAACCCCACCCTCATTGAACAGATACCGAAACTACTCTTATGCAAAGGAGAAGAAAGTCAGACATACTTGTTTTATTATTTTGCCTTCACAGCTACAGTATTTGTGCCTAGAGGACATTGAAGGGTTTAAATTGAGGGAAAGGACATGGAGCTGTTAAATTACACCCTCCCCTAGTGTTATGACACCCATCCAAATTCTCCCAGTTGTTTTTAAACCAAAGAAAGGCACATCAAGAGAACAAATCGTGGGTCTGTTGGGATCATATTGGCTGTGGCATGAGTGGCAGAGCCACTGTTTTTGATTTGGGGATGAAGAACAAGCTTCAGGGGAGGGGAGGTTTAAGGTCCAAGAACCTGCTCTTGGATATGTTAAAGAAAGGTTATTTAAAAGAGAAAAGAAGTCACCATGTTTTTTGAAAGCCCTTCTTGTGGTTATTTTCTTTCTGATGCTGACAACTGCCATACCATTGTTACCAATATAAAATGAAGGAGGGCAGGGATTTTGACTTTGGCATGTGTATGCCATGCATCATTTAGTTTATTTGTTAGTGTAAACAACAAAAAGTCTTCTGGTACATTAAAGACGAACAAGTTTTGTTTGGCCTGTGTTTCCTATGCAATTGCTCACATTCTTATAATTCTGACAAAAACACAGTACTGTATGGTTATATATGAGACATGTTGGAGTGGACACCCAAGCACACACAAACATCCTATCATAGATTGTAGAGTTAGTGATGTGCCCAGTGGTGGTCTCAGTGATCCCGAAGAACAACCTCAAAGAAACCCCCTTAAGACTACAGCCACAAGGACTTTGGCTCTCCCTTGGTGTTTGATACTGGGAAAGTGTTAAATATGAATCACAAGTTGTCAAGGAAGAAGAAACACAGCTAGAGGGCAGTCACAGTGTGGTGCTTAAACAGGTAACATGGTCATTATAAAACAGGAGATGGCAAAGAGCCTGCACCACTTTCTATTCTGTCTTCAAGAGTGTCTGCAGGAATTTGGGGTGGGTGGGTGAGGAGTCCGTATTGTATTATGTTCTTATGCACAGTGTGCTCCACTATACAGTGTGTCTGTGCACATTAAAATAAATTCAGAATTCTGTGGGAAGACTACAGATTAGACACTCATATAATTGTGGGCAGGAATAACTATGCGTCCTCTGTCTTAATATTTTGAGTGCTAGATCCTTCAGATGCTAATTTGTGTTTTCATGAGTGTCACCCCAACTACACAGAAACCACTGCCAAGCTTACTAGGCTACTGTCATAGTTCTCACCCAAAAAATCTCCCTTGCTAAACATTTGTCACTGTCTCTGTCTTTGTATTCAGAAGGCAAAGCAGAGGCACCCCCTACATGTACCTTTAGGCTTGACAACTTTCAGAAGCATACCACACTTCATGCTGCTGCTAGGAAGGAGGGGCAGTAGGCCTTTTTTTCCAGAGCAAAGTTGAAGTAACAACAAACATGGAAGGGAATGGAGAGGAGGAAATGGAAGACTGAATTGTGCCCACAAAGTGTAGCATTTTCCCCTTAACTGTTCCAAGTTGTTCACGTGCTACAACCTTGAAAGGGAGGGGCAGGGTGAACCTCAGGGAAAGGAGTTTGTCTGAGACTACGTAGTGAAACTGTGGCTCCACTGAGGGTCAAAATAAGTTCACAGCACGTAAGGCGTGCTTTTAACCACTGTGCCATTTGACAGGAATCCTGCTCACCAACTCTGTGCATGTGATCATTCATGCCCCTTCCACTCTGGAAGCACCATTGGACTGTTTCTGACATAAATGAAGAAGAATCAGTACCTTCTTGGGAAGTCTCTTTCCTCAAGCAATCAATTTTGAAATACGACTATAAATGAGATAGAACCCCCTCACCACCATGATTAACAGCACGGCTTGCAATAACGGAATAGTTAAATGCTGGTTAAACCATGTTTGATAATAATTTTCCTAGCCTGGTGTCCTTCAGATGTGTTTGACTACCTCATCACCCTCAGCCAGCACAGCTTTAGAAGATTAAGTAATATTTTATGGCCCAAGTGTTATCTCAATGGCCCTGCATAGAAAGTAAGTAATACTGCTTTCTGTCTTGCTGCTGGGAGATTGAGAATAAGAAACAGTGGATTATCTGTGGGTGTATATGCCATCAAGTCACAACTGACTTAGATTGATTTTAATGGGGTTTTCAAGGTAAGTGAGATATTTAAGAGGAACTAGAGACCAAATTGCAAACATGCGCTGGATTATAGAGAAAGCCAGAGAGTTCCAGAAAAACATCTACTTCTGCTTCATTGACTATGCAAAAGCCTTTGACTGTGTGGACCACAGCAAACTATGACAAGTCCTTAAAGAAATGGGAGTGCCTGACCACCTTGTCTATCTCCTGAGAAACCTATATATGGGACAGGAAGCAACAGTTAGAACTGGATATGGAACAACTGATTGGTTCAAAATTGGGAAAGGAGTATGACAAGGCTGTATATTGTCCCCCGGCTTATTTAACTTATATGCAGAATACATCATGCGGAAGGCTGGACTGAAGGAATCCCAAACTGGAATTAAGATTGCCAGAAGAAATATCAACAACCTCCGATATGCAGATGATACCATTCTGATGGCAGAAAGTGAGGAGGAATTAAAGAACCTTGTAATGAGGGTGAAAGAGGAGAGTGCAAAAAACGGCCTGAAGCTCAACATCAAAAAAACTAAGATCATGGCCACTGATCCCATCACCTCCTGGGAAATTGAAGGGGAAGATACAGTGGGGTCTTGACTTGCGAACTTAATCCGTATTGGAAGGCAGTTCGCAAGTCAAAAAGTTCGCAGGTCAAAATCTGCATTCCCATAGGAATGCATTGAAAACCATTTGATCCGTATCCGCTCTCCATAGGGCAGCGCGGGACCCTGAGGAAGGGAAGGGAAGGGGTGCCGTCAGTCAGGGCATTCATTACCTCAGGTCCCGCCGGCGGCCCACAGGTCCCGGCGGTGGCAGCGGCCTTGGCGGGAGGAGAAGGGGAGGCACTGGAGAGCATCCGCCCTCGCACGGGGAAGCCAAGCCGCTTCCGCTCCCGTGGCCCTCGGCAGCCCCGAAGGAAAGCGGGCAGGGGGCGGGTTGGTGGGCAGCCCGGACCTCGGCGCAAGGGCAGGTCGTGCATGGCGTGGAGCCTGCCAGTGCTCGCCCGGGCCCTGCGCCCCGGACGCTCCTCGGCAGCCCCAGCCGGGGCTCCCACCTCCTTGCTCCCGCGCCAGAACAGAGCTCGGCCGCCGGAGGCACCGGAAGCCGGAAGCCCCGGGGGCTGGGCGGATGCTGCGGGGATCCTTCCTCGGCGCTCCTGGGAGGGCAAGGGCCGGCTCCTCCGGGCACCCTTTGCCAGGCAGGATCGCCACCCTTCCTCGCGTAGGCCGGGCGGCGACCTCCTGCCTCACTCCCGGCTCCTCCCCAGCGACCGTCCGTCCGTCCAGCAGGGTGGCCCTCGGAAGAAGGTGGTGGCGGGGAGCAGGAGCGGCAGTGGCAAGCGCAGCCCCTGGGGACTTCGGGCGCCTCCGCCAGCCGAGCTCTGTTCCGGCACGGGAGCAAGGAGGCGGGAGCCCTGGCTGGGGCTGCCGAGGAACGTCCGGGCTGCCCGCCAACCAGTGGGGTCTTGACTTGCGAATTTCCCAGGGTTTTTTCCTCTGAACTTTTTGGTACGTACCTCAAGTCTCCGTCCGCAAGTCAAAATGGATTTTTGCGGACGGAGAGGTACGCAACTCAAAAAGTTCACAAGTCAAGCCGTTCGCAAGTCAAGACCCCACTGTATGGAGGCAGTGACAGATCTTACTTTCTTGGGCTCCATGATCACTGCAGATGGAGACAGCAGCCCCGAAATTAAAAGATGCCTGCTTCTTGGGAGGAAAGCGATGACAAACCTCAACAGCATCTTAAAAAGCAGAGACATCATCTTCCCAACAAAAGTCCGAATAGTGAAAGCGATGGTTTTTCCTGTCATGATGTATGGAAGTGAGAGCTGGACCATAAAGAAAGCAGACCGCCAAAGAATTGATGCCTTTGAATTGGTGTGCTGGAGGAGGCTCTTGAGAGTCCCCTGGACTGCAAGGAGAACAAACCTATCAATTCTAAAGGAAATCAATCCTGAGTGCTCACTGGAAGGACAGATCCTGAAGCTGAGGCTCCAGTACTTTGGCCATCTCATGAGAAGAGAAGACTCCTTGGAAAAGACCTTGATGTTAGGAAAGTGTGATGGCAAGAGGAGAAGGGGATGACAGAGGATGAGATGGCTGGACAGTGTCTGCGAAGCAACCAACATGAAATTGACACAACTACGGGAAGCAGTGGAAGATAGGACGGCCTGGCGTGCTCTGGTCCATGGGGTCACGAAGAGTCGGATATGACTAAACGACTAAACGACAACGACGAGATATTTAAGCAGTAGTTTTTCATTTTCACTACCCCCATTGAGTTTCCATAGACAAGCAGGAATTTGAACCTGGATCTCCTGAGTCCTGGTCCATCACTCTGTCCCCTGCCTCACACTGGTTATCTTCAAAGCTACATGTTGTTTTGTGTTGTCAAGTTGGAACCGACTTATAGTGATCCTTACAGGGTTGGAAAGGTAAGTGACATATTTAAGGCATGCTTTCACCATTTCCACTCATTTGAACCCTGATCTCCAGAGTCCTAGTTTGTCACTCTGTCCACTACACCACACTGAGAACTCACTTAAGGCTAACTAGGAAAAGACAAATAGCAGATTACATTAGATTCATAGTTTGGTATGTCTTAGATCTTTTTTTTAATGGGAAAGAGCCACCACAGGGACACCCACTCAAGACTGAGCTGCATGCATGTGGAGTAAGGAATGGCAGCTTTCTTCATGTGTCACATAGCAATTTTGAGGAGTGATTTTCATCAGGAACATAGTATGAGAAAAAAAATGTTTTTCTCACCCTCTTCCTCTCTTTTTCTCTTACACACACACCAAGGTCCCAGTTCTAATCACCTCCCAACACACAATGCTGCTTGCTAACTGCTATTTGAAGTTAAAAACATTCCCACAGGGCCGAACCACCCACTGAACATGATGTGTGTCTTGGACATGAGTTGGTGTCTGACGCAAGATTCCATCTTCACCTCATTACACAGCACAACCTCAGGCACAAACTCACCCTTGCGATCACCGGCTAATGTAGAAAACAGGCAGCCTTCTGTTTCAGACCAATTGCGAGAATCACAACCCCTGACACTTGGCTTGTCTCTCTCTCAGAAACTGTCAATGTTTGTGCTATGCAGAACATTGTTTCTGGGTTGATCTCAGGGAATGAATGAAGCTAAATAGGTAACGTGACACTTTTTGTTGGACCAAATTCTGTTGGCAGGAATGAGTGTGCTTTCCAGATGCACGTAGTCACTTCAGGTAAGCTGGGGACATGGCAGAACAAGCCAAAATAAAGACATGCTGGTGTCTTTCATACATCTGTCAGTAAGGATGGTAGAAAGGTCTCCCCCCGCCCAGCCCCTCTGCTTTCTGGCTGACACCTGCTGTCATCAGACATATATGCAGAGCAAAACTGATCAACTATTGATTTCTTTTTCATTTGCAGATGCTAGTGGTAAATCAGCGACCTTCTTGACTTGGTAACTGAGTACAGTGGTGCCTCGCTTCACAGGTGCTCCGTTTAGCGATGAAATCGCTTAGCAATGACTTTTTCGGAGCGTTTTTGCACTTCGTTTAGTGATGGTCCCTATGTGCGATTTTCGCTTAGCGATGGTTGGGACCATGCTTTGCATAGCGATTAAATTTTGGGTCCCCTGTTTCGCTTAACGATGGTTTAAACAGCCTCATGTTTGCTGTTTTTTTAAATGTTTTTTCTGTTATTTATAGTTAAAGTTTACTGTTTAAAATGTTTGAAATCATAAAGTGCACTTAATAAACCCTTTGTTAACCAAATTTGACTTTATTCTGACTCTTTTTTAATTTGTTGTTGTATTCCCCCCCCCCCATTGAGATGTATTGAATAGGTTTCAATGCATTTCAATTGGGGAACCGCGTTTCGCTTAGTGATGTTTCCTATGGTGATTTTCGCTTAAGGACGGCAATTCATTCCTATTGGAACGGATTATCCAGTTTTAATGCATTTCAATGGGAACCGTGTTTCGCTTAGCAATGAAATCGCTTAGCAGCGATTTTTTCAGAATGAATTAACATCGCTAAGCGAGGTACCACTGTAATTTCATGGCATATCCAAGCTGTTTGTAGTTCAGCTCTAGCTATTTCACTTGAAGAAGTAACAAATACCTAGTTCTTACTGGTTTAATTTACCTGAGGCCCCAGTACCACTTCAGATTACAGGTGATGGTATAGAGTTACCAGATTAAATGTTCCAACACGTGTGACACTATGTCAGGCAACTGCCACTTGCATTCTTGGATATTACAATGTAGACAAAAGACTTCTCACCCTGCTGAGGTCTCATAGTCAAGTTGCTTCCAATGTATGGTGATACCTGCTAGGGTTTTTGATGTATGTGAAGTGCTTGGTGAGTGTTTTACCCCTGTGATCTTCCAGTGAGTTTTTATGGCCAAGCGGGGATTTCAATCCAGATTTATGAATTAATCATTCATAAAGTGCCTAAAGTATGCTAAAGCACTAGCCTTTTAAAAGCCTGCCTCAGCCTACAGAGCTACAGTCTGTAAAGGATATATACCACACAAAAGAAAAAGAGGAGGCGAAGGAGAGAGGAATATAGCTCAGACACCAAGTTTATACTTGATAAGTTTCATATCGTAACTAACTCCCAGTCCAGCACTCTATCCACTACACCACACTAGTTTTCACAGAATCCTCAGCAGTGTTCAGATCAGCTCGTTCATTTGTGGAATTAACAGTTGAAAGGATCATGGGAACCTGCCTGCTGGCCATGCCCCTGGCACATCTCCAGAGATACCTTTTGGGTAGCCTCCTGCCACCCTCACTTCACAGTTGTATATTCAGCATTAACAAGAACAGGAGCTTTAAGTACATGCAGCTCCTCTAATTGTTTAGATCCCCATATTCCTCCCCTCTCTGCCTCCACAATATTTTTGGACCACTGGAAAACTGGCCTGATACTGTGGAATTGTAGTTGATGCAAATAAAGGCCTTGCTTGCCTGCAGATTTTATTTTGTTCTTACAGATCAACATGGTCACCCTAAGTTTTGCCCCTGCAGTTGGAAGTTTTGCCTATTTAGGCTTTCCAGTCCAGTGAAGGAGCCATTTGTGCCTGCCTACATCTTTATGGCTATTAATGGCAAATGCACAACCATGTCACTCTGGGAAAGGTGTGGCTGAGTGAGAGATTTTTCTTTATAGCATCCTTGGTGTGGTCCTGCCTTTAAAAAGCCCCAAGCCCAAGCAGTTTGAGTTGTGGAACATCTATCCTCATTGCCAGACACTGGGCTTGGTGCAAAGATTTGCTCTTCCATGTTGGCACTTTGTAGTTTTCTAACCATTCCCAAGCTGAAGCAGTGGAGGGATGTGCTGTACTTTTATTCCTGCTCCACAGAAAGTGTCCTCCCTTACTTGCTCGTAAATTCTTCCATATGCCAAACCTTTGCTGAAGTTCACTGAAGTTGGGGTATTTTCTGCCTGAAGATACCTCAACTTCTACCTTTGCAAGCACCCACCTAGAATACTGTTCGTTCTTTTTGTAGCCAACAGGTCAGTTTGGGACCAAGCAAATAATTTGCCAGGAAAACGGTGCCTTCTATTTAACCTTGCAGTCGGGGATGGCAACCAGTCAGACATTATTGGAACCATGGGTTGGGAGGTGGAGGAGAGAGAGATTGCCCCAGGGAATGCCAGATTGAGATCTTTACTCTCAATGAACTCTCAGAGAACTCTCTGTGTATCTACAGAGTTGGAATGGAGGCTGCTATCCTCCCAAGCACAGAGATTTGTTTACAGCACATGGTGGGTAGGGAAGAATCAATAACCCTCTTTATTCGTTCCTTTCTGTTTGACAAGGGTTGGATCACAAACATTGTGAGAGAGTTGAACACAGGGGCTCAGGAAGCAATGTGTTGAGGGCTGTTCAGAAAAGTATTTTAAGGTCACCAACAGGACTTCTGCAGAAATGGGGGAACTTTTCGAAACAAACTGAGGAGTCAAAATCCTCAGCTAGCACAGTGAATGGTGCCATTTCAGGTTCTGACTGAAGGGAGGCAACAGGCTATACATATCTTAATGTTTACACTTTATTCTTGTATATTAATTTTTTCCCCACTAGGTAGCAATCAGTACATTAAAGAGTTAGGCTCCAGCCCTGTCCAATTCTTGTCATGCTAGCTTTCTACATGCAGGGAGCTTTTTAGGGAAGAGAACATTCAGAAATGAAACTCCTCCCTATCTCAAGTGGGCCAGTGCTTTCTAGGATGTCATCCCCACTTCTTTCTGATATCTCATGCATATGGGGCAGTCATGAGACAGCTTCAGTGACCTTGAACAACTGCCCCCCCCTCTCTGTTTCATGAAATGCAATAAGAGTATACTGTAAACCCTCCCTGGGCTCTTGAGACTGAACAAGTGAATCAAAATAAAATTAAATAGAAACACAAAGTCAGAGATAGCCAATGTTACCTCATATATGTTACCTGATAATAGTGACCCAATTCACACACTTTGTGAAATATTGGGACATGAAAACATGTCATTCTTTTTCCTGCATACCTGTAGTTATACGTACTAGTCTATCAAAGGATGGTTTCTCAAACATTCTCCTCCCAAGAGAAAAGCTTTTGAGAGAGCTGAAAATGAATGAGCCCCACAAGTCACAAAATCGTATTGAGTGCACGGCGGAGGCAGTCATAAAATAGCGGCACAGGCAGCACTTGACATTACCAGCTGAAAAATATTGATATAATTTTATAGTGACATCTAGGCCCTCTGGAAATTTCAAAATCTTTGCCACATTGACTTCCTTGCAGCAGGGAGCTCCATACTATAGCTTTCCTTAAACAAACATGAGTCTCCCTCCACATTTCAAAGAGAATTTGTTGATCCAAAGACTCTTCAATAGAAGAGACTTTTTATTTACATGGTGTATATTCTCGAAGGCTTTCCATGATATACTTAGTCTTTTCCTTTGCCCTGCCTCCAAGTGTCTCTGTCACCCACCCGTCTTTACTTAATTCCACCTTCTTGTCATCCCGTCATGCATACACACACACTCTCCATGTTTGGGTGCCGCTGCCCACTGTGAAGTCATATGAGCATAAGCATCCTATAGAGATGGTGTTTTGAGCAAAGAATCTCCTATGTCTGGACTAGTAATTGCCCCAGCTTTAAGGCAAGGGCAGTGACCATCTCTATGCAACAGCACCCTTTCTGTATCTCTCTCTCTTTTTCTGATGTATATTTGTCCTTTCTTGTACTGTACTTACAATATTTGTATATTCTCTTTTGAGGCAAAAAGGCTGTTTACAAACACTTGAAACAAATGAAATATAAGACACAATTAAAGATTTAATTTTTCACCTCTCTCTTCCTTTCATCACAATAATCACCTTCCTTCCTTCCTCCCTCCCTCCCTCCCTTCCTTCCTTCCTTCCTTCCTTCCTTCCTTCCTTCCTTCCTTCCTTCCTTCCTTCCTTCCTTCCGATTTTTCACACTACTGCTTTGCTCTATAACCATCTCCTGCCCCTGATCATGCCTGTGTATGATGCCTGTACACGGATGAAAATTCTGCTTCTCCTGTTAACGTATCTGGCCCATTTGAGAAATGCTGCTGTAAACCGCTTGCTCACTCTCCTCACAAGCAATCAGTGTTGTTGGTGTGAAAAGCCACATCAACACCATGCAGTCCACTTTCAAGTTAGACGGGAAGGATGAGGCACTTCTACCACAGGAAACAAAATGACAGTTGCAGCAGGGCTGGAGTACATTTGAGGCTGGACTGTGATCCTCCTGTTGAAGACCAAGGTCCTAAAACAAGTACTGTACTGAAGCTGACTGAATGATAGGAAGATCCTTATTTTGTGTTTTGCCAAACATCAAGGCTGATCTTTACTCTCAATCTTTTCTCTGCACTGATTTTGAGGGGGTACTCCTGACCATATACTTGTCTTATCTTGACAGCAATATTTTCTATAGAATTATTATTATCAATAATAGTACCTAAAGTATGCTGTAACACTAGCCTTTTAAAAGCCTGCCTCAGCCCAGAGAGCTACAGTCTGTAAAGGATACACCACACAAAAGGAAAAGGGAAGGCGAAGGAGAGAGGAATATAGCTCAGACACCAATTTTATACTTGATAAGTTTCATTATTTTTAATATTATGTGCATATGATATTAAAATTATATCATAACTGATTTTTGTGTATACATTATACAGTATAATAAGATCTATGTTGTCTGCCACTAAAAGATAGCTGCATTTTGTGTAGCTGTGTGTTGCAAAGTTGATCATAATGTCATGGTTCATTTGCATGGTTGTGCATATGTTGTGCACAATGAAGTCCAAACTAGAGAACCACTCTTTCTTCCTAGCTACTTCTGTGAGTTGATTAGCCCAGCAACCATATTCCGTGAGAGTCTTGTGTGACTATTCTTTCTTCAGCACACGTTGTTTGCTGACTGCTTGGCACAGTCTGAAGCCCTGCTAGTGTTCCATGCTTGTTAGCACGGAAGCAGGATTGCCATAGTAATGCTGCCACCCCTGGGGCCTTGGCACTAGCACTCCTGGAGAGGGAGCAAAGGTTACCAAATGAAGCCTCTGGGGAAAAGGGGGAAATTCCCTACTTTCATAATATGTAAATAGGGCACAAAATGGAGTCTCCCAGCCAGTACCTGAAGTTTTACCTCCTGCTTAGGAATCCCAGTGACCACTCCCCAGGCATGGCGACCAGTTCTGCATTCAGCATAATGCAAATCCCTTTTGTCACCAATATATTAAGTGCAGGTTCTCTCTTTCCTAGTGATGCATTTTGGAGGGTCACTAGAAGAGCCTACAAATGGGATGCAACCTTCCAAAATTATTATGCTGATACAGCTCTGCAGGATGAAAAGATGTGTTGTTAAAAATACCCCTTGAACAAGGATATGTAGTTTTTCATTCAAGAACAATGCAGCACAGATTCAACAGCCAGAAAACTTAATGTGTTGTTTCTATACTTTTAAAAAGGCTGTCCCTTTCAAAGGAAATTATTTGGCCAGGAAGGGGCTGAGCAATCTAACAGCAGAATATGTATGCTCTCAGTTAGCTGGTTGTGCTCCCATTGCCAAGAGGAACAACTGTGGTGGTTATGTGCATTTCTATGTGAGCACATATATCTCTCTCCTGGAGCAACAGCTTCCTCTCATCTCTCTGTCAAAATGCTGAAAAATCAATGTAGCCAGCTGAGTCAGAGCTTTGGGGAGAAATAGGGAGTGCTCCTGATCTGTCAGTCTTCATTTCCTACCCTACCCTTCAACACGAGGGTTGAAGGGTAGCATAGCTCATTTATAAGAGCATATGTTAAAAATGCAGAAGGTCCTGGGCAGAATTCCTGATACTTCAGCAACATCCACGCTTGGCCACTCACTTTCTTAGGGTCAGACAAAATGTGAAAATTGGGTTCAAGTGTTCCAAACTTTTCACTACCTCCAGAATAGTGAGGGATGGGGAATTAAACAGGAAGGTCCAAAAATTAGGCCACAGAGTGTATAATCGAGGCCTGCTGTTACTGTTTGGACACTTCCAGACAGAGTATTTTGTTCTACTTAAAGTGACAGGTTTTGCATTGATATTATTAGTATTTTTTCCTACCATCCATAGGCTGGTCCTCTTATTGCAGTTCTCACACTGCGTTCCCCCATGATTTTGAGGTCTTTTTCAACCTCCCAAAAGCATGTTTCTTCTTCGTGGTATTTGTGAATGCACACAATTGAGTTATTCTGTGCCTGCGCAGGACCTCTTGGAGGTTTCTAAAGCTTTAAGGCATGTGATTAGTGGGACGTTTCCCCCATAGAGTGCATGCTCCGCCCGCCTGAAGTCCCCTCAGTTCCTTTTAGCTGCCACTTAGATCGGACCTATCTCGATGAGCTAGATCAAATTTTCATGCATTTGGTATTTCATCGTTTTCCATGCCTTTACAGGCCTACCTTCTTTTTTGTTGATGTTTCCTTCTTTTGTTGATGAGTTTATTCTATTTTACATCTCCCCTTCATTTTCTCTCACCTTCCCATTCCTTTCTTTTCCCCCACATTCTTCTTCCCATTCTTCCCGCTCTTTTATGCCCCCCCCCAGCCATTTAAGCGGTGTGTGCTTTGCACAAATAAGATCCCGCTTTCAGATGGCCATGACTGCTGCTTATTTTGTCTTGGAGAGCAACACTAAACACAATCCTGCCAGAAGTGCAAGGAACTCACCAAACCTGCTTTGAAACTCCATTTACAGCACTTGCGCTCCTTCTTCTGGGAGAAGTCTTTCCATCCACAAACTGCTCCCATGGAAACTACCTTGCCTCCAATTTCTCTACAGGAACCATCTAACCCATCTTGAGACCACATATCCCACTCATCCTCCCCTCTGTCCATCACGTTGTCGTCTATATCTATTTTTCTCACAGTGGTGGACTTTTGGGGAACTGAGGGGACTTCAGGAGGGTAGAGCAGGCACTCCACGGGGGAACATCCCACTAATCACATGTCTTAAAGCTCCAGAAACTTCCAAGAGGTCCTGCACAGGCACAGAATAACCCAATTGTGTGGATTCACAGAGGACCACTTGAAGAACCAAGGTTACAGGTAAGTAACCTCTCTTTTTGTAGTTAGTATGCCTTTATACTGAGGGTGAAGTTCAGTGCTTTCCCTATGCAGTTGATGGTAAGATCTCTGAATAAATACTTTCAGTGGCAGACATGGTGGTATGTGGTCCTCTTCGGAATGTACTATGCAGGGAAGAAAGTCTTATACTGGAACCAAATCTTTCAAGTCCATTGGACATTTCATGTTCCAAAGCATTCTAAATCCATAGGAGATGTGACTGATTGCCTTTCGGTTCCAGCTGAGCTGGGAAAATAAGCCATCTGCTTGCTATGGATTATCCCCGTCCATACCAGTAATCAATAAAAGTTTAAAAAGGCCCATATGCCAGATCTCCAGATTACCAATTAAGTGTAATGTGTAGTTGGGCCTTTGTCACTTCTGCGGTATTCCCAAGGTTTCTCAGGTATACTGCCTTTCCCTTAAGCTGCAACAGCAGATCAGGGAAGAGAAGTCTACCATTATTTGAGGAATCTCCTCCTATTTGTAAACTGAGCTACAACTACAGAAGATTTATGTGTAGCTACTGTGACTCAGGCTGCTTCCTTTCCTTGTGCTTAATCATTTCAGGGCATCAACACTGACTAGTGCACAAGAGTTTCAGAGGAACGGGGTAAGGTGAGACTCAAATCCTTCCTATTAGCAACTAAATAATCCCTTAGGCTTCTAGGGTAGAACAGCCTCCTCAGCCAGCTCTCCTGCTTGCAACAGTTAGTTCCTGTGACTCAGCAGGTGTTGGAAGATCTGCTGAGCTCTGTAATGATAAGGATGCTGAAACAAGCCAGGTTGCCTCATGGCAAAACCCACTAATTATTGATTAGGACATTTACCAGTGAAATTTAAATAGGCTTCATTTGTGAGAAGCCATTTTACTGGACCTGAAAGAAAAAGAGGTGGATGACACCAACCATGATAAAGTTTAAAAGGGGAGCTATGATAATAAGGAGTGTTCATGTTTTATTATTTATTAGTCACATTTACATCCCAGCAGTGGATCTCTTCCTCCCTGCTTTATTTTCACAGTGACCCCGTCAGGCAGGCTGAGAGAATGAACACCTAAAGCCACCCAATGAGTTTTGTGGTCACTGGGGAGGTAAACCTGGATCTCCTAATTCCCAATCCTGCACTCTGATCACTACCCTACACTTACTATGGCAGGTAGGAACCAACATGTATAGGGCAGAAGCATATCAGAAGGAAGAGTATTTATTGACTTGGTAGCATATCTCCAGTCTTCCCACTGACTGAGTACAAGGTCGCTATGTAAAATCCACTACCTGGATTAATAGGAGACTGAAAGTTCTCCTTTGCACTGGTCCCCACATACCTGCTCCTGTCAGAAGAAGCCAGGAGGTGTTTTTGCCCTTTTCTTAAAGAGAGGAGTTGCATCTGTTACCCTGCAAACATTGCCATTGTGACTTTAATTAAAGTAATCTCATTTGCATGACAGGAAAATAAAACAACTTATTGATCCGTTTTTGCATTACTGAAGAGCTGTACAAAAGGAAAGGGGACGCCCAGACTTGCTGTCTCCATCACCTGGGATAATTATACTGCCGTCCAAGCCTAGGGAAAGCAAAGCAGAGGTCATACCATTCAGGTATCAAAACCCTTCCAGGGCAAAGAATTGAGAGAAGAGAACCTTCATATTATTGGAGGACAAACCCATTATTTTCCATGCTTCTTATAGTTTATTCATTGTGCTCCCTTTGTTTCTGCATTGATATAATTCTGTACTTCTTTAATAAACTGATTAAGAAGGACTAAGGAAGCACAAAGGTTAACTTTTCCAGCGTGTTACAAAGATGAACTGGTCATCTTGCCCTGCCGGGCTGGCTCTGGCAGCTCTATTCTCTGTCTGCCCAGTCACCCCGTGATATTTGGCATGGCCCTCCAGAGTATGGAGGCAACACAAAGCTTAAACAGGCATTGCCAAGATCCCACGCCTGCCTGCTCTATTTGATTACACAGGAAAGGTCATTGGCAATCTTCCAAGGGAAAAAAAAGGTTCACTACAATTATGGTATCTATTAGGAAAGTCACTAAGGCAGAATTATGAAGCCAGTAGTCCAGCATTGCCAAATGAGTTGACCTATAGGGTTGTGTTGCCAGAGAAAATGTTTCCCTCTGGAGTACAAAAATACAGGCTGAAATCCTGTTGCCTAACACAGTAGTTCTTAACCTTGGTTTACTCAGGTGTTTTTGAACCACAACTCCCAGAATCCCCAGCCAGCACAGCTGGTGCTGAAGGCTTCTGGGAGTTGCAGTCCAAAAACACTTGAGTAACCCAAGGTTAAGAACCACTGGCCTAGCACAGAGAGTCACACTAGAGTAGACCCATTAAGTCAATGAGGATTTGTTGAGTCAGCTCTTCTATAGTATATGTTTCATTGATTCAAATGGGCTTACGCTAGCTACAATTTAGTTCAGCATACAAAGGTGCAACTAGAGTAGGCCCATTTAAATCACTGGAACGTATGGAAGAGCTGATCCACCAAATTCTGACCAAATCAATGGGCCTCCTCTACTCCAATTTTTTTATGCTAAGCAATAGGTTTTCAGCCATAGTAGCCATAACATAAATCTAATGAAATGGGAATAATAAATGGATTGCAATTATACATGGGTAAATATGAGAAAGACAGGGAAAGGAGCATAGGGACAGTGTCTTTCTTTAAATCAAAGATGATCAGACATCAAGAAAGATAAGACTTGCTGAAGAAGTGGTATGAGAGCCCTGCTACTTCAAATTTGGTCAATAAATAAATGAAAACATTGACCCAGTGTCTGGCTACTCAGGAAAAAAAAGGCAAATATATAAGGTAGTGGTTCCTGACCTTCAATCCCAGACATTCCAGGATTTCAACTTTAAGAAGCTTTCACCACTAGCTCTGCTGGTAAGGACTTCTGGGAGTTGCAGTCCAAGAAAGTCTGGGGACCTAAGACTGGGAACCACTGATATAAGAAAACAAAGGTCAAAATCCTATTGCTTAGTGTAGACTAGATTATAAATGTCAGTCTGTCCCAGCTGCAATTCTCAAGGGTGTGCACCCATGCTGGCTTGATATATATGCACCCCAAATATCGCAGTGGGGATGCTTTTCTTACTGGGAAGGAATTTGGCTTACACGAAGCAAGAGAATTTCAGCCAATAACTACTGGGTATTATGGCAACATTGTATGTGATCAGAGGAGAGGAGAGGTATCCTCATGTCCTGAGTGCAGGTTTCATAAGCATTTGGTTGGCCACTGCAGGAGTTAGGATGCTAGACCAGACTCTCAGGCTACCCAGAATCCCCCAGCCATCATTGTGAGTGGCCTTGCTGTTTGGGGGATTTGAAAAGCTGTAGTCCAAAAAAGTCCAAAAAATTCATTCATTCATTCATTCATTCATTCATTCATTCATTCATTCATTCATTCATTCATTCATTCATTCATTCATTCATTCATTCATTCATTCATTTGACTTTAGACTGCCCTATGCATTCTCTAGGTAGTTTACAAGATAATTACACCAACAACCCTTTGTCCCCCATTTAGTTGGGTTCTCATTTTACTGAACTTGGAAGAATGAAGCCTTTGGGGTCAAATTCAAGTCATGAGCAGAGGCTTGACTGCAGTACTGCCATTTAACCAGTGTGCCACAGGACATGCTGTACTATCCTAAGGATATATATATGTATTCTTTTTCACTAAGTAATTTTGAGTTTGTATTCTTAAGAAAGATATACATGCCACTGGCTGTTACCTAACTGAGTCCTGAATTTGTTTGCAACATTTTGTTTTGATAATGTTCCCAGTTATAGATCTTCACAGAGGTAGAACATTTTTTAGGGATAAAAGGGACAGGCATGTGTGTATTAATTCTACCAAACTGATGCTTGACTTTCCTCCCTCAAAAGTCATCACATATGTAGAAAGTGAAGATACTTGGAATAATGTTGAATTCCATTAATATGTGTTTCAGCTCTAATTGCTTGTTTTTGGGGAAAAGGGAGGAGAAGGACTACTTTACGTACAGGTCATTTTATTTAAACTGATGGTAATAAAAAGCAAACAATGACTTAACACTGAGTTTGAACTTAAAACAACCTTGGTTTCTGCACCTGCAACCCTGGCAAAGAGACCAGAAACTCTCTGAATGTTAATATGATACCAAGGAGGCACTTTGAAAGTGTCTCTGCCTATTAAGAACTATTTCCATGGAGATAATCCACACCCTGCTACCTGATGCCAATCTATTCTAAATGCATTCTGCTAGAAGAGAGTGACCACCCCACAGATTTTAAACTGGTTCAGCAGGATTTTACCACCTTGCTTTTTTGGGTATGAATGTATCTTCTCCCCCAACCTGTGCCTCTTTAAAGAGTACATACCATGTGCAGCTATTGATTCTCTGATGGTCTTACCCAATTTGCTGCTCTTCCAATGTTTGAGACAGGACCTTCTCATCCTGACTGTTGGCCTTGTTGGTTGAGGAAGTTGGAAGTTGTAGCATGAAACATCTGGAGGGTACCACATTGAGGACTGTTGCCGTCTTAGAGGATGCTCTCTTGATACGTTTCTGTCACTGCACATAACCAGACAGATAGATGGAGGGGATGGTGTGCTTACACTGCTGGACAACTCTGAAGGTTGCATGTTGACCTCTATGTGTCCCTGTTTCCAGAGTGTCTTCAAAAGTAAGACAAACTTGGCTCCACAGGAACATTAATGTACACAGCAGGCAGCAGGGAAGAATAGCAGGAGATCAAGGAGAGGCAAAGAGAGCAGGACAATGTGCAGAGCTCTCTGGTGCTGCCTGGAAGGGATGGGTGCTCTGGACAAAGGCAAGAACACCCAATTGTGGCTGAAATTTGGACTATCAAGGTGGCCAAAGCATATAGCACATGATGTGATGGGGGAATATAGCATTTCATATGTGTGCAGGAGGAGGTATTATTATTATTTTGTACCATTTGGGCAACACTTGTCTCAGCTTATCTTTCAGGATATACAGTACATCACTGTGATAGCATTCTAATCTAAAACCCTTCAAATGTTTCAGATTATACAGTGGTGCCTCGCTAGACAGTTACCCCGCATGACAGTTTTTTCGCTAGACATTGACTTTTTGCAATCGCTATAGTGATTCACAAAACAGTGATTCCTATGGGGGAATTTTGCTGGACAATGTTTGGTCCCTGCTTCGCAAACCGATTTTCGCTAGACGACGATTTTGACAGCTCCCTCCACACTCGCAAAACAGATGTTTTTGGGACCTAAGCTTCACAAGACAGCGATTTAAACAGCTGATCGGCGGTTCGCAAAGCGGCTTTCCTATGGCCGATCTTCGCTAGACGATGACGACTCTTCCCCATTGGAACACATTAAACAGGTTTCAATGCATTCCAATGGGAAAATGCTTTTCGCTAGACAATGATTTCGTTAGACAGAGATTTCAGTGGAACAGATTATCATCGTCTAGTGAGGCACCACTGTAATTTATTTGTGTCATTTAATGCTTACTTTTCCTCTCATGAGCTCAGGGCAGAGTATATGATTCTTCTCCTCTTCACTTTATCCTCACAACAACCCTGTGAGGTAAGGCAGGCTAAGAGACTGTGTATCATCTATGAACCAGGTCTCCTGACTCCAATCCTTTTATATGTACTATACAGTCAGTCTGAATTCCTACCATCTCTTGCCAACATGGATGTAGACTTGCCAAGAGGATGGGAATGGTAACTCAAAGCAAAAAGAGGATGTCAGGCTGGAGAAGCCACAACTGAGTAAGGAAATGGATTTGCTCTCAAGCCAACGTGTTGTGGAAAGATGAGTACAGAGTTCTTTAGAACCCTTCAACCATAGAAGACAGGCATTTAGCTTCATATACTCAGTGACTATTTCTCTTGGGCCAAAAAAGGGAGGAGGTACAGGAGAAAATGTCTAAGAATGTGATTACATCACAAGTTACCCCACAGTTTCTGTCAGAATTTGCAGTTAAAATCAAAGGATTTTGATCAGTGACTACATGGTGTAAATCTAAATACAGGGAAAGAAGCCCAGACTTTTTCTGTGGACATTTCATTCAGATTTGTTTGGCCAGTAATGGGTGTTTCAATTTGTACTGATTCACCTGCCATCACTTTTCTCCACTTTCTAGCCTGTGTGATCACTTACCTTGGTCCAAAGGGGCAGTCACCGGCATGTCTACGGCGACGCGGATTTCTTCACTGGGGTGTGGTATTACAGCAGGATAATTCACTTCAGCTGAGAACCTGCTATCTCCTATCCTTTGAACAATTTTTCTTTTTTTAAAATTATGCTTGCCAAATGTATTTATTTGATTTATATATCACTCCTTTAGTGGAAATACTACTCTGGGTTGTTTACAAACTGAATATAACACTGTATCAGGTAAGTGGTAGGTCACTCACATTTTCTTAAGTAAAACAAGAGGACAAAGGGAAGGGTTGGATTAGAAGGGAAGAGGGCATCATCATTAAGGTGGGGATGTATGTGCTCCGGACAGAGATGAAGCTGATTGGAAAGTGCAGCGTGGATTCTTCCTACAGGATAATTGATCATATTAGTAGACGACTACAAAGATTTCACCAGTAAAAATCAGCAGGGACCCAGTTGTAAAAACTTTGAGGCAAACTGGGGGTTCCCTCCTATATAGTTTTACTTTAAGAAATAGATAAATTGCATTTTCTCTTGAAGAGCAGTAAGGTGATGCACATCCTAAAAAGGCAGATAGTATGCATTTCATAAGTTTGCCATTCCTTCTTTTAGTTTGCAAGATAGTTCTGAAATGTATAGAATGTGATGGTACAGATATACAGTACATGAACAATGTGTCCTATTTCTGTCTGATTCATACTCCAAAAAACATGATGTAGTAGTGAGATACATGTCATCGAAAGAATCAAGAAAAACATGCAGCAAAATAAGATTATATTGTTGTTAGTCATTTACAGCACATCATAATCAGAACTGAGTAAAGTACATATGAGATGGACACTATATACAGGTCAATCTGGTATAATTACATTACTATTATCAATAGTGAACTCATTCTCGATGTGTAGCTCCTTTTATAGCCAAAATAGTTATATCTGTGCATGAAAGGGAGGTCTCAGCAGGTTCAGGGAAATCCTGACATCTGCAAAAGTACAACAAAATTGAAGGACAGGGGAAGAAGTCTGTAACTTCTGAAAGTTGCCTCTGCTAGTAAAATCATCCTGGTGATTACAAATTTTGGATGTTAAAGACTTCCCTCCTATCCCAATCCCCCCCCAAAAGGTTCCCCACAATGAAAGGAATCCCAAGGGAGCCTTAGGGCTTTTGTGGGAGGAAATCAGTTTTTTTTTATTTCTGAAACAAAAATCACTTTTTAAAGTGCTAATTGAATACTAATTGAAAGTGTGTATTCACTGCAGCCATTCAGTGCAAAAGGAAAATGCTAAATGCCACCCTCAGTACAATGTGATACTTAAAATAAATCACACTTTCAGGAGGAACAGAAATGAATAGAAAGGCAGATAGACAAGCAGGATATGACGTGATGTAAGGGGAACTTTATAGGGATGGTGGGAAAAAAATACTGATTACAGAGCAGAATATACAAGTGGTACTTTAAGAATAATAAATGCTCTGTCAGAAAGATCCCTGAGTGTGTATACCTCCTCAGACAAGCAGCTTATAGTGTAGTTTGGGCATGTCACTATATTTCAGAATAATTCTTAGAGGATTGAAGATGAAATGAAGTTATTCAATGAAAGCCAGATGGAGTTCCTTAGAAAAATGGCAAGTTTTGCAAACACAAGAGATGGACTGCTAATAAGTAAGCTGATTCCAGCATCTGATCCTAAAGATATTTATAGCAGTAAAGTTATTACAATGACATCACACATAAAGAATGTAGGGTGTGTTTCCCGACTATTATTTTATTTGCTTGATTTTTTGCCTGACATTCTGGTTATCAGGGATGGTGGTCAAACTTGTATATGAAACTTTCAGGGACCAAAGTACAGTCAATAAACAGGCCTGGGCAACAACAGTATGGCAGCAAAAAAGAAAAGAAAGAAAAGACAGAATATTAAACATTAATCTTTAAAGAGTATACAGTAGTCTGTTCTAGAGAGGAAGGGGAAAAGTTCAGCCCTAGAGGGTCCAGCAGCAAAATATTTCAGCCACTTTCAGCCATTTTAGCCTTCCTTGGTGGAACTTCTTGAGTATGTAAAATCTGAGGAAACTCCAGTTGTGTTTGTCTCAACCTGAGTGCTTTTGGTAAACATTCTCTCAGGACTTCTGAAACCAGGCTACTGACACACGTCTTCAAAGGGAAAATCAGCTCATAGTCTGGGGCAATCTGAACTTTTGACATAATTCATTAAAAATTTAGGACCCAGTTAGCTGACTGTCAGGAGAACTTTTTAACTCCTTCCTGCCTAAACAACAATTTGTGTTGGCAAAGGGATTCTATGTCTGGTTGTAGAAATTAGCATTTGAATATTTCGTCTTGATTCTTTTTCAAAGAATCATATTCAAACTATATATATATATAGTTATATAACTATAACTATAACTATAACTATAACTATAACTATAACTATAACTATATATATAGTTTGAATATGATTCTTTGAAAAAGAATCAAGACGAAATATTCAAATGCTAATTTCTTTAAACTGTGGAATTACTGTTTTTTGCTTTGTGGATGGGGATGGTCTTATTCAATGGTAGCAGAACTTTGTTGCCTATACCATTCCACCCATCTTGTCACTATACAAGTGTCTGGTAATTTAGAAAAAAAACCTCCAAAGATATTACAGTATCTCCTATCAAGTCACTTCTGATGTGTGGTGACTATATGAGTTAATGATCTCCAAAATGTCATAATATTAATGGCTCTGTTTGAAGGTGAAATGAAGTTATTCCATGAAAACCAGAATGAGTTCCCTAGAAAAATGGCAAGTTGCAATCTCATGTTAATCTCAGCATCTCATGTTACATTGTTCTTTTTTCCTATGGTTCCTCCTTTCCTGGCAATATTGTCTTATCTAATAAGTTCTGCTCAGGTCTTACAAGCTAACAGCTTTAGCTTCCTTTTTTGAGACAATGTGTCTCATGTTAGGTTCTTCTACTGCCCACTCCTGTTTCCCCAGCAATATTGTGTTTTCTGGTCAGTTCTGTATTTCATTATATGTGCTCGGTAGGATAGCTTCAGTGTACTATTCTTTTCTCTAGTGAGAACTTAGACTTGGCTTGAATGAGCACCATTTTTCTGCTTTCCTGGCTGAAACAATAGGTCATGCTGTCAGGATGACCGTTCAGTATCTGTCACCCCAATTCTAACAAATTTCCCAGGCAGACCTAACAATTTGCCACCTATCTGCACCACTGAGATTGTACTAGTAAAACAAACTTCAAAGTGGCAAAATTCTGTTCTGTGTACTCCACAAGAAAGTGGCTAATTAATTTTTTTTCAGCAATCATTTGAACTTAGACAGTCACTGTGTAATGAAATCTCAAAGCTGTTACTGTTATAGAATTTTCTGTCTTTTCAGTATTCTTAATGTGTTAATAATTGCATGTGGCTGCTCTGTTATCATAATAAAAATTGACTCACAGTCAACCTGATGGATTGATTGAAGGTAAAGCCTCCTGGAATGGCTTGCACTTTTCTTTGCTAGAAAAGAGATTCCTTGTGTAAGGCAGGTGGTTGCAAAAAAATAAAATAAAAAAAACAACAAAAAAACCAGAAACAAAAAAAAAAGCCTTGAGATGCTGTATCTGCTTCTAGGACCACACCGTGCTTGTCCCAACTAAAATCCCAGTGCTTTAGCCATTGCACTTTACTGCTGTTTTTTGTCTATTGAGTCTTAAGTGATCTGGACCACTGTTGACCTTTCTTTCTATTTCTGCTTTACTGTAGCATGTATCCCAGCGTAAGGGTAACTCTTGGCAGCTTAGACAAAGCCAGAGTATATCATGTATAGAGTTTCAGGACAGGAATGTGCTTGGTGTCAGGGAATGTAATTTGCCTAATGACTTTCCTAGGTTGTATTTACCCAGTTCTTTGTTCAGCATTTTACTGAGGACACTCCTTCTGTAGAACCGGCACTGGCAGGAGTTGTGCTATACAAACTTTTCCCATATGATTATTGAGAAATCAAAGATATTGTCTAAGAATCTCAGGCTTGCAGCCAGATGTAATTTTCCACCTGTTTTGCTTTGTTCTCAAAAGAGCTAGAGCTGGCTCAGAAGCAGGAGATTAGATCAAGATATCTTAGACATTCATTTGCTTAGAAAGAAAGAAAGAAAGAAAGAAAGAAAGAAAGAAAGAAAGAAAGAAAGAAAGAAAGAAAGAAAGAAAGAAAGAAAGAAAGAAAGAAAGAGGTTTGTACTGTGGGTGCTGTCCAAATGACAGATAGATTGACCTGTTCATTTGTCATGACAACAATCTGAAATGGGTAAGAGCTAAAGATAGCCATATCTGATTTTGAAGGTTCATTCTCATATACCTATACTGACAAATCATGTGGCCGTGTGTCTTCTTTTATAAAGAAACTCCTCTGTTTGTAGGACTACCAGTGGAAAATCCTCTTTTTGAAGGCATCCTTTGCTTGAAGGAATCTCCAGTCCAAGCCTGAGAGCCATACATAATTATCATCTTGCCAGCAGACTCAACAAGCACCCGGGTCAGCTGGTTACAGTCCTGCCCAACTGCGTGAGATATATGGTCATTATGTTTAAAATCTAAGAATCATCTGCAATAAATAAATATATGCAGTCACATGCAAACCAGTGTCCTCTTTTGTTCTCTTTTTGGGGTATGCTCATGTTTTCTTTTGATAATGTGTAAGTTAGGAGTCCTATTTTCCAATTAGAGGTATTCCATTTTGTATTTTAGGGATAAAAACTTCCAGAATTTGGTAGTCAGTATGGCCATTGATTAGGCTACATCGGGAAGTTTGGGAATGGTCCCCTGAAACTACAATTTTTACAGCTCTATTTCAGATGTTTTCCCACCTGTAATTTTCCCAGCTCTAAATAGATAAACAGTGGATGGAGTTTTGAATTTGTAGCCAGATTGTCTCAGCTGATGTGACAACCAGGATTTATAATATGTTTGGAAAGGAGAAGAGAAGACCTATGGCCTTGATGTCATGTGAGATCAGGCTGCCACCCCCCTCAACAAAGTATTATATCCTACTCAATAAGCAAAGCTAAAATTCTCTGGAAAGGTAATGGTGATAAAAGAGAGCTGCTCAGATACTGTAGTTATATTTGTAGTGAGTCATTCCTTGGATTTCATGTACAGTATGTCATATAAAAAAGCTGGTGGACACAGGAATAGGTGGATCAGCACAGAATGACTTGTACCAGTGTAGTCACTGTGTCACTTAAGTATGCCAAGATCATCCTAGCATGGTTCTCTATACCACTGGTTCTTAACCTTGGGTTACTCAGGAGTTTTGGACTGCAACTCCCAGAAGCCTTCACCACCAACTGTGCTGGCTGGGGTTTCTGGGAGTTGCAGTTCAAAAACATCCGAGTAACAAAGGTTAAGAACCACTGATCTATACCAATAAGAATGGGTTACTGTCACATACTTGAGGAGTGTGGATTTGTGTCAGTGAGTATAGCTTCATAATGACAGAATAGTTTGGAGATAACATAGAATTATCCATTCTCCTCTCTCTACCATGCTGTATCTCTTTGTTATTGTTCCCAGCAAAAACAAGATCCACCTTATAGTGCCTAAATGATGACTTGGTTATAACAGATTATAACTGCACAAGGACATCAGTCATCATATTCCATCCTAAACCTTTATTTGACAGATCATCAGATTGGATGTCATAATGTATCAAATCAACAGGCATGCGGCCAAAGCAACACTTTGAATCGCAAGCCTCCCACTCTACATGCTTATACACATAAAATGTCACAATGTTTGAAAACCCGAAAGTGCAACAGGGTTGTGCAACAGGAAAATTTCCTTGCTGACCTCCATGAACTTAGGCATAAGTGTTCCAAAGAATCAGCTGAATGTTTTATAGAACATTCCTTTGGCTGAGAATTGCTGCAGGTAAGCTCTTGTGTCCATTTCTCTCCCATCTACATATTTCTGATACTTGCATTGCAGATCTATCCTCACTCTTAGGTGTTTGTTTTTGGACAGTGAGGAACTATTACGTGTTACTTCTTTTCAATAAACATTAGCAATTGTTGCAGGATAGCTTCATTCTTTTGTCCCAAAGAATTTTTTTTGCTATTTTTCCTCTGCCATTGCAAGTGACAACAATAGCAATGGTGTTGGCAGCTTGTGGCACCGTTTTGCTTCTTTTACAGTTCCTTCTACCAAATGTCACTTTTGTATGAATCTGTGGTAATTACATCTTTAGAATGCAACAGGTTAGTATAATGAAATTATGGCGACGTTGTTAGGAGTAAACAGGAAGTTTATGGTAAGACAAAAGTGGTGGTGGTGTGAAAGACTCCTTAAATGTATTCTGCCAAGGAGTGTATTCATGATAGAATAGGATAGACCTAGCCTTGAATGTAGATGATCTAGAGTGGTGGTTCCAAACCTTGGGTAATTCAGGTGTTCTTGGACTTCAGTTCCTAGAAGCCTTCACCACCAGCCATGCTGGTCAGGATTTCTGGGAGTTGCAGTCCAACACATGGTTTATCCAAGGTTGGGAACCAGTGATTTAGTGTCATCACAGAGAGGAAACCTCATGGCCTGGACTTCAGAGAAAAGGAGAACAAAGAAATAATGCAGCTTGAAGAATAGAAAAATGACGAATGAAGAAAGCACTTAAGAGAAGACTGAGAGAGATCAAGAGATGTCCAGTCCCTTCTGGTTATTTGGCTATCACCCTGCTCCACTGGTCAAATTCAGTGTTGCTGCATTTCACCGACGCCTCTTGGACACTGTCATGGTGGTGACCAAGGGGCAGTCATAATTGCATTTGACTGAGAAATTTAAAAAATAATTCTGCAAAGCAGCTGTTTGAGTGAGAAAAAGGACAAGTCAAAGTATGTTTCTCAGAAAAAAGTCTGAGAAACGTTGCCTCACCACTTGCTGTCAGTTTTCAGAATCCAGCATCTTCTCCAGACCTTCCAAATACTACATTTTAAAAGCATAACTTTAATAATAATCATGCGCCATCAAGTCGATTCCAATTTATGCTAGCTCTTTTCAGGATTTTCAAAGGAGAGAATACACAGAAGTGGTTTGCCATGCTTTTCTTCTGGGGGCACCCCGGGACTGTGCAGCTTTCCCAAGGTCACACAGGCTGGCTCTTCTCTCAGGAGGCACAGCGGGAAATCAAATTCCCAACCTCTAGCTCTGCAGTCAGATACCTAAACCACTGTAGATACATTTTATTTATTCTGCAGTTGTGTATAATACAATCCTGTAGTAAAAAAGGCTGAGACCAATATTAAGCTTAATTCTAGCCAGTGATATACCATAATCTGTCCTTTAATTTACTAAAAGTGTCATTTTTCTACAAAGGAACCTTCAGCATTTCAGCCTCATTCTCTGGGTACTTTACAATTTGTTATAGTTATATGTTAGCACATCCTGCAAGGGACCAAGGGGCTGCATTTGTTTTCCATTTCTACCTCACATCTCTGTTCCATCACTCAGCAGCTTCCCCCAGCTGCCCACACTTCCTAATATGAAAAGAGCCCTGTGGGAGGTGTTACCTTACAACATTTTCCTCTGGGCTTTAACTGACATGTGAGAAATCTGTGAGATGGGGTGCTGCTTGCTGCCACAGAGATGACAATGAAAGATAAGACATGCACACACTCACCTCAGCTATCTCAGAAATAGGAAAGTATAAGAATCCTGAAGAACCTATGCCATGAGAATCTCTCTTCTTTTGAACACAGATTTGTTTTCTATCAAATTGAATGAGAATGGTTGAAATTTTCACGGGGAAGCTTTTGTCACAGTAGTACTTCTGAGCAAATATGTATAGGACTGTGCTGTAAAAAAAAAGGTTTTCTGGATCTCCGGCCAAACGTATAAATAGAATGTACTGGAACATAGGAAAGTATGCCAACTAGAATATTATCCAGTAGTCTTCTCAGTATATTTATTTTATTTTATTTTACTTGACTTTATTTCTATCACATCTTTCTCCGTGTAGAGCAGTGGTTCCCAACCCTGGGTCTCTAGATCTTCTTGAACCACAATTCTAGATGTTCTTGAACCACAATTCTAGATATTCTTGAACCATAAGCCAGAACACCTAGTGTGGAAGGTTTCTGGGGTTTTTAGTCCCAATAATATTTGAGGACGCAATGTTGGGAAGCACTGATGTAGAGGGACTCAAGAGAGCTTACAAAGGATGTAAAGACAATTACAACATTAAAAAAAATACTTTATTAAAAATAGATGTATTTATTATTTAAAAGCACAAAGTAAAACCCTGCTAAAACAGTTAAAAACACATTTTGAAAAAGATGAACAATTCTCCTCTTAAAATCCGTTCCTCAGCAGTAGTTTACTTATTCTCTCTCTGAAAAACAATGTTCCTGAGTGATATACAGAGCAGGGCTGGGCAAATGATAGCCCTCCAGATGTTGAATTTCAATTCTCATAATCACTTACCCATGGCCACTTTTACTAGGTTGATGATGGCTCTTATAGCCCAACACCATCTAGAGGACAGGAAAGTGCTTGTGCTTAATAGAAGGTTTACCATCACAAGGTTAGAACAGGAGGACAGACCATCAAAGGAGATAGTGAGGAAGCTCCTTAATGTTATGCTTCAAGCAAATTTGGTTAGGTTAAGCAAATAAGGTAAAGGTAAAGGTTCCCCTTGACAATTTTTGTCCAGTTGTGTTCGACTCTAGGGGGCGGTGCTCATCCCCGTTTCCAAGCCATAGAGCCAGCGTTTTGTCCGAAGACAATCTTCCGTGGTCACATGGTCAGTGGGACTTAGACACGGAATGCTTTTACCTTCCCACCGAGGTGGTCCCTATTTATCTACTTGCATTTGCATGCTTTCGAACCGCTAGGTTGGCGGGAGCTGGGACAAGTGACGGGCGCTCACTCCGTCGCGTGGATTCGATCTTATGACTGCTTGGTCTTCTGCCCCTGCAGCACAGGCTTCTGCGGTTTAGCCCACAGCGCCACCACGTCCCTATTGGTTAAGCAAATAACATTCCTTTAAAAGTACATAATCTCAGATCTGAGAGACAGAGGAGTTGATAAAAAGTCTTAAGAATGTCATGGGTTCCAAGCCCCCAATAGTACAAGAAGCTGGAGAAAAGACAGATTTCAGTGGTCTGTTGAAGCTTGTGGTGGCAAAAGCTAAGCTATAATCTTACTGTGGGGAACAATCCAAAATTCTCCATCCCTCACATCATCATTAATCCAGAGTAAACATAAAGAATTCTTTTTGTTCACTGCTAGAGAATGCGGAATCTTCCATATGCTTGAATAACATGTGTAAAATCATATAAGGTCACTTTTTTCCTGGAAGGTTACTGGGTTCAGAATAATTATCATTGCTGAAGCATCTGGATGGATATTGTGAGAATTAAGATGACAGGATAAACTGGAGCTTTCACATAACATGGTTCTTATGTTCTTACAACCATGAAGGCAAATTATAGACTGCATAATAGCCTATACAGGAACATTAATAGGAGGTGAAAGAATTCACCATATAGTCATTCTCAATCTCAGACTGAGTGCGTTGAAATTTAGCCTCATTTAAATCAATGGGAGAGCTTACTCTTGAGTTAATTAAAATTATGTTTCAATAGCAGTTTATTAAGAGTAGCTGCAAGCACTCCAGCTAAACCTGGGAGCAAAGCCATTGTATATAAACACTGCCTTGCAAAGGAATTCCTTTTATGACAGTCAAGCCATAGGAGAGAATTGAAAATGTATTGAAATAGGTTAAATGTTGCAGACTGGTAACATGACAGATAGATGGTGTTTGCAAGTCCTACAACAGTGATCCCCAACCTTGGGCCTCCAGATGTTCTTGGACTTCAACTCCCAGAAATCCTGGCCAGCAGAGTTGGTGGTGAAGGATTCTGGGAGTTGTAGTCCAAAACCATCTGGAGGCCCAAGGTTGGGGACCACTGTCCTACAACATACACTCTTTATAGCTACAATACTCCATTTTTTTTTTTTGTAAAGAGGGGGGCATATCTGTGAGTGTTGTTTCGGAGATGTAGGCAGCTGAGGCATGATGTTCAGGACTGGGGGAACATGGCCTCACAATCTTTCACTTCCCCCCAAATGTCTTCCTTTAAAAGAAAAATGCTTACATATATGAGATCAGTGCTAAATCACCCTGTCACCTTATGCTTGGTGCTTATTATTATTATTTCCCACATTTATGCTTCTATAAAAAGATCAGCAGAGACAGGACCAGAGAAGGAAGGAAGGATTGGCAGAGGGAGGACCAGAGGAAGGTGGGAAAGAAGGGGGAAGGCTGCGGGCTGGGATGTGAATCACATTGGATCCAGTATGAATGGTGAACTCCCAAATCGATCAGCAGCCCCTGTGGGAGCACGGACTGTGATCTCAAAGGTAATATAGGCTGCGAATCAAATCACCCAGATTTGACTTTCCAGTATAGTTGCACCCTGAGAGGCAGAACTACATCATCAGTGCTTCATAGCCATAATAATAAGCGTAAAAAGGTTGCCAAATAGAAAGAAGAAGTCCACACCATTCATTTTGGGGTGTGCTTGGGAATAACTGGGCAATCTCTCATTATCATCTTAATTGTACAACAGCTGGAGCTAGTGTATAATAAAACTGACTTTGTACTGAGTTACTGCTTTCATTGATGGTGAGGCAAACTGGGTAGAAGAGCCATCCTTTCTTTCCTTTTCTTTGTCCTCTCATTCCTTTTGCCCTCTCCTTTGCCCTCAAACTTTACACTGTAAGCTCTTTGAGGCAGCTTCTTTTCCACTTTTGTAACTCTTAAGAGCGCCATAAAATTGCAGGGAGCTGTGTGGCATCTCAGAGACTAACACCATTTATTTCCACATGGGCCATTATTAAACACATTACATACTACAAGCGGATTAACATATATAATATGGTAGGATTCATGCTTCTGGTGACGGACGGAAACTTTCTAATTAATTGCAACTCAGCAGTCTCATTGTTATTTCCAGTTGAAGTTTCTTACCTCAACAGTCCAAAGGCAAGGACCACATGGCTTCCCCTCCCCCTTTTGTTGCTCCCCAGTGACTACTTTTTAAGAGTAGGGAAAAACTATCCACAATGATGTCTTCTCCCTCTGTTTCTGTGTATAGCAGATCTGGGCAAAGTGCGGCCCGAGGGCCACATATGGCCCGTGAGCCACTCCTGTCTGGCCCGCCGTCATCGCTCCAGTACGGTGTCCAAGCACTTGTTCAAGCCCAAGACAGACTGGATTTCTCTCACTGAACAAGTTGAACGTCAAAACCATTTATAGCTTTTTGTCTAAAGTTGATCAGTTGCTTATCTTTAACATATTGCAAAAAAACCTCTTTAGTATTTGTGAAGGTTAACAAGTTTAAAATAAAAACAATCCTAACATCACTGCTTCATTTTATTTTTAAGTAAAGTTGTTTGGGCCCCTGAACACAGTTCAGATTTTTCATCTGCCCCCCCTATAGAAATTAATTGCCCGCCCCTGGTGTATAGCTATTTCTGATGCCAGATTTGTGCATGTAATGTATCTGCATAGAGACTGGCCTGTTTGCGGCATATAGAATGTGGAAGGACACAGCTGGCAAAAGGGAGCACCTCTCAAACTGGAAGACAAATGAATGAATGAATGACTCTCTGATATGGCAAGTGACACTATCAGATCCTGTAACACACATAGAGAGACAGAGTTGCATCTGAATTCCTTGCAGGACCTGATCCTTGTGTGTGCATCCTTGTTCTATGGTAGGTTGTTTCCTAGTGGGCAGTTATATTGGGCTGTCAGGTTGAAGACTCCCTTGAAAAGACCCTGATGTTGGGAAAGTGTGAAGGCAAGAGGAGAAGGGGACGACAGAGGATGAGATGTTTGGACAGTGTCACTGAAGTGACCAACATGAATTTGACCCAACTCCGGGAGGCAGTGGAAGACCAGGAGGGCCTGGCGTGCTCTGGTCCATGGGGTCATGAAGAGTCAGACACGACTTAATGACTAAACAACAATATCATTCCTGTCCAGTTTAATCAGATTCCTTTTTCTCCTTTGGGGGATCAGTACTGTAGATTTACAAGTGTCTAATACACATGGGAGAAGCAGTTTAATCTTTAAACTCTTACCAATAAAATGTCTTGGCTGGTGCTGTAATTTAGTTTGCTCAGATGAAAGAAAACTTTGTAACAGTGACTAACATTATGTCAGCTGCTTCCACTAACTATGGTACAAGTCTCTTCCATGAAGGGTAGAATATGCAAGGTTTGTTTGTGCATTATTCTAAAGGATGTGATAGCCCATTTTAAAGAAACTTTATTACTTAGTGCTCTGCCATATTTGCACAATTTATATGCTGTCTGCCAGTCAGTTCTTAAATGTAAGTCCAAGAGCTCATCAACAGGGCTGTAAAAGTTATCACCATCTGCTATTGCTTACTGTATAAACCTTAGACCAGTGGTCCCCAATCATGGGTAACCCAGGTGTTATTTGGACTGCAACTCCCAGAAATCCCGGCCAGCACAGCCAGTGGTGAAGGCTTTTGGGAACTGCAGTCCAAGAACACCTGGGTTAGCCAAGGTTGGGAACTACTGGCATAGACCAATCAATCCTTTACTCCTACATGAACCAGTTCATAACCTGAGGATATAATTAGAGAACTTCTTTTAGATGTCTCTCCAGAGTTAGGCAGATGATGACATGCTCCAAGCAGTTTATATATCAGAGGACATTGTATGGTGCAGTACTCCATTTTCCTGAATGCAAATGATCACATCTATCGCTTAACATAATGGGCAAACTGGTTTTTACTGAAACGGAATGTATTCATAGGATTATGCTGCAGGAATGTACTTGTACTGAAGAAGGCAAAGGATTCCAGCAATGGTTCAGATGGTAGAGATTAGGAATAAACGTGTTCAGGCAAATTTGGCCGGATGATGACATACATGGGAATTTACAGTATGACAAATGAGAGGCACAGCTGACAGTAAGGGTGTGCACTGTTGCCATATTTTCCACTTGAGAAGCTACAGATGGCCCACAGTATCAACCCAGTAGTTTCTATCTCCATCAGCCAAACATCCGGTGCAGTTTAGCGGAGAAATAAGTCAGAAGATAGTGATTGAAATTACTCATAAAGGGCCAGATGGATCACTTTCTGTCGGCAAAGTCTCAATTTCAATGTGATTCGTCCTGCCTTACTGAAATCAAAAGGACTTAAAAATGTGACTTTGTCTGGATAGTGCCTCTTAATCTTTTCTGAAAATTAGGCAGCCTGAGGAATGCAAGGTGGGGTTTTATTTGCTTTTAAATTGTGTTTACATATTTGTTCTTTGTCTTCCAAGATGTCTGTAGTGCAGTGAGGTATCCTGTAAAGCAATCTCCCAGCGCCGCTGTTTATTGTGCTTATTAAATATGTTATAGGTACACTACCTACTTTCCATTTTATTTAGGAATTGGTGCCACATACCAAATATGTCTCTAATTTTGAGCTTCTCTTCCTTATTGCAGGTGTACTATTTATGTTCTTTTAAAATGCAGTTTCACCACTTCAGTAATACAGTACTGACTTTTAGATATTTATTGTAATTTAGGAACGAATAATGCTCATACTGAAAACATGGGTGCAAAAACCTGTGTACCTTTTTGTTTGTTAAACATTGGGGGAGATGTGCATCTGTTAGTAAAATAAACCACAAGCAATAGCTTGGGTTTGCATGACAAAGTCTTCAAAGAGAGCCAGTCTGTTAGAGAAATGGTATTTAGAGCCAAACAATGGCTAGTAGTGACCACCAGAGATAACTGGTTTTATTTAGATCTGAATGACCCTAAGTACCCAAAGGCTCAATATGGGAGGGGGCCTCTTTGCCTCTTTCAAAAGTGCATGTCTGACATTTATCAATAAAGTTGCCAGGTGTTTGTTGCAGCCTGTAATATAAGCATTCACCTGCTTAGTAAGCTGAAAAACAAACTTACTTTTGTAATCAAGAAGCCGGCAATAAAAGTGGGAAGGGTAATAAAATCATGCTTATCTCCTGCCCAGCAACAGAACTGGGGCTTGGGTGATTTACTCTTGTGCCTGCATAAATACACAGAGAGGCCAGTATAACATGGCAGACTGTTAATGGACTGAACAGGGCAGAGATGGGTGGCCATTTGAGGCAGGACGGGCAGTGCTCCCTAGCCAGAATTCACCATGTATTTTATTCCCAGATGAAGAGCATTTTGACCCTGTAAAATTTATAGTGGGTGCACATAATTTAATGGGAGTTTCTCATTATGTGGGTATATCCATGTGAATATGACTTTAACATTATTATTCCAGGAGGTATTGACTCCAGCTATGCTTCTTAGTCTATATTTTCAGCTTGGGGAAACTACCAGCCATGTGTGTGTGTGTTTCAGATACAACCTGCAGAGTTTGTCTTTCTCCTGGAAAGAAGTAATTAACATCTTTTATTACAGTCAACAGCCAGTATTAAACAAATATCTCCTGAAATGAAGTGTGTGTGTGTGTGTGTGTGTGTGTGCGTGTGCGTGTGTGCGAGAGAGAGAGAGAGAGAGCATTTGCTAATTCTCCTCAAACTGATAGTGACAACAGCAACAATCTAGGTTTCCTCTTGAGTGTGCTCTGCCGCTTCATTCTTTGCCATTTCAGTCCAATCAGTTAAGCTTACAGAATAATAAGAGTACAGGAGGTACCATCCAAAAGTCTCTGCAGGAGGTTTTTCCATGGGACAGGAGCTGCAGACTTTTCCCTTATATGTCTTCTTTTTATACATTAATATAATAAGTATAGAATGGAGAAAGCCTCGTGGCGCAGTGGTTAAACTGGTGTACTGCAGCTAAAACTGTGCTCACGACCTGGGGTTCAAATCCCAGGTAGCCGGCTCAAGGTTGACTAAGCCTTCTATCCTTCCGAGGTCGGTAAAATGAGTACCCAGCTCGCTGAGGGGGCAATGTGTAGCCTGCATAATTAAATTGTAAACCGCCCAGAGAGTGCTTGAAGCGCTATGGGGCGGTATATAAGCAGCACACTTTGCTTTTGCTTTTTGCTTTATACATTAATATAATAAGTATAGAATGGAGAAAGCACTCTGTCCCCTCTCAGCAAACACTCATGACACTGTGATAACATGAACTGTTTAATGAGAAAACAAAAATGCATTGGCACCTTAGTGACATAATGCCCCTCAAAGCTAATGCCACACTAAACAGCCCAAGTTGAAAAGCTAAAACATTGTTTTAAATAAATGCCATTAAACACCGTCAGATTTGTACTTTTATTTGCCTACCATTAAGAGCCTAACATGGGTGATTTTCTGTGACTATTGACAAAAACAGAGTTTTCTGCTATCGGCTAACGTGCAAGTAATTGTAAGATAGAAATGCAGTCTTTAATACTGTCTTTTTCATCAGACCATGAAAGCAGCAATCACTATTATAGCTAAGTCAAATCTGGGACACAATCAGTAAAATACTCCAGCCCAAAGTTTAGTGACCAGCCGTGTGGAAAGAAAGGTCAGTGGGTCATCACTATTTGCATTTGGCTGCCAGGGAGGCAGGACTTTTCAGCCACGGTGAAGCCAGCTCCCTGAACGGAGCAGCTGCTGGCACTAGGCAAACTGACTGACGAATAAGCACATGATGCAAGATTAAGTTGGTAAGGACTGAAACTATTGCATGACATGGGGGTGGAGTGAACAGAAAGCCCTCACCTTCCTCCTGCTTGATCACTTCTTACCTCCCTTTCCACCTGCTACCCAGTCTGTTTCTTCCTTACATCTGCTTTGAGAGAAGGGTGTCTTGCCCTTAGCTCTTTTTACAGGGCTAGCGGAAGACATTTTGCTGCCTAAATAAAAAGTGGAGCACTCTCACCCATTTCATTTTACATAATCTGGCGGACTGGCAGTTTTCACTTAGTTCAACACTGGGTGATGACTGGGAGTGCCCTCCAATTACAGCTGCGGCATCAGGCAGGTTTCAGGGGGCCCAGGGCAAGGCTGTGGAGTCCAGAAGAGCCAGATGTTGCATCTGCTGCCTAGGGTGATCCGCTCCATTTGCCTGATGATAGGGCCAGCCCAGACTCTTTGTTTCAGCATAAGCAGTAGTGGCATTCTTCCTCATGGTCAGCAAGGAGGAGTTCCCAGCAGGGATTTTGGCCAGTTTTAGGGTCCAAGTCCCAAGTCCAAGTCTTTGGTCCCAAGTCCCAAGTCCTGAGCCCTAAGTCTGAGTCCCTATTAAAAACAAGCTATTTTCCCCAGGGGGAAAAAAAAAGGAAGTGGATGAGTGGGTTCCAAGTTGAGTCTTAGTCATTGAAAGAAAAGCCTGAGTTGGATTCAAGTCAAGTCACCGGTGCAACTTAAGTCCGACTTGACTGAAGTCTCTATCCCTGGTTCCCAGACCTTTTTATTCCAGATAGCTAGCAGCTGCACCGGAACTGTTAGAGAGTGAAAAGTAAGGACTAAGGAAAACTTCAGAATTATGGTCTGGTTGATGTATATGATCCATCTGCAGAGATGGCAAAGTGGAGAATAAAAGTAATATACATTGTTGTAAAAACATGTAGGGCCAGCCCAAACCATGTTTAAATCCATGAAGTAGATGAGGAAATTGTTAACACTTCTCAGTATAATGTACAGTATCCAATCAAATCTGTAAGATCCTTCCAGGAGAAGCTCTCCCCTGGAATTACCCTCCATCAAACATAGATTTTTAATGGGTGTGTGTGTTCAAATTAAGAGTCCAAAAATTATTTTATAATCTTAGAACTGCAGATCATTGAGTGCAGCCCCTGTCAGGGGAGCACAGTGGGGAATTGAACTCCCAACCTAAGCCACTGAGCAATCCAGTAGTAAAGGTAACTGGATAAGTCTATGTCAACATATTAAGAGCAGGTCTTTTGTAAATTGGATGACTGTTAATTGCCCAATCAAGACCAAACATACTCCAAATACTTTGCAGTACAACAGGAATGCCATGCACCAATATACTGTTCTTGGAAAAACCCATTACTCTCCTAGTTGCTGCAAGGATAGCAAATAAACCCATTGTATGATCAAATGGTGAAAAATCACACCAGAAGGGGTCATTTTGCTGGCAGCAATACTGTATGGTTTACAGCGACTTTTCCATCTGTGCAGGAATTGCTGCAGCCCTGCCCCCTCCCCTAAAAAGAGTAACACTCCTGCTTGACCAAAAAGGTCCTGTTTGCACTCAGAGCAGGGTTAGGCTAGTTTGCTGTTGCCCAAAGGTTGTGTGATTGCTGGGAAATAGCTCAAATTGCACCATGCTCCAAGCAGTCCAAAATGTGAGCTGTTTCCCCACCTGATCACAATCCCAGATGAAACAACGGATGATGGAAAAGGATGGCAGATGATGTCATAGTCTCTGCTACTCAAAGTCCTGGGATTTCCAGCTTGCAAGCCCTGACTCCACTAGGCTGTCTAATGATAGGACCAGCTTTGCAAACAAAACATGACAATCTCAATGGATCCAGTCCTGGATTTTCTGATTGTTTCAGTCCCTAAAATTCCAGATTTTAAATCTGTCTGCACTGTATTTCTTCTTGACAAGCAACTCTTCATTCTGAGGCTCTGGAGGCTGAGCAGTAGATACCTAGTGGTTTGAGAAGACAAATACTGGCATTATAATGATTCTGCTACGTGACCACAGGGAGGTCACAAAACTGAATGCCTAAGTTATGGAGTCACCAGTCTTGTGTACCTAGTGGTGAGAAATGGAGTCAATCCGTTCTTGTTGCTAAACTAACAGGAAAAATGAGATCGTCTTACATAAGAGAGGCACGGTAGGGACAGTGGGAAGGATCTGAGAGGAAAAGACAGGTTGCTTTAAAGGGGTTTTCACATTCAATTAGGCTGTTTGCAGATGGTCACACTTATAATATTAGTACTAGATCACAATCTTTGCAGACGAATGTTACTATGAAGATAGATACACACTGTCTCTATGCTGCTTGCCTACTTTTAATCTCCACCCAAAATGCACTGCATTGCTTCCCTTACCCTTACAAATCTACGCCTTTGATAGCTACTAATTTGTTGTTCACATACATGATGTACCAGCCTCTCCACTCCCACACCCCTTTCTCTCAAGAGCCTCCAACTGTCTACCTGGGATTGCCCTGATTTGAACCTGTGTTTAAGCCCTCTGTCCCTGGTTGCCTGTCCAAAATGCCTGGTTTTCATCTTGTGAACCTCATCCTTTAGCACTTCTCTGCATTGTGGCTAGGCTAAGGATATAGATTTAAGATGTAAGGTACAGGCTTAAAATAATAGTTCTATTTCACAAGGGATGATGTAAAGTAGTACAAAGAGGTGGGAGCTAGGAGTTTTTCTTTCAGAATTCTCACCACTATCGGCCCTCCCTACGGTACAGTATTCTTTGGGGTAAATCATGATAATTAAACTGCTTTGCAGTCTCTGCAAAATTGTAATGCACATTTCTACCAGCATACAGTATCTGTGAAAATTCTCAGTCATCCAGGTGAGGTTATCTGGAAGTTGAGTCACAGCATCTGGACTTCTTTCTTATTAGGTTGAAACGTTTCACTACTCATCTAAGTCACTTCTTCAATCTGAGGAGAGTTGGTAGGAGACCCCTGATATATCCTTCAGTTGGTTTCACTTACCCCTGATCTGAATAGGCTCCTTAGATGGACAAAAGAGGGGGTGTGTGAGTGAAAATCCCACTTCTGTAGTCCTTCTCCACGGACTGTCATGTGTCCTTAGCAATTGTTAACAGTGGTCTTTCTGGTGGGTGTGGTCCTGATCTTTCTGTAGAAGGATGAAAAGGCAGCATGATAGGAGACAGATTGTATCTAAGGCCACCACCCCTGTTGAGTGAAGGGTTTTCTATATGCACAAGAATGGCCTCCCTGACCCCTCTCTCAAACCACCTGTCTTCTTGTCCAAAATGAGTACATCTTGAACATCAAATGAGTGTCCTTTGTCCTTCAAATTAAGGAACGCTGCTGACTGTGGCCCTAAGCTGTTGCCCCTTCTGAGCTGGGCCATTCTCCTGTTTAGTGGCTGTTTGATTTCTCCAGTGTAGAGCTCCAAACACTCTCTTTGCATTGGACCACATATACTATATTGCTCCTGTTGTGTTTTGGTGTTCAGACTTTTGGGTGGACAAGTCTCTGCCTCAGTGTGTTTGTGTGTTTGAAGTTCAAGGATATGTGGTGTTTACCAATATTCCAGCCAGCCACTGGATCATGTAATTAAAATAAGTTAATAAAATATTTCTAATGTGTCTGATATATTCTTAAATAAGCATTTTTCCTGTTTAAATCATGGTGTCCACAGTAGATCTAGATGCCAGTTTTCTGCCCCCAGGGCTACTCAGATAGCCAAAAGATGCAAAAAAGAAAAAGAAAGAAGGAAAGAAACTGGAAATAGCTCAATGTCTACCTGTACTTTTGGAAAATGATATTTTTCATGTAAACAGTGTAAAGGGGACAATAACCTATTGAAAAGAGGAATCACCATTCCTGGAGACTTCTAGGAATAGAAGCACCTTTTTTTTTTTTCCTGGCAAAAGAGGAAGCATGGATCTTCAAATGCAGTCCCAGAAGTTGTGCTTTGCCCATTTTTGTGTTAAATGGAGTTTGTTTTAATACCCCTCCCCCCACAATATCCCTCACTGAGCAGAATGACAAATGGAAAGCTGTTCCTGTACTTTCTGATATACCTTTTCTCCTCATTCAAACCTTATTCTTCACATTAAAAGTTTAAAAAGTTAATGTTAAAATTCAAATATGTAATGGATGTACATTTTCTGCCTGTGTCATGGGCAAAACAGTCCTGTCTTGTAGCCCAATACTCTTAAATGGCAAAAAAACAAAACAAAAAAAACCACACACAAAAAAAAACTGTTTACATACCATTGTACACGTTCATTGCTGTGCTGCTGTTGAAGGGCGCAGTTGTCCCAAGGTGACCCCACACTAGAGACAATACAACACTGTATTTAGGGCATGCAGTCTTCCAGTATAATGGGGACACTTATTAATGTTTTAACCTAAAAGGAGTACAGTACTATATCATATTGGAGCTGTAAGGGCTTCAACAGAGATTATCAGGTCGCAACATGAGAGGAGTACAAATACTGGAGCCCTAGAATATACAGAAACCAAACAAGCCATGCAGCTTTATTTTTGCTTGGTGGTCCCCAAATTTGGGTCCCCAGATGCTTTTGGGTTACAATTCTCAAAAACCCATTTACCACAGATGTGAAAAGAATATCTGAGGATCAAAGTTTGGGATGATGAATACAGAGATGGAGGGAGGGAGGCATATGTTGCTTTAACAACACCCACTTTGGTGAAAACAAAATAAAAACAAAGGATCTCACTAATGAGGAAATCAGTTTAAAAACCAAGCATCAAAGGATGACAGAGCCAAAAATCAAAGCATAACAGTGGCCAAGACTGTCCAGCCATGGTACGCTTTATCACTTTTTGAATTTCTCACCCTAGAATATTTGGGGAAAGCAACTGGTCATTTGGCCAGTTAAGTCTGGCTTCTACCAGCTTCCAGCACTTGATGTTTTCCCCAGGTAACCTGTGATCCTTGCTGTTGTCCTTCACTAGCTGAATAGCATTCTACAACATCTTATGCATTAGCATTTACAGCACCTTAAGCAATGGGCATAGAAAAGAATATTACTATATACCACACTATACTTCATTGCTGTTCTTATTTATTTTTATTTAAAATATTTTTACCCCACCTTTTTCCTTGAGAAGGGCCCAAGGCAGCTTACAACAGTGAAAGACAACATTTAAAGTTGAAAACAATGAGTATACAACAATGGTTAACATAGTTAAAACAGAATATTTAAAGCTAAGAGAAGACTCCCTGAGAAGAGAAGACTCCGTGGAAAAGATCCTGAGGTTGGGAAAGTGTGAAGGCAGGAGGAGAAGGGGACGACAGAGGACGAGATGGTTGGACAGAGTCATCGAAGCGACCAACATGAATTTAATTCAACTCCGGGAGGCAGTGGAAGACAGGAGGGCCTGACGTGCTCTGGTCCATGGGGTCACGAAGAGTCGGACACAACTAAATGACTAAAAACAACAAAGCTAAGAACAAAGAGTAAAGAGGCATCTTACATCATTAAAAGGCAATATTAAAGCTAAGAACAATAGGTATAAATTTTTTTAAAAAGGCAATGCTACTCTGAGAACACAAGTAGTACTAAAAATCCAGTCAAAGCAGTAATACATAACAATCCATCTAAAAAAGTCACACACAGGTAGCTAGTTAATGAGGGAAGGCTTACCTAAAGAGAAAGGTCTTTGTCTGCTTGTGGAAGGACAGCAAAGATGGGGCCAGCCTGGCCTCCGGTGGGAGGGAGTTCCAAAGTCTGGGTGCAGCAACAGAGAAGGGTGCTCCACTGAAGTAGCCACTGTTCTACTGTGTAGAACAGTAGCCAGATCAGATCTCTCAAGAAACAGATGTAGCTGGCACACTAGTTTTTATTGTGCAAATGCACTTCTGGCCACTGCCAAGGCCTGGCCGTCCAGGCTCAGGGATGAAACCAGGAACACCCCCAAACTGTGCATCTGTTTTTCCTTCTACGTAAGTGCTTCAGACATGTGTCTCCCAAGGGGTTACACACATCTAAATATAGTCAAATTCAGTTTCTTTTAATAATCATGTGCTTGCCTGAGCTACACAGGCTGGCTCTACTCAGAGGAGACACAATGGGGAAACGAACTTCCAACTTCTGGCTCTGTAGGCAGATAACTAAACCACTGAGCTATCCAGTTTCTTTTAGTAGCCCTTTATAAAACCACTAAAAATACCATTAAGAGGTGAACTTTCATTAGACTCAACATTAGTAGCAGGGGAGGGGAAACAAAAATAATCCTGGCTAAATAACTGAAGCCACTGGATTTGAAGTTAAACTAATCTTCCAAGGAGAAGACTACATGCTTGAATTGTGATATTATCTACCTGAAGGGAGAGAGGATCGATTTCTTTCTCCATCTCTGCAGACAAAAGTCTGCCAGGCACTCAGTGAATTCTCCATTGCTTTTTATCAAATACCCCCAACTCCTTATCTAAATGCTGTTTTCTAGTGTAAATGTTGGCTGACAAAGGACAAACAAAAGGAAAAGTTTTAGAAATCTGTATGTTTCTTATGAGGCAGGAAGTTGGGGGCTACTGCAGCTTGTCCCATGCCACAGCCCATGAACAGAATCTGTCTAGATGGCCAGATGCTACACAATGCACATCAGACCAGAGAGATTGAGAGAGAGGATGAGAGAGCCTCAGATTCTCAGCCTTGGGGTGTGTGTGAACCCATTGCCAAACATATTTGCAGATGTCTTAATCTCAGTCAGCAGTAGCCAAGACATGGCTCTAACATTAACTGGCTACTAGGTACAAGCTAAGTTTGCTTCTGGGGAAATTTTACTGGCAAATACTGTAAAGGGAAGGGCTGCTTTCGTGCCTGAGTAACCTGGCAGCCAAGCCCAACTTCATTTGGTTTGCAAAGGGCTGCATCTCATGTTAAAACTCAACCCCTTGGCAAGAGATTGATCATATGGTGCTGGACAAGGCAGCATAAGATGGATGCTGTTTTTTTGTTTCGGGCTACCTTTTGAGGCTTTACTAGATAACAAAGAATGTGAAGTTAGTTTCCTCTTTTTAATGTTGTGCTTGTTTCATATGCTTTATGTACAGTGGACCCCTGACTTACAGACGGCTTGACTTACAGACTTTTTGAGTTACAGACTTCTCTGGCCACAAAATTTAGGTTTGACTTGCAGACTGAGATTTGACTTACAGACCAGAAAAAAACCAAAATGGAACAAAAACGGCCTGTTACGGGATTAATCGGTTTTCAATGCACTGTAGGTCAATGGAGACTTGACTTACAGACTTTTTGACTTGAGAACCGCCTTCCAATACGGATTAAGTTCTCAAGTCAAGACCCCACTGTATTCCCAGGGACAGCAGATCCTGTCTGCAGTTGTGCTACAAGAAGTGATTGCATAATGTTTAAGTTAATAAAAGCCTGTAGTAACAAAAAGGTATTCTACCAGACATTTATTGAGAAATAAATTAAGCTAGAAACTGGCCTAAGACCCCAGAATCTATAATCCCTATACTCAGTTTTCATTCATCACAATCCACACATAGATGGACTGCTTTAAACAAATAAAGAGTCTACACTAGAGAGGGGAAAGTGTTAAAGCTTGAAAAAGTGTTACTTTTATGGCCTACAACTCCCAGAATTCCCCCAACCAGCTGGGAGATTCTGGGAATTGCAGTCTGCAAAGATGCAAAATTCCCAAGCTGTAGGAAGTATGGGGGAAAAAACACAAGAATATAAAGGCTGAGGGGGTGGGTGGGCTGGCTGGTTTAGAGAGAAAATCACAGATAAATGGCAACTGTGATTGTTTGCTGCTGAGCACACACACACAGACACCACTAGCCACATGGGGAATTTGTGTTATTGTCCCTTTGACAGCATCCTTCTATAAGCTTTGACAGAGGTATGTAAGCACTTTTAGCCTTTTGTTTCCAATCATGGGGCATTCTTGGCAAAGATACTGGAGTGGCATTGTCATCTCATGAGAAGAGAAGACTCCTTGGAAAAGTCCTTGATGTTAGGAAAGTGTGAGCACAAGAGGAGAAGGGGACGACTGTTACATACAGCACTGATGTTACCTGTCTGTCATGGGTTTGGAGGGAAAGTTCCATCCTATGGGGAGTGGAAGGCGGGACATCAGGAGGAGGGGCTGTACTGTATATATATGTGGAGTTTGTGAGAAGAAGCTGGAGAAGAGCTGAGAGAAGAAGCTTGAGTGGGAGTCTGTGTGTCAGACAGGGTACTACTGTGTGTCAGTCAGTACCAACCTGATAGGTTCAGGTGTCTGTAGGGTAGCCAGAACTGATAGGTTCAGGGTCTGTGCTTTAGTTAAATGCGTTCTGTGTGAACCAAACTAGTGTATGTATGATTGAGACTAAGCCACGTTACTGTATCTTATTCATTTGATCATTTTATTTTCCCTGTGTGTTATGTAAATAAACCTTGTTCTTTTATTTGTTAAAAATCCATCCCTGGTCTGTGTGACTTCTTATAGGGAATGGTTGGTGGCAGCTTAGTGAAACTGTGGCATATCCCAGTAGGTCTGGGTTTGTCACATTGATTGGTGTCCAGCGTGTGGGATACGACTGGTCCAGTTGTCCAGTGGTCCAGCAAAGCCTTGGCAAGTGTGCCCAGAGCAAGGGGGGTCTAGTCAGGGACAATCTGAGGGCGCGTAGGTAATCTTCTAGGCGTACCTCATGGGGAGGTGCGCTAGTGGAAGAACGTGCCAACTGGGGAGACTAGATTAGGGAGCTCTGAGGCAACCTGTTTTGGCGGGAAAAAGCTGAGGCAAAACTGTGTAAAGTAGCAGTGATCTAGCTTGTCTGCTGAGAGGCCTAGCAGAGGGGGGTAGACTCCGGCTGGCAACAGTTGCAAGTTAGTGCTGAAGAACAGCAGCAATCTATAGAAAGCTGGTTCTGGGGAAAAAAAAAAAAGAAAAAAAGTGGTCGCTTTATTTTGAGGCTTGACTTTTGAAAGCAGCCTGTTCTGGGGGGGGGGGATTATGCCCTTGACTCGAAGCCAAATGGCAGAAATGGGTGAAGTGAAAGACCCCCAGGTAGACCAAGGTTCTGAGGATGAATTTGGCTCAGTGCAGGGTGACAGCACGGGAGAACAGAACCCAGAACTCAGAAAATTGCTCATAGCCCAACAGCATGAACTGAGGGTGAGGGAAATGGAGGAAAAGGAAAGGGAGAGGCAGAGACAATTTGAATTAGAGAGAGAGAGAATGGAAAGAGAAGAAAGAATGGCGTTGGAGAGAGAGAGGATGGCCTTTGAGTTACGAAAATTGGAAATGATGAACCAGAACAATAATAACAATAGAGATTCTGAGGGGGGCCAATTGTCTAAGACTGACCTGAAGAAATTCCCTGTATACCACAAGGGAGATTGCCCTGAGGTGTTCTTTTCCCTAGTGGAAAGAGCGTTTGTGGACTTCTCAGTAAGGGAAACTGAGAAGATGACCATCATGCGATCTTTAATCAGTGGCAGCCTGGCAGAAGTCTATGCAGAGATGCCAGAGGAGCTGTTAAAAGATTTTGCAGAGTTTAAAAAACTGGTGTTTGCCAGACATGGGATAAATGCGGAACAGCTGAGGCAAAGATTCAGGTCCCTCACAAAGAAACCAGAGCAGACTTTTACCCAAGTGGGGGCCCAACTGGTGAGGCTGTTAGAGAAATGGCTATCTCAGGAGGGAACAGAGACCTTCCAGCAGCTCAAAGACTTGATAGCGCTGGAACAGTTCTATTCAGTCCTGCATGGGGAACTGAAGTTCCAGGTGAGGGAAAGGAAACCGAAATCTGTGGCCGAAGCAGCAGAGATCGCAGATTTTATTTATCAAATAAGAAAACCCTTAGGTGATGAGGGGAAATCGATAGGTAAACCGAAAGAAACCTACAGCAAGTACTCTCAGGGACCAGGGAGAAACCAGCAAGGGGGAGGGACCCATGGTGAAGGGAAGCCCTCAGACATGAAACCAAGACCTCAGATTTTGGAGGGAAAACCAAAACCAGATGAGAAAGACTCCAAATACAGCAGAAAATGTTATTTCTGTCAAGGAAAGGGCCATCTAATCTCAGAGTGTGAGAAATTAAAGCAGCTAAAAGGAATTGTGCCTCATGATTCGAGTGGAACCAAGCCAAAAGCTGTGTTCTGTGTCCAGAAAGAGCAAAGCTCCTTGTCACTGAGGGAGCCTGTTGCCATGGCTACTCAATCTGGAACAGTTACATCTGCTGATCAGGCTGAGGAAAATGGTCCTCTTGTGGAGGTCAGGCGCTGCTTACTTGTGAGAACAGATTCACAGTTGTTTGAAACAGCAGGGGTGGACGTAGGAATACTTGACCATCAGTATCGGGGGTTAAAGGATACTTGTTCCCAGGTGACCCTGGGCCATCCAGATATTATTCCTAGGGAGTATATAATCCCAAATGAGAGCATAAAGGTGGCAGGGATTGAGGGGCAGGTGATCTCACTGCCAGTAGCGGAGATACCTGTGAACTTTCAAGGCTGGAGGGGAGTTTGGCGGCTAGCGATTTCATCGACTCTGCCAGCAGCCGTGCTCGTGGGAAATGACCTGGCTGAACATGTGAAACGGGTGCTAGTGATTACACGTTCACAAGCCACCACGGGGACAGTTCAAGGGGGTACTGATGAGCCCGAGACGGAAGCAGAGGGGAGTGCCGAAGCTGTGGTGGAAACCTTAACCACAGACAGCAGATTTGGCCAAGAGCAAAAGGCAGACGCCACTCTCCAAAAGTGTTTTGAACAGGTGACAGACGCCCAGCTAACACCTGAAACCCCAGTGAGATTTCTAGAGAAAAAGGGGATTTTATATAGAGAGACCCTGAGGAATATCTCAAAAGGGGGAGATGGGATCAGAAGTCAGCTAGTGGTACCTGAAAAGTATCGCCCCATGATCTTACAAAGGGGGCACTCTGACATGTTTGCTGCGCACTTAGGGGTGAACAAGACACAGCAGAGAATCACACAGAATTTTTACTGGCCTGACATAGGGAAGCAGATCAGGGAGTTCTGTAAAAAATGTGATGTGTGTCAGCGGCAGGGGAATAATCGTGACAGGACCAAAGCAAAGTTGTGCCCTTTGCCTGTGATTGACACTCCGTTCAAATGCATAGGGGTGGATATTGTGGGACCTTTGCCCAAGGCCACAAAGAGGGGGAACAGGTTCATTCTCACCATTGTGGACCATGCCACGAGGTACCCTGAAGCCATACCCTTGACTAACAGTGAAACTAACACAGTGGCAGATGCCTTGGTGGGGTATATGTCCAGGATGGGATTTGCCTCAGAAATAATCACAGATTTGGGCGCATCGTTTACATCGAAGCTCATGAAACGGTTATGGCAAATCTGTGGAATTAAACACAAGGAAACCACTGCCTATCACCCTGAAAGTAATGGGTTAACGGAGAAGTTCAATGGGACTCTGATGCGCATGATTAGGGCTTACTTGGCAGAGAATCCAAACAATTGGGACCAGAAGCTGCAATCCCTTTTGTTTGCTTATCGATCAGTGCCACAAGCCAGTACCGGGTTCAGTCCGTTTGAACTTTTGTTTGGGAGAAGGGTGAAAGGGCCCCTTGATTTGATCAAACAAAATTGGGAGCAGATCACCCAGGATGACCCACAAGACGTTGTGACATATATAGACTCTTTAAGGAATGACCTAAAGAGAAACCTAGAGCTAGCAGCAGAGACCCTGCAAGCTCAAAAGGTCAGAAAGAAAGCTTGGGATGACCAGGAAGGCAGGGAGAGGCACTTTAACCCAGGGGAGGAAGTGCTTTGGCCTAGGCCCTGCAAAGAGAACAAACTGCAGCTGGGTAGCCCAGAAATAAAAGACTTGGGTCACATAGTAGGGGGAGGAGTGATCAAACCCCTAGAGGCCAAGATAGAAGCAGTTTGGGATTGGCCTAGACCCAACACCAAGCAAAAAGTCAAATCATTTCTTGGGTTGGTGGGCTACTACAGAAAGTTCATCCCGAGGTTTAGCGAGATTGCGGCTCCGCTGACCGATCTGACGAGGAAGAAGACTGATGACCGCATCCCGTGGACCAGCGACTGTGAGGAGGCGTTCCAGAGGTTGAAGCAGGCGCTCATCAACTATCCAGTGCTGCGTGCTCCAGACTTCGACCGGGAGTTCATCATCTACACCGATGCGTCTAACAGCGGGGTAGGAGCAGTTCTTTGCCAGGAGGATGAAAATGGTGACCAGCATCCAGTGTCCTACCTGAGTAGGAAACTCCAGAAAGGTGAGAGACATTTGGCAACCGTGGAGAAGGAGTGCCTGGCCATAGTCTACGCGATCCAGAAGGCCAAGCCTTACATCTGGGGAAGACATTTTATTCTGTGCACTGACCATTCACCACTGCAATGGTTAAAAACAATGAAAACCCACAATAGTAAACTTATGAGGTGGGCTTTAAACCTGCAGGACTATGACTTTGAAGTGAAGGTGGTCAGAGGGTCAGTGAACTGTGTTGCTGACGCCTTGTCAAGAAGACCCGAAGAATGAAGACGGCGAAGGAACATGGACTATGTATATATTTTGGTGACCAAAGGTTAAATGTACTTGTTTATTAAACATGCTTGATTTGTATGAATAAAGGTAACTTGATGTATTGTAAATGGTAAATGTTTAACTTAGAGTGTAAGTAGAAGTAAGTATGATATTGTATGTATAACTGTTTTTGTGTGTTTTAACCAGGTTGTTTTTTGGTGAAAAGCACCTTAGCTTTCCCCCTACAAAACAACTTATAAAGAGGGGAGGTGTTACATACAGCACTGATGTTACCTGTCTGTCATGGGTTTGGAGGGAAAGTTCCATCCTATGGGGAGTGGAAGGCGGGACATCAGGAGGAGGGGCTGTACTGTATATATATGTGGAGTTTGTGAGAAGAAGCTGGAGAAGAGCTGAGAGAAGAAGCTTGAGTGGGAGTCTGTGTGTCAGACAGGGTACTACTGTGTGTCAGTCAGTACCAACCTGATAGGTTCAGGTGTCTGTAGGGTAGCCAGAACTGATAGGTTCAGGGTCTGTGCTTTAGTTAAATGCGTTCTGTGTGAACCAAACTAGTGTATGTATGATTGAGACTAAGCCACGTTACTGTATCTTATTCATTTGATCATTTTATTTTCCCTGTGTGTTATGTAAATAAACCTTGTTCTTTTATTTGTTAAAAATCCATCCCTGGTCTGTGTGACTTCTTATAGGGAATGGTTGGTGGCAGCTTAGTGAAACTGTGGCATACCCCAGTAGGTCTGGCAAAGATACTGGAGTGGCATTGTCATCTCATGAGAAGAGAAGACTCCTTGGAAAAGTCCTTGATGTTAGGAAAGTGTGAGCACAAGAGGAGAAGGGGACGACAGAGAACGAGATGGTTGGATAGTGTCATTGAAGCTACCAACATGAATTTGACACAACTTTGGGAAGTTGAAGATAGAAGGGCCTGGCATGCTCTGGTCCATGGGGTCACAAAGAGTCAGACATGACTAAATGACTAAACGAATGTAAGCACTTGCTTCCGTGACAGAGGTGTAACTTGAGAAGGTCGTTTGTTTTTCATGGCAAAGAAATTTAAAAGAAAATTATACTTTTCATATATGGTGACATTGTCTCTTCAAGGCAAATCACAACAAACCAGTAAGAGAGAGAGAGAGAGTTCTCAGCCTGAGAAAAATTACTGCGGTTTAAAAGGAAGCTTGAGGCAGGAGCCTTATTTGTTCCCCAAACTTAAAACTTCCTGTCTCAGAGGCATTCTTGACTGTATGCCATTTACTTAGCTTGACAGGTGATTGTGAGATCTGCATGGCCTCTCTTTGGCAAGGAGTAGGAGGTTTTGTTATTTAATGCCCTAGAATTTTTGTGTGCTGGTCTTCCATGCAATTCAACCATATTATCCTATACTGTGGGTTCAAACATACCTCATATAGGTTTTGTTCAGGCTTTCTGCTTAGAGCCCTGCCTTGCCAACGAGATCCAGTGTGTTCAGAGAGAGCCTGTCTCATGCTTCACAGGAAGGGCATTGTTTACAGTTGGATGGGCATCTCCTTGAGGCCTGCCTCTCTCCAATGCATAGGTTGCTGGGATAACAGCAGCCACAAAGAGACCCCTTGTTCACTCAGGAAATTATCATCCTAGCAGCTAGAGAAAGGATGTGGACCAGTAACCAGAGTGATAGAGTTTCAAGGCTTGAGATCAAAGCCCCTTCAGAGGCCCTCCACTAATCTGCTTTTCTGGAGCCCTTAATAAGAGAAAATACCCTATAATCATTTCCCTTCAGATCCCCCTCTAACTAACACAGTGAGCTATAGGTTTATTTTGGAATAACTGTGCAAGATGGAAAAGTGACTAGGTTTGAAATATCTCAGAGCAGCTGTGCTGAATATTGTTGTTCAGTAGTAGTAATAATTGTCAAGTAGTAATTGTCACATAGTAATAATTGTCAAGGGGAACCTTTACCTTTTTAGTAGTAATAGTAGCAGTAATGATGTGTCGTGTTAAGAAGGACTGTGTGTTGTCTTCTAATATACAGAATGAGAATTTGAATATTTAAACCTAGCATACCTGGAAACTTGCATTTTGGGAGAGAGAACCTTAGTGAACTGGGTATTACAGGGAGCTTTAGAAAGGTACACTGGCCTAAATCCTTTTAGGGATATATGTCGATGTAACTTCAGTTGCATAAATTATAGTGGCCAATTGGCTGATGTTTGCCAGAGGATTGGAAAAGATCAGTCTACATCCCAATCCCAAAGAAAGGCAGTGCCAAAGAATGCTGCAACTACCGTACAATTGCACTCATTTCACACGCTAGCAAGGTTATGCTCAAAATCCTACAAGGTAGCCTTCAGCAGTATGTGGACCAAGAACTCCCAGAAGTACAAGCTGGATTCCGAAGAGGCAGAGGAACTGGAGACCAAATTGCTAACATGCGCTGGATTATGGAGAAAGCCAGAGAGTTCCAGAAAAATATCTACTTCTGCTTCATTGACTATGCGAAAGCCTTTGACTGTGTGGACCACAGCAAACTATGGCAAGTTCTTAAAGAAATGGGAGTGCCTGACCACTTTATCTCTCTCCTGAGAAACCTATATGTGGGACAGGAAGCAACAGTTAGAACTGGTCATGGAACAACTGAGTGGTTCAAAATTGGGAAAGGAGTACGGCAAGGCTGTATATTGTCCCCCAGCTTATTTAACTTATATGCAGAATACATCATGCGGAAGGCTGGACTGGAAGAAACCCAAGCCGGAATTAAGATTGCCGGAAGAAATATCAACAACCTCCGATATGCAGATGATACCACTCTGATGGCAGAAAGTGAGGAGGAATTAAAGAACCTTGTAATGAGAGTGAAAGAGGAGAGTGCAAAAAACGGTCTGAAACTCAACATAAAAAAAAACTAAGATCATGGCCACTGGTCCCATCACCTCCTGGGAAACAGAAGGGGAAGATATGGAGGCAGTGTCAAATTTTATCTTCCTGGGCTCCATGATCACTGCAGATGGAGACAGCAGCCCTGAAATTAAAAGACGCCTTCTTCTTGGGAGGAAAGCGATGACAAACCTCAACTGCATCTTAAAAAGCAGAGACATCACCTTGCCAACAAAAGTCCGAATAGTCAAAGCTATGGTTTTTCCTGTCGTGATGTATGGAAGTGAGAGCTGGACCATAAAGAAAGCAGACCGCCAAAGAATTGATGCCTTTGAATTGTGGTGCTGGAGGAGGCTCTTGAGAATCCCCTGGACTGCAAGGAGAACAAACCTATCAGTTCTAAAGGAAATCAACCCGGAGTGCTCACTGGAAGGACAGATCCTGAAGCTGAGGCTCCAGTACTTTGGCCATCTCATGAGAAAAAAAGAGTCCTTGGAAAAAACCTTGATGTTAGGAAGGTGTGACGGCAAGAGGAGAAGGGGACGACCGAGGATGAGATGGCTGGACAGTGTCATCAAAGCAAGCAACATGAATTTGACACAACTCCGGGAGGCAGTAGAAGACAGGAGGGCCTGGCATGCTCTGGTCCATGGGGTCACGAAGAGTCGGACACGACTAAACAACTAAACACACACACACAATTGGCTGTAATTAATAATTTGCCACTTGCATTCCTTGTTGTGTGGCTTGGTGAGTGGTGAGGAATGTGAGCATCAATTGGTCTACACAATGACGCTTACACTAACATAAATCCTGATAGGATTTTGGCCAGTATCTCTGCATATCCATCTATAGCATTCAGGAACTGCTTTTCTATTAGAAGCATTCAAAACAGTACACAGTGTAAAACATAGATAAGCATTCTAGGATAAACTGTGTTAATAAACCAGTTCAGAAACTACAGTATAATCATAACTGTGTTATACATAGCAGTCTTCCAAATTTAAGCCCCCAAGATCAATGTAGAGGGCCTTCCACTGAAGGTGGATGCACAGTTCTTTATAAAATGGGCAATATAAAATCAATTAATCTCTTTTTGGAGCAGGTGCCATTATAAAGAAGGCCATGCCTCTTATTTTCAGATGATCATATCATTAAAAGGAACTCTCTAACAGATTGCAAAGAACTATGAAACAATGTGTATGTCTAATGGTTGTTCTGGGTTTTTCGGGCTCTTTGGCCGAAAAACCTGTGCTCTGGTGTAGCTGGCACTCCCAAGCCAACTACACCAGAGCACAGGTTGCTGTCCTCTGAAGATGCCGGCCACAGAGACTGGCGAAACGTTAGGAAGAACAACCTTCAGAACACGGCCAAAAAGCCCGAAAAACCCAGAACAACCATTAGATCCCGGCCGTGAAAGCTTTCGCAAATATAATGTGTATGTCTGCCAGTGGCAGCATCCAATTCCCTGAAATTTCACTTCAAAAACTTAATGTCACAGGGTCAGGGGTAGAACCGCTTATGTGTCACCGCCGCCGTCACCAGGTCTTCTGGCTGCAGCCTGGGCTGTGCAAGAAGAAGGCTGACAAGTCTAGACACTGGTGCTACACTCCAAATGTACAACAGCTTCAAGTGAAGGTACCCCGCAGCTCTCCTGCAGTCTCCTCCCCTCTGCTCGTTGTTTTTTTGGTGCACTAACGTTGTGTCAGGACAACACACACATAAAATGCCTTCATGTTGATCCAGTTAGCCCTGGAGCCAGCTGGAAACGGGTGCCCCAGGCTGAACTCTACACACAAATTTTGTCCTCCTCCAGCAACAAATTTAACCTGCAGAAGGATAGTAATATCTGCATGACAAAGATATAGAAAGTGATAAATCTTTAGGCTCAAAATTTAAAGGCATAAATTAGACATTGACAATCTAAATTGAGTCTGGAATTTTCTCAATTGCCAATGCAGCTGAGCTAAAATTGGCCCAGTTTGCTTTGCTTCTTGAAGAAGATTTTCCCATTTAATCTTCAAAGACAATCTCATATATAACATCTTGCAGGAAATTGCTACTGCATCATGGATGCTGGTGGCTAGGTTTGCTTGCAGATAGGGTTGAAGCTGACAACATTGCCCCCATAGCTGCTACCCATTCAGCACTCTCAAAACCCAAAACCAAGTTCAGGGTATTCCTCAGGTCACAGACTCACTCTTTGAAAGAGTGTGCAAGAATTTGCAATTATTTATAGAACACACAAGATCACTATCCCTATAACTCTCAATATAGTCCACCCAGCGTGTCCAGGATAGCTCTTATGTAGCTACTTGTGCAGATAAGTACCTTTAGAATGTCAAGATATTGGTCTTCTAGCCAATCAACATCCTGCTCTTCTGGCCAATGCCCTTTACATATTAATATATATTATTCCAAGCTTGTGTCATTTGCTCTCATTACCACAGCTGATAAACTTACTGTACATGTTTCAATTGACTTAGTCCAGAGGCAGCCTGGGCAATTATGAGGGCCATTTTTCTGCACAGGTTGCCCAAAATGTGAAAAACCAAAATCAACTGTATCTAAAAGTCCACTTTTGGTTCTGAAAATGGCAATTTAAAAAAAATGTAAGCACTGCAAAGGGGCCTGGGATCTATATACAGTAATATGTAATATGAATTGCTGCTTCTACAGGCTTCCATGAGTAGCATTTCACCATTTTGGAAAGGGGATAGAGGGTGGTTCCAGTATCAAATGGGTCATAAAACTGCCTTTGAGCATGATAAATTAAGCCGGTTATCCAAGATGCAGAACCTATTTTGGTAATAGGATAGAGCACCTTGGATAGGTCATATATAGATCAGACCAAAACTCAGGGCAGATTCACTGCCCCCCCTCCAAACTGGAGATACCAACTTCCACTGAATGGGGGAGTTTGATGCAGCGGGAGTGGGGTACAGAAAGAACCGTGTGGGATGTCAGGCTACAGTTCATTCATCCTCATCTATTCCACTGTGGCACTCAAACATTTTGTTCCAGGAGGCATGTAAATTTTGGGGGAAAGGGAGAAAAAGGAGCTTTATGTCATCAAAACATTGATGATTCCTTCTGCCCAAATTCCAGATGATAATTTGGATGTGATGTTACATCGAAAAGCAAACAAGGCACTTTTCAGAACTGTTTTAAGGCCTAGAGAGTCATGGGGCCCAAATATTTATTGGAGATCCCTCTCTGCTATCTTCTCTTTTTGGAGTATGCTTCTTCCAGTGTTGGTGTTGAGGTAGTCATGTATAAACACCACCAAAAAAGAGGAGGACATGCATGACTATCTGTCTAGATGGGCGGGGTATAAATCTAATAAGATAAAATAAATACATAAAATAAATCATGAAAAGTGAAGACAGTAGAGGATACCAGTTTGCATAAGCCTGCATGTGCTAATTTCTATACACAGATGCAAAACAAGATTTTTACAAATTTAAATCATTCGCTTGGTGGGGAAGACAGTAAGCAGGTGCGTTGTGTGTTGCTGAGCTGACAATCCTTGCACTCACTTTGACTAGGTCCTCAGTCTCCCTCCTTATGTTTCCTTGGCTGAAATCATGGGTGTGGTTGTGTAGTGTAAAGTTACACCCATAGAAATTTTTCAGGCATTATGCCCAAGCAACAAAGATTGTGCAATTCGTTGTGTGGTTACTGCCATGACTGTTGCACAGCATGTATGCAGCTTTGTGAACAACACTTTCACCATGCTGTGATTTTCACTACTGTTTCCACAGCTTCATGTTGCACCCGCAGAAATGCACAAAAGGATTCAAGGCAAAATGTTTAAATTGTACTTGGGCAAGGATTGTCCTCTGAAACTATTACAATGGAGAACCACCCTCTCTAAAAGATGACATGTGGCCATCCTGTGCTTTCTCTATGTGTGGATCCCAATGACAAGTGATCCTGTTGCCCCTCCTTGATCTCCTCTTGCTGCACATTGCATCAGAACTTGCTAAAACATTTGGTGTGATTAATATAACAATTAACACAGCCCTAAGTCTTCTCAAGCATCATTGCTACTAATTCTCAGTGTATATGTTTAAGATTACTGTACATTTACAAATATCTTCCCATTTGGTTATGTCTTATTAGGTAGTCAACAGTTTTCTTGGAAGGGCAATGGACAATGGTGTAATCTATTGATTCAGTTGTTTGGTTTCTGTCATTTTTTTGTTTCTGTCATTCTAGTAATGGATTTGCTTTGGTTCCTTACAACTCATCAGATCTTAAAACACAGCTGAACTTTCTTTGAGGCATAAAGTTTTCCTTTGCTGCTCATTTTATCTGTGCCACAAGACCATTTATTTTTGCAGTCATGGCTTGCATTTACAGCATGTTAATGCAGATTTTTTGACATACACCAGAAATTTAACGTGAATTTTTCCCCTCCCCAAAGAACAGGAGGATTGGAGAAAATTAGATTCTAGAGAACATGGCTGCTGTTTTAAGTCTTGGTGAATGTTCAGGTTTGTTTTGATAGGGATCTGTACAATAGTTACTCCTCAATCTTAAATTTTTGTATCACACCATCCACAAAGCACAGCATATATCTCCTGACTGTTTAACAGCGTTGGTTGTTAAACAGTTCATATTGGCCTCAGTGTCCCGTCTGACTCCCTGGAGAAGCCACAATGTTTGCAGAAAGGGTGGTATTGCCATAGGTGACGTCAATAAACTGAAAGTCCTTGACCTGCTACATGCCTGCTAGAGAACTCTAGTGCCAGCAGCTGGCAAAGAACAGAATAAATGTGGATCAGCAGCCATAGGCACTACCATACATGTATGGGCGTGCAGGGTGCCACGTGCTTGCTGCTTGTAGTCCTGATGAGACTTTTTTTTCAAAGTGATGAAAAAGGTAACAAAATACACATACCCTTGCACACATATTTTTAATAACAACCCAAAATGTAGATTATTTTAAAAAAAATGAAAAAACCTACAACCAAAAAAAAGGACCCTGTCTATCATTGGTAACTCAAAGAAGAGGTATTCCCCTTGCTTCGTGATAATAGCAGTCCAGTGTTCAGTTGTGTAGTGGAGCCAGGAATCACAAAATTAAAGCTTAAGGAATTTTTGATTAGCATAGAATATGACATCATATACCACCCGCTTTTTGGCTTCCCTGAGCTTAGCTACAGTTTTTTGAGTAGCTGGGTACATTTGGGGAAAGCTGGCTATCCTTGTCATCATGCATGGTTTGAGGGCAGTTTGGTTTTGGATGGGTAATTAACAGCCATTAACTTCACAGAAGACCTGCTCCTGGTAAAAACCCAAACTCATTTGCTAATTTGTTATTGATATAAACTGATCCAGTTGCCTGTACTTTTGGGCTATGGCAACTGTCACAATTGGTGCCTGCATTTCAAGATGCATCACTGCATCATTGCCTGGGAGATTCTTTTTTAAATATCCAGGTTGCTGAGTACACAATTATTGCAACAGATGGACTGCTAGGTATATAGTTCTGATTAATTTTCACAATTTTGAATTAGCAGAACCCTTGAAACTCTGGCCCTACTGACTCAAACTACCCCTTCCTATGGACTCTTTGGGCCCTGGGGTTTATTCAGATCTTCCATAGAGTATAATCACAATGCTTCTTCTGTTTTCCAGTTTACCAAAATGGGACAGGAAAAACAACAGCAAGACAGCCTATGGGTCTATTAAATGTGATAAAAAGCTTACGGGTTTTGGGAAATCAACTATCTGCCTCATCTAGCCTTCTCATATACAGATGTGTGTTTCTACAGCAAGAAAGGGCAAACTTTCAGGCCTGCAGAATCCCCTCTGCTGTTGTTGTTAAAATGCTTGCTGACTCCCTGCAAAACATTTAGGGCTCTGCCAGGTTGTTCCAACTGACCTCTCTTTAATGGCACTAATATTACAAACCGTGGCTGCAAGGCCACTGCCAAAAAGAGAATCTAGTCTTGCCTGTGGATTTGGGGGAATGGCTTCAGAGGAAGGAATCCCTGTCTTACTAACCAGAAGAGTTTTGTGATCAGGGCTGCAGAACTAGGCAACACCAAAATTTGTTCCCCAGCCCCATATTGGCACCCTTCATTAATCCCCACCATATTACCTCCACATTCTTCACTCGCTGTACTTGATGGCACAGATGTGGGCCAGCCTATTCCTTCCCTTGTTCTAATGACTAATTGCCCAGCACTGGCCTTGGATGGTTACCACGGCAACATGAAATCATCATTGCATTGGGGCAATCCAAAGAAACAATATGAAGAAATGAAAAAATGTTTGCCATCAAAAACAACCACCTTCTTCACTCAAACCATCTTCTTACCCCCAGGTTCTACCTCTTGTGGTCTGGAGACGGACTTTGTGAAGTGTTAAGCGAGCTGTAAGTTCTAGAAGAAAGATTTAATCATTGTTCAGGTGAATGAGGGTAGAATGGTAGAGTGTGTTGAGCGTCCTTTGAGACTTCCCTGCTCAGCATGCCAAGGTCAGGGACTGAGGGTGCATGCAAACTGGAGTTGTCTCTCCTTCACCAGGTTAGTATTGTGAAGGTGCATATCAATGGCTGAAATCCTGTTGCTTAGTGTAGTAAGTCACAACTAGAGTACCCCCATTGAATCAGTGGGGAAATCTGACCCAATGAGCCTACTCTAATGTGACTTACTGAATAAAGAAACATGATGTTAGTGTGCATTATTTGCTGGCTAGGATATTCATATTCATATACAAATATTCCTGCACAACTGGACTTAACAAGGGGCTGGCCCCTGGGGCCAGACCATCTACTCAGAAGTCCAGCAGCAGCAACAACACCATTCATCCTTCCAATCACTCCCAGAGTGCTGCTCTCTTCCCACTCAGCTAACCACTCCAGACAGGGGGAGGGAGGAAGAGAGCGGCACTCCGGGAGTGACTGGAAGGATGAGTGAGGCCAGTGCCACCAGACTCATGAGTGGACGGTCTGGCCCCAGGGGCTGGACCCTCATTAAGTCCAGCTGCATGGGGATATTTGTACAGTATACAAATACAAATACCCCCATCTCTATTTGCTGCTATTTGTCAGACATAAAAATGAACATTGAACCATGAAATTAGGAAACTGTATTCATATTTAACACATACATTTATAAAATTAGCTAACAAAAATGTTAGTGCGCTCAGATTTGCCAAGCACTTGATACTTCATTAATTGAAATAATAATTGAAGTCTTAATTTGTTCAGCAAAGCTTGTGGTTCTTCAAATATGCACTGGGCTTGGCTGACTTTATCATATGAAGCTAGCCATTGTTCTGCCTTATGTAACAGCAGAAGTGAACCTTTGCAAGCCGCTTGTGGCCCAGTTTCTGTTTTGGTTAGCAGGTTCAAGGTGATTTGCCTTGCATTTTGCTCCATTTACCTTACCAAAACAAATTGAGCCAGGCAGCAGATTGTTTACAAACTCAGTTGGATGAGGATTTAGCAATGAGTGACTTGACTGGTCAGCAAAATTGCACATTGGCCTACTTCTGAATTTTAGAGTATTTGTCATGGTGAGAGATTACAGCAAGATGGATGAGAGAGAAATTAGTTTCACAGGCTTTTCACTTAGCTCACTTACTGTAAGGGGGATTATGTGTTTAAATACCCAGTGGGGACTGACTTTATGCCAGATTGCCAGGTAGGCTCACCCTGTTCACAGCACTCACTCAAATGCGGCACTCTGTCAAAATGCCAAGGAACAAGAATTTCTGTATGAGGTGGGCCATATGGCCTGCTATGAAGCTCAGGAGATTTTGGCACAAGAGGAGAGGGCATCCACCAGGGAGTGGGAGGTACAGTGCAAGCCAGACCCTATTCTTGCATCGTGGCACAGGACAGAAATAAAAAAGATTCCACTGCCTAATCCAATAAAATCTTCTAACAGAAGTGACACATGTCTTTATGTTGGTGAAATGCTTTCAGAAATCAGAGAAATCAAGCTACTTTTTCTGCCTGCACCCCACCCCACAGAGGAGTCCTAAGGAAGAAGCTGGATTTATAGGACAAGAAAGACAAAAGTTATAGGAGTCCCTTTGTTTGGAGGCTACAGTTTCTGGATGCAGAAATGAAATGCTGAATAGGCTGTGTTAAAAGGAGACATGAATTTCAGGGGGATGAAGCATAAAGAAAGTAATAACACACCTACATCTAGAGGTTGGAAACATTAGCAGAAGTAGCCAACATATTAGTATTAGACATTATGTTGACTGTTTATAATGCATTGCTATTAGCATTAGTGCAGGGTTTGGAAGTGATGTGTTACTAATGTGTTATTTGTCAATTATAATTATAATTTTTTAAAAGAAAATTTAACAAATAGAAGAGTGGTCCACAGCACTCCTTTAAAAAAATTGCAAAGTAATGAGTAAACTCAATGTGCCCACACTTTCACCTTAATATTAATATACAAAGAAAGGACACGTTATTCTCTCATTAAGCTGAAAAGTGACATGTTCTCCTAACATTATTTTTACTTCTAAACTCTATCTACATGAATTGTGAGCAAAAGGGATATTGTAGAGTACTAATAAACAACAGTTCCTTGTGGATTATCTATTAACCGTTGACTGTTAGTATTTTTTGCTTAAAAATATGCCAGACTAAGTAGACCTGGAGGTGATCTAGAAAAAGACTGTTTATTCTATGTTCTTAAGTGGTGTGTCCCTGTTGGTTCTGCTGGACCTCTCAGGCTTTCAATACCATCAACCATGATATCCTTCTGGGCTGTCTCTCTGAGATGGGACCTGGAGGCATTGTTTTGCAGTGGCTCCAGTCCTTCCTGGTGGGGGGTGGGGGGTGGGGGTGGGGAAGAACCCAACAGGTGGTGCTGGGGGACTCCTGTTGAACACCCTGGCCGTTGGCCTGTGGTGTTCCTCAGGGATCTGTTTTGTCCCCTATGCTATTTAACATCTACACGAAACCACTGGGAGAGGTTGTCCAGAGTTTTGGGGTTTGGTGTCACCAGTATGCAGATGACACCCAACTCTTATCTCTCCTTTCTGTCTAAATCCAAGGAAGTTGTGTCAGTTCTAAATCAGTGTTTGGTGTCAGTAATGTATGGATGAGGGTGTATAAACTGAAACTTAATTCAGACAAGACATGGGTGCTCCTGGTCAATTGAAAAGCAGATCATGGAATAGGGTTGCAAACTGTGCTGTGCTGAGGTTACACTCCCTCTGAAAACACAAGTGTGCTGCTTCTGGGGTGCTACCGGATTCATCTCTGAGCCCGAATGCCCAGGTTTCAGCAGTGGCCAGGAGTGCCTTTGCACAGTTTAAACTAGTGTGCCAGCTGTACCCATTTTGTGAGAGGGCTGATCTGGCCCACAGGGAGCCAGGCCGGTCCCATCTTTGCTGTCCTTCCGCAAGCAGATAAAAACCATTATGTTCAGGCAGGCTTTCTCTTAATAACGGGTGGTCTGAGAGGGGTTTTTAACTGAATGGTTATGCTCTGTTGTTTTAAATGTATTTTAATATTGATTTTATTACTTATTTTTTAATGTAACACTTGTTTAATTCCTTTTTCATATGTGTATACCTACTGTTTTTAGCTTTTACAGATAGTCTTTTTAGTGATGTAAGCTGCCTTGGGTTCTTTTAAAGGAGAAAGGTGGGGTAAAAATATTTTAAATAAAATAAACCAACCAACCAACCAACCAACAAATAAATAAAAAAATAAACCATTAAAGAATTGGGCTGTAATCTTGTGGTATTGTTAGAAGAATGCAGTTTCAGACAGGTAGGTTTTGAAGGCCTATTGTAAGGGCCTTGTGTAAAAAAAAAAAAAAGAGGCCGCGATTAAATCTGAGTTCTACCACCATGGAGCTCCTGCTGCGAAGGCCTCAGTCTTGCACCTCCCAGTCTAAATCAATGTTATTAGAAAGCAAATCAGCAGAGCCTCTGAAGAGCTTTGAAAAAGCAGACAGGGCAGTACAGGTGTGATGGGATCAGTCCATTAAGTTATTTAAAATGTATTAGTGAACTACAGAGCTTCTCATACAAGATGTAGTTCTCCCACTGGACTGACAAAAAGTGACCCCTGAGATAATGGTGAGGGAGGGATACAAAAATACAGCAGAGTCTGGGAAAGTCTGGCTGTGGAATTACGAGAAGCATAGTCCAAAAATAACATTTCCAAACTATGAAATACATAATATCGATGTAGAATTTAATTGCTCCATTTGTATTTCAATGTGTAATTCAGTTAATTAAATGTCTAATGTTTCTATGTCACTGTTCTATTATAAAGTCGCTGGTGCCAGACCAGCTATAATTCAGAGGGATGCTGCCTCTAAGCCCGAGCCTTCCACCGGTGTATACTTGTTCGTTGGTTGCCCTGGCTGTCCATCTCATTGTTCCTCATCAGGTCTTTGGTGTCAGCAGAGGAGAAATGGAGAGAACAGGTAACCCACTTTGTAGCACACTGGCCAGAGTCCCTGGTTAAATATATATATAGAAGGGATCAAGGTGTTTTTTTTCCTATGAAGATCCAAGATCTGTGGTCTTTCAAAATAGGTGAGTGAGAACATCTGCTCCTTGACCACATACACAGACTGCCAAGCTCAGTGTTTATGCTAAATTAGGCTGATAAAGCTCTAGTTTTTCTATCTTACTCCGAGGCATTAAAAGGGGCAAAATCCTACTATGACTTAATAAGTCTGTGGTCTTCTCCAGCACGCTTCTCCCCCACCTGCTATGCTCCCAACGTATGTTAACCTGATTGCAAAGTGGATCCTTCTTCTTCTTCTTTTTTCTTTTTACCAGCACCCAGATTGTGTCCCAACCTACCTGTCAGACAGGTGTATCTGGCTGCTCGCCTACTTAGCCTCCAAGTCATTTACGAGAAGGAAGGATGTAAACAGAGAGGAAAGGTCGGGCCCAATGCCAGGAAACAAGGTTGGGAAAAAAGGGTTGAACCACTATGAAGCCTTACGTTTATCCCCCCCCCCGAAAGAAATTGACATACAAAACTTATTTTCCTATCAACAACACCAAGATACATGGGATGGATATAGTCACTGATGGCCAGCCTTCAACCACTTGGCTTTTTGCCAAGGCACGTACCCCCCCACACACACACACACTAGAGATGGCTGTCGAGATTAAAGATGACTGTAGTTGGAATAAGAACAGTTGCCATACATACGTTTTGGAAACAGGTTTTAATTATTAATTTAGAAACAGGCTGTCTGAAAGTATTATAGCAGCACAGAATCTGGATTAATGTAAAGATGAATATGAAAAGAGTTCCTCTGAGAAGAGGAAGAAGGCAAGTAACCAGGTTCCTTCTTAAAGCAGGTATGGAGAAATGCATCCTCCAAATGTTGGACTGTATCTTCCATCCTCCTTCATCACGAGTTATGCTGGCTATGATGGATAGGAGTTGCAGTCCAAAAACATTTCTACAACTAAGTGTTCCCCATTTCACACTATTTGCCCAGCATTTATCTCATTGAACACTGCTGAGTACATGTGACACTGTTATATTTAAATAAATATGCATGGGGCTACACTGTTATTTAAGCATGGGAGTTTTATATGAAGAGTTCTTACATTATTTTCAGTTATACCTTGAAAACAGATTCCTCTTCCAGATTAAGACCTGGAATTTTCCACTCCTCAGGGCATTTGGGATGGTTTCAAATAGAGGAATTTCAGCAGGATGACTCAGAAGGGACTATTGAAATAGGTCTTGTACATGCTTACAGTACGATTGCTGTATTTAGAACCAAGAGGGAACTTCCCACATCCAATTTTTGTGACCCATTCAGTTGGGTCTTTCCGATTTCCCTGGGGCATGTAGTTTGGTTCTGATGCATCAGTCCTTTATATCTGTTTTGAATAGTGTGCATACTTTGTGTAATCCATCTGCTTTCTGATGAGAGCAGACTATGGTCTAATTTAGGATTCAATGGCCCATATCCTGTTATGTAATGTAAGCAAAGTCATTACAGTTTCATTCTATTCCTTACTGGTGAATAAAGAGCCCCTGCTGTGAATCTCCGGCTAAGCCAGTCTGTGCATCCTGAAGAATTGTGGCAGGGGCTCAATTTACCAGTGAGGAATGGATCAAAACATACAGCTCTGCTTACTTTATGCAGCAGGATTTTGGCCACTATAAATGGATAGTCTTGCCATTAACCTGGATTTTCCATATTGTGTTCTTAGTCCTTTCTGTACTGTGTTTCTCTTCCACTACTCTCATAATCCCAATTCATATTAACTCATCTGGATTATCAGAGAACTTCAGAAGTGGTAGCATTTTGTGAGGAACTGGCACACTGTCATGGTAGTTTTTAGACAGTCACAAATGATAACCATTATATCAATGACATCCATTAGGCCAATGTTCGCGTAGATCAATTTTACTTGTTTTGTGCTTACAGAACAGCACAGACTGGGTGGACAGCAACCATGTTGCACATCTCTCAGTGGTTGCTCTTCCAAAGAGATCTTTGGGAAATGGACATTTCTCAGCTGTAAACACAAGCTTTGCACATAAACAGTCCAGAGTTCAGCTTCCTAAGTCTCCAGGTAGGCTGAGAGAGATCCAACTCTTGAATTAATGGAAAGCTGCTGCTAATTTCACAACACTGAGATAGATTGGTGCTGGGTCTGATTTAGTACAAAGCAAGTTCCAATTCTTCTTGCTGTGTTTCCATGTCTGCAGTAGAAATGGTTTGTTCTTCAGACACATAGGGGGTTCCAGCTTCTCTCCCCCACCTTTTCCAGCATGTGAGCACTCAGAGGTAGTGTCCTGGGCTTCCCTGCCCCACTACCTCCTCTGAATGGACACCCACTGGAGGAGGTGGGAGAGGGAAGCCAGGGCACCCCCAGAATACCTGTGCATCCAAAGAACCAACCATTATGAGCCTCTGAACCGGTGGTTTATGCCCAGCTCCAGTCTGCAGTCACAATCACTAGAGACGTTGATATCTGAAAGAGCCCTGCAATCGGTTTTTAATCCTCTATCCAGAGTCTTCATATGTATGTACAGAAAGGATAACACTTGTGTTACAGGTGTACTTGTAACTATGGGTACCCTGGAACGTGATCAAAAAGCACACAACTAAAGATGACAAATCCATATTTGCCTTCTCTTTGTAGCCATCACACAGCAGTGTGCAGCTTTACATGTGAGAAAAGAACTGAAAAATGAACACAACCCTCCCTGTTGGACTGAACCTCTTCCTATAATTGTTAAACTGTAAACAGAAAACGTCTTTTGGCTGATTACTTACTCTCAAGCAGGAGTCATAGTTAAAGATTATGAGGGATTCAGCAGAATTGAGGATGTCTGTACACATCTTATTTTCTCTGATATCTTCCCCTATTAAAAGGTTGGCAGTAGATGATTGTGTAAATGCTCTGAGGCCCTATTCCTATGTTACATGTGCAACATCATCTAGAATCCTGTTATTGATTTCCACTGGCTTAATACCAGCAGGTTAACTTTCAGTTGCAAATTATCACAAATTAAGATATCAGAGCAGGAATTTTTTATTACACACCAAGTCACATGATTTTGGCCATTAATGCCATATCATTGGGGCTAGATTGCATTGGTCGTGCTTGGTTGCTGAACGTACACAATAGGTCACATGAGATTGAGATAACAACTGCAATTATGTCCTTACTTCTGAAATGATCTGGATGCCCCACATGTTCAACTCAAATGTGGCAGATGCATGGAGAGGAACTGATGACTACACAGCACTACTAGATGCAAGAACTGGACATGTAATAGTGTAGCAGCATAATAGTCCTTAAAGTAACTATCAATCAATCAATCAATCAATCAATCAATCAATCAATCAATCGATCGATCGATCAATCAATCAATCAATCAATCAATCAATCAATGCTACACACAGAGAGGGCACCTCATCTGAAAAATTGGGTGAGGGGCTTCCCTGTTCAAACTACAAGCTGCCTATCTCTTTCTCATTGACTCCTGTTAAAGAGAAATACATCCTCCTGCTAATAGACAGGATAGTTGCAGGTACACTGGGGAAATTATGGATGTAGAAAGCCTTTTTCTGACTTGAGATGGGGGTAGATGGAGAATAACCCTTGGGAATGTACTTCTCTGTGTCCCTCTCTGACATGCCCTCAGACTGGTGAAGCAGTCACTGGTGTACCCCTCTGCTACACTTTGGATATATAGGCCTTGCCCCAACGTGCTTCCCTATGGGCATGTGAGGGTTCAAATTTTAGCTCCTCTAGTTTCGACAGAGACACCGGGGGCACTCGCTTTGGAAAATCATAACTATGTTTTATTGGAACATGTAACAGCAAGTCCATATGCCCAAACTCAACTTCTGCATTGTCTCTCGTTGCCAACGGGTCTCATGTGGGCATCCAAATGTCTTTACCAAAGGGGTTAAGTTTGAGTCATTCCAAGGTCCCTTCACAAATGGGTTACTGCTTTCCATCTCAACAGCTCCTGTCTCAGGGTTTAATAACGGGGTGATCTCTTCATCTTGCCCCTCTGACTCATAAGGGTCTTCCTCTCCTCAAAGAGGGCCCCACGGTCCATCAGGTATCCCCTCCTCTGGGCTTCCTCCAGACCCCATAACCTACGTTCCTTTTCCTCCCTTTCTACCACTTCCTTCTCTTCCCTGAGCCGCCTGCGCCACTCTCTGGCTTTCAACTCACCCCAGTAGGAAGGACATGGTGGCAGCCCCCTCCTCCATCTGTAATCAGCTTCTTCCCTAGGGACCCACACCTTCTCCCATTTTCCTGACCATGGGTCTTCTACCCATATCATTTCCCAACCCCCTGGTATTACGTCCACTTCCCCTTTTATATCTCCAATTCCCGCCTCTACGACGGACCTCCCTCTTTCTTCTCTTCCCGCCAACTCATTCCCCGTCAATGGGTGGTGTAGGTGGGTCTGTCTGTGCCTCTTGTTCTTTTTTGAGGGAGGACGACACTCCAGCGAGAGCTTCTACCCTCTCACCTCACATCTCACAGTATATCGTGAAAGGAGTTAATATATGACTGTTGTACCCCATGTTCTAACTCCTGCCTGCGTTGTTTTTCATTTTATATTTCCACCACTGGATATTCTGACTGCTATTTTGTTCTGTTTACTCATATTTGTGTTATTTCATTGTAAACCTTTGCACTAATGGGGTGGTTATACAAATGTAATAAAGAAACAAACAAACAAATAAATAAATAAATACCTATTTGTCTTTCTGGTGGTCCAGAGTATGCATAAAGATCTCCTCCAAAACCATATTTTCATTGCAGAGGGAAAGACTACAGGAAGGATTGATGCCCAAGCTATCAAAATGAGTTCGTGTCTATGAGGAAAGGCTGGTGACCCTATCCAGTGTGTGGTAGTTTGTTATTTTGTTTGTGGATCACAAAGAACCATCCACAGGTAGCCAAAACAATACAAAAGCTGTTTAAGTATCCCCCTCAATGCTTATCTTAGCTTTTTCCTCCTGTCGCAGGAGAGATGGGTAAATATGCAGCAATCACGCCTTCATTATCCGTCAACCTTGTAACTTCAATCTCATTCCTCCACATAATCTGCTCATACTGAGGTAGTCGGACACCACATCATATAATTTAGATTTCCAGTGACTCACTGAAAACTAGTGTTGTGGAGGGCTGGCAGTTGAAAATTATCCGGTGGCACTAAGGGGGGGGGGGATCCAGGAGAGATTTGCTTTCACTTTCTCATCACTTGTACCACCAAGCAAATAAGTCTAAAGTTCTATAAATATAGGAAAACAATTGGTTATTGTTGTTCACTAGCTGGAACCAGACACGTTTCCCAGTTCTCATATTGTGTACACATAGTTGGGGAAGTTTAATTTTAAAGCTATTATCCCAATAATCCCCCAGTTGGGATTGAAGTAAAAATGTACGTTTTCCAAGCTCCAATTTCTTGTGTGTGTGTATGCTTTAGCAGGTGTGTAAGTGAACAGTTCATGGAGTTCCCACCTCTTGCCAATTCCTTTCACTGCTACTGTGTTTGCCCAAAAATAAGACAGGATCTTATATTAATTTTTGCTCCAAAAAACACATTAGGGTTTATTTTCAGGGGCTGTTTTACTTTTTTCATGTACAACAATCTACATTTATTCAAATACAGTCATGTCATCTTCTTCTGGTTGCTGCACAATGGTGGAGGGTGGGGTTTCATTCAACTGGTGCTTATTTTTGGGATAGCGCTTACCGTATATTACGAGCATCCTGAAAAATCATACTAGGGCTTATATTCAGGTTAGGTCTTATTTTGGGGGAAACAGGGTACTTAAGGCCAGCTGTCTGGTCCATTCATACAAATATATTTGACCCAACTCCGGGAAGCAGTGGAAGATAGGAGGGCCTGGCGTGCTCTGGTCCATGGGGTCATGAAGAGTCGGACACGACTAAACGACTAAACGAATGAATTCTGTTTTGGATGTCTTACAAGCTTATAAAGAAAACAAGCTTCCAAATTCTCCAGAACCCCTCATCTGCTAAAGCAGAAGCAGAGGAAGAGCTGGGGGCAGTTGGCAGGAAACAGCAAGAGAGGGATACTGAGGAATGGTGGATGCTCCTAAGTGGACCTGGGAGACAATCCAGGCAGGTCTTGTGGAGACCAAACATAACACGCTCTGGTTGACAATGTCCTGCATTACTTAAAGAATCTCCATTTACAGGATCTGGACAAGCCCAAAGAGTCAAGAGCTAAGTTGGGGGCCACACAGGTGATTCGCTAGGAACAACTATCTCAGCCAGTCTGCAAAACTGCCCCATAAAAGCTTGGGCAGCTACCATTTGTCTTACGGCTATGTACTTCAATAAAAGCTGTGTCTCGTTGTTACAATTTACCTTACAAACTCATGCAAAACAGGGAGTTCTTTGCATGAGGAAAGAGAAAGACACCATTCTGTTCTTCATACCAGAGCTTACAAAATGTTCTCTTTTCTTGTAGTCCAAACAAATAATGTTTCCAAGCTTTATGCACCAAAATTGTGAAATAAACATAGACTACAGTTCAGTTCAGGACATGGTAGCGCTGCGGGTTAAACTGCAGAAGCCTCTGTGCTGCAAGATCAGAAGACCAGCAGTCATAAGATCGAATCCATGCAACGGAGTGAGCTCCCATCGCTTGTCCCAGCTACTGCCAACCTAGCAGTTCAAAAACATGTAAAAATGCAAGTAGATAAATAGGTACCACCAACGGTGGAAAGGTAACGGCGTTCCGTGTCTAGTCGTGCTGGCCATGTGACCACAGAAACTGTCTATGGACAAACGCTGGCTCTACAGCTTGGAAACGGGGATGAGCACCATGCCCTAGAGTGGGACACGGCTGGAATAAATGTCAAGGAAAATCTTTACAGTTCAGTTCAGAAGTGCTGGATAATCAGTTCAAAAGGAAATAACCTAAGCTTCACCTTAGAAGGAATTCCTTAATTTTCTCCAGTTTGTGCACAAGGACACCTATGACACACCTCTCTTTAACATTCAGCATCTTCAGTGCTTTGTATTGTTGGCTAGTATATCCCTTGGCGTTTACAGCATTCTTTGATTTATATAATAATAATAATCATGTGCCATCAAGTGAATTCTGACTTACGATGACCCTTTTCAGGAGGCAGTAGCAGTGTGATAACAACAAGTAGTCACAACACTCCCCCCTCAAAACACACACACACACACACACGTGAGCACTACTGAATCTGTTGTTTGTGATCTGCTGCTCCAGATAGGAGATGTGTGCTGTTTCCATTGCGAGGCGTTCATTATGTAACTGCCACAGTTAAGGTGGTTTTTCAGTGATGTGTTTACTCATCCATTTGAGAGAGACAGAGAGAGATGGAGCAACACAAAATCCTTTATTGGCCGCACCCTTCCTCAGGTCAGGTGTAGTACAGGGCACAGACAATCTGCTTTGGGGCTCCAAGGGGATCAAACTGCTTTGAGAAACAGGCAAAATTCCATGTAACTCTCCTGGAGCCATCCCTTACAAAACCGAATCAGTTCATTTGGGGGGGGGGATTTTATGTTTTATGTCCACATGTCTGCATATGATTTGGCAGGAGCTAGCTGGGTAGCATAACCTGAATCAAATGTTTTCTGAAAATATTCTGTGGTTTGCCAGTGCTACTCCCACAGAGATCCCAGACATTCTGAATCGTGGTTAGATACTCAGTCTACAAGAACATCAAAATGCAGGCGACTGCAGAGCTCCCCTGCCCTGTGACTATGGACAGCTGCTGCCAGCCAGAGCAAACTGCCTGCTCCAATCTGGTGGTCCCCCAGTGTCCTCATTACAACTCTGGAGATGATGGGTATTATAGTTCAACACATCTGGAAGTTACCTCATTCAGAAGGCTGGAGTGGTTCTTATACTTTGATCATACCGATGTTTTAGACTTCAAATCCCAGGATTGCAGACCATTAGCCATGCCAGCTGGCTTTCAGTGCCTAAACATCTTATGAATCACTAGGGTTTACAGTGCTAGGCTCAATAAATAAATACTCTAGCCTGGTATTTCAGGTAGCTTTGTTTTTCAATTGCAACCTCTCTATCTTTGCTTTTCAAATGAATTGCCATCTTTCTCTTTCTATATGGTCAGCCTATCCTCCATATTATTTTACCCAGGCTTCGTGCCCTGGAGAGGACACTCCAGCTTCGTGTACAGCGTCAAAACACTAGACCAGTGGTGTCGAACTGCGGCCCTCCAGATGTTCTTGGACTTCAACTCCCAGAAGCCTTCACCACCACCTCTGCTGGCCAGGATTTCTGGGAGTTGAAGGCCAAGAACATCTGGAGGGCCACAGTTCGACACCACTGCACTAGACGCTGTTCCAAGTCCTCCATACAGAGCACGTTACCATAGTCTCTCGAGACTGAAGGATGCCTATGATGCTGATCAGGACAATCCTGTACAGAGAACTGGCACCATTTGGCTTCCAGGCTTCCAAAGAATTGGATGAAGCATTTCCGATTTCTGCATCGTTAAATGCTGATTGAGTTGAGCATCATCAGAGAGCTTCAACCAACAATGTACAAGTCCACCAGTGACATCCCTCAAATGAAGACCAGAGAGCACAATTTATAACCTATTTACCTATTAATTAAGTCTCATGTGCTTCACATGGGATCTGTACATTGCACTGCGGTTTAGATCTGAGCCACGAATTGGTTGGAGAGTTAGGTATTAGCTTGATAAACTGTGTTGGGAAATTCCACCGCACACGTCAAAGTGGTTAGCTCATTCAGACTTCTCCAGCCATGAACATGTAGAGAAAGCATCCAGAAAAGCCACCTTAATGAATGGGAAAGATTAGCTGACAGAGAAGTGGTCCCATACTTTGGGAACTGTTGAGAGATAAAGAAAGCTACAAGTACAGACAAGCTCCACAGCCACAAACAGGATTTTAGTGGCTATGCTGTTGGCATGACCTTTGGTGTCTCTCCCTGACTTGCATCCGTCCCATTCAGATTGCCTTTAGGTCTCTTGCTTCCACATGACAGATACCAGGGTGCTTTCCCTGCATGGAGGCAATGGCCATATGTTTGTTTAATGACCAAACAATCCATTATTACCCTAGAGGAGTTCCTGGCAGGGATCATATTTTTGTGAATAGAGACGTGCCAACGGCCACCTCCTCTAGTTTATTATGTTACCCATATAATTAGAAAGGGTGTTGCTGGTGTGTGGGGGGCAGAATCTGGGCATTACTTAACTAACAGTGCCGTCAACTAGAACACAGGCATATGAAAAAGAGAAAAGGCCCTGTGACAGCTTTTTAAAAGTGATTGCTCAAAAGCATTAAATGTGCACTCAAGATGTTAAGGAGAGACAAAAAGGTGAACTGTTTGCTTTCTTTTAGGAGGTAACGGCTACACACACAAGGTTGTTATTATTGCATTCCACGTTTATTACATAGTAGTAAGCATACAATGCTCACCCAGTGTGATATAGTGGACAGAGTGCTGGGCTAGGATCCAGGAGGCCTGGGTTTGAATCCCTGCTCAGCCATGGAAACTCACTGGCGTCGTGGAACTGATAAAACCCCTCCTTCAATATCTAACTTACATTAAAAACCCTATTTGGGTCACTGTTAAGTCTGTTCTGACTTGATGGCACAAAACATAACAACTATGAGAAAGGCAGTCTAGGGTGATCAGCATAACATCTACTTGATTTTGGTTTGACAGACCCTCCAGGTGGGCCACGACCCCAGACTCAAATCACACTCTAAGCGTAAAGCAGAACGTTTAACATCATGTCAGTACCATCAACATTATACACAAAAGCTCTTTCCTGAGAGAAGGAAATAAACACAGATGTTCTTTCTCAGTTCCTCAGTTCTCGCACACATGTTTGGTGAGGACACAAGAGAGGGCCTTTAAGGGGCTGCTCCCAGGTTATCAAATGCCCTCCCTCAAGGGGCCAGATAGGCCCTTCTCCCTGATGTCCTTCTACCAGGAGGCAAAAAAGTTTTTTTTTCAGCAAAGTTTTAGAAATTGATGGTGACCTGCAGCACCACCACATCCCTTATTTTATACCCATAAGCCTTCGTGAATACATTTTAGAAATTTCATTGGACAATTGGAAAAGGGATTTTACTGTGCGATGCTTTATCTCATTCTGCTTGCTCAAGCACGTGTGTTTGAGTGCTATTTTAAAACATGTGGTCTTTTTTAGAGTGTTTGTATGTTTAATTGTTTTTAATGCTATAAAATATTGTGGTCTTACTCATGTTTTAAAAAATTCTTTGTGAGCTGCCCGCGGTCCCTGCACTGGAAGAAATGAATGGAAAGGAAAAGATAAATAACATGAATTTAAATGGTTTTTAGATTTTTGCTACAAAATTCAGAATTTTCCCAATGCCACTGCAAGCACATTTTGCGGAACAGAAATGCAACATGTTACATACAAACATGCCAATTTCATGATCCAGCTCTCATTCCTGCAGAACAGGCTTCCCATGTTGGATGCTCCAGATGTGTTGCCTTGCAACTTCCACCATTCTCTGTTGGGACTGACCAGATTTTCTAGGTTTGCTGGGAAAATCTGGTGGGGGCAGATTGCTCTGAAACATTTCAAGCAGCAAGAAGTCACGTTTTCACTACTTGAAGTGTATCCCCCTAAAGGAACTGTAGGCAATTGCCATGAAATCTACCCTTCTTTGAACAAGGCAGAGGTGAGTATTCTTATATTTGTCTATCTCTCTGTATGTTCATTCAGTAACCCACCCACCTGTCTACTCACCCACTTGCCTACCATAACCACCCATCCACCCATCTATCCATCATCTGATGGGGTGGGGAAGCCAAAATATTATAGCAGATTTATTTCAGTGTAAGCTTCTGTGAAACAAAACCCAGTTCTCCAGACACAAAGAGTGCAAATTCACATCCCCTGTATTTATTCTGTGGTGGTGAAATTCATATCCAGATGAAGTTATAGATAGTATACAAAGTTACAATGATTCATTAACACAGGAACAGGATCACCAATGTTTTGATCAGTAGATCCTAGCTAGAGTGATAAATTAGGTAGACTTAACGGTCACAGGAATGCTAAGAGTTATAATGCTCAGAGGTGAGAGTCTGTCAAGGGAGATAACTATTTTACAGGTAAAGGTAAAGGTTTCCCTTGACATTGAGTCCAGTCGTGTCCAACGCTAGGGTGTGGTACTCATCCCCATTTCCAAGCCATAGAGCCAGCATTTGTCTGAAGACAGTTTCCGTGGTCACATGGCCAGCATGACTAGACACAGAACGCCATTACCTTCCCACCGTGGTGGTACCTATTTATCTACTCGCATTTACATGCTTTCGAACTGCTGGGTTGGCAAGAGCTGGGACAAGCGACGGGAGCTTACTCCGTTGCATGGATTCGATCTTACGACTGCTGGTCTTCTGATCTTGCAGCACAGAGGCTTCTACAGTTTAACCCGCAGCGCCACCATGTCCCTTATTTTATACCCACATTACATAATTCTAGGATATTGGTACATGCAGTACTAAGAAGTCTTGATCTCTCTTTCTCACCAGCCACTGATGGAGATCATTCCTAGAATGAGATAGGATGAGCTTGAGAAATAATATGGTACATCTTGTTTACAGTGTCCAGAATTCATTGCTGATTTATAGCTCAGTCTTTTTAACAATCTGTCGCAGTATGTTATCCCTTGGTTTAATACTTGGGCAGGCAGACTTCAAGCTAGTGCTATCTAGTAATTTGTTTATTTTATTTATTTGAAATATTTTTACTCCAACTTTCTCATTAAGAAGGACCCAATGTTTCTCATATCATTAAAAGACAATATTGAAAGCTTAAAAAAGTAAGTATACAAATACTAAAAAGGATCAAACAAATACCACAAAGTAAACAAAAGCAATACCAAAAACATATTCAAAGCAGTAAGGCACAACCATCAATTAAAAACCCCACTCAGGCAGCCAGTCATTAAAAAAATGCTTGTCTGAAAAACAAAACAAAACAGGTCCTTGCCTGCTTGCAGAAGGACAGCAAAGATGAGGCCAGCCTGGCCTCTTGTGGGAGGGAGTTCCAGAGTCGGGAAGCCCTCCCCCGCTTTCTCACAAAATGCACCTCTAAGCATAGCGAGACTGAGAGAAAAGCCTCCTCTGCTGATCTTAAAAGCTGGGCTAGCTCATAAAGGGAGACATAGTTCTTGAGATAACCTGGACCCAAGTTGTTTGGAGCTTTATAGGTTAAAAACAGTACTTTGAATTGTGTCCAGAAACAGATCAGCAGCCAGTGGAGCTGCGGTAGCAGAGAGGTTATGTGATTCCTGTAACCAGTTCCAGTTAGCAATCTGGAAGCCGCATTTTGCACCCACTGAAGTTTCTGAATGCTTCTCAGAGGCAGCTCATAAACTCAGGTGGGTGGAGATATGCTAAGGATTAAATAACAAGGTGTTCACGAGCACATGTTCAGCATAGGACTTTGTGATCAGTAGCTAGAATCAAGCTCCCTCATTCTTTCACATACATAACTCCTAGTTTCCCTCACCCTATTTGTTCATGAATACATGTCATTCTAGAATCTTGTGAATCAATCAATACTTATTACCTACCCAGAGATCACACAGTGGACCTTGATGTACCTTCTGCCCACCCTTGGCCTAATCTATCCCATAACACTGTTTTGAGGAGAAAAAGGGGTTGTGGGGAGATACAGGTTGCCTTTAGATTCTCCAGGGAAGGAACAGGTTAGAGAGAGAGAGAGAGAGAGAGAGAGTACCTGATCAGCAGGTTATGTACAAATTGGCAAGTTTAGGCCTGTCCCATTAGCAACTGTTAGTGGAGCTGGTCCTGCCACAGGATAGAGAATAAGTAACCGTATATTCAGAGTAGACACTTCAATGCCTTTAATGTAACAGGAAAGTTCTTAGCAACTACCATCTTTCCTGTAATGGTAGTGATGCATACCTGTAGAACTTCAGCCCGCCTCAAAGTCTTTAATGAATAGAACTACAGTGGCAAGTGACATAAAGGCCAAGGAGGTCTATCCACAGCACTGAGCCTGGCTCAACTATTTCAAATCATGGTTAATAAATTAGTCCCTCATGTCGTCCATGGACTGTGCTCTAGCAGTGGAGAGCAGGATAGCAACATGATACTGTGCTAAAGGTGCCTGGATGCCTGTAAGGCAAAGATATCCAGCTGGATTGTGCAAGTAGTAATCTTATTAGCTATGGCAATCAAGGGTTGTGGGGTTACCTTCAGGGGAAAATCCTGTACGTCAATGAGGACCAGCAAGCGAAAGTAAAACCTGTTCTCTGAAAGTGATTTGTGTAAATTCCTGATGCTTTCGGTAAGGTTTTCCCCAACAGTTTTGATACTGGGGGCCAAAAGTTACACCACCTGCTCTGTTTCAAGGTAGTGGCAGGAACTGAAAGTGATGCACATATATTTTCACGGTCATTTTCTAGAATATTGACCCAGTGTTACCTGTGGAATTGCAACATGGCCCTAGGACAAAGTATATTAAAATGTATTCTTTGGCCTACAACTTCCAGAATGCCTTAGTCATACTGGGTAGTGGATGCTGGGAACTGTAGTTCAAAAAGTAACATCTCCAACGTGTGGAAAATGGCTCTGGAACATGAAGCCAGGCCTTGCTATGCCCTGCCAATTTTTCCACCATGTATTTCAGCACCTCTTTGTGCCACACTAGTATGCCCTGCACATCGCTGGAAATCACAGCGAAAAATCAGTGTTGCACACCTGCCAGGATAGTTTACCTGGTACTGGAAGGGATGATTAGTTCAGGATTTGTGATAGGGAGGGGTCACATTATAAACGGGCAAAGAAGAAGGCAGGAGAAGCGCCAGAAGATCTTACATATCAGCCAGGACGACCTGGAGCTTTTCAGCAGAGACAGCCACACCTTCTGCTCTGAACAACCTCTCTTCTCATCCCCTGGAGGAATTATTTCCAGGAACTGCCTGCGTTGCTGTTTCCAGGAGCACTGGCTGTCTAGGATTTCTATGGAAGAAAACAACTTTGGAGGCAAATCTGATTTATCATTCAGATCAGATGAAATCACCCTCTTTCTCCGGAAATGGCTTAGCTGTAGGTCTGTCTTTCCAAATAGTCTGGTTCTTACCCCACAATGGGAGAAACTATACAGGAGCCCATCCTTATTCCCTGTTCTTGCCAATGCTTTGGAAAATTTCTATTTTTTAAAAAGGCTACAACACATAAACTCCCCCGGCCAGCATGACTAGTAGCGACACCCAGAATTTATCTTCCATGCTGGCCATATCAGTTGGGGTTTTTGGGGAGCTGGAATCCAGACAATCAAACAAGAGAGAGAGAGAGAGAGAGAGAGAGAGAGAGAGAGAGAGAGAGAGAGAGAGAGGTGTTTTAAAGTGCCCTTTAAAAGGATCTGCCCTTCAAAAGATGTGTGTGCTGAAGAATTACTGGCTGGAACAATAGTAGAAGATGCTGTGTAGTTCCTTGAGCTGGTTAAATATTCTCCCAACCTAGTTAGGTAACAAGATCCACCAGAGTGAAGCCTTGGCAAACTGGATGGGCTTGGCAGAGTTCAGGATGCGTGACAAACTGCAATTGTGTCCTGCCAATACACCGCCTTAGGCATTGACTGAAAATAAACACCTCACCCACCCCAACCTGGAGCAGGTGCCCTTCTCTCCTCCCCCTCCCTGCCAACCTGTTCTGAGCTGTGCTTCATGACAACGATGCCTCCTTCATCATAGCATCCTATTTGCTCTCACAGCTTCATTGCCATTGAGGCAAGAGAAAAGCAAACAAGCACCTATGATTTCTATCCTTTGCTTCAATACACAGCTCACCCTATTCTGAAATCTTGGAATGATACCAGTACGTTTCAACAAATATGGTGTTAAATGTCAGTTTTATGATAGTGAAAGAATGGATCAACTACTGACTATCCTCAAAGTTCATCCATGTTATAGGTTGTGGCATTTCTAAACAATGGGTTGGATCCATATTCTAATGTAACTCGATGGGGAGAAATTTCCCGCCCTTTCTTCTGCAGAACAGCTAGTTTATTGCCCAAAACATGGTACACAGAGTTTGAGTAGGTGAATAGAGACAGTTGTGTTGGAACTGCGATCTCTGAAATCTGGGTGGAGGCTCCTTCTATAAACCAAGTTCCTCAATCCATGGAAGGCAGATCTTGGATGTAACTCAGTGTTCATGCTTGACCTTTGGCTGGTATTTAATAGCTGTGGGGCATCCACTAATTATATCATCCTATTGTTCCTTTGCTGCCCAAACTAGTTCATAGATGGTATTAAGCTGGTTGGTTGCCCACATAATTCACAATGAAACACAAGGGAGGAGGCAGTGTGTGTGACGTGTGTTGGATCCAAGTTCCTGTACAACTCTATAGACAACTGGTTTTGCTTCTTGGGCAATCATGACTCCACAAGTATCCTTCTTTTAGTTACAGACGAGCTGGAAACAATCCAGGCAGACAGACATTCCCAAGGGTGGTAGAAGTGGCTTCAGCATGCATTTGTGGCATTATGAGACAGTTGTTTTTTGAACAGAAAATGTGCACAGAAACCACTTCCACCCTCCTGTGGCCTGAGGCAGACAGTCATATAAACCTCAGGATGACTCTACTGTGGATCCACAGTCAGCCCCTTTTCATACATACTCCGAAAGTGAGCTGAGCCTGGGAGCAACACAGTCCTTCTCTTTCTGGGAGCAAGTGAGGGTACAGGATGCTAACTACCTGACTGACTGCCTTTTGTGGAAATTGTGAAGGGAACCTTTTCATACAGAGGAGGTATTTTGCAGGGAGGGGGAGCTGAAAAATATCCACATAAACTTTGGGGCACAGTGGAAAACACCAAAGAAAGACTAGAAGAAGAAAAATGCCAAATAAACATGAGATTAGATAGCCATGTTCGAAACTTCAGAAAAATGAGAATATAACGTCTTTTGCCTGTAGCATTGCTATAGTCCAGTTCCCTAAATCAAGATGGGCTAATCTGCATATTATCTGCATATTAATCTGCAAATTAGCATGATATGACTATTAGCACAGTATGGAACCTGAACACACTAATTGCCACATCATTTCCCAACATTACAGCCGTATGAAGGCTGCATCATTTATACAGAAAGCACTAACCAAAGGAGACCAATATCAATTCAAAGAACCAGGCTTGGAACAGGGAGACCAACATTACATTGTGATCTCACTGACAACACCATCCCACTCAAGCATGTGTAAAATAAATCTGATAAATTGGGCTGCAGTGCTCAGAAGCCCCTACCCCATATAAGCAATTACAAGAGTTTAATATATTGTGTTGATACTTTTCAAACCATTAACTTGAGTTACAGTTCAGCAAAGGAGGCCCCCATGCCAAACCTGCGCATTTGAGGAATGATGTCATTGTCAACTATTAACCCAGAAATGAAAAAGCGTTTTAGAATAAATGACAGCAATAGCAATAGGACTGGATGGCGGCCCACCTTGTAGGCTGGGGTCCTTGCTTGTCCATTTTGGGAAGCAATTCTTCAGTTGTTCATTGCTGATCAGGCGCTCCGCAGCAGTGACAGCAGGTCTTGAGGCCCTACACATGTCGATTGGGGTCAGGGATGGTACTGGGATCTTGTTCGGTTACCGCGCTTCCCGTGACCCAGCCATTTCCTTACCGGAACTGGTGGATTTAATCTCCATGGCACTGTTGGAATCTCCTAGGCTTTTGGTCTTGGGTAATTTCAACATCCATGTGGAGGTGGCAGTTCCCGGTCTAGCTCTTGAGTTCTTCGAAACCATGGCTTCCTTGGACATGTCCAACATGTCAACGGCCCGACCCACATGGGCGGTCACATGTTAGACCTGGTATTTTCCCCCTAGTGAAGTGAGTGTGGTCTGATGGTGACTGACCTTGTGTTGGTCCCCTTGTCATGGTTGGATCACCACAATGCAACCTTCCAATGGCTCTCCCTTCCCACAGGGAGCAAGGACCTATTTTAATGGTCCACCCTTGAAGGTTACTGGATCCTATAGGATTCTAGAACTCCATGAGAGGGATTCAAGCTGATCTGACTGGCGCTCCTGCCAAGGATCTGGTTGATGGCTGGCTTGCCACCGCTACCAGGTCTGTTGACACGATTGCTCCTAAACGCCCTCTCCGTTGCAGAGCTTGTTCAGCACCCTGGTTTAACCAGCAGCTGCGAGCTATGAAGCAAACTAGGAGAAGGCTAGAGTGCAAGTGGAGACAAAATCCGATGGATTATAATCGAAAAGCTGTCAGTATCACGACTAACCTTTACCTTACTAGGGTGAGGGCTGCTAGTTGAGCTTACTTTGCTGTCTGAATAAGCAAAGCTTCAAATCAGCAGGCGGAACTTTTCTGTATAATCCACAATCTATCTGGAATTGGTCTAAGTGATAGGCCTCCTACTAGTATTTCACCTGACCAACTTACAGCATTTTAAAAATCTAAAGTGGAGGCCATCCACGGGGAGCTCCCTCCTTTTTTGAACACAGTAGATTGAGCAGACACATCCAGTGCTTCACTTTGCCTGATGAGACTCAATCTCTTTCAGACTGTGATGCCAGATATGGTGGACAAAGCGCTTGACCGCTGTCATGCCACCACCTCCTCCTTTGACCCTTCCCCAGCCTGGCTAATCAAAGCAGCCAGGCCTATAACAACAAGGATTTTCCCCTTGCCCTCAAGGAGACACTCATTAGGCCCATTAGGAAAAAACCAAGTTTGGCGGTGGACAACATTGGCAATTATAGGCCTGTCACCAATGTTTCTTTTCTCAGTAAAGTGGTAGAGAGGGTGGTGGCTGACCAGCTCCAGGCTCTTTTGGATGGAACCAACACCCTGGATCCATTTCACTATGGCTTCAGACCATGCCATGGCACAGAAACAGCATTGGTCACCCTGTTTGATGACCTGCTGAGAGAGGCCGACAGGGACAAAATGTCTCTGTTGGTCCTTCTTGATATCTCAGCCACCTTTGATACCATCGACCACAGTATCCTCCTGGGAAGGCTCTCTGAGCTTGGAATTGGTGGTCTGGCACTAGCCTGGCTCCAGTCCTTATTGAAGGACTGTCCCCAGAGAGTGCAGCTTGGGGAGAGTGTATTGGCTCCATGGAATCTTGACTGTGGGGTTCCGTAGGGATCGATTATCTCCCAAATGCTGTTTAATATCTACGAGGCCGCTGGGTGAGGTCATAAGGGGGTGTGGGGGCTGCGTGTCATCAGTACACTGATGACACTCAGATTTACATCTCCTTTTCTCCAACAACAGTGGATGCCTTTTTGTCCCTTCAGCACTGTTTGGAGGTTGTATTGAAATGGATGCAGGTGGATCTGAGACTGAACCTGGACAAGACGGAGGTCCTGAGGGTGGGTGGCCTATATGTCAGTGGTTTGGGGAACTCCCTCTCTTTTGGTGGGATGACTCTTACCACAAAGAATTTGGTTCGCAGTCTGGGGATCCATCTTGACCCGGCACTTACCATGGAGACCCAGGTGGTGTCAGTGGTCCGTACCGCCTATTTCCATCTTTGCAGATTGCCCAGCTGCATTCCTACCTTGATGTGGGGCACTCCCCACTCTGGTCCATGTGCTTGTAGTCTCAAGATTAGACTACTGTACTGCGCTGTATGTGGGGCTACCTTTGAAATTGATGCGGAAGCTTCAAATGGTGCAGAATGTGGCGGCCAGAATTCTGACTGGGGTGAGAAAATATCAACATATCTCCCCTACTTTGGCTGCCCTGCATTGGATACACGTTCATTTCCTCATTGATTTCAAAGTACTAATGATGACATATAAAGGCCTAAACAGTTTAGGACCTCAATATCTGGCAGAACGCCTCCTCCCACCTAGAACTACCTGAATCACTTGCTTTAGTCAAGATGGGCGGCTGAGGAGCCTAACACCAATGGAGGCCTGAAGAGAAAGAATGAGAAAGCAGGCCTTCTCGGCAGTGGCCCCTTGCCTCTGGAACAATCTCCCCCCAGAAATTTGTCTGGCTCCCTCGCTGGTTGTTTTTAAGAGCCAACTCAAGACCTGGCTCTTTAGGCAGGCCTTCCCTCCTTTCAATACCTAATTTATTTGCTATCTTAAATTGTATTGATGTTGTTGTTTTATTTTATTTTATTATGCTTGAGTGTTGTTAGCTGCCCAGAGTAGACTTCAGACTAGATGGGCGGGATATTAGATAAATAAATAAATAAATCTCAGATCCTAATCCAGCCATAGCCAGACAGTAAAAGCATGTTGAGTCTACTGTCAGCTGCTATAGCAGTAACTGGGAATGACAGTCATGAAGGCATAGAATTCCAATTTCGTGCTAGGTGTTTCATTGAAGTGCTTTTATGAGGAAGTTGCCAGATATTAATTCATTGGCACTCTCCCAAGGTTTTTTGTTTGTTTGTGGCTTTATTTATTTATTTATTTATTTATTTATTTATTTATTTATTTATTTATTGATTGATTGATTTCTATGATTTTCTATGATAATTCCCTTCCTTAAAACTTCTAGGAACTGTAAAACACTACTGCATTGAATTCTGTTCTTTGTATGTATGTGTGTTTTAAATTACAATGAAAGCCTTCATTTCTGAGAGTTATAAAGGGAATGGGGTGGAATGTCATACCTATTCATGCCACTCATGACATTTGTTTCAATCACCTTTCTCTCCACTCTATCACGAACAAAAATGGCTACAAGTACTCTTGTAAGAATAAATCCTTGAAACTGAAGTTATGACTGTTCCAAGCTCAGTGTCTGAAAGACAAAGAACACCAGTCCTGCATTGATGAGCAATACAAATCAATTAGGTGGCACTACTCTTGAGTCAGACATATCATTTTATAATATGCATGCTGAAATCCAGTAATAAGTCACCACTCGAGCAGGCCTATTGAGTCGGTGGGAACTTAGTGAGTCAACTTCTCCATAAGTTCCATGGCTTCAATGGACATAACAGAATCCTCGTGACCAGGCTAGTCCAAAGAAGTAGAGCTACTAATCTCTGCTTGGTGGGGGCCTTGGTGAGGTGTCTGTTTAGTTTCCATGAATGTGACACACTGTTTTGTGTTGCTAACTCACAGAGAGAGAAGTTTAGTAAACAGCAGCTGTGGAGAGACAATATGAGTGATGCAGCAAATGAAACGTTATATTTGCTTAAATGTGGAAGGAATCGGCACCATTTTCACTATTTTCACTACAGCAATGAATAAAACCTATGACTGTGCAACCACTTCTGTCACTCTTACCTCTTATCGCACAGGCAGATGGGTAAGAAATGGAGATGTCTGTAAGAGTTCAAAGGTTAAAAAAGAAAAAGAGACTGAAGCAGGCAGAGACTCCTGTACCCACCACTTAAAACTGGATGCCTGAGGAACTTTATTTTACTCCACAATGGATTTACAGCAGGATCGCTCCTCCCCAGTCAGGAATGAGAACTTTGCTCTGTTTTGCTTGGCTGGGGATCATACAATGCTGCTTTATACAAAGGCAATCGCTGCTCCTAACAAGCTTTAGAAAACTTTCTTGAACTGTCATGGTGACTGGAAGATTCTTCGGCTGTCATGGTGACTGGAAGATTCTTCGGCGTCGCAGTCGAAAAAGTATGTTTTCTAAGTACTGTGGCTACAAAAAGGGCAAGAGCGATTTTAGGCTGCATTAACAGAATAATAGTCTCCAAATCCTGTGAAGTTTCCCTCTACAGTATTTGGCACTGGTTAGGCCTTATCTTGAGTGCTGTGTCCAATTCTGGACACCACACTGTGAGAAGGATGCCAACAAACTGGAACAAGTTCAGAGGAGAGCAACATGGGGGCTGGAAACCAAGCCTTATGAGGAAAGACTGGAAGAACTGGACATGTTTAGCCTTGAGAAAAGAAGACTCAGGAGAAAGATGGTAGTACTTTTCAAATACTTGAAAGGCTATCATACAAAAGAGGGCAGGATCTGTTCTCAATCCTCTCAGAGTGCAGAACACATAACAATGAGCTCAAGTTATAGGAAGCCAGATTTTGGTTGAGTATCAGGAAAAACATCCTGTTAGAGCAGTATGGCAATGGAACCAATTACCTCAAGAAGTGGTGAGTGCTCCAACAGTGCAGGCATTCAGGAGAAAGCTAGACAACTACCTGCCAGATATCCTTCAATTTGTATTCCTGCACTGAGCAGGGGCTTGGACTTGATGGCCTTAAAGGCCCCTTCCAACTCTATGATTCTATGACCTGTGTGGGCTTCAACTGCCAGGAGGTTTCCCAAGGAGGGCTTTCACTTGTTCTGCTGCTCTTTATGTGTTGAAGATCACTAGGACTTTCAGTACAGTATATAAAAATGTGTGTATTGCAATGCCCCCAATTGTAAACAAAAGTATAGTTTTTGAGACTTCCATAATTTTTTTCTGCACTACTCATAATATATTTTAGTAGCCTAATAAAAGTAGATCATGAGAAACTATGGATTGTTCTCAAAGAACAAATGTCCTGATGTTTAACTTGTATTGTAGACAAGAGTATGGACAGAATATGGAGACAGAATGGTTTCCTGTAGGCAAAGGTGTCACACAAAGGTGCATTTTATGCCCTTATCTGTTCAATGTGTGTGCAGAACGTATCATATAGTAAGCCAGACTAGATTCAGATGAAGGAAGAGTAAAAATTTGTATAAGATACATCAATAATTTAAGATATGCAGATGACACTATTTTACTGACAGAAAGGAGTAACTGACTTGGAATAACTGTTAGGGAAAGTGAAAGAAGAAAGTGCCAAAGGAGGACTGCAGTTGAATTTGAAGAAGACAAAAATTATGACTACAGAAGAACTACACAGCTTTAACACTGACATTGAAAAAATTGAGATAGTAAGAGATGTTGTATATCTTGGTTATGTCATCAGTCCAAAGGGAGACTGCAGCCAAGAAATCAGAAGACTGAGACTTGGAAGGGCAGCAAAGAAGGAATTAGAAAATAAAATAAAATAAAATGTAAGGATGTGTCACTGGAGGTCAAGACCAAGATCATCCATACTCTAGTATTTCTAATCACCATGTATGGGTGTGAAAGCTGAACAGTTAAGAAAGCTGATAGAAAAAAATATTTATATGAAAATTGGTGCTGGAGAAGAGCTTTGTGGGTACTCTGGACTGCCCGAAAGACAAGCAAGTGGGTCCTACCCTGAACTATCTCTGGAGGCAAAATGATGAAACTGAGTTGGTCCTATTTTGGGCACATCATGAGAAGGCAGGATTGTCTAGAAAAGACAATAATGCTGGAAAAGGTGGAAGGCAGCAGGGGATGAGGAAGACCAAATATAAGGTGGATTGACTCCCTAAAGAAAGCCCCGGGCTTGAGTTTTAAAAAGCTGAGCAGTACTGTTGAGGACAGGACATTTTAGAGATAACTCATTTGTAGGGTCATGATAGGTTGGAAGGGACTTGACCGCACATAACAAATAAAGGTGTCACCTGCCCATGTTTTTTTAAAATTGTAGATGTGATTCTAAGAGCAGGTCAGATGTGAATTTTCTACGCAAATATTTCGTTCTCATCTGTGGAAAGGATTGAGTCAAGACTTTTTACCATCGAATGTGAAGATCGAGAACATTCCTGTCCCACCGCCCCATCCATTTATTGAAGGAGTCTGGACTGCCAGGTCAACCTACACTTCAAAGTGATGGCATTAGTAGAGTGGATCCAGGGCTGATACAGAGGTTCTGGCCCTACACATCCAGAAGGCAGTTTTTTGGGGGAGAAGAATAATCTGAAGCAATTGTAAGAAATACTCTTAAATGGAAGGCATTTCCATGATGTCTATTCAAGCAAATTATTTTTCTCTAGTATACATGTCCCTTCTCTCTTATTCTGATGATCTGTTCCCTGCTTTTATCACAGTCAACAAATATTATTAAAACAAAGCACACAATGATTTAAAAACCAACAAAACAATGATTTATTGGTTATTTATTAAAAAGCAGGAGACCTGTACATCACGCAGGACTCTCCTGGAGTCACCGACGAGCAGGTACAACACCCTACAAACACTTTCTGATTTCAAAATAAAGATTTCCTTTTTCTTCAGCCCAGCTGAATATTAACAAGAACAATAATTCGTTTTGAAAATGCCCAGTGCTTCCTGACAATCACACAACTTTAAGAACGTTATGAAAAAAATAGATACCTATGTACATTAGATATATATATATATATACATACTGTATATATGTACACAAACTTACATATTTCACATAAATTAAGAGTTGGAAGGCTGCCATACTTATCAAGAAGAATGCTCTCCCTTCACTGCTACACACAAACATATTTTCTGGGGAACCGTCAAGCTAAGAGCTCCCAAGCAGTTCCCTCCAAAATTGGGTGAGATCCACAATGTTCTCAGCCTTATTTGTGCTAACTGATTTCTACCTGTTATAATAGGAGTGTTAGCCAGTAACTACTGTGCAGCTGGGTGGGAAGCTATATGTCCAACTTCCTCTCCAGAATGGATATCAGGATTATTAGCAACTCCGTACTCTGTGGGCAGCACTGTGGCAAATCCAAGTCTCCAATGCCCAGTTGGCCACCGCATTCACTATCAGTCAGCAGACCGTTTGATGCCCTGTGAACGGCCCTCTGGGACAAAGCAAACACCAAGAACAGCCTGTTCTTTTTGCCTCAGCGAGCTCCACGCAGAGCCTCAGACAAGCCAAAGGCATTGTAATCCCATTCTGAATTGACGGCAGCCAGAGTCCAATCATGACAAAATAATAATGGTTCACAATAACCTACTTGAGCCAAAATATCAGCTGTAATTACCTGAACTGCCAGCTGGGAGCCAGCACACATCTTGCCCCACTGAAGGGCTTGAGTCTTAATATACACTGCTTCAGACAGCCGCTTAAGGGCTTGGAGCCCAAATCAGTCAGTGCATTGTGCTCAGAGTTGGTCCTCTGAGCAAGAATGGGCCAAATCCAGGTCCACATGTAGCTCCCAAAGTTCCTTAGCTCTTGCCTTGCACCTCTTCTTCCTTCCATCCACTAGAGTTCTTCCCAAACTTATATACAAGCCGCCGCCCATCCACTCGTTCCAAGATTTCCCGCTTGTAATAATACCTGAGGGGATGAAAGACAGAGTAAAAGCCATATGAAAGTCAGTTCCAGGAAGAAGAAAAAAGGAGTAGGTGTTTTGGATTGTGTCTGATGCAAGAATAGAGGAATTATAGGCATAGTTATATGATCAAATGGAGACTGGAGATTAAAAAGAGTCTTCAGATGTTCAGGTAACCTTAATTTATAATAAATTTATATCCAATTTGTGTCTAGAAAGCTAAGGATGAAGAACATTTTATAATACTGTTCTCCCCATAACCTTATTTTATTTATTGACTTATCCATGACTAAATGCCAACTTTCACTGCTGAGTAGGCTTCCATGACAAAGTGAGGTGACTGTAGCATAACTGCTGAATGAGTCCATGTGTACTGTAACGTAAGTCCTGTCCTGTACCCACTAAGTTGGCCACTTACTGTCATGTGCTGTAGAATAGGGGTGGGCGATTATGTGGTCCATGAACTGCATATGGTCCCCCCCTCCCTGTCATTTTTTAGGTCCCCAAGACTACTCCAGAGGCAAAAGAAGTGTTTTTGAACAAAACAGCCCATTACTACTCCTGCCTCTAAAAGCGGTGGTTTGTACTTTGGGGGACTTCTAAGGCTCCCCTTCCCTAGGGAAAAAAAATCCAAAACCCAAACCAAAAAGGGTGTCTGGGCACTTCTTGACTGATTTTTTAAATTTTTATTAATAAACTGGGAGGGAAAGGAATTTCTAGGCCTCCTATGGCCAATGTTGGGGTCTAGAGGGCCCACCAAGACCACTGCCATTACTATAGAGGATACCACACCACTTTTCCTGTCTTTCAACCCTGAGGAAAGTGTTTGGTTTTTCAGGAACTGCGGAGTTAACTTGATGCCTACCTACTTTGCTTTCCTTTCAGTTTCAGGCAAAACCTGTACAGTACTTTCCCTCCAGCCTCTTCAAACTAAATTCGAGTTCTGCTTACTGTTTTTAGGCTTTGTGTAATATTTTTTTAGAAAACAATCTTGCTATTGAACTTTTGCTACTTTTTGATGTTTTTATTTTTTGTTTTCATAATTTTACTAGCATGATCCACCATATTTGCATTTGTGTGGCATGTATAATATATTTTTAAAGTAACCTGCCCAGGAATTTTTAATTACTGTATTTCTTTAATGACTGATCATGATGAAAAGCTCTCTTAAATACATACCTCATGGCACGGCTTAGTTTCTCATAGGTCATGCTGCTATTCTTTTTCTTTTGTCCCCAGAGCTGGGCTACTGCCTCTGAGCGCAGAAATTTGAAGATGCCTTCTTGACGGTCTTCCCATTTCAGCAACCCCTCATTCATCTCCGGGTGGATTAGGATGTCCCGGATGAATTCCCATAGGTGGATGCCTCTTGGGGCTGGTTAGAGAAAACAGGGGTGCAAAATTATTCAACTGTCAAGATCAGGGGTGGAGAAATTAGAACATCCATGTCAGAGTAGGCTCCATGTCTCACAGGAAGTTGAAGACTTAAGAGATAGTTGAGCTGGGGTTACTCAGCTCAGCATCCAAGGCACTAGGTGTGGTGAGGGGGGAGGACAGTTCAAAGCCATGCCTCTAATCAATGCCACCTATCTCTGGCATGTATGGCTGGGGATTTTTGAGAGTTGTAGCCAATTTTTTGTTAATTTTCTAAGGTGTAATTTGGATTGCATGCAGGACCTGTTGCCCACCTTGTGTGTTGGGATGACAGCTCCCTCATCCCAGTCAGCGCAGCCAAGCTGGCTGGGATGACAGATGTATCATCCAACACATCAGGAAGAGGCTGAAATTATGAAATCCACGTACAGTGTTTGCTCTTTTTGGTTTCCAGGCAGTCTCTGTTATCCTTGCTGACCTTCCTGGGCCGTCCCCTTTTCCGCTTCTTGAGATCTTCTTTCTTATATTCTGTATCATTGTCTGTAGAAATAGGAAGAAAAGTAGGAGACATTTAATATTCAGTTTCTGCCAGAGCATGTTAACCTATTTAGGCTAATAGATCACCTCCTTCCAATTGGCATCTCTGAAAACCAAAGTTGGAAAACATACACACACACACACTCACACACCCATCTTTAGAAGGGACAGCAAAGTCTGAGAGCTGGAATTTTTTTAACTTATAAAATAACTAAGTAATCATAATGTTTCTATTGTAAACCAATTGTCAGAGGAGCTTGCTTTGAGAGCAGGCATCTGCAATTTGGTGAACTCTGGATGCAGTGGACTACAACATTACTAACTAGTATGGCCATTCTGGCTGGACTTGCTGGGAGTTATTATCCAATACATTCAGAGAACACCAGGATGGGGAAGGTATCCAGCCATTCATAGCCACTCTAGGATCAGCATCTTCCATTTCGGCTGCTATTTGAGATCTCCAGCTGGTTTTCACTGTATTTCCCCATATTCAGCAGAATTGTTGGATATCAGAATTCACTAGATCAGCCTCCGTCCCTTCTCTGTGTGATATATATGTAATTATTGTACTGAATGTAAGAAAAAACTAGCTACTTAGCAAGTTTAACGTTCCCCTTAAAAAAAAGCAACCACAGAAACTGCAGACTAGAATACTCCCATGTTAAGGATATGGATGTGTGGAGGGAAAGGTCATTTGCTCTCTCCATGGAGCACCTTCCCTCTCTCTAAATACCTCCATATTTCCTTCCAGTCACAGAACAACATATAGAGCCCCCCACCCTAATGTCTTTTCTGTTACAGAAAGAGAAGAGAGACTTCTGAGTGGGAAAACATGCAATTGCATGTAACTTATAATTTGAACCTAAAAATATACACAAGCAGTTGATGTACAGGGCTGGACAGAGAAGCAAATGGCAAACCCCCACTCCAAGTTATAGTGTATAATGTTCAATGCTAGCCAAGTTAATTTTGGCAGCTGAGGTAAAATGCCCCATAACCACATCTCCTCAAGCCTGACACTAAAAATACAATAATGATAACTGAAAAAACCCTAACCGTTTCCTGCATTTTCCTGACATGAAAAGCTGCTGCATGAAGTAGCTGCCTCACTCTGCCTAATGGTAGGACTAACCTCAAGATAAGACAGTTTAGAAAACCAGAAGCTGGGCCTGCGGATGCAGCAAATGCATACTGCAAAACTGGCCTCTGACATTCACCTCCTAGAGAAATGTTGCTGCTATTTATAGGCTAAATCCAGTTGTTGATCTCAGCTATAGTAAATCCACTGAATTAATGAGATTTATATTAATGTTGATTTAACCAGTCCTGTTAATCCAGTCTTCCCCTTGAGACCCTCCCCTACACATTTCTTACCACGAGAAAAGGGGAAGTGCTTTATGTCTGTGGGATCAAGATCCAGGTCACTTCCACCGGAGTCCTGAGACTGAGGGCTCTGAGACATCGTCCCTGAGGAGAAAGAAAAAGCAAAATTAAACCTCACCTTCTGCAGAAAAGCCCTGATACCAAGAGGCCTCACACTGTGAGCCGGACATCATTAAGTGTTACTTGTAAGGAGCAGGTGGGCATAGCACTGGAATTAGAGGGGCTCTCATGCTAGGATGATACTTCTAGGGTTAAGCTTTTCTCGATTCTTGGATAAAGGCAAGAAGCTCGATATATCGCAAAGGTTGCAGGCAGCCAGGCCCAAGAGGCCAACTCATGGGGTTCTTGGGTCTGTTCACTGAGCTAGAGCTTGAGGAAAGCGGAGGAAACAGACAAAGGAGAGGATCCTACCTGCAAAAGACACCGAGCTGTCTGGTGACATGGCCCCAGAGATGTAGCCAAGGTCACTTGGCGAGAAAAGGTTTGTGAACTTCATCTCACACAAGTTATCTTCACTGCATGAGTTCCCCAGCTCTGGAACAACAAAGAAAGAAGCTGAGGATTACATTCACTTACACAAACGCACACACCTCAGGGCAATAACCACAACGAGCTTAAACAGTGAAGGCATCCTTCCTCTTACCTAAAGAGCTGGAGTCCAGAAGGGCCTCTTGGGAAACATCTTGGTTTTTCAGTATAGACATGATCCAGCTGAGTTCATCTGAGACAGAGGCTAAAAGGGTGGAGGAGAAAATATACTGTTGTGAGTCAAAGGGACATGTACTACTGGGACAGACTCTATGGTCCTTGCTCCTGATGCAGGGACGAGCCAGAAGCTGCATCCTCAACCTTTGGGGTTGTGGGGTTATTTGGACAATATAGCAGCAATGGCTTATCAAATGCAAGAGCCCTAGTTCGGTCTGTCTCTCTCTCTCTCTCTCTCTCTCTCTCTCTCTCTCTCTCTCTCTCTGCTGCCCACTGTGAATTCCCATGGCCGTCTCTTCTGAGAAGTTCTGGGCTTCTGCCACAGAGCTGTGTCTTACAGTTCTAGGCTGGCAGAACTTACTTAGTTCTCTCAGCCCTTGAGGATCTACTGGAACTGCCGAGCAGTTTGGTGGGGGTGGCGGCAGCAAGGCACCAGCACTTACTGATCTCATGTAAGCGGTCATAGAGCTCATCGCCAAGGGACCCAAAAATGATTCCCAGCTGATCCCGGGAGTACTGGCAAAGTGTGTAGCCATCCATGTTGCAGCAGGAGAAATCTATGGCACTGGCATCGTACTTGTTCTTCTCCACATGGTAGCTGATCCACTCCAGCACTTGAGACTTGCTCCAGCAGTGAGGCATCTCTCCATACCATGTCGGTTTCCCTGTACAGGAGAGGTGGGAGAGAGAGGGAGGGGAAAGGAGTGGGTTTGACTGAGCAGGTGCCACGCTGGATACTGCTTTCTTTGCCAGTGCGAACCCAGCCCTGGAACATTCTTCTGCCTGAACAGCACAGGGTGTGGCTGGATCATTTACGCACAGAATTTATCTTGCTTAGTCACTGTGGTTGGGTTAACATGTACACCTGTCACCTGTTCCCTTATCTTTAAACATGCCCCTCCCCGCTGGGGTGAGGTCATTTAGGACAGCCGCTTCCAGGCTCCCCAGCTCAACCAGTCCTAACTACATTAGAACAGAGTCTGGCTGACTTTGAGCTTAGTAGATCTATTTTGGGTTTTGTGCTTGTTTTTTCAATTAAAATTGAGATCCACCATTCAGAGCCTGGTGTGGACACCCCCTCTCCCGTGTGTGTGTTTCTTGCTGCACTGTTAACATAACTGGGAATCATACATTGATGCTGATCTGTTGCAAATCACCCATAAATCTACAAGCAGATTTAGGTTTACCTTCTGCTCATTCAAATGTCAGAATACTCTATGTAACCAATGAAAGCAGAACCTACAGAGATATTAACTGCCCCAGCAGTTACAAAGGTCCACAACTTTTGTTGTAGTTTGTTATTGCTGGAAAAGTGGAGACTAGAGGAATGCCAACAGATTTTTGAGCTATACTTAGTCCTCCATGTAAACCTTTACTTTGAAGGCTCGGATTCCCATCTGCCTGTAAAATAATTCTTTCAATAGGTTGTTCCATATTTTATATAGGGGAGGAATGAGAGCTTGAAAAAAATACATATTTCACAATACGGGTTGAAGAATCCACAAGCTTACATATCCAGTAACCTTTCCACCCTTTAAAAGAGGTGAATGATGATGATTATGCTGATTGCATTTCAAGTGTTCAAAGAATTTAATATGCATTAATCCAGTATTAGCTAAGAGGACTATGATCATCTAGGAGTTCATATTAAAAGGAAAATTGTCCTCCCACTTCGCCCACACCCATGTGTGTTATATGTTGTAGAGTCATAACTGACTTACAGTGACCCTAATAGGGCATCCTAATAAGTGAGATATTTCAGGAGTGTTTCTTATGCAGCCCAGATCCCTTTGCAATATTAAAGTACGGGTACCTACCAGTTGTCTCCATTGCTGTGTGTGTATTAGACAATGTGGGAGAAGCATTGTCATCATCTACTAGGTGGGTCAATAGGTCTGGGTCAGGGGGTGTTTCCTCTTGCTGGTAGATGGCACTGATGTAGTTTGAGAAGAGGTTGCTGATTTCACAGGATCCCGCCATTGAACTTTCTGCTACAAAATCAAAACAGTTAAGATTCAGGATGGATCCCTCCAACTCAATCAGCAAGAAATTGCCAGCACATGCATCACATTGCCAGAGCTTGCAAAGACTGAACACAACCCTCTTCTTCAACTTTGCCATCTTCTTCAGCAATCAGGTCTGCTTGAGTCTTGCATGAGCAAGTCCCACTGCTCTTCCATATTCTCAGATATCTTTCTAGTCCCTTGTGGCTGGGATCTGAGATGAAGCCCAAAACACAGATCCACAGCCTTCTCTCGCCAGGAAGCCTCACAACAAATCAAACTATACATTCCGTTTGGATCAAAAAGGTCATTTATGAATTGTTTATATTTATATTCTACCTTTCCATCCAAGCAGTTGAGTTAACCACTCTGTTTTAGTCAAACAACAAGCCTGGTAGGGGCTGAGAGGTAGTGACTGATGGGTTCACCTAGTGAGCTTTGTGGCACAGCAGAGACCAACCCTGGTTTCTCCTGTTTCAGTTCACTATTAAGCACTACTTTGTCATCTGCAATTTCCCCACTGCAGCAAAGGTAAATGAAAAAATCCAAAGAGGTAGAAGACAAAAAGTAGAGCTTGCTTATGTCTTCCAATACTCCCTGCCCATCAAGTTTTTAATATAGATTGAGTCTTAGTCACATAAAACTAATGATTTTTTACAGCTTAGAAAAGTTACTTTTTGACAACAGCTCCCAGAAGCAACCACCCAGCATGGGAAATGTAGTACAAAAAGTTACTTTCCCAACCTCTGCTTTTCATTTGATTTTTAAAAATTATTTCTCTGTCTCCACATGGGTCAAAAGGTCAATGCAGATTCTCCTGCTTTTCAGCATCCAAACATTTGGGACATTGCGTAGCCAGTGAATTCCAGCAAGTGTGTTGCCAAACTCCACTTGGTGCTTCAGGCTATTGGAGTGAAGATTGTGCTTGTTCAATGGTGTCTTCTGAAAACAGTTGTCTCCTGATTCAGGCTGGCCTCGCCCTTCTGTTCAACCCTTATCATTCATGACTGACAATGCCTAATCCTTCTCTTTTTGCTGACTTTAATCTTGCTCATGGATTGTTAAATCCTCAGGGCAGGACACCCCACCAGCCTTCATATCGGGTGCATCAAAGCTGGGGATATCATGCAAATGCTCATTTCCGAACAAAACCTGAATTAGCCAACCCAAGACCCAGCATGAACTTGCCAGCCAGAGAGCTGCATGGACTGCAACAGGAGTGAAACAGCGTTAAGCCTTTAAAAAGCAAGCAAGCAAGCAAAAAACTAGAGCAACAGAAAAACCACTAAGTAAGATCAAAGGGGCTCCATCTTGCCCCATGCACTGTTTCCAGTGATGACCAGTCAGATGCATTTGGAAGTTCATAAGCAAAATATGAAAGTAATAGTCAACCTTCCCTAACGATGTCTTTGCGGGGGGAGGGGGGGTTGGAATCAGAGCCTGCTTAGTATTTTGGCAGCAAATAACCAGCTAATAGAAACAGTAGTGTCACGGTTCAAATAACTAAAAATCAGAGCTGGGAAGATTCCTTTTTTTTTTTTTTTTTGACAACTCCAAGAATCCCCTAACCAACATTCTTGTTGGGGGATTCTGAGGGTCCTAATCCAAAAGGAACTTTCCCAGGTTTCTACAAAGATCTCAGCAAAACATTGGATCAGGCCGAGCTACAACACATCTATCTTCTTTCTCCCAGTCACCCCTTTCACTTACCTACCGAGCAGGTGTTCCAACAGCAGTAGCAGTAACAAGGGCCCCCGGCAGGTAATCCACACAAAAGAAGGCTATCAAGCAAGCAAAGTTCCAGAGGCCACTCAGCTCCCGCTCACCTGTGTGCCCTGGTATTTGTGCGATTGTACTCCTGCGTATGACTCAGCCCCTCCCCATTGCTGTCCCTTTATAGGGCGCCTCTCCTCTCCCGTAACATGATCTCAACCTCTAGGGGAATTCCAAGCACAGGTACTCAGCTCCTGCCTGGAGAATTTGCATAATATGTGCCACCTGGGCCGATGCCAGCCTACCTTGCCGGGAAATGTAGGCTGGCAGTTTAATCATTACTAGGTGAGAGCTGGCAAGACCCATGCCAGTTTCACCCAGGATAGTGTTGTTTCTCCTCACCCCCACCCCACCTCACCCCTGCACCTTTGGTATCGCTGGGGTTTGTTTGCTCATCAAAGCAGATAAACCAGCCTCCCCTGCCAGGAATAGAGCTATAGAAATGGATTTGATGGGGGTGACTGCCACCTGCTATCTCAGAGGATACAAGGCATGGGAGGGAGGGGCGTCATACGACTCCGTCTGGTGAACTTTGAGACTCCCAAACAAATCAGAAACAGTGCTGATCAATCAATAAGCAATTCACACATTTGACGATGAAAATAGTTGTTGTGAGTTTTTGGGGCTCTTTGGCCGTGTCCTGAAGGTTGTTCTTCCTGACGTTTCGCCAGTCACTGTGGCCGGCATCTTCATTTTCAGATGATGAAAATGTTAGCATGCCACAACCTATTGGTCTTTTAAGGTGCTGCCTGCAACCCATTGCCCACAACCCAGAAAAAGTGAGTCACATCTAAGGTTGCAATCCTATATCCACATTGAATGCATCCTTTTGAAATGAATGAGACCTTTCTTTGGGGGGGGTAGACTTCCCATAACTTGAAAAAGTTCCTTTCTCCTCCTCTTCCTTCTGTTACAACTCCCAGAACCTCCCAGTCAGCCTAGACAGTGGCTGTGCTGCCAGGGAGTTTCTGGGAACTGGTCCAAAAGGTGAACATGACCAAGATCCAGGAATTGTATAGGATTGAGCTAAGGGTCCCTTGGAAATAAGTAGAATTTTAGTTAGCTGCAGTTTAGTCTCATTGCATTGCTCCCAGCAAAATATGCACCCTCATCCTGCCCCATGTTTACCAATTTGTGAGTCTAGATAAAGCCAAGAAAATGGACTCCCAGACAAATATATATGTAGGATCTCCCAATATGACTCCTTGGCAAAGACAAAGTAGGACGTGCTCCCCCAATCTGCTGTCTTCTAGATGAGATGAACTATGGGTTAAGAAAGTAAGAATGCTGTAGGGCTTTCTCATTCCTGTAACAAAAGATCTTTTTCAAAAAAGAAAAGGAGGATGCTTCTGGGCAGAAGCAGGTTATGCCTCTGCATGCTATGTGGAATCTCCCCACTCATTCAAGAGAGGTGGCTTTATCTCATGAAAACCAACAGAACGCTGTAACACCTTAACACCTGATAAACATATTATAGCATGTGCTTTCATGAACTGTAACTCACTTCAACACAAGTGTTCTTGAAGATTCAGAACTTGGGACAGTTACTTTTTGGCCCACATCTCTCAGTTTCATTCAGTGTCTGTCTTCTATGTTGACTAGAGGCTACTGGGAAATGTAGTCCAAAAAAGTAACTTTCCCAGTCTCTGTGACAAGAAGTGTGTGTTTGGTAGACATGGTTGACTGCCAACCATGCTTTAGTAAACTTATGAGCCATTAAGGTTCAAGAGGACTCTCATATTTTTGCAGCACCATCTAACACACATACCTGTCTGGAAATGTTTTTCCCAATTCTGGCCAATGCAAAGTGAAGTTTTATGTCCCTTTAAAAATGAACTGGTTTATCATGGCATAAATTGACTGGGGCTGGAGCCCATTACACCTCTGAGTATTAGATGAAGAGGGGCTCTTGTGTTTCCCAGCATCATTAGCTGACCATTGTTAGAAATAGGATGCTGGGCTGTAGGAACCTATGGTCTGATCCCTGGCAACCCATATTGTGTACTTTCTTGCAGAAATGCTAGTGATGGGAGGAGGCTAGGTTTCTCCTTACCTTCTATTCCCCCTTCCCATTTCCAGAGGCAAGGTGGTGGGCTGCATTCAAATTTGTCACAGGAACACTTTTTTAAGACATGGATTACAATCCTTGTTGGTGTCACTCGAAGGTTAGATCAAATGAACTGTGCATTCTAGTCACTGTAAATTTTGTATTTGGCCAAGAGGCAAATGAAATGTGGAGTGGGGAGAGAAAGGTTTTGAGCATCATTTCTGAAAACATCCATTGTTCCCTGAGTTCAGTAGGACTCAGTCTCTCTGTACCTGGCCCTTCCTTACAGGTATGTACTGTATTCAGGAAAGGTATCTGTATTAAGGGTGTTAGGAGCCTGGCATATTTTCTTCCCTCTTTTTGTAGCTGCTTACAGGTGGCTGGACTTCTTGTTCACTGTGGAAACTCAAAGGGCCCATCAGTAACCTGCTAAGCTGGCTGGACCACAGTCAGTGTACCTGTCACACCCTATTGACGTCAAACTCTAGAGAACGGCATTTCTAAGAATGTTGCCTGGCATAGGGTTTGCCCTAATATGCCACTTTAGGAGGTATTTGGTTCAGAGCTGGCTGACTCTCTCTCCTGAGTCAGGCTTTTCCCCTGACAATTGCTATCAATGCAGTATCTACCACTTTTGTGTTTTGTTTTGTGTTTCATTTGGTCCATTTATATCTTGCCTTTCCCTGTGGTTTAGTTCTCCGGCTCTGGAGCCAGAGGTTGGGAGTTCAATTCCCCCACTGTGGCTCCTAGGAGAAGAGACAGCCTATGTGGTCTTGGGCAAGCTGCACAGTCCCAAGATATCCTCAGAAGAAGGGAATTGCAAACCACTTCCATATATTGTCTATTTAGAAAACCATCAGAAACAATTTGATGACATACAATTATTATTTATTTCCTCCACTGAACTCTTTGTAGTGTAAGTAGCTATTGTCCTTCCCATCATCTTTCTTTGTTCCACATCCTTACAACAACCTTGTGCAGTAGGTCAGCCTGAGGCAGTGTGACTGGCCCTGGATCACCCAATGAGTGTCATCATCATGGCTGAGTGGAAATTTGAATGCAATCCTTCTGAGTCCCAGTCCAACAGTCTGACCACTATATCACACAAACTCACTTGTATGTGCTTTAAACATGGCACTTTTGGATTAGCAAAAAGTCTGCATCTTTACAACAGAGCGAAGAAAATTTCCCTCCTTTTTTTGGACTAAAATTACCAGAATTTCCACTTCCACCACCACCACCATCACCACTGCAAGGCTCTAAAGGGGACTATACAGCAGAACGTGGTATAAGTTACTCTTTTTTTGCTCTTTAACTCAGAGAACTCCAGCAGAATTCCCCAGCAGAGTTATAGACCTAAAAAATAACATTTCCAGGCTCCTGGATACAAGCTGTCATCATGCTCAGTTTGTGAAAAAAGAAGTCACACTAAAGCTCAACATCACCAACTCTTCCTCCCCACATATAACGGGCTGCTGGGCTTTGGCAGCTGTACAGCAGTTTTGTTTCACTTAGGTGAGGACAGGGAAAGTATCACCTGTTGTATTTTTCAGTGTCATAGGAGGCATGAGGTATGGTTGCAATACAACTTGGATTCTGTGCTTCTGTCACATTGTATAATTTATTTATTCAGTTGACAAGTGCCTGAAGTATAGCATTGTTCTCTGTGGGAAGAGAAAAAGGAGAAAGATGCACTTTCTCACCACTCCCAGGTCCACGAAAGCCGCCATGAAAACAGCTTCCAGAGTAGCAACGGACATCAGGAAGGGAATTCCTACCATCTAGGGTCTGTGAACAGAGATAATGGAAGTTCACTGTCATAGGAAGGAATGGGGCTTCCTGAGAGGGTAGATTAGAACCAGAGCTTGGAAAACCTATCTCTTTTTCTGGATTTATAGCACCCAGAATTCTCCAACCAGCCTAGTTGTTGTTGGGGAGATCACCAGCCTGAAAGAAGCGGCCGTGAGCATTATTATGAGTAGTCTGAGCAAAGGGCAGGAATGGAAAAGACTCACCCTTTTCTTGCTGAACCCAATTCCCCCATGTGCATGGAAGTTTAATGGTACACTCATAAAGTTTCTCTGTGCCATTGAAAATTGCGATTTCTCCCCATTTCTTGAGCATGCATATGCAAGGAAAAAAGAGCAAAAAGAAAGCAAAGATGTTCCTCTGGCCCACAAAAAAACACAGAATGAACAGTTGCGCAATACTTTTATGAAGAATAACAATTACTTAGTTGGTTCTTATAATGGTATTACACAACTGGGCATTACAAATGCCTGTAAACAACATCCTAGCCTTCTAGTTAGTGTGTGTGTGTGTGTGTGTGTGTGTGTGTGTGTGTGTGTGTGTGTGTGTGTGTGTGTGTGTGTGTGTGTGTGTGTGTGTGTGTGTGTGTGTGTGTGTGTGTGTGAGCCAGTTACATTTATATTCCTATAGACATTAGTGTATGAATAAGGAACATGTCAGCTAAAGATGTACACTTCTAAAATGAAGCATATATTTGGATCTGGTCTTCACTGGTTCTTAACCTTGAGTTACTCAGGAGTTTTGGACTGCAACTCCCAGAAGCCTTCACCACCAGCTGTCCTGACTGGGGTTTCTGGGAGTTGCAGTTCAAAAGCATTCGAGTAATAAAGGTTAAGAACCACTGAAGATGATTCTTAATTACTTATAAGCCAGTTGTACAGGTGTTCAGTCTACAACCATCAGTTTTAGCAAGCACATATTAAGTCATAATTTAGATCAGATGCAGGGAACCATGGGCTTTTCAGATGACTCAAACTACAGCTTCCATAATTCCTTTCCTTTGTCCGTGTTTGCTAGGGCTTCTGGACTTTTATAGACCAAATCATCTTATGGGCAAAATGTTCCCCACAAGATCCATCCTTCAGTGGAAAGAGCCTCATCAGCTTTGATCTCCAGTTTATGTTGCTTCCTTATTGAATACTGATGGTACAAAAGGTGAGAATCCCTCTCTGTGCAGTGTTGTGGCCAAACTACGGGCAAGATGGACTCATTAAGCTTTCCGTAAGCAAGGAGCAGCCTAGGCTACTAAGAGATGGAAGACATTTCGAAACAGCAGCACCAGAGAAAGTAAACTTAGACATGACTACCACCTAGTGGCTGATATACATGTCAACTGACTATATGTCCTTGTGCTCAGAATACTGTACAGTATTTAAAGAGAGGGGACTGAAAGCAAATAAAAAGACAATTGGCCTGTATTGGTAGTTTGGATTATGTTGCTACAATAAGGTTGGAAAACAGTAGCTGATTTGAATCCCAGGCCAAAGAGCAAAGCAAAATGACTATGAGCTGTTTTACTCAGGCATCTTTTGCTTCTGCCCATTGATGCATGTAAATTGTCTGTCTATGACCTCTGGCTGCAAAACCAACGTTGTGAATCGCTCCACCCACCCACGAACTAAAGAGGTTCAACACAAACAAGTTACATCTCTAAACCCAAGGAAGCTGCTTTGGTTTTTAAACCATTTTCTGCACTCAGTCTGTAAGATAGATAAAATAGACAAATGCAAGACCAGGTGATGTTTCTTACATTTATGTAATTTTAATTTTCCTAATTTTTTTTAACAGAGATTCTCTTGGACCATTGAAAGGCAGATCAGGAAATTGGGATGGGGTTACGCTCCTCACAAGTATCAAGTTTGGGACGCTCCTGGATTTATCCCTGAGCCTCTATGTCCATGTTTTGGTTGTGGCCAAGACTGCACATGCAGAATTGAAGCTAGTGCAACAGTTACACCTGTTCTTGGAGATTTGTAACTTGGCTACAGTGACACATGCCTTAGTTACATCTCAAATAGATTACTGTAATACGCAGCAGTTTTAGAACCTTAAGTTCCCATATACCTTTGAAGGGTGTATGGGAACTTATGTTCTAAAACTGTACAGCCAGACTGCTGACTGAGTAAAGCTACAGGGAACAGATAATTTCACCATTTCTGGGTGCAGTTCAAAGTGCTGGAAAATTAGATATGACTTTTCTTCAAGCTATCTGAAAAAACTGTATTCTCCTGTAGAACCTACCCAGGCTTTTAGATCAGCTGGAGAGACCCTCCCCATGATTCTCCTTCCTTCAGAGGCCTGTTTGCTGGGGACTGGAGAGAAGACCTCTGTTGCCACGCCCAGCCTCTTGAACCTCTTGCCAAGAGAGGATAAGTTTGCTTTTCACTGCTGTCCTTCTAGAGGCAAGCCAAAGTTCTTAATTTTTTTCAGGCCTGCAGACCTTTGGCTATCTTTCCTGGTTATAAGGCAAATTAGCAATGCTATTTTTAATGAAGAGGTGTTTTAAATTTAATTGCATTTTAATAATGTAATTGAGCTTAACTCTGTTTCTAATGCTTGCGTTTTTATTGTATTTTAATCTTCTGTCATTTTAAACTGTTTTGTAAGATGACTTGGGTCCCGATTCTGAAAGGACGACAGCAAATATATTAAATAAATAAATAAATAAATAAATAAATAAATAAATAAATAAATAAATAAATAAATAAATAAATAAATAATCACAGGCAGTGCATATGTTTAATGTGTGTGTGTTCACAGGATGCTGCCATGAATGCTATTGGGGACACCTATTGCTTGTGAGATATAACCTGCGGAAGAGCAGGAGAGAAAATTGTTAGTAGTGCTTAGCAACTACTCTCATGATCTGCCACTGCTTTGAAAATTATGTGTTACGTTGTGGGCCTTTCTCCCCTTATTTATTATAACACAGCCTTACTATGATTCCTAGCTGAGTCTAATTGCAATATGCAATACTGGATAATTCGGAAGCTGGCAGAGCATAACAGTGTTTCCCAAGCAATGGGAATTATTTTAAGATATTTAGCATGAAAAGTGTTGCTTCCCAGCCTCACTTTGCACCACTCAGGTCTTAGGTTCATGAGAGTGTAGTTGCCAACTCTAACAGATGTGCTGAACAGGGTGGTTCCACCTTTGAAACTTACAGCTCAGTGACTGTCAAAACCTTTTGCTCAATTATGTGAATAAGCTCAGAATTAAAACAAGCCACCTTTACAGGTAGAACTTGCGCTACCAGCTCTGAATGCAGCTCACTTTGCAGCTTTGATGGGTCAAGGCAGTGCTGGGTCATCCCTGCCAGAGATGTCTGGGGCAAAAGGGAATGTACAAATTAAAAGTAGGATAAGAAGCTGGTCATTGCATTTGAAGGCAGAAATTCTATACAGTAGTTCTACCACAGAGCTACTGCAGATTCTTGGTTTGACCTTGACCTTCTCAATAATTCACACTTTCTGTGTGTAAAAACAATAGTCTCATGGCAACTTATAAAGCATCATCTTTCATTTGCCCTAAGCTTTCATGGAATGCACTTGTCTTTAAGCAGCCAGAAGACTCTCTTGTTTTTCCTATAATGATTCACATGAATACTCCCCCTTGAAACATTTGCTGTTTGTTTCTATGAACTCTTAAGGAACAATGACTTAATGATCCAGCTATCTGGATCTGTTAATAACTTTTGTGTGCAGAAGCCTGAAATAAGGAATTTAGACTCATGGACTGTCTACATCTGTTTTGGCCAGAGCTTCTGCCACTCCAGAAGATATCTAATCAGTTGATCTAAAGAGCTGCGTTTGTATTTGAATTTGATAACCAAAGAAAAAATTTGCTAGTAGGCCCAAACTTTTATTTTCTTGTTGCATATTTATTACAACTATTATATACAATGTACAATAATATTTGTCCTATATCTTTTCTCTGTCTCCTCACAGTAGATTTGGTACCTTTGTGCCTTTCAATATGACAAGCTATTGGCCCTATTCATCTACTTTCACATCATGATACTGATTAAAATTAATACAGCTTCTGCAAGGGTAGCAGGCTGGACTTAATGATCCTTGGAGACGCTTCTAACTCTGCAATTCCATGATTCTATGATCTTAGTTTACATCGTGTGTCTCCCTACAACACTAGAGTTAATCTTCCTAAAATTTGCTTACAAATATCCCTGGGCAAAAGACAAATGCATTATTATTCATTTTTATTAGAAATACTTATTTACTGCTTTGCTGCCTACGACAGCCCTTGTGTACTAAAACAGAAAAAGCTCTTGTCCATGTTCCACCATTGAGAACAGTTCATTAGGTGAAGATATGGGGGCGTTTAGTGCTGTAGCACCCAAACTGTGCAACGCCCTCCCCTTGGAGGCTTGATTGGTGCCGACATTGGCATCATTTCAGCATCAAGTCAAGATGCACTTATTAGAGCTTATTCTGGAGGTCGAGGATCATGGCCTGCGTAGGTTTTAGTGCAGTAATTAGTTTTTAATATCTTATGTTTTAACATTGTTTTATCCAGCTTTGTAATCCACTCTGTGATATAGGGTGGGACATAAAAGTTTAAATAAAATAAACACATTGCTTAAAAACATAATAAATGACAGGAGAGTATGTTTAAAGCTAACTTTCTTGGAAAACAGCTCAGACCAACTCATACAGATAGTTCTAAAACAGTTTTAAGCACCCGTGCCTACAAATTAGTACAATTTTAGCTGCTCTTGAAAAGCTCACCTGCTGGACTTTCTTTAGGAGGTAGTTCCACAGTCTCTTCATCAAGCCAAATCAACTTTGAAATGTTGAGTTAATGGTGAAACACAATGGCTGTTCCAAAGGGAACAAAGTTGGGGAAGACAGGCACACAAATGGTAAAGTACATTGTATGTATGTGTGAAATGTATCCTGTATAAATGGAGATTCAAAAGGAAAGCAGATGATGGACTTTCCCCCCTCCTTTCTCCAGGACTCTACCACTTCTGTTTCTGTACATTTGAATTGGCTGCAGCCGAGGAAACAACTCCCACATAGCTAGAAATCCTGATCTTTCATTTCTTCATGTCTGTTGTTGGATCGGTTCCCTGCTTCGGGAACCGATTTTTCTCTTAACGATGTTTTTAAAACAGCTGATCGGCGGCTCTCAAAATGGCTCCCCGCTGTTTTTAGGATGGATTTTTCGCTTTACAGGCACCTGAAAATGGCCGCCCTATGGAGGATCTTTGCTGCATGATGAGGTATTTAGCCCACTGGAACATATTGAAAAGGTTTACAATGCATTTCAATGGGCTTTTTTATTTTGCTTGACGAGGATTTCACTCTACAGCAATTTCACTGGAATGGATTATCCTCGTCAAGCGAGGCACCACTGTATAGCAATACCAACCACTTTGTGTGCCAGCACATTGGGCAGAACAATGTACATGTCCAATTTCCATTTTTTGGCCCTTGCTAGCCTTGACAGAAGTAGCCCCATCTTGGACTAAATAGGTAGCATCATCTCGAACCATTAGCATCCGAACTAGGCGTAGAGGAATATTCAATCAGGGGTCAGAATCTTATGTCATTTAAGCTTATGAAGGAGAAATTGCCCAAGCGTGCTAGCAAATGACCACTCGTTAATCAGGTGCTGGTTGCATTCCAACCTGCATGCCCTATTGGGTGTGCAAACAGGAGTACAGTCAGCACATCACTAACAAGCAGCAATGCACTGACAGGCCTACAAAATTTCTCTTCTCTCCCCCCCCCCCCCCGTGTAAATCAGCAATAGGATTCTGGGCAGTCAAAGCAAATGTTTCCTTTGCAGCTGAATTTTGTTATAGGATAACTGAGAATTCACAGTTGCATGCAAAAAAAAACAAAAGCAAGAGCAAAAAAAGTCAGCAAAACAGGTTTAAGAATGGATGAGCATCCTCCAGCCCAGTTGTGCTGGAGTCAATGTTCTTTTTCTTACCCAGGAGGTGGTATGGTTCCCCGCGATGTCTTTGCTCTGGTTTTGCTAGACAGCAGCTTCACCGAACAGGTGATCCTGACTCCTCTTAGAGCACAAGTGCTCCAGTGTCCCCAAGAAATTAAAATGAACAAGATCAAGAACTGCTCACAGAGAAACCGTTTTTAAGTCCTGCTCAGCCACAGCAGGGAGGTTTCTTCCTGCCTCACACCAGCCAGCTGCGATAACAGTTAACAGTAAGCTGTGGAGGGAAGAGGAAAACCACAAGACGGAAATGGCCAACCCAACCTGCGCTCACCCAGTAACAGCAGCAAAGGGGGAAGAGGAGGGAGAGTGGAGAGAGACTTTGCTACGTTAGGCTTTGCTAGGCTATCCATCAAATAATGAAATAACCTGTCCCCTTATGATGGAAATACAGAATAGGGACTCTCTGCTACTTATGACTTTGTTTAAAAACTTTGGTTCGCCATGCAAAACAATCAACATGATCACTAGAATTTGATTTGACCTTTTCACTCTTCTTAAAACATTTGTTGGTGTTAGGAAGGCATTTTATTCTCATTCTAGCAGCATCTTCGCATTCTCGTCCTATAAAAAAAGATATCAGACTTTGGGGCACAGTGTTGTGGTTTCTTATTCTCCCTCTTCCCAACTACTCTTTAGATGGTCTTCTTAGTGGCTTTTTCTCTTCTGGTTCCTTTGTTTATTGCTGTTCCTAAGAGCTCAGCTTCATATTAGGCTCATTATTCCTTGGTTTAGCTTAATAATAATCTCTTTGGTGACCTACTCCTCTCCAGTTGAAATGATCACATTTATGTTAAGCATTTTTAATACTATTTCAGGCCCCAGGACTTTCTTCTGCACTTGCTCATGTTACTGACTTCCTACAATGTCATTTTCAGTATTACAACATGATGTGTCTGTGGGAGACACACCCTTAAGAACCTTGTCTATGCTGTTTCCCTGGTTTCATTTCAAAGATGAGGCAATGCTGGTGCATCATTGGCTCAGTTGTAATTAGCACTTGCAGTTGGATTGAGACCCATGTTCTGAAGACCTGGCTTTAAAAAGCTGAGAGTTGGTACCAGCATCCTCATCACCTCTGCACCCTAAGCTGATTATCTCCTATCTCTGCCACCCCCAGGCATCAGAATCCTTCCCTCCCCAGCAGTACAAGAGCGGTCCAGATTTCAGAACCTTCTCAGCCTTGCTAGTTTGCTTCTTTCAGTAAATATTTCCCAACTCTTAATCAACTGTGTTTTCTGCTTAGTGCCTGTGTTTATGAATCTCTCCCATCAGATATGTTGTTCTCCAAAATAACCAATGTGTGCACCTTATTTCTTGTTCAGTAAATTGGTAAATCGGTATGCAAATGGAAATAACTGAACCAAAACTAAGTAGGTTTCACTTTAGCCAAGTACGTCCCAAAGATGTCTTACAAGTATTTATACTCAGAACACCTAAGGGTTCCTATGAGTCGTTTGAGAGCATACCTGCTAGCATGTTACTTACAAATTACCTAAATATCAAAATGACAGATTAAAAGACAGCATTTTTTAAAAAAAACAACTAGCAACTTTTTATTAAAAACAAAAATGTTACTAGTAGAATAACTTTCACGTTTTTAAAACTCACACATATAAATTTTGTGTATATAATGTTGTATTTAACATTTACAATTTTTGTTGCTTTTTAAAGAAATACTTTATATCAGCAGGATATCCAAAAAGAAAACACACTTTCTGGGGATTCCCAGAAATGTCCAGCAAGTTGAACCCCAGAAATAGGGTTTTATAACAAACTCACCCTTTGCCGCCCCCACCCCCTGCAAACAGTCATTTTCTGAAGCTCAAACAACAGAGTACTGTGATTTTCTGGTTTCCTTCTTAGCTTCCTTCAGTTTTTAGCCCCAAGATCTTTTTGACATAGTTCTGGACATTCACATGGAGTTGTGGAGCAGTAGAAGAAAAGGTCTCATTGGCCAGCGCCTGAGCAGTCTCTGAACCATTCACCATGGCCCGGTAGATGGGCAGAGTGTACTTCTGCTTTCCCTAAAATAAAGAGGGGAAAAACTCACTCCCAATCCTATAAGCATTTCACATCTTTCTTTAGACGAAGCTAGGAAATTCCCTCTTCAAACCTCTGGTAGGATATCTCAGCCAGATACTCAGTGATCTTTATTTCCAGCTATAAAAGGCCAGTTTTAGTGGTAGGAGGAAGATAGTTTAACTTAGGTCAGCTTCTTGCTTCTGAAGCCACTAGAACTGTCTTAGATGTAGGGCAGAGATGGGAAACACACAGTTTGTCACCTGCATTTGACCTTTAGAGTCTTCCCTGGTGTGGAACAGTTGCCACTAGACAAGGTGCATACAGAAAGTCATCCCTGCACACCCTGTTTTTCTACAGCAATGGTTCCCAACCTTGGGTCCTCAGCTGTTCTGAGACTAAAACTCCCAGAAGCCTTCACTACTAGCTGTGCTGGCCAAGATTTCTGGGAGTTCATAGACCTTCTATAGCCTGCAGGTCCCCCAATTCTATTCAGCAACAGGTGGTATGAGGATTACTCTTTTTGCGTACCCTCTTTCTTAAAAAGCATCTGAACAGCCCCAAAGCATAGTAACCTTTAACATAGCTGCTGGGAGGAAGGCAATTCCCAGTGATCCTTCTATTCCATCCCTATGAATCTGCATACACAATCTGTGTGTATGTGTGTGTGAGTGCGTGCACACACACACTCATCTGTTTATGGATGAAAGCATGCACATTTATGGAGCATGCTGCCTCACAGTAGTTTCTGGAGAGGACATGTGTACCATGTAATTCCTCATCTGTTTTGGGAGATGGGGTAGCCAGGAGAAAGTCAGAACGGGTCTGAACCCTACTACAACAACTTGGTTGGCTTTAAAGAGAAACTGGAGAAATTCATGAAGGTTGGGGCTTTTATTGGCTCAAGATGATTGCATATTACTTTTACTTCCAGCACTGGAGCCTTTAGACCTCTTGGTGCAAACTGCTGAGTGACATGAATGGGAGGATGCTGTTGCACTCATGCTCTGCTTCTGGGCTTTCTATCAGCAAACAGCTGGCCACTGTGGATACAAAATGCTAGACTAGCTAGATCACTGATTGCTCTGAGCTACCAAGAATTTTCTTATCTTTTATTACTTTGGCCCCCTCACTCCACATTCCAACACAGCATCAGTCTACATTAGAGTGGGAGAAAGCTACTAGATTTGCAGGTTTGGGGGCCCTCAACCTCAATAGTCAAATTCAGTCACAAACCTGGCTGCGAAGGAATTCTTTCACTTTGCCAAACTCAGCCTCATGATTGTTCTTGAGCACAATCTGGCACCAACGAAGACGTAGCTCTGCATTTTCTGCCTTGGAGATTCTTGGATACAAGGCACTCATCTCCTCCACACGTCCTTAATATTAAATGATACAAATTAAGGTCTGTTTCCTACTACAAAAGGGAAATTTTCATAGCAAATAACATGCCTTTCCCATTATTTCTCCACAGAATGGTCACATTACTCCTCTGAGATTTTGCTGCCTCTCACACTGCCTTTGGACCGCTGTCCCCTCTATTCACTTACAGCATCAGCCTTTTCAGATGATCCAAGATTTTGTTTGCTTGCTTTAATGTAGATGCTCTTCCATTTTTTTTTAATCACAGGCATAAGTGATGCATGACTACAAAGCTTCCACCCCTAGTAAGCATGAAAGTCTGTATGCATAAAAACATCACACACACCCCCACCGGTCTCTATTCCCAAAGGCCAGGTAACCACACTCTGGAGCCCTCGGTTTGCATCCCACTAGGCCATCATCTGTAACCCTTCTTGACACTGCTGTGACCAGTCCTTCGGCATAGCAGAGGAAGGCTCTTACCATCTGGCAAAGGGGATTTCTGCAAGATCTTATCCAAGAAATAGACCAGCTGGAAGGTTTTCCAAGCAGAGATATCTACTGCTCTGATTGCTTCCATATTGTGGTCAGGGGATGCCCAGAGCTCTGCCAGATTCTCAGCTGGCTTCATCAGTTCCTCTCCAGGTGAAAGGTCAGGAAGGTAGGGAGGCCAACCAGGCGTGTTCAGCCACCGATCAAACTCAAAACCTACCACAAAAGCAAAAAGGGGGGCAATTACAGAAACCGTCACCATAATAAACAACCAAGAGTTCTAATGCACAATTGGCATCACATTTCACAGGCATTAATTCTGCAGTCCCTTTCGGAGCACAGCTTGACAGCCCAGTGCCATCATTTTCAGTGAAGTGAGAAAAAAGACGCAAGACATGTCCCAGGCTGCATTCTATGGTGCCATATATTGCAGTCTCAAATATGACTTCACATCATCTTGACTGGCATAAAAAAAAATGCTCCAGGCTTTATGCTATTTAGAATGATGCTTATATAATGATTGCACTTAGCGAACTAGCTTCCCCACCCTGCCCAATTACAGGGATTGCAAAGGATGTAAAGGATAAATGTTTTCACTCTGTTCCAAGTTGGACTTCTTGATGACTTAAAAGAACCTGAGAGAATTCTGTTAACTGGTTCGCTCGCAGCTGTAAGGTTTACATAGAAGTTACACACTGGGCCCTAAAACTATGGAGGAAATTCACAAAGGTGTCGTTCTGCTGACCTGGAATACTTGCCACGCCTTGCTTCTTCAGGGCTGGGAAATAGTCCAAGTAGAACTCCAGAGCATTATCAGCCGTGATACTCTGAAATTTGAATTGGTTCACATAAGCCTGCCATGGAGAAAAAATGGCTTGAGTTACGGTGTTGCCTTCTGTTATTTCAACTCTTCAAAAGCAATAATGCATGAAACCTGCCCACCTCAGAGTATATGAAGCTTGTGTTTAATCTATATCCACCTCTTCTAACTCTAAAAACAAGATCTGACTGGGAGGATGGGTAAGCCACTACCATTCCTGCCCTAATGTGGATTTGTTTGATGGGTGACAGAGATGCCGCACTCCAGATTTTAGCTACTAGATTATCATTCTCTGCATACAAATGGACATATGGCTTTTGTCAGTAACAAATCCTTTGGGGCTTGAAATGGCAATGCCCTCTGTTTTCTGGCTGAACAAAATTTAATTAGTTTGCTGAAAAAGTCCCCATTCCCCATATTTGTCAAATGCTTCCTTATCACAGGTATTCTGGAATAATCCCTTAAGCACTACATCTACAGGCGATGCCTGCACCTCCTCCTTGAGAAGTACAGCAGCATAAGAGGGATTACTGCAGCTTCTCCTTGTGATAAGATTTTTTATTTCCCGACTTTGCATTTCATTCTCAAACAGTGCCCAATATGATACTAACAGCAATGCAGAATCAGCCTTGGTTGGGACTGCCCAGTTTGACAAATGCAACTTTTACTGCCAGGCCAGGAATGCACCTTGCCTCCATCTATGTGTGTGATTTAAAGAGGCTCCTAGAACAACACATCAAACACACACACACACACACACACACACACCCTTAGCCCCCCATCAGCAAAAAGTGCTATTTCTGGAAGACTCTGGGACTAGTAACCATGTAACCATGAAAACAAAGCTCATCACTAAAACATGCCAACTGGTATTCAGAGGCATATTGCTTATAAGACAGGAGGTGATATATAGCTATCATGATAAGCAGCCTTTGATAGTCAGAGTAATTAGAAAGCACATAAATGTGGCAGAAAATTGCCTGAGGCCGTCTTCTGGTGTTTGTGGGAAGAAGAAAAAGGCTACAAAGATATCCTGTGCTTATGTCCTGAAGACTAATAATCAAACAAAGGAAGCTAATTTACATAATCTCAGAGATGAAAGAAGCCTGCAATCAGGCACTTTCATTAGTTAAGAATTTCCCTCTTTCAGTCACAGTGAATGTCAGTTTCTGGCTTTAGATTGCATACATTAGTCTAATCTCTTTTTTCCATGTGGGTGGCCATTGCTACTTCTTCTTGTGGCAGATTCTGCATCTTAAGCATTCAGGGCCGTTAACAATCTGGTGAGAAATTCTTCTTATAACTTCTAAATATCTCTACTATTCAACTTCCCTGAATGATCCCAAGTTCTTGTATTATGACTGACAGAAGGGAAAAAAATCTCTCTCTACACTCTTTATTAATCCTATGCATAACGTATATCTGGTATTGGTTGTCCTTTTTCCTGGTCTAAAATGCCACAAATGTTGCAGCATTTCTTAACATTTCTTTCTCTTGATTTTTTCTTACTTTTCCTTTTTATTTTTACTGCTGTTCTTGTTTGATTATTATGTATTTGTCTATGTTTTATTATTTGATTTTATATTTGGAAGGCGCCTAGAGTGGTCCGGTGGGCCAGATAGGCGGGGTATAAACTAACTAACTAAATAAATAAATAACAGGGAATTTCCCCCAGATCTGTTATTTTTCCAGTTGCCCCCTTCCAATTCTACCATATATTTTTTGAGGTGTGGTGACCAAAATCATATGAGGCATGCAATGCAAAGAAAAATATCTAAAGATGCCGGCCACAGAGACTGGTGAAACATTAGGAAGAACAACCTTCAGAACACGGCCAAAGAGCCCGAAAAACCCACAACAACCATTAGATCCCAACTGTGAAAGCCTTCGCGAATACAAAGAAAAATAGCTCGCAAGCAAATAGCAGAGGGAACAGAGTTTATCAGAAACTGGAATGGAGCACAAACAAATTCCAAACATACGGTACCTGTAGGAAACCGTCAAATTTGCTTTGGTCTCCCACCAGGTGGGCAAGATAGGAGACAAAGCAGTAGCCCTTTTCATAAGGGGTTTCATTATAGGTGTCCTCAGGATCAACACCTGGCAGGGAGAAAAATGCAGACCAAATCAAATCCCTTGGATTAACAACCAGAGAAACCCCACTGCAAACAATAAAACATAACATTTTAACACGTGGCATGCTTATGTCTCTCTAGTGTGACCTTCTTAAAGCTGGTCTCCTTAAGTGACCAACATCATAAGGATTTTGCACTGTGCCTGAAATTCTAGATCTAAACACCATTACCACTGCATCAGATTCCATGTCTAAACTGCAACAACTAGATCCACATCACCTAAACTGCTCTGAATCCTTAATGCTCACAAAACAGGATCCTCCAAGTGTAGGGGTAATAAAAAGGATAAGGACAGGCCTGACCACCAGATCTTTTGTTCATCCTTTTCTCCTTGTTAAGTTTATCTTTCTGAACTACAAATGACTGCATAAATGCTAATGCAATTGGATCTATAAGCACAAGACCACTCCTTTCCATGATGGTCAATGCCAGATTTCTGTCCTAACATCTCATCTGCTTGACATGCCAGCTGGATAGAAGCTCCAAATATCTGGAAGGTACCACATCTGGGAACATTGTGCAAGAACAATACCAACCTGGCTCTATTGTCACTCTGAGCTTGTTGAGAGGATGATTTTCTCCAGTGTTGTCCATGTGTTGCCGAAGCAAAGCCCTCCCTGTAGCAGCCTCCAAGCAAGTGTAAGCAGCACCTGGTTTAAGGAAACACACATAAGAGCGGGTAAAAATTAATCACCACTAGAAACAAAGAAATAAATTTGTCTTTTTGGTCTTTTGAGATCAAGAGTGCCTGAAAAATCATTTGGAAGGCAACATTAGTTGATGGGGCAGAAGAATCACAGGAATCTGGAAGTTAAGGCCGATCCCACTAGAAATACAATGGAAGCAAAAGCAACCGCCTTCTCCATTGGCCTATGTATATATTTATCCCTTAGCCAGTGCATCTTCCCATTCCTCAAGTTGGAAGTCAAACCAAATGTTTGCAGGAGGACATGGTACAGTCTTCTCTAACAGCTATTTTCCACTCATGAATTCCACAGGAAAGTGTCTACGTCCCTAACATTCAGGCTTTGAGTTGCAATAGTCTTCCACCGAAAACATCCACATACAAGAAGAGAGACATCAGCAAGTTTGGGGGAATCCAAAAGTATGTCAGCAAAATTAAGTGGGAAGGAGTCCCTCAAACAGATTAATAAAGTTAGCTCATTGTGAGTGGTCACATAACACTATCTGAGTGACTGGGGGGAAAAAGAGAACAAGAGCATAATAGACATTGAATGCATCTACGTACATGACACAGTTATACCATTCTGATACCAATTTAACTGTCATGACACACTCCCATGGAATCCTGGGAGCTGTAGTCTGGTGAGATACTTGAAATTCCCCAATCTCATGTATTCCCCTGAATGATGAGGCCACAGATGGAGGGTGGAAAGCACGTGCTAGAATACTGGACAGCACCAATCTCTACCATACTTTTTTGCTGTCCTGTTATTCAAAGCCACACTATAAACTATTCAGCTGGACCAGTGCTTGGAAGGACCTTCACTGGACCTCAACCTTCAGAATCCTTTTAGCCATTCAAGCAACAGTCTGGACAACAGTGATGGGCAACTTACCATACAGAACCGTCGAGATCCGCCTTTGCGCATACATCGTGAAGCCCTCGTTGAGCCAGAATTCCCCCCAATGGGCATTGGTGACCAGGTTGCCAAACCAGCTGTGTGAGATCTCATGGATGATGACATCCGCCAAGGAACGATCACCGGCCAGCAGGCATGGTGTCACAAAGGTGATGCAGGGGTTCTCCATTCCTCCAAAAGGAAAAGAGGGTGGCATAAAGAGAACGTCATACCTGTTGAAAGCAAAAGCTTGTGAAGAGGATGGAAGCCTCCACTGGAAGAATCCCCTCACACCATGCTCCCAGACGCGACTCAACAACCTCTCATCTGTAACGGTTGGTTGGTGGCTCTCTCCTGTTCCAGATGAGGTCTTTCCAAGCTCTGCCTGAAACAGCATGGAGTGAACCTGGAGCCTTCTGCCTTGAAAAGGCCTGATCTGCTTATGAGCTACAGGTTTCTCCAGCTATAGATAAACTTGCTTAAGGGAAAAGACAAGGAGCACCACTGCACACATGGGGCTAAGCTGTGTGCGCACACGCCTCGTTTTCAGGCAATTCTATCCTGTTTCATAGTCACAGTAACAAATACTGCTGCAAGAAGAGTACCTTTCCCATACATATGGCCCAAAAAGCTTCTCTCCAGTAGCAAGAAACTCTTCAATCACACCATCATATTCTTTCTTTGCAGCCTTTATCAGGCAGGGCTCAGCCCATACATGACTCCTGGCAAGGGAAAAATGAAATAAGTCCATATTCAAACAGGGTGCAAAAATATATCAATTGCTACATAAGCAACACTGCATTACTTGACTTTGGTTTGCATATATTTGTTATATAGTAAGACTGCTATAGCTGCAACATTAGTATCTGAGCATTCACTTATTCACTGGCTGAAAATATTGAATCAGAAAACCCTGAGATATGTATTCCCTGCTCCCAATTTCAACCAAAAGAGGAGGACACATCCTGGAGTGGGAGGGAACTGTGGTTCCTTAAGAGGCTGGGCACTTCTGCTTTCAGTTTTATTTTTTCAACACAAGGGCAAAGAAGACATAATTCAGAAAGCCCTAGATGAATGGTATGAATTCAAAATATGTGCAATAGGTATGTCATCAGTGGATTTACTGGGAAAGGCAATGAACCACCATGGGGGTAGGTTTCCTGTTCTTCTGAAGCTCCCTAAAATTGCCTCTGTTCTACCAGTTTCTACAGTTAGCGGTGAATGGGATTTCCGCCAGATGAAATCTAATCAAAAATAAATTCAGATCGTGTTTAGAGACTGAAAGCTTAGATGACCTTATGATGGTCAATATAAACGGACCTCCACTACCACAGTTTAACCCTACTAATGCCATCGATAAATGGCACTTCAGTGCAAGGCTATAGTCCGGTCATGCTGACTGCTGAAGTTTTTGACTGACTGGCGAGACATTCTAAAAAATTTCAAGCCCTGCAGATAAGAATATATTCTGTAGTGCGTACAAAAGAAAGGAACTGTCCTTTCACTTTAAAGATTTTCTTTTTACATAATACTGCTAGCTGAAGATTTTGTGCTCACACAAGAATAAAGTTTTTAAAAATCAGAACAAATACAGTGGTACCTCGCTTGACAAGGATAATCCGTTCCAGCAAAATCGCTGCAGAGTGAAATCCTCGTCAAGCGAAATAAAAAAGCCCATTGAAATGCATTGAAAACCAGTTCAATGCGTTCCAATGGGCGAAATACCTCAGCGTCCAGCAAAGATCCTCCATAGGGCGGCCATTTTCTGATGCCTATGCAGCAAAAAATCCATCCTAAAGCACAGCAGGGAGCCATTTTGCACAGCGGGCGGCCATTCTGAAAACCCAATGATCAGCTGTTTTGATAGTCATAATGCGAAGAATTGGTTCCTGAAGCAGGGAACCGATAGTTGGGAAGCAAATTTTGCCCATTAAAACATTGTTTTGCGATTGCAAAAACCTCATCGTCAAGCGGATTCGTCATTTAACGAGGTAATCGTTAAGTGAGGCATCACTGTATATCAAAATTATTCAGAAACTGCTGGCATCAGACAGAAAGAAGACCAAAGGACTGACAGTGGAATTTTTATTTTTCAGAAAAGCCAAAGTCATGTAGTGGTTCACCTTTCTTCCTGTGCAGCCTCTTACCTGGGTCCCACTTCAGCTGAAACAATGTCACCAACCACCAGGGCAACCAAGTAAGAAGGGATGGGATGAGGCATCTTGAAAAAGAATGTGTTGTCCTTCTGCTTCTCGCGTGTAACTGCACTCATCACAGCTGTGAAACCTTCAGGGACCTAATAACAAAGACAGAGATGCCTGTTGCGTTCTGCATTCAGTGATCCCCTCCATCCACAATAGAAAAGATAGGAAGAGAAAACCAACAACTTTACAATACAAGAGAATGGAGCTAGGCCACCTGGCATCGCCAAGACACTACAACTGCTGTAAGCCCCAGACAGTACAGTTTGTGATCAGGAATAATGGGAGTTGTAGTCCACAGCATTTGGAGAGCACCAGAAGGCCTACTGTTGCAATGTTATTGTTATGTGCTGTTAAGTTGGAACAGACTTATAGTGACCTTAATAGGGCTTTCAAGTTAAGTGAGATACTGCCTTTACCAGTTCCATATCCCCACTGAGTTTCCCTGGCTAAGTGGACATCTGAAACCAGGCCTCTTGAGTCCTCATCTGTCACTCTATCCACTACACCAGGGGTCCCCAACCCCCGGTCTGCGGCCCGGTGCCAGTCTGTGGCCTTGGCTGGACTGGGCCACGGACACAGATCTACCACCCCCTCACACACTCCCCCCATGCACTACTCCCGCACAGCCCCTTCGCACATGTGTGCAAGTGCACGCATCACCCATGAGTACCCCTGCCCCTTTGCATGAATGCCCACGCACCCACGCAAGGTGCCCCAGCCTCCATGCGCAGACCCCGTCCCCCCCCCACCAGGCTGCAGTGTCAAAAACATGGGGGATCACTGCACTACACCACACTGGGTATCCTGCAATAGAATATACAGCTTCAAGCAATACCTACAAAAGCGTAAAGGTCTGTGTGCAATATATCATCAAATCAAGAAACCATGACTTTTAATTGCAACTCCCATCATGTCTCACCCTGGGCCAAAATGGTTGGGACTGAAAGTCCAATAGCATTTGCTTCCTCTCTCTCTCTCTCTCTCAAGACTGGGGAAGCAAATGCTATTGGACTTTCAGCCCCAACCATTTTGGCCTAGTGTGAGATATGATGGGAGTTGCAATTCAAAGTCATGGTTTCTTGGTTTGATATACAGTGGTGCCTCGCATAACGAGCGCAATGTTTAACGATGAATCCGCATAGTGACATGGATTTTGCGATCGCTAATGCGATCGCATACCGATGTTTCTTCGCATTGCGATGGGGGAACAGCTGTTCGGCGGTTCCAAAATGGCCGCTGGAACACACAAAATGGCTGCCGGAACACCCAAAATAGCTGCCGGAACACCCAAAATGGCCGCCGGAACACCCAAAATGGCCACCGGAACACACAAACTGGCCGTGGCTGGATGGGGAAACATCGCAGAATGGTGAGTTTTGGGCCCATTTGGAATGCTTTTCCGTTCCGTTTAGCGTTGTTTCCCCATAGCGAAGGTTAATCTGGAACGGATTAACCTCGCTATGCGGGGCACCACTGTATTGCACACAGACCTTTACGCTTTTGTAGGTATTGCTTGAAGTTGTATATTCTATTGCAGGATACCCAGTGTGGTGCAGTGCAGTGGACCCCCATGTTTTTGACACTGTGGCCTATTCTATATTCTATTCTATTGAAGTTGTATATTCTATATATACATAAAATATACAACTTCAATAGAATATATGTGTGTGAGGGGGTACATGTGTGTGTGTGTGACTGTTATACACAGGGACTGACTTGTGTCCCACTGTCTCTGAATCAAGGCTGTATGCTAGTATAGAAAGGCTAGGCAACTGCCTTTGGACTATAATCCCCATATTCCCTCGTCATTGATAATGCTGGCTAGAACTGATGGGAGTGTAAGCCAAACACATCTGGAGAGTCAGATTTGCTGACCCCTTTCTAAGAACACAAATTGCAGCTGAATACTCAGGAAGGGATTTTCATACAAGACACGGTTGGGACAGGAGACCCTCCAAGAATCTTATGGATGCCTTCATGGGGAACAAGAAATACAACCACCAAGTGAACTAGTGGAAATTCATGGCTGAGATTTATGCTGACAGTCTTATGATGATGGGTACGAAATGACAGGATTCTAGCCAATAAATTTGAAAGTGATGCTCCGTTTCCTCTATCCCTCTGTGTAACTCGCCAAATATGTGATTATCTGTTCTTCTCCCAGATAGTGAGGAAGTGCCTTACCTTTATAATAGCTGAGTATGGACTTTTAACTGCAGGGGTGTCAAAGCAAGGGAAGAAGGATCTATTCAGAACAGCCTGGCCTTGAGTGTACATATAGGGCTTCTGCTTCCCTGCTGTCTGCTCAGGAGTAAGCCAACACACCTGACAAAAAAGACAAAAGATAGCCTTTTGTGAGCAATAGGACACATTACCTGGATCTATGCACAAGATGTGCTTTTGACAGCTGGGATGTGAAAACCAGGGAACAAATACCTGTTGAGCACAGAAAAGTCAGAGGTGTAAAGAAATGATTTTCCCTTCTGGGCTGTTTGACAAGAATTCAGACAGGTTATCTATAAGAGCAGGCAAGGATCAAGCTGTCAGGCATATGCTTCTGTTCTGGCTTGTACCAACATTAACCAATAACAAGGACAGCAGCCACTTTAGTAAAGGAAAGCCCTTGCTTGCAGCTCCATTCACCTAATAGCAAAGACAAGCTGGGAATATCAGTGGAAATGACCTGGTGGGACCAGAGAACTCCCAAGTCAAAGAAGTAAGCATGGTTCTATACCCCCCCACACCCACAATTTTTTAGCTAGCACAGTGCTTCCCAATCTTGGGACCCCAGATAGTCCCCAGATGTTCTTGAACTACAACTCCCAGAAATCCTGGCTAGCACAGGAAGTAGTGAAAGCTTCTGGGAGTTTTAGTCCAAGAACATCTGGGGACCCAAGGTTGGGAGCCACTGAGCTAGCACAAAGCACCCTGTTGCCATTAGAGAAAGAATGCACTGCAGATTCTGAAACTTCAGGCTGGATGATGAAACCTGTTTTAGTGTGTGCACAGAATGCGTAATGCCAAGTCAGATATCTTATAGGGAAAAAGTCCAAGGAAAAGTCCTCCCCTCTGCCATGTTGCCTACAGATAGATTCTGCTTAGTGCAGCTATAACTTTTGATAAAGAGACTGGGAAAAAACTAGGAAGACTTTATCAGCATAAATCCAGCCGGCAGGAAAGTCGCCAGGGTTTGTACTGCTCTTCTAGATATTGTGACATGTAGACCAAAAGCTACCAAAGAAAATATGGGTGCAATGACCAAAGGATGAACCAGACCAGACATCAACTCCCCCCCCCCGATTTTAGCCTCCCATTTAAGAAAGATCATGTGAATGGAAGAAGGGGCAGGCATGCAAGTACTGTTCTCACTGCTATCCCAGTTTGTGACATCCTCATCACCTTACACAAGCTGGAAGGCAAATATCTACAGTAGACATTTCTACTTGTGCAGAAAACCTTGAAGAGCTACTGCTGCCAGTCTACCAGGTGTTCTGGACTACAACTCCCATCAGCCAGCTAGCATAACTAATGGCCAGGGACAGTGGGACTGGTAGTCCAAAACATTTAGAGACCATCAGGTTGTCCACCTCTGGAAAACAGAACTGTGCTAGCTGAACTGATGGTATAATTCAATATGAAGTCATTTCAAACTCAGTTTTTACTCAAGGCCTTATTTCAGGGGCTCTTCCTGCATGAACAGCATGAAAAAGACGGTAGCAAAAACGAAAGAAAAATAGTTTTGCATCTTTGAGACTAACCAGGTTACTCCAGCTTGAGTTTTCCTGGATACAATCCACTCTCAACATAGCACTGAAGTCCACAGTGAAATAAATTTGTTAGTCTTAAAGATGCTCCAATACTTTTGCTTTTATTTTGGTTTTGCTGTTGCCAAAATAGACTATTGGCTATCTCTCTGAAAAACGAGGAGGAGGCAGCAGGAGTCCAAATGATTGCTGATCTGCAAGCAATTCAAGGCTTTCCAGAATTTATTTGGGAGATTTTAACTGAACTGGCCAGGGAAGCTAACAGCCCCGCAGTGTCATTTTGCTCTCTGCCAACTGAAAATGAAATATCGAGGGACATGTGGGAAAAGGAGGAAGCTCAGTGTTTCCTTTCCCCTTTCTGGTTAACAACAAAAAAATAGGCTTTCTCACAGGAAATTCCCAAAGCTCCTGATGAAGAGAAGATGTGCATACACAGCAAAGGACATGGCAAGGAGCATCCAGAACTTGGAAAAGTCACTTTTGTGAGCTAAAACTCTCAGCCAGCATGCCAGAGTCTGTAGAAGTAACTTTTCCAAGCCTTGACACAGAGTGAAAGAAAAGAGAAAAGAAGCAAATAGTCGTTTGGAGTTCCTTTGTTAGCCAAACCACTAAAGGCATTCCAAATCTCACTCTGATAACAAGGGCTGGGAAACTCTTGGAAGCAGCAAAGGAGATAAGGATCCTCATGAACGTAAGAGAAAAATATGCCATAGACTGAGAAAGGGCTTCCAGAGGTGTGTCAGCTCCAGCTTTGGAACAAATTCCTCCTGAGGCAAAGGGAAACCAAAAAAAATGAGCAAAGTCCTTCTGAGAATGTGTAGAGTATCTTCCCCTCACCAGTCAGCGGGCATAATTCACAAAAAGAATTTGTGTACGTGGGGGAAAGGCTTTCGGTCCAAAACTTGAACCTCGTAAGCGGCCAGAACCAAGAAGAGGCAGAGCTGGGAGTCCTCCCGCTCCTCCGTCACTCACCCCGGGCCCTTCTCCGGCTCGATAGGCGACCTCCACCACGACCGTGTCTCCGGCCGTAAGAGGCTCGGGCAGAGTGAGGTGTAGCGCGGAGCCGTAGCTGGCGAAGGGGCGGCTCTGGAAGGCGAGCGGGCGCAGCGACGAGGCGGCTTCGCGGCCCTCTCCGTGGCTGCAGCCGTTCCCTGGCGGCACCGGCGCCAGCCCGGCGCTCTCCACCTCCAGGCTCGGGTGCGAATCCAGCACGAGCTCGCGGGCATGATCCTGCAGGCAGGTCAGCTCCAGGCGCGCCGAGCCTTGCAGATGCCCGGAGCCGGCCGGCCCGAAGTCCACGCGCAGCTCCAGGTGCAAGTGCCGCAGCTGGAAGGAAGCCGCGCTGCACGCCGACGCCGCGTCCCGAGCCGCCATGGCGCGCGCGCCTCTCCAGGACGAGAACCGAAAAGAGTGGGCTGGCGGGCAGGCGCCGGGCGTGCTGGGCGTCGAGGAACTGCCGGCCCGGCGGGCGGGGACATCTGAACGACGCTCCGCCCCGGAGGCGGAGCGAGCACGGGCGCTTGAGAAGTCATAGGGCCGGAGTCTTCTTTCTTGTCTGCGACCCGGATTTCCTGATTGCTTTGCGGCTGCATGGCAACGTAGCGCTCGTAGGCGCTGAAGATGAACCACAATAGGGCCATGCTGCCCGCGCCAAAAAATAAAAAATAAAAAAAGGGGGGGGGGAAGGATAAGCTCTGTTACTGGAATCAGAAAGGTTGGACAGGGCGCTTCTGCTGCAGGGGAGACCCCATAGTCTGAGCACAGCCTTTAAAAGCACACCGTGCAGCATTCCAGACTGTGGGGTAGCTGTGTTAGTTTGTTTCAGCAAGAGCAACAGAAGAATTTTGCTGCACTTGAAAAATATACGGGCTTTCTTTGGCATAAGCTTTTTGCGGACTTTGGCCTGTTTCTTCATTAGCAAGTGGGCTAAAGTCCATAAAAGCTTGTGCCAACGAAAACACATTTATTGGTTGTTGTGGGTTTTTCGGGCTCTTTGGCCCTGTTCTGAAGGTTGTTCTTCCTAACGTTTCGCGTTTAGCCAGTATCTGTGGCTGGCATCTTCGGAGGACAGCAACCTTTATTAAAAGATAAACACATTTATCTTTTAAGGTGCAGCAAAGGCTTCACTGCCTTTGTTGCAACAGACAAACATGGCCGCTGCCCCCCTCACCAAGTTTTCATTGCATTTGCAGAAGTGGGTTACAGTTCACCAAAGCTTACGCTGAGGAAATCTTTTTATTTATTGGTTGTATAATATATTTATTTAAAATATTTCAGATTCCTTTCTCCTTAAAAAGGACCCATGGTTGCTTACATTATTAAAAGAACATTAAAGCTAAGAACAGTTAAGTGTACAAATACTAAAACGGACCAAGCAATACTACAGTGAAAAATGGTAAACAAAAGCAACACCAAAACCACGTTCAAAGCAGGAAGGCACAACAATCCATTGAAGGCAACCGGTCACTGAGGGAAGGTTTGCCTGAAGATACAAAGGTCTTTGCCTGCTTGCAGAGGGACAGAAAAAATGGGGCCAGCCTGGCCTCCTGAGGGAGGAAGTCTCAAATCTGGGAACTCCTTTCCTCACTGAGCACAAGAGTCTATTGCAAAATACCAGGCAGGTAAGTGTAACAAAGCATGTTGGTTTTCGCAACCAATTAACCAGTGTTTGTTGGTGCAGTTAAAGCTACCGATTACTGCAACATTTTGTCTTTGGGCTGCCTCCCTCTCAAGGTCATCCTGAGCATTTCAGTCAGGAGGGCCATAAGTCTGGAGTGTCAAATTAATTTCATGGTATTATTAATTTCTAAATATATATTTTTAGTAAAATATTCATATCTTACCCTTTATCTAGAGATATATAGTACGGAGACTAAAACAACTTAAACAATGACAAAATAATTTAAATTATACAAAACAATTTAAAACAATTAAAATATGCAGTAGGTCTTGGAATGGATTTGCCACAAATATGGTAGTCCTATTTCCCATGAATATGGTAGCTTGGTCTGTGATTTACAGCCCACAGACTATATGTGAGTTAGACGTTCAGTCTTCACCACACGTAAAAAAATCTGACACTGAATCCCATGAACAGATAGCAGTGTCTAGAGGGTATATGTCACTTGTGGTTGAGATGCATATACAAACACACACATATGCCATATTGACGTGTCTGGCTATAGCTGCAAACTACATATAAATAAAAAAAAATAAAGAAAACCAAGGAACCTAAGCTCTCCTGCCAACTGTTTTCTGCTATTTTTTAAAAATAAATTTCTGGGTTTTAAGTTCTATTTTTCTTTATTCTTTTGCAAGTCTCCCAGGGGATACAGTCTGAAAATAAAATTAATTAATTAATGAAGTAAGTAAGTAATGAAGTTCATTCTTTAGAAAAGAGAATGTACCATGTTTACATTTTCTGTGAGGTCTATAAGAACTGAGCTTGTGTTTATTCACAGCAAATAGCAACAGATGAGCAGACACTGGAGGCTGCTGGGCTTGGAAGTACAGTATGGGGAAGAAAACAGCTATTCATGTTCACATAGCATATACACAGATATGTAATGCCCTGCTGCCCAGCCATCACCTCAGGATCTATACAATTGTCTACCTCTGCATTAGTGGAATGAACATTACATTCCACAGTTCTCTTAACCAGCATCTTGCACTTGTTAAGAGCCTGGGCTCAGTTGTGCCTCCCCAAAAGGAAACTGCCACAGTGCTTTCTGGGTGTTGTAGTTCTTTGAGAAAGACACTCTACAAAGGGCAGTAAGACCACAGCTCCCAAAAGCAGCTTCCTTTTTCTTTTAAATTAATGACAGGAAGTACAGGTCCAATATAAGCACAGAGGCTCCAAGAAAGGCCCTATTCCAGGTGAGTAAAACATATGTGTCTGTACATGTGAATTTGGGGACTGAACTTCCAGAATTCTGTCTCAACATTTTTGGAAAATTCTGGCTATTGGAGTCCACAAAATCCAAATAGTACATACCCTTAGTGAGGGTTTCTGTCTTATGAGTTTCAGGATGAAGTGTGTCATCTTTGGTCCACCAGATGTTTTTGACTGCAAATTCCACAATTTGTCACTATCGGCATTGTTGGCTGGGGTTTCTGGTGGGCCAGAAGTTCCCCATACCTGCTTTTAGATTTTGTGATCCTCCAGATGTTGTTGAATGCCAACTCCTATCATCCATGACCATTTAGGTATCTGATTGGAGAGTCAGGGATTAGGAGTTTGATTCCCCACTGCACCTCCTTGACTGAGGCTGGACTTGAGGATCCATAGGATCCCTTTCAGCTCTGCAGTTTTGAAATTTTTATTGTTCGTGCTAGCTGAGGCCCATAAGAAGCTGATAACAGTTGGAGGGTCACAAGTTCCTGTCCTTTCCCCAATGGTTATGATGACTGCAATAAATACAAGCTGCCAGCAGGTGTCAGTAACTGCACATTCTTTTTACAGGTTCGTCCAGAAGAGACATGTAATTCTCCCTCTGGTATTTTTTTGGCATGGCTCAGACCATTGCAACGTATGAGATGCATCTGGTTTAGATATCAAGTTTTTCCACTCTAGTTCATCTCATTTGTGGACTTTGCAATTCTCTCTCTTTTTATTATAAACTGATGGCTTGACACCAGCCTACGCCAGTAAAGGTAGGAAAGTAGAAATGCAAGATTGCATTATATTTAATCTTTAAAATTAGAATTATGCCCCCATTATCCCTTTGATATGAAGACTCAGTCCTCAAGATCACTTGCTAAAAGTAATCCCAAGGCTGCAAAGAACAAGGATTTTATTTATTAAGGCATCTCTAAATCTGGCTTTCAGTCCAGAAAGGACAGCCTAATACAACTGAGTCAGGATCAAGCTTCACAAGTGTCCCTAATTTATAACATTTGGAAATCTTTGCAGCAACTGTGAAAGACACAAGGGTTATTTTATTTATGTTTGTGTTTAGTCAATGGATTTATAGTCACTTGTGCAATAAGTTTGTCTCCAACTGTTTCAATCAGTGGGAGGTACTGAGAGGTACTCCACAAACCTAGTAATTATAGCTAATAGGAAAACGTTTACAATACTTGAACTGGGCTACAAATGATATGACCACTTGGAGGTTATTAGTCCATTAGGTCTAGTGACTTGAGTAACAACAACAGGAAGAAGAAGGCAAGGAGGAGGATCAAGAAAAGCCATAGTCTGCTTGAATGGCAAGCATTTGAATACCAGGAAAAATAATAAAAGTCTTATTTGATACCTGTGGTTTCAATCCTATCAATTTACATATGGAATTTGTCCTGCTAAACTCAACAGGGCTCACTTTTGAGTAGCATAATTTTCTACAACCCCTGATATTAACATCATGTAAGTCTCCCCAGGAGGTCTGGAAGATGAATCATGGCAACTGTACTTCTTTCTTGTTAGGTTGAAACATTTCACTACTCATCCAAGTAGCTTCTTCAGTCATTGCAACCTAAGAAGAAAGAAGTCCACTTGCCATGACTCAACTTGCAGACAACCACACCTGGATGAGTGAGAATCTTCACAGATATCTCCCCTAGGAGGGCATTCCACAGATGGGGAGTTCTCCGGTAGAGGTTGCAGAACATCCTGCTACATCTCAGAACCAGAGGAAAAATAGAGAAGAGCTTAAGATGATCATCTCACTAACCAGGCAGGCTGGCATGAGAACAGACTGCCCACCCAACAGCAGGTTCCCAAGTCTGAGAGGGACACTGCACTGGGACTAGGATTTTCAGGATGGGCCTCTAGACTGACATTCCATGTTTTCCTCATGGAAAACATTTCCCATGTAGGAAAAAGCTTGGAGACCACGGGACAATATACATGTATTGAAAAGCTGTGGCCAATGATAGTTGTGGCTGTGTGTACACAATGGTAAATACTGTAGCAAATATAATTGTGCAGTCATTCTTTTCTCCAAATCAAGCCATACATATTGAAAATCACTAGAGTTGAGATAAGCTAGCTCCAGAGCACATGCAGAGAACACAAACCAAAAAAAGAAACAAAATAACATATTTTGTGGATGCTACTGACTCAAGGCTGACTCTGGAATGCAATGTTGTAACTAGACTTTCTTATTCAGAATGCTAATGGGTGCTGTGAACTGTCTCTGCTTGTTCTCTTCAAGAAGTTGGCTGATTCCTGGTTCAGTGACCTTAATTTTTAAAGCTATAGATATTTCCTACATCACTGAGCCAGAGAGCAACAATCTCCGCTGAGGCCATCAACAGCTATCATACTTGCATGCTTTTGCATATGTGTAAATGTGCAGCATTATGGGAATATACAGATGATGACTGTGCTTCTTTAACAAAGCAGCAAGCAGTCTGGTGGAGGAACTCAGGGGCTCTAGCTTACTGCCACCTCCAGCTGTGGACCTGCCCATGCCTCAAGTTACTCCTTGCTTCTACATGTCAGATGCTTCCCTCTCTTCTACTGGTCTCTTCACCTCTTGAAGAGCATGTTAGTAGCTTCACAATCCCTAGAGAGCTGCCAGTAAAATGCTGGAGAGCTGAACACACAAAGGTGCTTGTATCATGAAAAATGCCTTTCCAGTACTACTTGTGTTTTCCATTTTTATGTTTTCCATTTCTAAGAATGACATTTGTATTTTTTAAATATTTGTATACTTTTGATCTTAGCTTTAATATTTCCTTTTAATGGTGCAAGTTGCCTCTTTATATTCATTGTTCTTAGCTTCAAATATTGTCTTTTAATGATATTAACTAGACATGACTACTTCATATTTGTATTCTGAAGATACAAATATGACCTGCAGCCCCTGTGGCTCAAATCCTTCCCCCAGAACCAGCCAGTCCACTCACCAGGCTCAGCACAGTGCGGTGCTCCTCCATTGTCATTGTTGTGCCAATCGCAGAAAGAACCCAGCCGGCACTTCCCTGCCTCCCTGCACAACCAACCAGTGATCAGCTGAGTGGGGAGACTCCCCATCTTGCCTCTGGGGAGCAGTAGTCAGCTGTGCAAGGAGGCAGGGAAGTGCCAGCTGGGCTCCATCTGCAATTGGTGTCACAACGATGGAGGAGTGTTGTGCCATGATGAGCCCAGTGACTGGACCTGGTCGGTTATGAGGGACAGAATTGGGCTGCCATGGCACCTGTGGTACCATGGTTTGCATACAAATATGAGATGCCCATGTCTAGTGTTAACCATCATTGTGTACTCATTGTTTTCAACTTTAATTATTGTAAGCTGCCACCTTGGGTCCTTCTCAAGGAGAAAGGGGGAGGGAGGGAGGGAGGGAGGGGGGGAGGGAGGGAGGGAGGGAGGGGGGGAGGGAGGGATAGATGGATAGATAGCACCATCTGGCATTAGACATGGGTTATTACTGGAATGCTAAAGTACAAAAAGGCAGGGAAAATAAGAGCTGGACATCAAGAGATTTGGGACACTTTACAGCATTTTAACTTCACCAGAGGATGTATTGTTCTATTGATTATTCAACATCCATAGTCTTAGTGCACATTTCCTTCAGATTTCTTGGATTTACTTCTAATACTTCTCTCTCTCTCTCTCTTCTATACCTTTGCAATTACTGTAGTATTGTAACAGTTCTCTTTGTTCCTATGTGCAGGGCATTGCAAAACTGAAATTAATACTCCAATTCTATTTGTGTTTTATTCTTGCTTCTTCTCTGTCATTGAAAGAGTTTCTTAGTCATCCCTGTAGGCTTTTCTTTCCTGTTGAATACAAAAATAGTCTTTTTTGCATTTTTCCCTGATAATATCTCTGGTTTTAATCCACCATTCTTTTGGTTGATAGTCAATTGAGCTTAGTAATAAAACTCTGTTCTTTACATTGACTTTAAATACTTACATTATTTTTGGCACTGTGGTTGTTTCAACGCTCTTCTTTAGCTTAATTTTTTTTAACTAACAGTTCATTATTTGTTATAGTCCACTCCTGGTCTTGCTTTCACAGAAAGAATAGAACTTCTCCATCTTTTACTTCCAACCATATAATTACTGTAGTTTCATTTCTACATTGGTTGCCTGTTGGACAATAGTCTTTTAGGTTGCTGGAAGCAATTGGTTGCAATGAACTAATTGTTGGCTTCAATTACTCATTCTTCTGCCTCATTTCTGACTTGAAAGCCAAAGACTCAGATGATGTTTCTGCTTTATTTATTGCTTCTGCAATTCAGTCAGCTGTGATGATCAATACATTATGTTCTAGTGTGTGATTAATTTCTTCCTGGATATCTGCATAAAAATTTTCAGTTTCGTCAGTGTGTGTTGGGATGTAGGCTGGATTTATTGCCATGTTGATAGGTTTTCTGTGAATTCTGACTGATTTTATTTGATCAGTCCTTGCTGATAGTTCCTTGCTGCTTCTGCCAAGTCTGGCCTCACTGTTAAAGTCAAAGGATTTCTTCTAATTTTTTTGTTTCCAAAATACCTGATTGAAAATAATCATTTTCCAGCCCACATTAGTCCACTCACACCAGCTATTGCAATGTTTAAATCTTCTATTTCTTGTGTAATGGTTTTGAATTTGCCTTGATCCATACTTCTGACATTCCATGCTCCATTTTTATCCATGATGCAGCATCAATTTTTCCCTTTGCCACAATGTACGTCAGCAATTAGATACAGTATGCTTTTGGCTTTAATCCAGTTGCTTCATTAAGTGACAGTGCTGTTTGTACTCATCTCGTCCTCTTCCCTGTTACCTGACTGAGTGTCCTCCAACATGTCTAATCTTCCAGCACTATCTCTAGTTTCTTTTTCTATTGTCTCGTCATAGTGTATTCAAAGAATAAACACTCAGCAGGGTTTGTTCTGTGCTAATGAGAGCCAACTTGAGTGTCACTACTAGTGTCTGTGAAAGATCTTCCAGCAATGTCACTTTCTGCTACTGTTGCCACCCAGTAGCTGCTCTTCAGGAGTATCTCCACCCCTATTACCATGGAATTGTCAATTCTCTTCCACCATGTGCCCATTATGAGTCAGGTATCTGACTGCAGAGCCAGAGGCTGGGAGTTCAATTCCCCACTGTGCCCCCTGTCATCTTGGGCAAGTTGCACAACATCAAGATGCCCCCAGAAAAAGGTAAAGATAAAGCACTTCTCAGTATTCTTTACTGAGAAAACCTTGAAAAGGGTTGCTCTAAGTTAGATTTTATTTGATGACATACAATTATTATTATGTGATAATTAATATCTGAGGACGATGCATCCAGCTTATTCTGGTGTCCTAGCCTTCGCCATTCTGCCTTGGGTATCCCTGCTGGGAGTCTAGCCTCTGAGTCTCACCTCCTGGTGCTATTGCTCTCTGTTTCCTTGTCACACACAGTTTCCTTCACCACCATAAGGTGTGCATCCAAGAGGGAGATGTCAGGATACAATTTATATTTCAGTATGCATAGAAATTCATGAAGGGCCATCAAGGAGGATGTATGCTGGATTTATGCCACAATAAAACCCTTGTGCTTTTCAGACAGTGGTTGAAAGGTCAAGGCTCACTTCTGATGGGGGGGTGCTCAAATGAATGCCTCTGAGAACAGTTGTGAGTCTTGTGACTTGAGCCTGTTATCGGGGAGGAAGCAGGCTTTTTAAAGAGGCACTGCTCAGCCTTCTTCGTTCAAGTCAAAGCTTTTGTTCCCTTTATTTCAAGGAAGAGACATGCTATAGAGATTGATCATGAAGTAAGATGAGTGGACAACTTTTTGTTGACTAGCAGAGTTGCTGCGTATTTAATTTAACTGAAATACTGTAGTTCAACTCCTGAGCCTGCTGCCCTGCTGATGTGTACAAGTACAACTCGCATTACTTCCAGCCCACATGGCTATTAGCTATTCAGCTAACATACTGGGTGTACTTGGACATAGCTGGTATACTTGAACAGAGTTATTTCCAAGCATGGCTGATCAAGGGTCAAATTACACATTAAAATAAATGTCTATTTACTACTATTATAATTTTTCCCTCCAGATGTGCAGTTCCTTCAACCCACAATTGGACTTAAAAATGAAGCTTGTGTTTACCTGTTGATGAGCAATCACAACACAAAAATAAGCCAATATGCAACACATAATAAGCAACACAAAAATAAGCTAATTTGCTAAATGAAGATTACCTGTTGGTGACCAGTCATAAAATAAACTAATTTGCTAAATGAGACAAGCACATGGTAGGACAATCAGATATGTTTTTATCACTCTAGGATACTCTGCTTCTAATAACAGGTTAACCTTAATAGTTTTGGCCTAAGTGTGTTCATATTGTTATTGTTGTGCCATCAAGTTATTTCCAACCTATAGTGATCCTATTAGGATTATAATATGTAATAAAGGTTGGGGCACAGATAAATAAACAATATTGACTTTAGTTTGGGACTCTGAAAATTATCATGCTTCAGACTCTGTTGGATTCCAACTTCCATTACCCATGACTGCTGGTCATTCGTTCTGATGGGGCTTGACTTCCCATCCCTGGTTTAGAAGCTCTCCACTAATATACAGCAAGGATGAAACATGCAGGAGATACTATGGCTGCACTTTTTATTTGAGTGTAAACCCCAGTAGTTAGAGTACCCTAAGTACTAGCCCCATTCAGCACAGTAGATGAGTAGAACTCCCTTTGGAGTAAACAACATCTATAAGACTGAACTGGGCTGCTCAGCATACATGTTAGTTTGGAGAAAAGCTGCCCCCAATTGAGAGGCATCCTGTAACCCTAAGCCAATTAAATCTCCAAACTATATAAAAAAACTTGGAATAAGATGATAAACCCAACTTCTCTCCAAAAGAAATGTAAAAGGATGCACAGAAAGGTGGGGCTTCCAGGTAATATACCAGGGATGGTCACTACCTGGAGAGTAACTTAGATATCTTAAACAGTTGCTCAGCTTCCATCTGAAGTGTCCATTGCCCCTCAATTTACCCCAGGGCAATTATGCTTCTAGTAGGCATTTTTTTAAAAAACAGTCTATTATTTCTGTGAACTTAATCAGTCCTATAAATTACAATCAAGTATAGACAACCTGTTGAACTCCATATGTTTTGGGTTACAGCTGTAATTACCCCTAACATTTGCTGGCTGGGTGTTAGCTAGGACTTCTCTGAAGGGTGGAGGGAACCACAGCTACCCACAGAAGAAGAAGGATGGGAAGCAACTCTGAAATTCTGATCATGCTAAGGATTGCCCTATCATCTCAGCTGCCAGCAATGTTGTCAGAGTGCTTTGATGCAACCTTCCTTCCCATCCTTCAATGACTCAGGAGGGATAGGTAAAAACGCAGCTGCAGCCTGTCTTTGCTTATTGAGTTCAGGTCATTCTTAGTTCAAAAGCACATAGGTGTGCTAGCCCACCTAATGTGCATCTAAAATTGTGCCCTCAGGCACACATCAAATGGCTGGTAGGTTATTTCACATGTTACATTTTGTTACTGCTGCTTGATAGAGGCAATCTGCCAGGTTCCTTTTTATTATGTATTCTGTGGTTTCTCTGTGTATTGTTTCAAACCAGTCTCACTAGGGCCTTTTGTCTGCCTGAAATCCTGGCTGCTTAGTGACTAGAGGAGCTTAGCAAAATGATCATCTTGTTCTGAACTGTTCCAACTTTAACGATAGATAGCCCGTGGATTTATCCAGTTCAGGAAAATTCTGGAACTAGAGCTAGGGTTGTGAATGTGGCAAAGATTTGCATTGGAGGGTTTAAGTGTGGAGCTAACCTTGAGAGATAACCTTAATCATTGCAGTGGCACATGGACTGGCCTGACCTAGGGCTGAAGGAAGGTTTCTGTCAGGAGATGAGTTGTCTCCACAGAAACTATTCAGAGCCAAGAAATACTGCAGTGCACAAGGGCGGATATGGGAGAATAATAGGATTTCCACAGTAACACTGCAACTTTATGGCAGATCAGACTGTTTATCCCTTTAGCCCAGTACGATCTTGTCTGGCTGACAATAATTCTCCAGGGTTTTCAGGTCAAGAAAGGTTTTCCCAGTCACTGACTATTTGTTCCCTGGAGATAGGATGAATCTGAAACTTGGACTTCATGCATGCAAAATATGTGTTCTGAAAATGAGCGAAAATCCCAATAAGAAAACTGCTGCTAAATTAGCGAAGGAAAAGCCAAATCCGTTAAGAAAAACACAGTCTGAAAAACAGACATCTGGGATACATTGTGTTTTATTTAAAAAAAAAAATCAAGAGATCAATTTTGCAAATTGATGGATAATCTAGAAAGGCCATTAGGATGGCTGGGCAACAATACTAGGCAGCCATCCTCCATCTAACCAAAGGTCCCTATAGCAGAGCAGTACTGTGTTCTTCTCCCTGTTCATTCAAGAGAGGCTTTGCCAGCATAAATCCTTGGTAGATTGTGTTCCTTGATCACGGGAAGAGAGTAGAGTCATTGGGATTTTTTTGACATGGTTCTTTCCTCTGATTTTTTAAAATGGTTTTCCCTAACAGTCCTTTGTTTGCAAACAAGATCATCATCTTTGATTTTTACTATAGGGCATTTTTTCAAGGTTGCATTTCAGGTTGTGGAATGTTTTTCGTCTTAAAATAGCAGCATTTTGCTGCTGGAGAAAAGCTGTTGTTTCTGTAGAGAAGACAGTAATTGTTACAGTGTTGTTGCATAGAAGGACAATCCTTATACAACGTACACAGTGTCATAGTCCCTTTGTCTCCTGTGGCGGGGAGGGGGGAAATAAGGATTGGGAGATGATCCAGCTAAAGATGCAGGTCTTTTGTTAGTTCATTCGGAAAGACTGAAATCCACGGAACACAAAAATGCTTACTTTTGACTGGATTCTAGCCACTTTAATTTGGAGGCTATGTACTTCCATACCAGCCTTCCTTTCCCCACGTGTTACCATCCAGATGGGAGATGGACTTGGAACTCCCAGCTAACAGTCACACTGACCGGGGTAGCGAGAGTTGTAATCCGACCCGGCTCAAGGGTGCCACCGCGGAGCGACTGACGGGGGACTTCTTCTCATAGTGCCCTCAGGATCCGTGATAGATCGATTGACCGTTTACTTCACAACCTTTCATATACGGTGCTTTCGCACGTGTAAATGACGCCACCTGAAGCCACCTTTCGATCGGTGCGGTTTCTTCAGCTGTCGATTCGTCCGTTGCACGGCTATAGGAAGTCATCCTGCCACCCAACAAGCTGGGTGGGTGGACGGGCGGAGTCTCTCGCCCTCAGGGCTCACGAAACCTGGAGGAACAGTCTTCGGCTGGTCCCCTTCAGACGACTGCGGGTCCCTCTCTTTCCTCTCGGAGAACTTTATCCGCAGACTCAGTTTGGACCGCCGCCGCCGCCGTTGCCGCCCTGTCAATGCCACTTCTCGGCAAAATTAGCTCAGCTACCTTTAGGTTTCGAAGCAGGGAAGGAGAGACGTGGCGAAACGCGTATCAGGCACCCTCCCCTTGGTGGGGGGAAAAAAAGAAAAGGAGAGGAGATGAAGGGGAGGGCGTGGAGGAGTCGCAGAGCCTCCTCCTCCTCCTCCTCCTCGAAACAAAGCTGACCCCTCCACGGCGTGGTATTCCGCTTCCTCTCCGCCTCCCCCCTCCCGCGATGAAATGGATCCAGCAGCGCACAATCACCGACCGAAGGAAATGATGTGGTGGTTGGAAGGAAGGGAGTGCTCTCGCTCACCATTCGCAAAACCGGGAGCCCAAATATAAGCCCCTGCCCAGCCGGCGTCCCCACTTCAAGCCGGGCGGCGGCGGCTGCGGGGCAGGGCGTGCGTGGCCGTCCGTCCCCATCAGCTGGAAATCTGACCTCGCCGCCGAGCCCACCGCGCCCGCCCGCCCGGCCGCCCCTCCCCTCCCTTCCCTCCCTCCCTCCCGGCAGGACCATTGTTGTCATTCGCTGAAGGCAGCCAGCAGCTGGAAGGGCGAGCGCCTGCCGCTCCACTCCCTCTCGCCGCGACGGATCGGGAAGAGGGCAGGCGGGCAGGCAGGCAGGCAGGCAGGCAGGCGAGCGAGCGGTGGCTTGAAGTCGGTCCTGGACAGGAGGGTCCTGGCGTGGACCGGACGGGGAGCTGTCAGGACCGCCCGGGACGAAAGGCTTGGCCGGTTCGTCGCTTCCCTCGCTTTCCTCCCTTCTTTCTCTCCCCCCCCCCACCAGCACCACCACCAGCCCCTTGAAAAGAAAGTCCAAGCTTGCCATCAACAGATTTGCTGCCTGTCTTCCCCGCCCCGCCCCCGAGAGGGCTGAAGGCAGGCAGCATCAAGCAAGGAGAGAGAGAGAAAGAGAGAGAGAGAGAGAGAGAAAAAGGAAGGAAGGAAGGAAGGAAGGAAGGAAGGAAGGAAGGAAGGAAGGAAGGAAGGAAGGAAGGAAGGAGGGGGCCCGCGCGTGTGCGGGCGTCTGGCGCGTCACAACAGCCTGACAGCCTGCTTTCCAGCCACCGCGGCAACACCAGCAAGAGCGGAGGGGCGAGAGGAGGGCCACGTGACCGCCCCTCCCGCCCGGGGATCGGCACTTTGTTCAGGATGCCGCCGCCGCCGCCGCCGCCGCCGCCGCCCGCTGTTCCCATTGTGGGCTGAGGATCCGGCAGTTTCCTTCCCGGCACCGCCGCCAGCGGGAAGGAGGAGGAAGAGGAAGGCCAGCAGGGCGAGGCGGGAAGGAGCGCGCCCTGCCTGTCGAGGGGAGCGGCGGCGGCTTCCTCGTGCCCGGGCAGCTGGGTGGCCAAGTCCGCGGGGTGGCATCCCTCGCCGTCCGGACCGGGCTGAGGCGGGCAGGAAGGCGCGCGCGCGGGTGAGTGAGTGGGACCCCCGCGTGGATTCTCCGTGGGCGCCTCGCCGGCGCGAAGAAGGAAGGAAGCGGCCCTCGAGGAGATGGCGAGGCAGGCGCGGACCGCCTAGCAGGGTAAGTCCCGCGCGGATCTCGCCACCCATGTCGAGCACTCCGTGGAGGTCGTGTGGATCTGGGGCCACAGCCCCGTGCTCCGAATACGGGGCGGGGGGGGGAGCGCCTTACCCCGACATTGCGAACTGAGGAAAGAAAGAGGAAGCCCGGCCCTGGGGGTCCACGTGCCAAATCCAAACACAGGCGGCGGCCAGGGGGGAGTGATGCCTTTTTGCGGAGCCACCAGTATACATATATCATCAATAGGCGAGCTTTCGGGTCCTCCAGGACTCTCCCTCAGGCTTGGGCACCGCAGAGCGGGGCTGTGAGGAAAACCAGAAAAATCCAAGGATCGACTTCCAAGGGGCGCGGGGAGCCCCCTCCCCCCCTCAGCCCCCACCCCGCGCCGTGTCGGCAGAAGGGGAGGCGAGGGGATGCCCTCGTTCCGCCGAGGCGTCGGCTCAGCCGAGCCCCCGAATCTCCCGGGAGAGGCTGGGCAGGCGGCGAGGGCTCGGGCCAGATGGTCCCTTCTGCTCGGCGGCGCTTGCCAAGGGAGCGGCGGGGCCGGCGGGGTGCCTGGGCGGGCTGAGCCAGCTGCCGGGAAGGAGGTGGAGGGCAGGCGGTCTGTCCGTCTGTCGGCCGGCCGGCCTCGTCGGAAAAGACCGTGACTCAGGCGATGGGGGGGCGAGCGGAGAGAAGGAGAGGAGAGGACAGGGAGGAGCCCCCCCCTTCCAGGAGGACACCGAAACCCGAGCAGAGCTTGGCGTCGGGCAGACAAAACTGGGTCGCCTTCCTGGCCGCTTTTGACGGGCGGCGCAGACTTCGGAGGCGCTCCCCAAAGCAGCGCGCTCCCTCTGCAAAGCAGACGCGCCGCCTGAACGGGCTGCCCCCTTTCCCAATTCGGTGGGACTCTGCTGTCACGGCACCACTATATCTGCTACGGGCGAAGCCCCCTGGCTGGGATCCCTCGCTTTGTGCCCGCCTCACATGCCCAGTCCTCTGTCTTGGTCCTGGGCCTCTGTCTCGGGATGTACCTCCCTTCAATTATTGTTCCTCAACCATTTTCTTGTGGAACGGCTGAGGTTTGTAGTAGTAAGGCAGAAGATGAATAGAAAGGAGGGCCAAAAGTTTCTGCTTCTGCAGGAGAAGAGAGTAGTTCTGTCTCCAAGGAGCCCTCCTCCCCTTCCCCAAACCAAGGGCTGCCCTGGGGATTAGAGAGCCTTCCAAACCAGGAGGCAGTTGAGCAGGGTGGCCAATCACCAGATACAGCTCTCTAGCCTCCCCACACTCCAAGAAGTGACTTTGAACAAGTGTGTGTGTGTGTGTGTGTGTGTGTGTGTGTGTAAGTGTAAGCAAACTTTTATTTTCCTTTGAGGGCCACTTACCCAGTGACATGTGTCTATAATCAACAGCAACAAACAGGTACGAAATGTATGGTACTAACCCTGAGCTTGTCATCAAGATGAACTCATCCTGGAAGTGGCCAGACGTGGCTGCCCCTCTGCCCATGAGGTTGTGCGAAAAGATCCTTTGGTGTTTCATCCCCCCCCCATCCAGGATGTACAAGGCGAGCCCTGGTTTTTCTCCCTGCTGCAGGGCTTCTTGCCCAGGGTGCACATTTGCACTGCATCCACAAGTTCCTCCCCTTTAGCAGATTGTATGGTTTGCAAGGAAAATCTGTGGCTATTTGTAATGCCCAGCATGACAAGTCTTTGGGAAACAGGACTGCTAGGAAACAAGCCATGTTGATTGAGAACTGTAGGTGCAGAAGAGGGGAGGACTGGAGAAGAACGTGTGTGATCACCCAACAGCTTTCAGTTCCTCAGGAAGATGATAAATGATACGGAGCAAGCATGGCTAGCAAGGAATGCACCTCTTTCTTCCTTTGAAAAAATCCCAGTTTCTTTATATATACGGAGAGAGAGGATGTTTTCTTGTTGTCACATTCATGCCATGCTTGCAGTAAGAGGCTGGTGTACAGACCCACTGAACAAGAGGCGGGCTTTGCTTCTGAAACCCAGAATCTGCACATAGGAAGCAGAGACAAAGAGAAGTAAAGCAGCAGGGAGGGAGGAAGCCGTAATGGGTGCCCAAGGACTAGCCGGTGGCATGTCAGGATGTCTGCCAAGTTGGCACAAACCTTGACATCTCCATCGGCGTGCCGAAGACTGGATGCCTCATCTTCTAATTTAAACCATTAAATGTCTCATAACTGAGATGATGATTATTTCTCTGATTCCCTATGTTGGTGACTTAAACTGCGAACCCTTTGGGGCCAGTTTGTTATCTGCTCTTTGCTGGCGGCCTTGTTGCTGCCATAATTCACCCTGAGCCTAAAGGACAGGGCAGGCTATAAACAAAGGCAGAAATAAAGGGCGATGTGCTCTCCTCTTTAGTGAGGGATAGGAGGTTTTTATTGGGTCATGTTTGCTCAGCAGGATGAAGTCTGAAAAAGCACAGCAAACAAAACACAACCGTGATCTTGTTTATGGAGCAATGGGGTGGAGGTTGGCAAAAGCTTGGCACAGTCTGCTGAAGGAGGCTCCCCTTTCTTGCTGCCTTGTCTGTTGAGAGAATGACTTGGCTTCTTGTTTTTGCTTCCCTAGGTTGTTCCCTAGGTGCAGCTAGCTGCCAATTAGGCTCAAAAAGTCCCACTGTGCCTTCTAGGAAGGATGGGGTGCAATATTGCCATGTTTGGGGACCCTCCCAGCACATCTACCTCTTCATATTCTCACCCCCAAACTGTGACTTTTTAAAAAATGGCAATGAGGAGTTTCTCTGGTGTTTTTTTAAAAAGCTAAATGTGTGTGAGTGTTTAGTCGTTTAGTCGTGTCCGACTCTTCGTGACCCCATGGACCAGAGCACGCCAGGCCCTCCTGTCTTCTACTGCCTCCCGGAGTTGTGTCAGGTTCATGTTGGTTGCTTCGCAGACACTGTCCAGCCATCTTATCCTCGGTCGTCCCCTTCTCCTCTTGCCATCACACCTTCCTAACATCAAGGTTTTTTCCAAGGACTCTTTTCTTCTCATGAGATGGCCAAAGTACTGGAGCCTCAGCTTCAGGATCTGTCCTTCAAGTGAGCATTCAGGGTTGATTTCCTTTAGAACTGATAGGTTTGTTCTCCTTGCAGTCCAGGGGATTCTCAAGAGCCTCCTCCAGCACCACAATTCAAAAGCATCAATTCTTCGGCGGTCTGCTTTCTTTATGGTCCAGCTCTCACTTCCATACATCACTACAGGAAAAACCATAGCTTTGACTATTCGGACTTTTGTTGGCAAGGTGATGTCTCTGCTTTTCAAGATGCTGTCAAGATTTGTCATCGCTTTCCTCCCAAGAAGAAGGCGCCTTTTAATTTCAGGGCTGCTGTCTCCATCTGCAATGATCATGGAGCCCAGGAAGATAAAATTTGACACTGCCTCCATATCTTCCCCTTCTATTTCCCAGGAGGTGATGGGACCAGTGGCCATGATCTTAGTTTTTTTGATGTTGAGTTTCAGACCGTTTTTTGCACTCTCCTCTTTCACTCTCATTACAAGGTTCTTTAATTCCTCCTCACTTTCTGCCATCAGAATGGTATCATCTGCATATCGGAGGTTGTTGATATTTCTTCCGGCAACTGTAGATGAAGCAATGAGAATTTACAAATGGATTCATATCCAGAGCATGTCACTTTGGCATATAAATTGCACTATCCCCTGTAAATAAGCACTTCTCAGAGGAGGGCTGGGGGAAGAGACTGAGTCCCAGCCAAGAAATGCTGGAGGCCAAGCCTGGTCTATCCAGTGACGGCTTAGTTCCTCAATAGGGCAAAGAAGCCTCTGAAGACGACCCAGCAAGGTAGGACATGACACTAATCCTTTTTTAAAAGCAAACTTAGTTTAAAGGGTTTAGTACACAACCCCCCTGGAACTAGGTGTGTAAAATATGGTAGCTTTACTTCTCTGCTTTAGGGTTTATCATGACTCCAAATGTCACGCACATCCATGCAAAAGTAAAAGGAAGTTATAAGCATTTTGTTTTCCAAAATATCAACTTCACCTTTTCAGAACTGCCACAAAGACTCCCCAGAAGGGGCACAAAGCACTTCAGACTGAATCGGGAGACATTCAAAAGCTGTGAGCTGGCTTCCACATTAGATTGGGGGACTGTGCACAACTCTAATTATCTCTTTCTTTCTTTCTTTCTTTCTTTCTTTCTTTCTTTCTTTCTTTCTTTCTTTCTTTCTTTCTTTCTTTCTTTCTTTCTTTCTTTCTTTCTTTCTTTCTTTCTTTCTTTTTAGCAAAACTGGTGGATTGTGATGATCTTAAATAAGAAAAACAGAGAGAGGTATGTGGGGGTAGGCCTTTACCCTTCACATGTGACTGCCAGTATACTACCTCAGAGAAAATGCAGCCCTTGATGGAAAAAACAGATCTGCCATTTTGGGGCTGGACTGTGCCTCTTAATGTTTTCCTGTGATATAGTGGAACCAGGGCAACTGTGCTGACACTGTGTGATAGGAAAGCTGGGGAATTTCATCTGCCACCACCTGCTCAGACCTGCCTGTGCCCCTAATTTAGCTACAATCTTCACAGTGATATACCTAGCAGGATTTATTATGGAAAATAGTTTGTCTGGCTTGACTCTGAATGGCAATTAAAGCCTATTTCCAAAAGACTGATTCCTGCTAGGAATGAAAACTGGGGGAGCTGGTTTCTTGATACAGCTCAACAGAGGTGCCTGCTGCTTTAAACTTTGTTTATGAGTCAGCACTATGGTGGCTATCACAACTTGGACCGACACTTCAATCTGTTGGTATGTAATCTGTGATTCTCTGTGCTCTGAAGAGCTCTTGCAGTGGTTCTTTGATCCTTCAGCCTTCTAAGGCATGCAGAGATGTTTAGAAACAAGATTTAGCCACGGAAAGCATAGCTCATTGTGATGCTTTTTCTGGGGAGCTTGGCTTGAAGGTCCAACTTCAGCAAATTGTTTCCCTATCTGATGGACCCAGCTGGCCAACAGTGTGTTAAAAGATGGGATATACGGCATGTGCAGTATTTAGGGAAAGGTCCTTTTGGGGTACAGGTGCCAGTATCCCCTGGATGATGATTCTGGGAGCTGTGATCCCTAAAAGTAGCTTTTCCCCCTAAGATTTAGCTGTAGATTCTTTTGACCCTATTTGCTTAAATTAAAGCTAGGTGTGATGCCTGACAGAGATAATGCAGGAGTCTTTTTCCCACTCTAGTGGGGAAGATATAGGAGGAGAGTAGAAATGATTTGACTCAGCTTAGAAAGAAGAAAGACAAGCATTTGCTGGGGTCACAAAAGCCGCTTTCTCACATATGGCTTCTCCTATTGATTGTCCAACACTGGTGGACTCAGAAGGCAAGCGAGCCCATTTGGCTTGCTTAAATAAGCAACCTAGAAATAGGTTTTGCATTTTAAGTTGGCAAGGGACCGAGATGGCTTCCCGGAACAGCATACTCAGAAAGCTGAATCAAGCATCCAAGGATGCTCTTGTATATTAAACCAGTTCAGCAGACAAATTGCTTTAAACATCCTTTTAACTTGAAGAGCAAGTCAGGGCCCACTGAGGGAATGGTAGGGGGCTTGCAGATGGGGCAAGAACAGTCTGCTGCTAATGGAGATCTGCAATGACAGAAGATGATAGGGCTAAAAAAGATAGAAAACGTCTTGGTTAAGGGCAAAAGGCAGACAGGTGGATCCTCAACAGAAGTCAGTATCTCATTGACAATGGGCAGAGCTTGCTTGCAAATGTTACTGTGTTGGACAGCATCTCTCCAAATCCCACAGCCTGGATGATCAGTTTGACTGTGGGATTCTAGTACTTGTCAAGGAACAAAGTTTCTACTCTGAAAATATTTATCGGAGTGAAGCACTGCAAACCCTCTGTTACAGGTGAGCATCATTCCCTGCCACCTGTTCTGGACCTCAACCTAGGTAAAGAGATCATCATCATCACCACCACCACCACCACCACAACCATTGTGTTCTGTCAAATCAATTCTGACTTATATCAAACCCCTTTCCAGGGTTTTCTAGTAGAGAATATTCAGAAGTGGTCTACCATCCTCTTCTTCTGAGGCCACCCTGGGACTGTGTGGCTTGCCCACAGTTGCACAGGCTGGCTCTTCAACCAGGAGGCCCAGTGGGGAATCAAACTCCCAACCATACTTAGATCCCTGAGCTATCCAACCAGCAACATGATCACAGACCACAGTGTTAGCTGCTCCAGTACTGGAAGTAGCATGTGTTCTTTATGCACCCTTAAAATCCCAAGCGATGCAATATTAGTGGTCTTGCTAGGGCATTGCTGCTGCACTGCCATCACGAGGAAGGGCCTCAGTGTATTTTAATTGCTCTGTGCATTCCCTTGGGGTGGCTTTTAATCTGTTTTTTTTTTTAAGTGCTGTACTGATGACGAAGACTATACTCACAATTTAAATCATGTTTTCCATGACACCCATGAACCACTATGTTCACATAATGAACTAGGAGCCCAAGAATTCAATGTCTTGAGCTACTGATTTTTGTTATGCAGTGATCGTCCCCCCCCTTTTTGGTTAATATTCCAAAGTGGCACAGCACTGCCACCAGACAAACAGAAATGCTATAAGACTGCCTATAAATTGGCAACTAAGTGATATGACACTATAGTAGACTGGAAAAATTAATAATAAAAAAGTTCAGAATGCTGGACAAATCAGTTTGATATGATACAATTGTAACGGCAACACAATTCAGTAAAAAATTTCACTGACAGAGGCATTCACATATGGTGAATTGCTTAAAATTAAATCAAATTGACATCCGTATTGAAATAATGACCCTCTGCCGGGAGAGTAGAGTAAATCACTTCCGCTTTAAAAAAATTATGATTCCCTGTCAAAACAATCCACACTTCAGTGTGTGTTCTGTGTTCACCTTTTAAAAATCAATTTAAAACACCCAACATTTGATTCATAACTTTTTAAAAAAGTAATGTAACCACAGTCCTTGTCCCATATATCATGAACCTTGAACACCACTGCAATGTGCCCCCACCCAGCCCTTTCCAAACTGCAATTCACATCCTGCTCAGTGTCCTAAAAAGGATACCACTCCTGGGTAGAGGGTTAGGCTGCTAAAAATGGAAATGAGTAGAGAAAAATGTGCAGTTCTGCAACATGCCTTTGAGCAGGGGTGGGGAAACTCCAGCCTATGGGTCTGAGCTGACCCACTGATGAATAAAATCTGGTCATTGGGAGGCCTGGAAGAAGTCCCTTCCAAACTCCAGCCATGAGTGGCAATCCACTATACCCTACATTTTCTTTCATATTGTGAAGGTCATCAAAGCAGAGGCAGGTGAAAGGTATATATAGAGCCAGAGACCTTTGGGTAGTGTGGGTGGCATATAAGTTAAATAAATAAATAAAAATAAATATATAGCCAAGAACATGGAGAATCCCATTGCGATTGTTGCCCTTTTTGATGGACTGCCATAGAAGAAGCCAGGTGCTTGGGCGGGGCCTTTTGTTTATCCGGCTCCTGAACTGCTGACATCTATCCTCTGTATGTCAGGAACTTCTTCCAAAGACCTGATGCAGGAAATCCTGAGGCTGACCTGCAGCAAAAACAGCACCAGACTGTCAGAGTGTTGTTCAGTGAATAACTACTGGGACCCTTGCTACAGGACAGAGATTTATAAATAGATTGTTGGGACCCCATGTTTTTCCTGTTGAACTACAGTCATCCCTTCTGTCACTGGGGGGGGGGCAGGAAAAAGGTGTTTCCTTTCCGTGAGGTCTGTGGTGGGACCCAGCTAGGCTGCTGGGCACCAGATGGCACCAAACAAGAGAAACAGAGAGATGACATTTCAGCAACAAACTCCAGCAGTTTGTCACTGAATCCAAGGGGACAGGCAGAGCCTCCTGTGGCCACATTACGCGAATGGCAGAGACCAGATATTTCCTTTCAGCCCTTCGGCCAAAACAAGGCTTCTCCCATCCCAGATGGCCCCAGCATCTGTCTGCCGCACTGTGTTGCTTATCAGCCTTAGGGCTGCAGGGGGAAAAGCCCATTAAGCATGTTGGAGAGACACGCAGAGATGCTCTGCCTGCCTCCTCCATGCTTGGCCAGTTGCTTGGAGTGCCTTGTGCTCTGATGCACAAATCGAACCACAAAGGGGAAAGTTACCTGTGGACTACCACTCCCAGAATCCCCAGCCAGAATAGTTACTAGTTTCACCAGGGGATTCTTGGAACTGTAGCCCAAATGCCCAAGACTAATCATCTTTTTACAGTGTTTGTGTCGGGTATCCCCTTTCACCATGAGCATTTTCTTTATGTATTTCTATGCTCATCCATATGCTATTTTTAAGACATAAAATAGATTGCAAGGGAAAAAATAGAATATAAGAGTGACTTCATATGCAGAAATAATCAAGGTAATATTCGTAAGTGTTTTCAGAGATCAATTTTAAAATGCATTATTTTGGTTCCTCTGTAGGGAAATAGTAGAATTCCTTATGTTTTTCATATAAACTTTTAAAACAATCTGAGGCAATCCCATTCTTTAGCTGTTCAAAATTGGCTTTGTTTTCTCTGTTGGAAGATTTCTTCCTTTGCTGGCAGTAGGGGGCACTTTCCCCTTACTTAAACCACTGTTGAAAAGAAACCTTTCTGCATCATTATTTTGCCAGCAACTTAAGATACCATAAAGATCAACAAGATGTAAGAGCTGTAGATACCCTCATAGGGCCCTTGGAGTAGCCCTACTCTTACTATTGATACTGTTGCAGACACCCACCCACTGACCTGAAGGAGTTACTTTTGAAGCGTCTGAGTCCCCTGAGAGACACACCCATTATTAGTTGTTCCAGGAGATTTTGCTTCGTTTTGCTAAAGAAATTGAGAGATTGAGAGAGAGAAAGACAGAGAGAAGATGCTGAGGAATTTGGGCCCTCCAGAGTTTTGGCCCACAGTTCCTAGAACTCCCCGCACCAGCTAGTCCCAAACATCTGGAGGGCCATGAACCTAAGCAAGGGGTGGATCCAGTCAAGGAAACATGAGAAATTAGTTATGTCATGATAGACGTGTTAGCTGTCAAGCTGCCACAGGACTCTGCTGTTGTTGCCAAGAAATTAGGATTCAAGGCTGTTCTGAACAACAAATTCAAACACATCTTTATACTGTTATATCTCTTGATGTGGTGGGCACAGGGGGACTGGTCAGCAGAAGGCAGCAACAGGCTGGTAAAGCAGTGTACAAAGTCTGAGCCATTCTGGACTACCTTCCTCTTTGGCCTGCCAACCCTGTGACTCATCCTGTAGTCAGTGGGAAAAAGTTGGAAATGGCTGTTTCTTGCTGTTCTTGCCATAGAGGCTGACCTTTCCCCCCTTTTTTTAGCTTGTCAGAGTTGGAGGACTTCCCCCAAACAAACTGATTAGCCCATTAAGCCATCCTAATCACACAGTAATGACTTGATCAGTCTGATTCCTTAAGATAGTTCAACAGCCGGGCTCCTTGGGAAGATTCATTTTGCTTTTGTTGGGGCTTTGGTTGAAACACGGTAGCCGTTGACCAGGGAGGAAACACCACTGACCTCCATGGCCCTGAACTTCTAAACAGACATGCCTACCATAAGTCCTGATAGGATGGTTTAAACAAACAAACAAAGCACAGTTATTCCCCAGCAAATGGAGATTGATGTTGTGTAGATGCCAGAGCTTCTAAAAGTTATTTTGTGGGCCTATTACTCCCAGAATCTCCCCAGCTAACAGAGCTTCTTCTGAAGAAATAGAGTACAATCCCAAAAAACTCATGCCAAATAGAACTTGTTATTCTTAAACTGGCACAGAAAGAGTAACCTTTCCAAACGCTGATTGGAACTTAGTATCAAGTCAAATGTAGCAGCTTCTCTAAATGGCTGCTACACATGTAGGGAGAAGCAGATACATAGAGGTTGCATAATGAGTCACGCAACTCAGTAAGTTCACAGCAGACAATGCCCATTGAGATTTCTTAATTTAAGGCAATTCACTGCTAAAAGTTATTCATTTTCTGTAACTGTGCAACAGAATTTCAGCCATTATGTATTTTTCTTGTGGTTTCTAAAGTATGCCTTTTCTTAAACACTTTCTATGGTATCTCTGATGAAACAGGGTTATTATGTCTGTTTTACCATGTGTTAAGTGCAGTACAAAGCTGAGGTGTTCATCATTTAATGCACTGAAATAAACTCCGATGTGACTTGTGTATGTGGTGATGATGTACGTCTCCTGATCCCACCCACACAGATAAGATAGAAAAGAGTCATAGGAGGAAGAACCAGGTTCAAATGGTTGTTGTGGGTTTTTCGGGCTCTTTGGCCGTGTTCTGAAGGTTGTTCTTCCTGACGTTTCGCCAGTCTCTGTGGCCGGCATCTTCAGAGGACAGCAACCAGGTTCAAATCCTTACTCAGGAAATATGAGATATGAAATTTAATAAATACAAAAGTAACTATCGTTTTATAATCTTAGAACTGCAGAGCTGGAAGGGACCCTATGGATTATCAAGTCTAACCCTTGTCAAGGAGGCAAAGTGGGGAATCAAACTCCAGCTTCTGGGTCAACAGCCAGATACCTAACCCCCCGAGCTATCCAGCAATTCAGATTAGAATGAATAGCTGTATCATTTTTTTAAAAAAAGCTTTTATTGTCCATCTGCCACTTGGTCCTCAGCACTGACCTCGCTAAGGCTGAAAGAGGCGATATCCTTTTTCCAGTGCCAGCGTCACTTGAAGTGAATGGGTGTGAAAGTCTCCACAAGGGAGCAGGGAATGGAGGAGATTCCCTCTGCTGCTTGTTGTTGTTTTTCTAAAGGAGAATGGAGATGGGGACCTGAGCTCATAAGCACCTGAAATATCTTTCATCTAATCAGCTGAAAAACCTTGATTCTGGGTCCAGAATTTATGCAGGGCTGCCCCCACCCCTCGGCTGTTGCTGCAGCCAGAGAAGGTGCAATGAGCTCTTATCCATTTGACTTTGGGGGGCCTTGCCTGCTAAACTAAGCGATGGCTGAGCAATGGAAGAAAGCCTGCAACGTTCATCTGAAGAGTCACACATAAGCATTGCTCTTAAATGGCGGCTTCCTCTGTTTATTTAGAGTCCTTAAACCACACTCGACTGGAAAGGCAAAATGCGGAAAAAGCAAACCCTTTGTCTATATTTATATTGCAATTCCCCATGTTAGCCAGCAGGGGGAAGAAGCACCTCACTTAAAATGCTAGCCTGACCTTGCCTTCTTTGCTTGCTTCCTTCCTTGACTGTTCAACCTAGGATCCTTATCAGCTGCTCAGTGTTAAGTCAGCCTCCTTCCTTCGCAGTTAGTGAATTAAAGGCAATCAGACGATGGCTTCAGGAGGGGACTCAAAACGGCTGCATAATCTCCTGGGACAAAGTGAGTCGGATGGATCAATGGCTGACAGAGTGGAGCTTTCCTAGTCACACACAATATTTGAAAAGCAGTGCAGAAATAGCATGGGCCAGCCAAGCAATGCAGGAAACAACTGGGTAGCTAAGCAACAGGGTCCTGCATCTGTCCCATTCACATAGGGGCTATGTCTCTGTAATTTCTTCGAACTTTGATGAGGATGGAAGGATTGTGGAGGTTAGTTTTTGACATAGAGTCAACTGTAGGATGCAGCTGGTGAAGATTACAGATTAGATGGAGATATGGCATAAAATTGATAAAATCCATAAAGGTGTATTTTGGATATGAACACATCCTGATTCCAGAATTCTATCAGGTTGATTTAGATTTGGAAAATGTATGAAAGCGGAAACTAAGAAGATGTCAGTTTTGGAATTGAAAGCAGAGTTCCTTTATGATATCAGGCTTTTGCATAACTGAGTCCCTGAAGGCTGTTTTTTAGCCAAGGAAGTGGTTTTAAAGTTTGTAGTGTTTTAAATCATTTGATGTGTTTTAATTACTATTATAGTTTAATTGTATTTTTATTATAATTTATTAACACTTTGAGCCACCTTGAGTCCATTCATGGGGAGGAAGGTGTCCTATAAAGGAGTCAACTAAAGGACTCAATCAAGGATGCTTGCTTTTTCTACCATGAGGTTCTGTTGCTTTGCAAATTGGAAGTTTGCTTGCTTTTCCTTAGTGACTGATTATCAGGAGAGAAGCAAAGAAACTATAGACACAACACATAAAAACAACAACACCAGGCAGATGTGTTTCTCTACAAAGCTTTGACTTTGTGCTTTCTGAGTGCTGGGAATCAACTAGAGGCGGTCTGTAGGGCAACTCAGCAGATGCAAATAAATATGTCTAAGACTAGGCTACATGCTTCAAACGTTATAATTTAATACTTGATTGTTCAATTGCACCATTTGATTTTTCAGTTAAGAGCTGGACTTTCTGACCCCAGGACCCCACTGTCTCAAGTGCCTCTGTACTCAATAAGGCTTACATCTGAGTAAATCTATTGATTCCAAGGGAATTTTAACAAATCTATTTTTTTAAAAAAAATGTGCTCCAAGAACCTGGCAGAAAACATCAGCATAACTCTCAGGGGAAGTATCTTTCAACTGCTCTAGGGAGTCCTGGGTAATGTTTCAAATTTAAGTCCAGTTCATTATACAGTAAAAGGATTTTGCAGATGTATCAATGGAGTAGACGAAGACTTTTCAGGTCAGCATGGATATATAATGAAAAAACAGACCCTAACACAACAATAGGATCATTTGATTGTTTCTTTGCAAGCAAGCTGCGTTTAAATGGCAGCATTTTAAAAAGGGAGGTGAGGCAGGTAAGCCAGCAGGAAATTGAAACATTTTTTCCTTCTCCATCCAGGGGCAGAAAGGCTGCATACGGAGTGTGAGCCAGGCTAAAAATGAGTTTGTCCTCAGGCATAAAAGGCTAGAGAGTGGACTGAGTAAAGGCTTGTGCTCCTGATACTAATTTCTAGACTTGGGGGGGGGGGGTTGCTTGGGTTAGTTACTTGACCTGAAAGGAATGACATCTGCCTTGCGTCCACACTCCCTAGAGGGCTGCTTGGAGACCCTGGCGGCAGGGCAGCCTGAGGGCATGGATGGTGGGGCATAGAGAGGTGGGACTGGGTGGGGCCAAGTCATGTGGTCTGAAAATGTACCCCCACCTGTTGTGTTTTAGGTCCCAGCCTCAGCCCATCAGCCACACCACTTAACCACGGCTGCTTCATTTCATTCGTCCAGTCTGATCTAAAAAACATCTGGATCAGTTTCTTGGTAAAGAACTGAAGTATTCATAAGATCTGTAGAAGCAGGATTGTACCACCAGTCCCTACTTAGTCGAACAATCCCCAAACTACTGAATAGCTGCTTTGGGTCTTTTTAAGAAGATTTTTTTAAAAAATAAGTAAAACAAACAGAAAACATCCTAGTAAAGAACAGATGTGTGCATTTGTATGTATGCATGTGGGACAAGAAGCTTCTGCTGAGATGAGTTACAGTTCAGAAGAGCTCCATGAAAACGTTTAGTTTTTAAAGTGCCACAGGACTTTATCCTGTTTGTAGATCAGTAATCAGTGCTTTTCATCACTCCCATGCTTTGGAAACCCACACATAAATTAACAGGCCATATATTAATTATGAATAGGGGTTGCCCCCCTATAATGGATCTGCTCTAATGGATCCAACCCATATGCAAAATGCTGTGCCACGCTTGCTTAATAAGCAACGGCATCAGCTGACTCAGGCCCCCTCTGAACGTTCCCTCTGCATTTGATGATGGTGCAGAAAATGTACCCTCCACCCCCAGCTTGGCAAGACTCCCTATAAGTGACATTGTTTGAATCAGCTTGCATTTTGTCCCTGCTGGGTTACATGGAGAGCGCTCACCATGAAGCTGGCGGCTGCAGCAGCCTGTTCCCTGGAGAGCTGATGCTGTCGGGATCCCCTCCTTCAAGTGCCAGGCTTGGCTCCTGCAACTTCAACCACCCATTTTGTTCTTTCCATTCACTTTCCCCTTTCAGCTGCAGCACTGCAACTGGAGCTACACGAAGGTGAGAAGAGAAGGTAGGGGGTCAATAAAGGCAGCATGTGAGGGGTGTGTAGGGTTGCAGTGGGCTCTGGTGTAGAACCATGGTACCCTGAGACAGGACTTTAGTTCAGGGTCTTAGCAGAAGAAAACATGCTGCAGAGTGCTTGGGGTGATGCCAGACCCACTGACACCCACTTGCTACTGCTTCCCCCCCTCCACCCATGCTGCTGCCACCACCTGTTGTATTTGGGAGCCCTCCTGCTCATTCTTCCTGCATGCCAGCACAAGCTTTCCTGCTGCTTGAGGCAGCAGGAGGACAACCCCCTGTGCCCTTGCCCCTACTGATGCTGAGTGGGAGCACAGATGGATGGAAGGCAAGGGGGAAGAGGATAAAATGGGTGGTAGTGGCGGCCAGTATGTTGTTTTGAATCACATCTGACAAACCGGCTGCCTCTGGATCATGGCGGCTCTGATGGCTGGCCTAAGGCCTGGCTCTTCAGGGGCAAGGCGTTGTGGGAGGGGTCATCTTCCACAGTGCCTTGCCCCCCAACCCCATACTCAGGCTTGAAGCAAACAGCTGAGAGGCAACTAAGCTGTCAGTAGTGACACCTGTCAGCACAGGAAAAGATTGTGGATTTGGGTTTTTAGACTACAACTCCCAAGTTCCTACTGCAAGGCAGGAAGTATTAGGGTGCTGCTCCTGCTATCCTCTCCTACCTTCCTCTTCTTGAGAAGGAGGGCCGGTTTCCAACCATTTGAAAGAAGTGAAGCTGTACATGACAGAGTGAAATGAGGTAGGACAGGGTAGGCTTGTAGGATCACTTGAAGTGAATGTATCTTGCTAGTGAGAAGGGCTCTCATCTAAGACCATTAAGACCAAAGGTGGGCTGTAGGACCATTCAGAGCAGACTGAAACTCACTCCATTGGTCCAATGGAAAGGAAAAACCATGAGAAAGCAGAGTTTGAGGTTGGGTCTTGGTCTGCAGCCACATAGTGGAGGCTGATCTTCCAGATTTTGCAGGGACAGTGACTCTATTCTTGGTTTTTATCGGAACTTTTTTTTTACAGAGCTATATATGAACCTGATTGGGGAATAAGGGTCAGCATTTTGGGTAGGTCACATAAGACTTCAGACTAAACCTGATACAAATTCACTGTCACTTCAAACTCAAAGGTACCATAGTTAGGTGAAGTAACAGTATACAAGTGTTCACGAAGAACACAGAACACAGACAGAGTTCTAGCTCTGAAGATGCCGGCCACAGAGACTGGCAAAACGTTAGAAAAACCTCCAGGACATGGCCAAACAGCCCGAAAAACCCACAACAACAAACAGAATAGACTTAACACAGGTGAAGGATTTAAACTCTGAATGTTGATGGTTCACTGCAAACAAGAGGCTAGTTATTCTGATTCCACTGGACCCTAGTGAGGATGAGCTGGAACCAGCCTGAAGCAAACATATAGGGGAAACTGCTGGACTGGGCAGATGCTGGACCCTTGGGGGCCCAGATGGAATCATCCCTGAATCATCAGCAGTCCAAGAGTCTTGAGTCCCCTGACGAAGGCAGCTCTGTCCTTTTGCTGGAGGAGGAGGAGGTTAGCCTGCCTCCCAGTCCATGAGAACAGTGCGGGATGAAGGCGTGAGCCCAGCTAGAAGTTCTTGGCTCCCCTTGGGAGAAGGAGGCTCCTCGAGAGTTATGTGGGAAAACTCTTCTTCTCAGTGATCGGTGGGTTGACTCCTGCAGCCGGGTGTGGCTCCAGCTGCTCCACTACATAAAATTCAGGGTAGGTTTTGACTGCAAGATATTGCTTGTTATGTAACCTGACCTTTGCTGTTTGCTCCCTGACTATGCATGATTTTGGGACTGGTGCAAACCTGTGTCTAACAGGCTCTCCTTGTTGCTCTTCAGACTTGACTCTGGGTTACTGGTGAACTTTGACTGTGGGTCTCTTGTAACTGGATTTCCCTGACATGCCAGCTGGATTCTGTTTGTTTATACCCCCGTTATTCTGTCTTGATCCTGATCCTGATTGATCCTGATTCTGGACTTCTTGGTTGTTCCTGTCTGTTCTGTTTGTCCCTTCGCCTGCCATGATCTTGGCCTTGGCACCAACCTGACTGGGAGCAGGAGAAGCGCACCTAAGAGAGAAAGGTACAATCTCAGCTACTTTGCCTGCTAGTTTGGCTTTATGTTTCTTAAAAAATCTTCTATCTGCTATATAGTTTCCTTCTGCTCTTTTAGTAGCTCAAGCCAGAGAGGGGAGGAAGAATGGGAGTAGAGAGAAGCCCTCTGGCTTGTAGGGCTCACATCATAGAGCTACATGGCCAAGGAAACCTTCAAGGACATACTGGGTTGGAAGTACAATTCATTACATCTTTGCTTCAGGCCTCTGGCAGCTATTGGTAGCATGTGTTTATTCACAAGCAAGATATGAAGTTGTCTAAAGCCAGTTGCCGCTCCCAGTTAGAGCAGGCCCATTGAATCAGTTATAAGTCAACACTAAGATAAATCTCTTTGACTCAAGGTTATACACTACAGTACTTGGGATTAGCAATTGGATGTGTTTGTATCTTCAAGGCTCAGTTCCTGTTGGAAAGGTGGGAAACCTAAGGCCCTCCAGATGTCTTGGATTACAGCTGCCCTTACCATTGCCCATGGTGGGTGCGTCTACAGAGATGAAATCCAAAGCATCTGAAGGGCCAAATCTCTCCTCCCCCTACTTTCCCAGAGTTTAAGGCTGCAGCTGGAGTTAAGTACTGTGTGCTCAGGAATGGTGTTCTAAATCTCCCTGATCAAGTGTCTACTTCTCAGCTCTGGAATTGAATGCAGCTTCTGAACTGGAATTTTGGCAGCTTTGGGGATAGTCCAGATTGAACCTGGGTGTACTTAGAAGGATGCAGCAAGTAATAGTTCTCCTTTTCTAATAGGAGCTTGCACTTTATACTCAGGAATGGAGAGCGGTGATTATTTTATGGGTACCATTTGCCTGAAGAAAAAAGAACCAAACTCCACATGTCACTAAGGAAGATCAAGCTGTGCAAGAAATAATATATGTGGCACAAAAGATCATACACATTCAGGGTATTTAACAAGTTTGCTTTCAAAATTCTGAATAACAGAGTCAGTTGTGTTTTTTTAAAAGCATGAATGGGGTCATTGGGAAGAAATGAAAACTGGATCAGATGATTATGGAAAGTCCTGCCCAGATCACGGTCTGATCCTGAGGTTGCACAAGAGACGGCTCACGTGTGTTCTAGTTCTTGTTTATATTTGGAGCTGCAGAAGCACAGCTTGAAAGCAGAGGATTTTGACACTACAAACGAAGCACTTTAGTACCAGGTTGCAAGGAAGCAGTAGTTGCCTACATTTAGAACTGCCTGCTTCTGACAGATCACAGTCCAAGGAAAGAATATGGAAGTAAAGCTTTTGTTGAAGTTATTGCAACCTCACATGCTGCCTTTAATCAGCTTGGCTGGGTAGAACCTTTCTGGGCTTGGGTGACTGCTAATCTGTCCAGCTTTAACCAATAGTTCTTTCCCTGCCTCCAAATTCAAAGAGAGCCACACCTCTCTGCTAAGAGTTTTTCCCCTCTCAGTAGTCTGTTGGAAGCAGTCAGTGAGTCTGTTGAGCCTTGTCGCCGCAGGCAGCCATGCTTTGTTCGTTTGCTGTTTTGATCTGCTTTTAACTGTGGATAAAGAAAATGGCTTTCATTCTTTCTCCTTCAAATATCGCATACTAAGTCATTGAGACTGTAAATGGCAGTTAATGAGAACAAGGGGTGGACTCTGGAGAACTTGAAGCTATTCTGCTTTGTGAATCCCTGAACTTCTGCTGCACAGCTAGAGAAATTTAACCTAAATTTGAAAAACTCTGCAACATATTTCCCATCATGGTCATGTTGGCTAGGGATGGTGGAAAGTGATGGGAATTATAGCCCCAGACACCTGGAGGGCACCTAGCTGAAATCTGGAGTAATTAGTACACATTGGTTTTGTAGAGAACTTACAATTTTAACATGAGTTAGTCTTAGAGCTGGTAAAGTGTAGTGGTTAGAGTATTGATCTGGCACTTGAGAGATATGGGTTCATAGCAGTTGGTGGGTGGCTTTGGTCCAGATAATCTGCCTCACCCCTGCAGATGGCACAAGGTTGTTGTGAGGGAGGAGGAGAGAGTTCTGTAATGCATTGGCCTTGTTTGAGGAAAGCCAAAATACAGTAGACACTTATTTAGTACTGATTGGTTTTTATAAGTGCTCATCTGTAGACACTGCTATGGGGCAGCTTTGATTTTATGTGGTTGACAAACCTGCAGTGCCCCAGCAGGTGGCAGCACCATCCATTGTAGAACAAATCCTCTACCGAGCTAATCTGTCTTCAAAACTGTTGGAACAAAGCCGCAATTTCATATATATGGGTTTTTTTTTTACTGTCCCCAAATGGCAAAGAATTTTACTATTTGCTCTCTTGCGATGGCCATTCCACACTTATTTATTTTATTTATTTATTTTCACTATGAGAAAATTTTCTGAAAAGCCAAAAACACAGACAATTGCTTGGCTTCATTGCTAATAGGGTGAGAAGATATTAAGCCCAATATATTGCATGTCAGTCTCCCTATGCAGTTTTTAAAGGGTTTTTTTTTTATGGAAGCTCTACAATTTTGATTAGAGAAGAGTGGTTTTGAGGCTTCTGTATGTTTGCTTTTTGTGTTTTGTTCTGAAAAACATCCTTAAGCAACTTGTTTATTTATAAATAAAAGCAAAACACCGACCTGGATATAAGCAAAGGGTGATAAAACTGTGTGCAGCAGAAAACAACATATTGACTAAAGTGATGATAAATGTCACAGAACAAGCTCACAGTGGGTAAATTGTCCTTGATCTATTTTGGCTCCTTTAATAATTCACACATTCTCATAAAATCCCTAACATGTTTTTTTTCTGACTACATGGTCTACATTATGGTGTTTTTAAATTCCCTGAAGAGAAGATTGTTTGAGATATCTTATGCAGCAATCATAAGCACTCTGAGCACATAGAAACAGCCAAAACAATCAAAGTGAATGTCTTCCTCGTAGACCAGCTGGCTGGATTGCTCAGTGAGTTATGTACAGAGCCAGAGGTTGGGAGCCCAGTTCCCCACTGTGCCACCCTGGAGAAGAGCCAGCCTGTGTGAACTTGGGCAAGATGCACAGTCCCAGGGTGCCCCCAGAAGAAGGGAATGGTAAGGCACTTCTCTCTACCTGGAAAACCCTGGAAAGGGTCACCCTAAGTCAAAATTGACTTGATGGCACACAATTATTATGATTAGGTAGACTAACTTGTAAATTAGCCCTGTAAAGTGGTGAGGAGTATTTTTATTATTGAAAAGTATTTTTGTGCCCATATAAGGAGAAATAGAGGGATGTGTGTGTGTGTGTGTGGGGTCTGCTGCAACAAATGCAAAAATTGCTCCACCATACCTGCAAGGTACACAGGTTGGGAAAGGCTCATACCCCAGAATAAAGTTTGTAATTAAACACCTGAATAAATCCCTCTATAAATGAAATATGTTCCTTGTCTAAGGAGAAAAGCTCAAAAGTATGCACATTTTCAGGCCCTTGCAAACTCCTTAGTCATTTGGTAGGTCATGTCAATGTTCAAAAGTCCTTGTTAAATGAGGGAGGGGGGCTTTCTTCCTCTCTGAAAGCTGCTGATGTCAACTTCCTTCTGTTGCCTCTTGTTTAGCCTCTGTCTGCAAGGTCAAGACACCAGGATGTATCAGATGTACCTTCGTTTTTGGCTTGTGCAGGAGCCGAATGATCCATTGTGCTCACTATGACTCTCTGTCCTCAGACAGAGGATTTGTACAGACACCCCGTCATACAGGGGTGACTTGTCGTCTGAATATTTTTTTGGTTCATCCTAACAGTTTGCAGAAACCTCCCTATGGACTGTGGACAGCTATGCTGTTATATCACGATTTGATTTCCTTGTTCCATATATGAGTAGTACAGCAGATTCTATGCCTTCTCAGAAGTAAGCCCCACTGAGCTGAGTGGGGTTTTTCCTGAGGTAGGTGTCCCTGAGATCGCAGTGCACACTCTGGTAACACTTCACAAATAAGCTGGACCCTTTCAAAAAACATGTTGACTGTCTAGCTTTCCTCTGAAATGTCTGCTGTGGTTCAGTTACTTTCTGTATGATGCATTGGTTTCAGAATTGAAAATGACATTAATGAGGCTTGGTTGTTCAGGAAAAAATAACCAAGCTTCTCTGCTTCCTCGTTGTGTTTTGGTATCCTGTATAAAACTATGTTTCTGTCTTGCTGCCTACGTAATCATTGCTACTTCTGTAAAAAATAATTATTTTAAATACAGAAGGGGATCAGTGCATAAGGAGGTCACTAAGAGAAGGATTTGGAATGAGGAAACAATAGGCAAGGGTAGAACTAAGCACACAGCCCTTCCATTTCATTGTTCTTAATCTGCCCCTCGGAACTTGTGTGCCTTTAAACCAGAGGTGGGCAACAGTGGCATGTTAGCAGAGTTTTGTTGTTGTTGCCTCCCATCAGCATTAGCCAGCATAACCAATGGTGAGGGGGGGGGCAAGGGAGTTACAGTCCAAGCTATCTCAAGGACCACACCCTTTGCCCAGGTGTTAATATAACTGAGGAGGCCTTTCGCTCAGTCCCACCACCCTTGCAGCTGTGTTTGCTGGGACACAGGACCAGACCTTTTTTGTCACTGCTCCCAGATGCTGATGGTCCCATCTTTGCTGCCCTTCTACAAGCAAACAAAGGCCTTTCTCTTCTGGCAGGCTTTCTCTTAGGGACTGGCTGTCTGAGAGAGATTTTTTTTAAATGGATTCTTGTGCTCTGTTGTTTTAAAAATCATAATTTAGTATTGATTTTATTTACCATTTCTAATATATTTGTTAAATTCTTTAAAAATATTTGTATATTTACTTTTTTAGTTTTTAAATATTGACTTTTTAATGATATTTTTGTCATGCACGCACCTATTAGGTAAGTCACATTTTATGTTTGAATATAAGATGGGTGAATTTATTTATTTATTTATTTATTTATTTATTTATTTATTTATTTATTTATTTATTTATTTATTCAATTTTTACCCCACCTCTCTAGACAACGTCTACTTGGGGCGGCTTACAAAAATTAAAACACATTAAAACAATGTAGAAAATAACTAGGATAATGCAATTATTATGGGCTCTGTTCAAATATTTTTGTGGATTTTGTCTCTTTGAAGTACATGTATAAGTGATACTAGTACGAGAGGAGAATAACTGTCCTCTGCATATTATTACTAGGATAATGGGCTCAGTAAATAAGGAAAATGGCAGTAGGTGCAGAATTCAGAGAACTTCATTTCTCTCTTTTTTTAAAAAAAGAAAAAGAAGTTTCTAATTCTTAAAGATAAGAAGATGGAGATGAAGTCATGTACCCATTACCTAATGAAGTTTCAGAACAGAAGTGGGGAGTTAAGCAAAGTGTGGGAAGAACATAGCCATCTCTGTGAGGAACAACAGCAGAAGCCTACAAATTTGCATCATGCATATACAGCAGGCTTAGGGAAAAGAGGAAGCACTGAGAATACCTTCTTCTGCTTGTGGGTCTTCAGTTCTGTTATACAGGGAGACTGTGACAGGGAAGCGACACCCCCAAGTATGGTACATTGTCTTCTGGCCTCATGGGATGTCCTTTATTCTGTACTGCAGGCTGGGGAAGTTTTCTCTCTTTCTCTCTTTTTCAGCTCCTCTGATTTCAGCATCCATGTTGACCTCCTCTTGACTCCTTTCTTTAGCTGCCGGGGGCAAACGCTTTGTCCCATGCTATGTCTGATTCTCCCGTGATTAGCTTTCTTCTGTGGAGCTTTGTGAAAGCAGCATCAAGGCTGCCAAGATATGTCATTTCATGTAGGGGCATGGCTGAGATCTCCCTGCGCCCAGGAAGAAGCAGTCATTTAAAGAGCATCCTTCCTCCCTTTTCCAACCCAGTCCCTGCAATGAACATTTACAAAATGTGGCGTCTCCTCTCGGTAGAATCAGTGACACTTTTAAGTCTCTACCGTCTGGCAATCAGGATATCTGTGAACCCAGTGGAACAATTAGCATCCTTTTGCTTTAGTTTTCTTTCTATCCTTCAGCCACAACATAGAAAAGTTACATTTTGGACTACAAGTCCTAGAATGCCACCATCTCTGCTTGGGGATTTGGGGAGTTATAATCCAAAAATGGGAACTTTTGCGAAGTTCTGCCTCTATTTTTGCTGCCCAAAGCTGGAAGGCTCCCTTTCCATTTCGTCTCTATACCGTATGTTCTGTCAGCAGCACATCCCAGCTGTTTCCATTCACAGAGGTGCAGCACAGGACACGTTGCACCAACCCAAGCAGAAAGCCACCAGGGTAAATCCAGTATAGAGAGCTGCATGTAGCCTTGGGCAGGTGAGAGGGGGTGAAATTATTTATGGAGCTAAAAGGATGCACTGCCACTTTGGAAAGGTAGGGAATAAGATGGAATAGGACAAAGAGTGGCACATTGCCAGTGCGGATGCTTTAAAGCTGGAAGGAAGACCAACCTGCATATTCTCAGGGGACACCAAATTCTTCCACCAGTGCACTGCTGCAGCCCAGAACTGATATTACTTAGAAGTGAGGAGAATATCACAGTTATACCATGTGTGTTTGCAGATTATGATTAGAGCAGCATCACTTGCAACCAGAACTGTAAGTGCTCACAGAGCTCATGGAGTTGACGCCTTGGGTTTATTTTTTTTATTTTTGTATTTTTTCAGGGATTATGACATCATCTGTCAGGCCTTCTCAGTCTCCTCTGTTCCTTCTGGGTTGAATCCTTAAAGGAGCTGGATAGAAAATAGAGGTGTCTCAGCAAGAATTTATTCTTGTGAATTATATGCGCACACATATAAACTTAGATGGAAAAAGGTTGATGAGACATAACAGGACACTCTGGCTTGTACTTTCCTGAAGCAGAACTCATTGTTTTAGTATTTGGAGGCAATTAACAGATTAGCAGACTTGTATGTTAGTTAACTATCTTACTTACTGCTAATATTTTTGCTCTCACCAGACCTTTGGAAATTTATGGGGTGAATGTTAATCATCCAGCTTTCAGTTTCTCTACCCATCTCACTCTAATCCACACCAGAAACTATGTCTGCTGAGGTTGTACACCTGTAGCTTGGTATTTGGATCGTAATCCACAAAAATCCACAAAACGTAATGTTGGAATAAATCTGTTGGTTTTACAAAGCAAAAATGTGGTGCTTATATACTGTCCCATAGTGCTTAAAGCACTCTCTGTGTGGTTTACACTTTAATTATGCAGGCTACACATTTTACTCCCTCTACCCACAAGCTGAGTACTCAGTTTACCAACTTCAGAGGGATGGAAGTCTGAGTGAACCCTGAGTGGGCTGCCAGGGATTGAACCTGGGTCATGAGTAGAGTTTTAGCTACAGTACTATAGGTTAATCACTGCACCACAGGGGAAATGTAGCTAGAGAGTAGACAAGAAGAGCTGTAGCTATCTCGTCTCCTACCACCTAGGAGCTCTAAAAGCATGATATTAATTAGGCACATCTATCTTCTGCCTGAGGATTTCTCTGTTTATTTCCAAGTGCCATTTATGACCCAGTGAATCCAAAGAGCAGGGAAGACACAACCTTCAATTTCAAATACTGGGGAGGGAGGGAGCCAAATAGGAAAGAGAAATGTGGGTTGCAATATTTATTGCATCCACACTCATCCATCAATAATGGTCTCCCAAGGAAGTCCTGCTGTTTTCAGTGGATGAATCCCTTAGCAACGGTGTTCAGGATGGCAACTTAGGTGATTTGATGCAAAGTGAAAATTGCACATAGAAGTGTGAATCAGCTTTCAGAGGACAGCTGGCAAACTGGCTAATCTTCCACCTCCTCTCTGCAAGTCATCGATCACTTTTACGCTATTGTACTAGTTAAGACAACATAACTTAAAGCGAGACATAGAGCTCTGAATTGCAGTGCCAGCCTTGTGTTTTCAAAAGTGAAATTCTACCATTTCCCCTCTATCCTGGTATGCATTACTAGGTGCAATCTGATGCCTGAACATAGGCCAGTGATTCAGTTCTGTTTGAAATCATCATCATGGGAGTACGTTTAACTGTAAACTTCATGATCGAACCTGATAGAGTTTTGAAAGCTTGTATGCTATTGTGGAATTTTGGCTGGTCCTACTAAAGGCATTGCCAAGCCTATCTGGGGATTTTGTCTTTGTTTTGTCCTAATGGACCAACATGGCTATCTTGATTTTTATATTACAACATGTTAGCAAAAGAAAACAAGGAAGGATATTGACTGGTTTCCATCAATTTCATTTCTCCTTGAACATGCAAATAGTTGCAAGAGTATTTTGAAGTATGAGATACCAGATGAATACCTTGGCTTTTCTTGCTCTTAAGCCTGGCTTACTAACATGTCCTGGACTTCTATTGTCTGAAGAGTCAATTTTCAGCTTCTATAATAACATCGATCTATAATGGATGGCTAGTTCAGTGGTTTAGGAATCTGGCTGTGGAGCGATAGGTTGGGTATTTGATTCCCCACTGTGCCTCCTCTAAGTAAAGCCAGCCTAGGTGGCCTTGGGCAAGCTGCCCAATCTAAGGGCATCCCCAGAAAAAAAAAGGGGGGGAAGGGTTGCCATAAGTGAGAATTAGGCACATTGTTATTATTACTATTTAGAATAACAGGGCACTTGACTTGCTAGACCTTCTGAACGGGAAGCTTCATGGTATGTGTGATCCTTACTCTTACTTTATAAGAATAGAGACAATTTGTACATACCTGTTTCAAATAAGTATAGTCCGATTTGTAGATCTGTAGATACCTGTTTATTAAATATTGATAAATGTTTTAAAAATCCATTTAATTCTTTTATATTTCCACACCTAGTATCTGTCATGTGGGGCCTATAACAATGCTTTGATTTTTTTTATTTTATGAAAAATTATTTTGTTACAGTTTTGTGTTAGCCACAATTCTGATCTTCTGTGTATGCCCTTCTTCAAAGATGCCCTGTTGCCTAAACTTGCTCTCTGCCTCTTTTTTTTTGATCTGTCACATATGCTGAGCCACAGCTATTTACTTTTTAAAACTTTGGTACTTTAAAAGTACACTCCACATTTAGCTAGAGGAAGGATGGACAACTTGTGGCTCTTCATGTGTTATGGGTGTTCAAAATCTGTCCCTAGGACTAGAGTAATAAATATAAGTAATTGGATACCCAGCGTGGTGTTGTAGGTAGAGCGATAGATTAGGACTCAGGAGGCCTGGGTTCCGATCCTTACTCAGCCATAGAATCTCAGTGGGAATGTGGAACTGGTAAAAACCACTCTTTAAATATCTCACTTACCTTAAAAGCCTTGTTAGGGTTGCTATAGTTGGTTCTGAATCGATGGCACTTAACAACAGCAATAAATAATTATGCATCATCAAGTCAATTCCTTGTGCAATGAACGTGATCCCAGGTTCCTTTGGGATAAGGGTTGGTTTTTGTTATATAGCTATCTAGGGCTGCCTTGCAACGACTCCAGAAATATCATGTCCATATCTAGAATGCACAAGAGAAACCAAACATTCAGAGTCAGCTACTTCTAGTGGCTTAGAAACCTGACAATTTCTGCTGTTTTGACCACCTGTATTGTCATTTGCATACAGTAATCAAGGAACTCTTCTATTCCAGAGATACAATCATCAGAACATAAACAGACTGCTGCTTTGCAGAGACAGTGTTGCAGCTGTGTTTATAAATTTGTCCACTGGGAAAATCTTCCTTGTTATGATAAATGAATGCTATACATTTGGGAAGGTATTAGCATAAATTTACCTAGAGATGTCTCTGGAGCTCAAAAATGCACAGCTCTTTAACTTTGGAAAGGCAACATAAGCACTGTGTTTATCACCAGTAAGGCAACTTTTATTATTACGTGGAAAATAAGGGAAACATTTTATTAGCTGGTTTGGTTGTAGTGGCTGAAAAGGTGTAGTTTTTTTCCAGTCTGTAAACTGCCGTTTTATATCATGCCTGCAGATATGAATTCATGATCAATGAATAGTTTTCTAGGGAATGTACAGCAGGATCTTCATCTTGGTCATTCAGTAATTGAAAATGGGTCACATCAGTGACATCTTTGTCAACTTATTTTGCTTTACGTCAGAACTGGAAAACCTTTGCCCCTCCAAAGTATTTTGAATTATACTTTCCCAGCCTATTTTACCGTCTGCCCTGATGGCTGGGGCCTAGGGCAGTTGGAGCCCAAAATTTTTAGAGACCAAAGACTGTCACATACTTTGACAGTCAGGGGTTAGCAAACAGCATGAGAAAGAAAGGAAAAAGGGAAGGAGAGGAATGTGGTGAAAGAACCCTGTGCTAGGCATCCAGTGTTCCATTAGATCACTTAAAAACTGCTCATGATCCTTTCCTAAACAAGACACTACTAACTATCTTTTGCAAGTCTTCACAGTCTATTTAAGTTAATGAATTGGCACTCTCTTTGAGCTATGGAAAAAATGAATGATTATGCAGAGAATACTTTCTATTCATCACTTCTTCAGGGTTTGAACAGACAGATAGAAAACATTTGTGATCCACTCAGCTTTGTAGAAACAGATGTTTGGCATTTGATTGTATGTTGCTGATTCATCTGTGTAGTCCTCCCATTGTTATTCCTTATGTATTGATGTCTTTGTTCACTCTGTAGTGGTTCTCTTTGATTTCAGATAATCCATTGACTAGCCCATAACACTGAATAAAGAAGAGTAGCACAAATCACTAGCTGAATGGGCAAATTGAAGAGCAACATAGGAGACTGCCTAATTCAGCAAATGCCGTGTGGATCACATATTTGAACTTGGTCTGGAGTTCAGACAGTTTGAATGGCAATTTTTATTCACAAAAAATGTTCTAACTCTAAATTTCGGCTAGGGATCTCAGACACAGATCTCTTTGACATCCAAAGCAGAGTGAAACAGGGTTGTGTCCTCACACCGACCCTGTTTGGGTTCTTTTTTGCTGTCATGCTGAAGCACACCTATGGAGCTGCAACGGAATGTGTCTATCTCCAGACCACATCGGATGGAAATTTCTTTAATCTCTCTAGATTGAGAGCGAAAACCAAAGTCCAGCTGAAATGCATTCAGGACTTCCTCTTTGCCGATGATGCAGCTGTTGTTGCCCATTCTGCTGAAGACCTTCAACATCTCATGAATCACTTTAGCAAGGCCTGCCAAGACTTTGGATTAACAATCAGTCTGGGGAAAAAAGAACACAAGTCATGGGCCAGGGTATGGACTCACCTCCCTCTATTACCATTTCCACACAATAATTGGAGGTTGTTAATGACTTTGGGTATCTTGGCTCAATGCTCTCTGACACCCTCTCCCTAGATGTCTAGCTGGATAAACGCATTGGCAAAGCAGCTACCATGTTCTATAGACTCAAACAGAGAGTATGGTTCAATAAGAAGCTGACGGCATATACCAAGATCCAGGTCTATAGAGCCTGTGTCCTGAGCACACTCCTGTACTGCAGTGAGTCCTGGACCCTTTGTGCACGGCAGGAGAGGAAGCTGAACACGTTCCACATATGTTGTCTCTGATGCATTTTTTTGTATCACCTGGCAGGACAAAGTTCCAAATAAAGTAGTCCTAGAATGAACTGTCATTTTTAGCACGTATACATTATTGAAACAGCGACATCTACGTTGGCTTGGGCATGTCATGAGAATGGCTGCTGGTCGGATTTCAAAAGATCTCCTGTATGGAGAATTAGTGCAGGGAAATCACCCCAGAGGGGGACCACAGCTGCAATCCAAGGATATCTGCAAGCGGGATCTGAAGGCCTTAGCAATGGACCTCAACAGATGGGAAACCTTAACATCTGAGCATTCAGCCTGGAGGCAGGTGGTGCATTACGGCCTCTCCCAATTTGAAGAGGCATCCAGCAGGCTGTGGCAAAGAGGCAGTCCCAAAACCAGGAAAATCAGGGAGCTGGACAGGGGACAGATTGTATTTGTCTTTAGTGTGGAAGGGATTGTCACTCTTGAATAGTCCTTCTCAGCCACACTAGACGCTGTTCCACGTCCTCCATACAGAGCACGTTACCATAGTCTCTCGAGACTGAAGTTTGCCTAATCTAAATCTAGGACTCTCACTGGGAGCTACTCTCACAAAGCATATTCTAGACTGGTTGCCTAGAGTGGTCTATTGACTAGATAGGCGGGATATAAAATAAATAAATAAATAAATAAATAAATATTCTCTACAAAACAGCTTTTATGCAAGTAGTTTTTGTTAATTAATTACAGCCTTGATCAGTTGCCTAGATGAATTGAAAAATCTTGCTGAGTTATTTCAAGATTTTCAGTTTATTATATGTGGAAGATTTATTATACAGAAGGTGCAAATTCATTATGCTGCTGCTTTTTGCCTAACTGGGAGGTCCTGTTCTATGTATAACACCACCAGAGTGCCTGATGTTAGTTAATAAAGTGCAAGAGGACATGTCTCTGCCCTACAGAACTTACGGTCTAGAATTTGCTGCCAAGATAATGACAGAAGAGATAAAAAAGATAGAGGGAGGGATAAACAGAAAAGGAATATGGGAAATGTTGGGTTTCATAGTCCTAGGCTTACATGTTGAATTCATGAAAAGTAGTTTTGTTGGATTTACAACATGGTCATTCAGTGATCAAATGTGGGTTATACTAGCGAGGACATGGAATTAGGAGGTTCAGTCAGAAACCGTATGGAAGAGAGAGATTTGAAAGAAATAAGAGAGGTGGTAACATCTAGGTGGGTAACTCAGTTTCAGCAAGGAGGCACCTGATCCCAACATTTCATGCCATTTTGTGTTAAGACCTGGGCACCTATATACTGTATGTTGGTATTCTGAGAGCAGCATATGTGAGTCAGCAAGGAAGGCCATAGTGGATAACAAAGAAGAGGAAGACATTTGATGGTTGAAGGTGTGCTGCCCCAGGAAGACTGTTTGTATGGATCTGAAAGAAAGGAACATGTACTGTATTTTGTGGGTCTCAAGTCTCTTTGTAGGTCCAGAGGTTGGGTTCTTGGAGCCATGTAACAATGTTGATATTGTTGCCGGTAGTACACATACAATTGTTATTACAACCCCCATTTAAAAAAACGTGGCATTATAATGGAAACTGGTGAGCCACTCTGAGGATGGGATCATGTGACAAGGACTATTTTTGTATTTGTGGTATCTCTAAAGAACTCAAAACACTTCAGCTGTAGTGGATTGCATCCAAGACCTAGAGTAGGCTGATATGGATGTCCAGAAGAGCTGCTACAGGGAAAAAATATAGGTGGGTGGGTGTGTATCCTGTGGATCTGAATGTTTCTGCACTGTGGTGTCTGAGGGGATTTCTGAATCATGGAGGTGGACTTCTCCTTTACACTCATGACTTTCAAATCAGTTGATGCAGTTTTCCTTTTCTACACAATACGGGTTGCTGCTGGAACATTAAAATACAGGTCCAGATGAGTACTTTTTGTCGCCATGTGGATCATTATTAATTTATTGTTATTGTTTTATTCAAAGGAGTGACTTTTGGATTACTTCAAAAGTTGCTACCAAAGAGTGTCTTTCTCTCTGATTCTAACAATATTGTCTCTACCTCAGTCAACTTTGCAGGCATGTGTCTCCTTTGGAAATCTTGTTGCGCAAAGAGCTAAATACAACACAAATACAAAAAAACATAGTTTAAAAATGTAACTATGGTGGTGGTGGTGGTGCTGGTCTCTGGCTGTGTGGATATCATCTTACTTTTGTGGAATCCAAAAAGTCTCCTATTTTTTTTATTCAAGGGAAGTTCACAGCTTAACTGTATGTCAATGCCCTGAAAAATCTTAATATTTATATTTTAAATGCCAGAAATGATTCTGGTGTATATAAATTAATGTACAGGTGTGGCAATAACAAAAAGTCATGTTCCATGGCTCACTGTAACACAGCCAAACAACTTAGCCTATGATTTCACCACTGCATATGTGTGCATGCACAAACGGAGCCCATGAGCTAATCCTTCAGCAGCCCTAAAGCATATTCATATCACCATGCTTTTATTTGCCAAAGGTGTTCCTAGATCATTCTTCTTTTAGAAATCAGAACCAGCAAAACAGGGAGGTCTTTTTCCATGTTGTCACTGTTGAGCCTAGGGAACCTAATCTAAGCACGTGGGGAAGGCACCTGCTATATTCAAACAGAGAAACCTTACACTGTCTATGTTCTTTTTGTAGGCTTTGAGAAAACGCTTATGGGCCGGATGCTGTGGTTTAAACATTATAGCAGCTGGGAAGGAATAAGCAAATGACTCAGTGACTGCTGCTGGAGTGTTTCACTTAACAGATTATTATCTAGTAACAGATTCATGTTAGTTTATTCACTTTGCTGCTTGTGGACTTTGAGCAGAGCTCTTGGTGAGAGATTCAGGACAAAGAGAATTACTTCTTCATGCATTACATGGTGAAATCACTGCAAGCCCTTCCACAAGATGTGGTGCTGGCCACCAACTTATATGGCTTTAAAGAGGAGCAACAAACAAATTCATGGAAGATGAGGCCACCCGTAATGACTAGTGTATTATCATAGGCGGCATGCCTTTGAATACCATTGTGGGAGAGGATTGTTTTCCATTGGATCTGATTGAGGACTTCTCTTATGCATCTGGTTGGCCATTTTGAGATACAGGATGCTGGTGTAGATAGTGTTTAACCTGACTGACCAGAAACCTTTTTATGTTGTTACACAGTGAGCAGGATTTCTTTCTTTCTTTCTTTCTTTCTTTCTTTCTTTCTTTCTTTCTTTCTTTCTTTCTTTCTTTCTTTCTTTCTTTCTTTCTTTCTTTCTTTCTTTCTTTCTTTCTTTCTTTCTTTCTTTCTTTCTTTCTTTCTTTCTTTCTTTCTTTCTTTCTTTTCCTTCCTTCCTTCCTTCCTTCCTTCCTTCCCTCCTTCCTTCCTTCCTTCCTTCCTTCCTTCCTTCCTTCCTTCCTTCCTTCCTTCCTTCCTTCCTTCCTTCCTTCCTTCCTTCCTTCCTTCATTTATTTATTTATTTATTTATTTATTTATTTATTTATTTATTTATTTATTTATTTATTTATTTATTTATTTATTTATTTATTTATTTATTTATTTATTTACAGTATTTTTTTAGCCGCACCATTACCAGTGGCTTCTGGGCAGTGGATTATGTGGACCTCAAACCATTTACGGGCTCCTCGGATCTCCCCAGAGCAAGTAAAATAAAATAACTAGTTTTTTTTAAAATAAAAAAAGGGAACAATTTTAAGTGACTCCATATGACGTGATTCTGTTCTAAAACACAGCATGTCCCCTATATTTTTTAAAAACAGAACATTGATTTTTTTTGGGGGGGGGGGGACAGAGATTTTTTAATTTACAGAATTGCTGAGAAAATTCACAAGTCAGTATCTGAACAAGGTTTTGAGCATTCTAAACTGTGCTCCTTAAATCAATTTATGGATGTAACAAGCATATATTCAAATACTGTATATTCAAATTGTCTTCTGTGTGCATCCACATTAATAACATGCAGCTGCAGCACACAGAAAAAAGTGGTAAAATTTGGTCATTATATAGAAGGTAGGCTAGGAAGAGAACAAAACACAGAACATATCTTAAATTAAAACAAGAAAACATGGTCTGTACCATTATGGCATCTTATGTTTGGAGAGCACCTTGAAAAGCCTCCCTGTCTCTGGAGATGGCCTTCCTTTTCATTAGAGAGCTGTCCAACATTATAGCTTTTGAAACATAGGCTATTACTAGAGATGGGCCCAAATTAAAAAAAAAAAATCAAATCACTAAATTTGTTTTAAAAATTGCTAATTTATCTATTTGTATTGATACAAATCAATGGCCCCTGACAAATACCAATTAATGAATTTTTAGTGATTTTTGATTTGTTGGGCTACAAAATGCCTCCCCCCGGCACCTAGAGACACCAAAATTGTAGAGAAGTTTCCCTTGACTATACAGTCCCTCATAGTCCGGTGAAGATTAGGTTTTCCCAAGCCAGCTGCTAACTTTCCTGGGGGGACCCAATTTGTGTGTGGCTATCTCAGATGCCCGAAATCCAGTCTTCACCAAACTTGCAGAGCTTGCAGAGGAGAGTCAGGGGAACTTCCACTGCAATTTTGATGTCTCTAGGTGCTTGAAGTGCCATTTTACATGGTTTTAAAGGCAAACAAAAAACTAAAACAAATTTGATTTGTCAAATTGTCAGAAAAGTTCATGAATTTGTTATTCATGATTCATCAGGTGGGATGAATCACAAATCAAAACAAATCACCATTTTCTGATTTGTGTCCATCTTTAGCTGCTACTCCAGGGAAGTTGGTGCTGCTTGGTTGCACTGTGGGGGTTTGACTTCATCTAAATATTGCAGTCCTGGTTCATGACAGTTCACTTTGATTTCCTAGGTAACAGTTCAAAGACTTAATTATGTTCTTATAGACAACTGACTGGTACCAATAGCAAAGACTTTGATCCCATTTCACGCAGTGAGTTGGATGGGGTCACAGAGATAAAGAACTGAGAATTATTGGTTGTTGTGGGGTTTTTGGGCTCTTTGTTCTGAACGTTGTTCTTCCTGACCTTTTGCCAGTCCCTGTGGCCGGCATCTTCAGAGGACTGGAGTAGCCCCCCTCCCCCCCTCATCACAACAAAAACATGCTGATCACCCTATCTCCTGAAAAAAGACAAAAGTCATTCCCACAGCTATAAATGCTAGCCAACAAACACCAACAGAGCATGGACAGAGTTCCTACTCCAGTCCTCTGAAGATGCCAGCCACAGAGATTGGCGAAACGTTAGGAAGAACAACCTTCAGAACACGGCCAAAGAGCCCGAAAACCCTCAACAACCATTAGATCCTGTCCGTGAAAGCCTTCACGAATACAGTGAGAATTATTTATTAGAAACCAAACACTGGAACAGGGAACTCTGAGCATAACATTATTTTTTTAAAAAAGGAAGCCAAAAATGAAAGAAGACAATAATTTCAAAATTAGAAATGCGGTCTCAACAGAGGTAATGATGGTTGCACTTGTATCTAATGAACTTGAACCATTACATTGAGTCAAAGGTAAGGTGTTAAAGGTCGGATTCTCCCCCACTCTTTCAGGTCTGTCATTGGTGGATGCTTAAGGGCCATTCTCAAAGTCATATAGTCATTCAGCCAACAGTGTTCGTACCGCCTTCTGTTGTTGCTTCTGAAGTGGAAGGATTGGCCTACAGGTATTGTCATGGCCTTAGGGATACTCAGATGTGTTCATATTCTTTGAGGAGACTCCTTCTGTGTGTCTTCCTCCCCCATTCTTCAGGTTTTGTGTATAGTTGGGATGCTACTCAGGTCAAAAAGAAACATTCTATGGGATCCCAGCCTTGGGATTCACTTCCGCTTCTTGAAACTAACAGCACACAAAGAGACACCCAAAACAGAATCAGTACCACAGCCTCATAAAGAGGGGAGGGGAAATCTAACTTTTCATATCTGGTAAAAATCACACTATTCCAAATCTGCACAAAAGAAGAGGAGTTCGTACTAAATAATGTGCATTTTTCTTTTCTGGGAAATTTCTTTTCAGTAAGGCCACCTCCCATAGTCTCACCACTTTATGTATCACTTAGTTCTGATAGGTGTCCATGAGGCTCTGAGTCACAGAATCTCAGCTCCATCTTTAAAAATAAGTAAATATTTAGCTCTCAAGAAGCACACAAAATATTACATGTGTGAAGGTACAGAAGAAAAATTTCACAATCAGGATATGTTATGTAAAGAGAACAGATACAGATGTATGCGTTTGAAAACAAAAATAACTAAGCCAGGATTTGGATTAATTTTTTATGTACATGAATTTTGAGAATGCCTCTCTAGTTGATGTTTGTGTTTGTTAGAATATGAACTGGACACAAACTCCCAACAGTGGACCAAAACATGTTTTTCCCAATCTGTGATACTGAGGCATAAGTGGATGATCTGCAGCTTCAAATGGATATAGCACCACATGTGCACATCTTCATATGTCTCAGGCATATAGCTGCCAATATTTATGCTGGTTCCAATATTCTCTTTCTGTCTATGCGTATGTCTGTCTGCCTATCTATCTTCTACCCCAACCTTCTCCCAATGCAGGAGCCTTTTGTGTTGCAGAGCTGGTCCAACATGATTTACAAGTCATACTTACATCCAGCAAGTGTCACTTCCAGTGGGCCTCACTTCTGAATAAATGTACTTTGGCTTTGGACCCCGAATGCATATACCATGTGAAAGAGCCTACTTGCATATTAAGCCAGGGATGTTATGGGGAAGCATCCATCTAGGTTGTCAGCGGCTGGCTGCTTGCTGTAGTTGTAGCTGCTGCCTTCTGAGCTATACTGGAATTAATTTTATGTTTTGAATTCAGTATACGGTGAAGTGCAGAAAGGCGGCATACAAAAGATACATATGGGCACCCAACCAGAGCAGGTCTTCCTTCTGCTTAGGTTTGCGATCACAAATGAGGACTGCTCAAGGGAAGGACACTTCTGGACAGCTGCGTCTCGACGGTGCAGCATCTCTGTTTCTGGTGCGGTGCTAGGTGCTGAACGAGCCCGCCCGCTCGCTTTCCATCTCTGGAGTGACGGGGCGCCTTTCAGAGGCTCCAACGGGACCCGCCTTTCACGGGATCGTGACCGGGAGTTTTAAACCTGTCTGTGTCGTTCTTGACGCTTCCCTCTGGGTCCCTTCACCTGGGCGTTTGCCGGGTGAAGGGTGGAGGGGGGCGCGAGCCTCCGCCGCGGGCCGGGTCGCTCTCCGACGCGATCCCTGGCGGGCGGGCCACTCCCTCGGAGAACGCCAGGAAAGCCCCAGCCCCGGCTTGGCCCCTGCGAGCTGCTGCGGCCGCTCAGTCAGGCGCCCGGTGACACTCCTGCCCGCCTCTTTCCGCCCTCGTAGAGCTCGCCCGCCCGCCCGCTCGCCCGCCTGCTGGCCTGGCCCCGGCGAGGAAGGCGGGAGAGGTCGCGCACGCCGGGACCGGGACGACGCGGGCGCCGAGCCTGGCCGAGGGGGACTGGCGGACCTTCCGAATGCAGGTTTTTGCCCGCGGTTAGGATTTTCTCCCTCTCGGCACCCGCGCCTGCCTTTGCACGCCCAGAAGCCTTAGGGAGGCGTCTAGGGCTGGGGAAGGGAAGGGGGGAAGAGGCTGAAGGGCCCCCAAGCCGCCCGGGCGGGAGAGCAGCTCTTCGCTCCAGAACGCCAGCTGTGCATTTCCTTGTCAGGTGAGGAGCTGCCTGTCAGCAGTCCTTCCAGAGTACATCTGGGTGCCGAGTTAGGGAGCACCCTTCCCCTGATATTCTGGCTTTAGCCAGACAGGTTCTCTGAGTAGAAGACTAAACTAAGTCCCCCAGGTGTCAGGATCTTTCCCCTCCCCTCTGTGCGTGCAGTGGACAGGATCATTTAGACCCAACCAGAACAGGAACTGCTGGACTTGCCTAGGAGGAAGTAATAAGCCAGAGTTTCCTGTTACCCATGGGGGTACCAAAAATAACTTGATCAGGAGCAGGATGTGACTGCGGGCATTTTGTTTAATTTGTTACTCAAGCCCAGAAACCCACATCCCTTGAAGATTAACCTCTGGATATCTGCTGATTCTCTCTCAAATCTTCATCTTTCTATACCCAACAATTTCTCTTTCTTCTATTAAGTCTCTTGCTCTCAGGCATGGGTGGCACCTTGTTCCTGCCTGACTATTTAGCTATCAGTTCTCTCTGCGCAATTCCCTGTTTACCTAGCCCCCCCATAAGTAGGAGAAATTGACAGATCTGAAGGTATGATCTCAATAAATAAACTATGAAGCCAAGCTTTCATCAGAGGGCTAAGTGCATAATGGGATCACCCATGTAAGTGGCTAAGGCCAGTTAAGAGGATAGTGAAGTTCTGATAGCTGGGAAGGCCTGTGTTTGTTTACTCATGTGTGGTAACCCTGCCAAGGCTTCCCAGTTCCCACCTCCTTTCTCTCTGATGTCAGTAGCACAGATCTGCAGCTGAGAGGCTATGTAAGCCCATTTGGTTATCCTGTGGTAGCTGCTGGGCTGATGGATTTGGATAGTGTTGAGCTGAGTCACAGAGCAGGGATTAGAAAGGATTTGATGCTAAGAAGGATGAGATCAGTACTTACACTGATACCACTGAGAGGTGATGGCACTTACCCCAAGTTTCTCCTCTGGGCACCCAGCTTACATCCAGACAGTTATTCTGTTGTAGGGTTTTGATGGACTCATACGGAGGTACCTGCTGAAGAACAATTTTGGCATTTTAACCTTGCTACCTGAACTCTTGCCCACATTCATGCAGTTCATTTAACTTTTTTTCCTTGTGCCACCACTTTTTCAAAAATTCCCGAAGGAAGGTGGCATTCTGAATAAATTATACAAAGCATATCTATTTGTATTTCTTTACTAATGGCTTTGCACAATTGTTTACTGCTTAGATGTTTTAAAAATATATATACAGTTTTAAAATTTGATTTAGGTATGAGCAGAAATGGGAGAGACAAAACAGCGACACAGGGTGTATTTGGACATTATTTGGCCCAAGGAAGTGCACTAGAGTGTGCTGACTGATCACGTTCACTCGCAGTTGGCAGGTCTGAAGAAACTGTCTGCCCATCATTTGTTAGCTACAAAATCTAAATTTGGCACTCTAGCTTGTCTGTCCCTGACAAATAAAGAAAAATTGCAGGGTTTGTTCTGGGTAGCTGCCTGGAGAGCTCAGTGAGTTGGAGTACCTAGCTTCAAAGCTAGGCTTGGAAGCCTGATTCTCCATTATGCCTTGTAAGAGAAGAGCCAGTTTGTGTAGCTTCAGGCAAGCTGCAGAGTTTCAAGATCCCTCCTGTCACTCTCTCCCTCCCCCCGGAATGATAAACCACTTCTGGGTATGCCTAGAAAAACTTGGCAATGATCACCACGAGTCACTGACTTGATGGCACATCCTCATCATCCTCATCAAAGACTGTTCTTGGTATATTTCTGTAGGTTTGTGGAAGAGAGAGGAGACACAGAAGTGGACTAAGACATCATAGCCTCTGTGTTTTGCCTCTCTGTCTCCCATGTTCAGTGAGAGTGACCAGGCTGGAGCATGCTGCTTTGAAATGAAAAGGGCAGGCTTCCTTGATACCTTGATGTGCCATGACATCCAAACTGGGCAACTGAAGTCACAGTGCCTTTATGTCTTATATTAGTAGGACATAGAGAGTCATCATTCATGCAGATCAGAATAATTTCATGTTGAAAACCACTCCTTTGATTTTGCACCATTATCATCCACGTTGTTATCTGACTTCCTGGAATCTCTCCTGGACTCAGTACTGAGGATTTTAGTACTCAGACCCATCAATGCACTTTCTTCTTCCTTATTCTTGTGGGTTGATCCTCTTCTTCCTTCCAGTTTGGCTAACATTTTTGCTTAAAGAACAAAGGACCTTATGCACGGTCCAACAATAGAATAGGCTTATCTGAAGAGCACAGCACCAATGTTATCCATTCCAGGCTGAATATAGGTTTCATGTTTAAACAAATAAGCAGCTGCATTTTGGTTAGTAATAAGGTGTGCCTTGGATTCAACCACCACTTGGGCTCTGAAGTGTCTTTGCTTTCCCTTTTGTATATAAATTGATTGTGCCAACATCCTCCACAGAAGATCTTCACAGCTTCTGAAGCCACTTTTGATCACTTACGGCAAAACTATCTTTATTTCTAAATAAAGGGACAGCACCTCCTTTGTTATAAGCCAGCATGCACTCCCACAGAGTGCAAAGCTAGCTGTCTTCCTCCGAACACTGATTGCTCAGCTGCCAACTCACTCCTCATGTTGAAAGCCTTCTTTTAAAGCACATTATATTGCCCCAAGCATCCAACTCCGTAAAATCTGGGGTTTTCTTTCTCTCTTTCTCTTTCGGTTTCACCCACAAGGTTGTAGGAGGGAGATGATGCAGGATGATCACAGACATGTCTGCAGTGTCCTTGTTGAGACTGAGTACAGAGAGGGGCGTGCTTATCTGATGTACTAGGAGGCAGACTGTGCACAGAAAATGCGTAGCCTAGAAGTTGGAAGGAGACAGGGCTGTGAGACCCTCTGATAATGTTGAAAGAGCTGTCTGGGCTACCATTTGGTCCTGGGCTCAGCTCAAAGTGTTTGCCTTACCACCCTGAACATAACCAAACTCATCTGCTTTTAGAAACTAGAGAGAAATTGGGCCTAAATGGGCAGAAAACTACTTGAAATCTCCAGGTATAGCTAAGAGAGACTCCTACCTGAAAATCCGGTGACAAGCTGCTTTAAATCAGAGCTGACAATACAGTACTAGGCCAGAAGGACCATTGGTCTGATTCAGTACTAAGCAGTTTGCTGTGCTTCTGTACTTTGATGTCAACTAGAGATGGGAGGGTATTCACATTTGTATACGAATATCCCCGCGCAGCTGGACCATCCACTGATGTGTCCAGCAGTGGCGGCAGCCTCACTCTTCTCCATTCGCTCCTGGAGCTCCACTGTCTTCCTGCTCACCTGGCACTCCAGGCAGTGGGAGGGAGGACGAGTCTCGCTGCATGGCTGCTGAGTTGCTAGCTAGCTGAGCAGGAGGAGAGCAGCAGAGCTCTGGGAGTGATTGGAAGGATGAGTGAGGCTGCTGCCACCAGCGGATGTTTGAGCAGATGGGCCGGCTGCAGGGGCCGGCCCCTCATTAGGTCCAGCTGCACAGGGGATATTCGTATTCATATATGAACACAAATACCCCCATCTCTAATTTCAACCTTTAAACTCTGGAACACCCAAGAGGTTTAATGATTCACCTTTCCCACATGAATCTATCCTACAATCAAGATCTTAGCTGGAGCATCCTCTTTGTATACTGCTGCCTTTTGAAGTTAGGCAGGTGTTTACTGTAGGTTGGCTCTAAACCCAGTTGTTGTCTCAGTGAAAGGAAACTCACTAAATCAGTGGGATTTACATAAATGTTGATATCAGGTTTCCAGAGATTCAGTGGATTGACCCTAGTTGGGATTAACAATTTGAATTAGATCTTGGTCTTTCAGAGGTGGTGATGCCCAGTTATGGACTCTCCTTTAGATGAATGCAGTATGAGTAACTTTACTGTTATCTTTTAGGAGCTATTCAAAGTTGGTCTTTAGGCTTTTAATGTGATCAAAGCCATAACTAGCTGCTTTGACACCCAGGGCAAGCAACCCTGTCTTCCATCCACTCTGCTGTGAGACATGGGCTCAAAAAATCCATGAAAAAGGAAGAGGCAAATGAAGCAGAAGGCCAGGCTTTTAAACAAAGGAAACTGAATAGGACCAGGTGTTGCTGTTTATTCTCTTTTCCTAACACTCACCTCTAGCATCCTACTCAATAAAATATGCCCCCCCTTTTCACTTTCTTTTTTGCTCTTTCTCTTCACCCACAAGGTTGTAGGAGGGAGAGGCTGCAAGATGATCATAGACATCCATCTACTTGCCATATTTAAGCACCCTTTACTTTTTGGGCCACAGGGCAAAGCCCTAATTGTTCTGCCCTAGATTTAATTTAACTCCATTCCATTCACTACTGGTAGCTACTCCTTCTGCTCTGTACATATGTTCCTATTTTATCTCAGTGGCTCTTGATTTGGTAATATTATTGCTTTTGCACTGTTTATTGTTGCTTTTACTATGGTGTTTTAACTGGACTGATTTATTGTTTATTCTTCTCAGTACAGTGTGTAAAAAGAGAAGGTATTTCCTTTTACTGCTTTTAGTATTTAAAGGCTTCTCTCCCACCAACACTGTTCCTAAGCAGCTTTGCTTTGGTCTCTTTTTAGACTGTGTGCCTTTGGGGCATAGAATTGTCATGTGTACTCTTTGTAAAGCTCTATGATCATAGATACTGCTGGAGTAGTAATAGTAATAGTAACAGTAGGAGTAGAAGAAGTATCAGTTATTATCCTATAGCAAAGAACAGAAACACACAAAAATAATCTGTTGCTATAGAAATAGCATAGCACGCCAGAAGAAGTTCGACTAACACCAAAAATCTTACTTTAGTCCCATGTCCATACTGGATTACTTGGGGCCCTATGAACTTCTAGGGAGGAGCTCCACAACCTGGGAGTCATGGCTTAAAAGGCCTTATAAATGTTCCTACAAGCTACACCTCTGATGGTGGTGCAACATGAACTAAGGCCTTATCTGAGGATTTTCACAAGTGGGTAGTTCCAGATGGTCAAAGGCAGTCCTTGGCTCAAAGCTGTTGCTTTAAAATATATTGATCCCACAATAAATAAACATATCTTAGAAAGACATTGTGTGGCTGAACATGAATAAACAAAAGTGAAATTAGTCTGCAGTTGTTTTAGGCTGGTAGATGGAGATAAATGCATGACATACATGATATGTATGTATAGACATAACATGATTTTTACTAGTCTAGGAACAACTTTTGATGTGACTTAAAGGGCCAACTGGTGAATGAAGCCATTCCCCTTTCATTTCTATTTTTCAAATATCTGTACCAAAATTCCCCTCATTCAATGGATTTTGGTTTCTTTTTTTTTTGCACGCAGAATGAGCAAGGAAGGAAATACTATTTTCTGCTTGTCATGAAAGATGGGTCTGTGCTTATTTTTCCTCTTAAGTGTCTCGTGGACATAGGATTTGTGTGACTCATGATCTCATGGGATCTAGAGCCAGCGTAAGTGCATCTGTGGGCAGCAGTTGACTGTACTGCAGAAGTGAATCTTCAGGATAATAAATACAACATCACACTGTAACATGAAAAACGGGTAATAGAGTGCAAAACACAAAGGCTACATATAAAAAATCTTATCACTTCACTTGCCTGCAGTTTGTTGAATCAGACTGCCAGATTTATGTAAGAATGTTTGACATTCGAAGTTAACAAAAAATGAAATCAAATTAAGCAATTTCATCTGAAGCCATGGAGGTTAAGATTTGTAATGACCCCATCTCCCTAAAGAGACAATCATCACGGTCAGGGAGTCCCTCTAGGTGCAAAACTACCACCTTTATTTCCTGAGGTAGGTCCTTTAGGCCTCAGAAGTGCATAGTAAGCCCCATAGACAAGCCTGGGCCTTAAAAGTTACATTTGATTTGCTTCCAAAATAATAAAACATAGGCCATGTGATTCCTTAGAAAACTCACCAGCCTTGTAAAGTAGGACAGTAGGACCTCTGTTTACAGTTCAGTCATTTAGTCATTTAGTCGTGTCTGACTCTTTGTGACCCCATGGACCAGAGCACGCCAGGCCCTCCTATCTTCCACCGCCTCCTGTAGTTGTGTCAATTTCATGTTGGTTACTTCGCAGACACTGTCCAGCCATCTCATCCTCTGTAGACCCCTTCTCCTCTTGCCGTCACACTTTCCTAACATCAAGGTCTTTTTCAAGGAGTCTTCTCTTCTCATGAGATGGCCAAAGTATTGGAGCCTCAGCTTCAGGATCTATCCTTCCAGTGAGCACTCAGGGTTGATTTCCTTTAGAATTGATAGGTTTGTTCTCCTTGCAGTCCAGGGGATTCTCAAGAGTCTCCTCCAGCACCACAATTCAAAGGCATCAATTCTTCGGCAGTCAGCTTTCTTTATGGTCCAGCTCTCACTTCCATACATCATGACAGGGAAAACCATAGCTTTGACTATTCGGACTTTTGTTGGCAAGGTGATGTCTCTGCTTTTTAAGATTCTGTCAAGGTTTGTCATCGCTTTCCTCCCAAGAAGCAGGCGTCTTTTAATTTTGTGGCTGCTGTCTCCATCTGCAGTGATCATGGAGCCCAAGAAAGTAAAATCTGTCACTGCCTCCATATCTTCCCCTTCTATTTCCCAGGAGGTGATGGGACCAGTGGCCATGATCTTAGTTTTTTTTTATGTTCAGTTTCAGGCCGTTTTTTGCACTCTCCTCTTTCACCCTCATTACAAGGTTCTTTAATTCCTCCTCACTTTCTGTCATTAGAGTGGTATTATCTGCATATCGGAGGTTGTTGATATTTCTTCCGGAAATCTTAATTCCGGCTTGGGATTTCTCCAGTCCAGCCTTTCGCATGATGTATTCTGCATATAGGTTAAATAAGCTGGGGGAACAATATACAGCCTTGTCGTACTCCTTTCCCAATTTTGAACCAATCAGTTGTTCCATATCCAGTTCTAACTGTTGCTTCCTGTCCCACATATAGGTTTCTCAGGAGATAGACAAGGTGGTCAAGCACTCCCATTTCTTTAAGGACTTGCCATAGTTTGCTGTGGTCCACACAGTCAAAGGCTTTTGCATAGTCAATGAAGCAGAAGTAGATATTTTTCTGGAACTCTCTGGCCTTCTCCATAATCCAGCGCATGTTAGCAACTTGGTCTCGAGCTCCTCTGCCCCTTCGGAATCCCGCTTGTACTTCTGGGAGTTCTCGGTCCACATACTGCTGAAGCCTCCCTTGGAGGATTTTGAGCATAACCTTGGTAGCGTGGGAAATGAATGCAATTGTATGATAGTTGGAGCATTCTTTGGCACTGCCTTTCTTTGGGATTAGGATGTAGCCTGATCTTTTCCAATCCTCTGGCCACTGTTGAGTTTTCCAAACTTGCTGGCATATTGAATGTAGCACCTTAACAGCATCATCTTTTAAGATTTTAAATAGTTCAACTGGAATGTCATCACCCCCACTGGCCTTGTTGTTAGCCAGGCTTTCTAAGGCCCACTGGACTTCACTCTCCAGGATGTCTGGCTCTAGGTCAGCAACTACATTGTCTGGGTTGTCCAGGATATCCAAATCTTTCTGATATAATTCCTCTGTGTATTCTTGCCACCTCTTCTTGATGTCTTCTGCTTCTGTTAGGTCCCTCCCATTTTTGTCCTTTAACATGTTCATCTTTGCACAAAATGTTCCTCTAATATCTCCAATTTTCCTGAATAGATCTCTGGTTTTTCCTTTTCTGTTATTTTCCTCTATTTCTTCGCATTGTTCATTTAAGAAGGCCCTCTTGTCTATCCTTGCTATTCTTTGGAAGTCTGCATTCAATTTTCTGTAGCTTTCCCTATCTCCCTTGTATTTTGTTTCCCTTTTCCTCTCTGCTATTTCTAAGGCCTCGTTGGACAGCCACTTTGCTTTCTTGCATTTCCTTTTCTTTGGGATGGCTTTTGTTGCTCCCTCCTGTACAATGTTACAAGCCTCTATCCAAAGTTCTTCAGGCACTCTGTCTGCCAAATTGAGTTCCTTAAATCTGTTCTTTACTTCCACTGTGTATTCCTAAGGGATTTGGTTTAGATTATACCTGAGTAGCCCAGTGGTTTTTCCTACTCTCTTCAGTTTCAGCTTGAATTTTGCTGAGAGAAGCTGATGATCAGAGCCGCAGTCAGCTCCAGGTCTTCTTTTTGCTGACTGTATAGAGCTTCTCCATCTTTGGCTGCAGAGAATATATTTATTTACAGTAGCCACTAGTAACCTTCTTTCATCCACACTGGATTTAGTTATAGTCCTGCTATATCAAGAGACTAGTCCTCTGTTGAAGAATTATATTTGTTTTATTAAGAAAATAAAATTTAATTAGGATACAGTTGTAGCTTTAAGGCTTAAGCATTAGGCATTTTCAGATAGTTACAATGGTTAAATAAATAATTTCTAATTAAAATAAAAATAACTAAGTCTAGGTAATCATCTTGGCTAGAGGCTGGGCTATTCCCTCTTCCTTCTTCTTGAAAAGAAAAACAAACCTTTGTGTCTCACATTCCATAGCATTACGGACCAGCCTTTTCACATACACAAACCCTCTCATTTTACATCTCTTTAGGACCACCTTCTTCACTACACTTTCAAGCTGTCAACCAATTAAGTCCAAGTAGGTGTAATTCAGAACACTCCAATCACTGCCCAAAATTCTCATGAACCAGGCTCCAGGAGGCTTATCTCCTTCAATTTAGTGGTCTTTTGCTTCATCTTCTTTTCCTGGACTGTCTGACTTTGTGAATTAGGCAAACAACTCTGCACAACAAGCTCCTGAAAAACATCTCTTTTAGATTCATCTTACACAGAACCTAACAGACTCCATTTTAGTATAACTACAATTCCCAGTTTCCTTCCATTTCCTTACAAGATTCAGCCATTAGACATTCACATCTGATATATTTATTTATTTATTGGATTTATACCTCGCACCATCTGGCAACCAGACCACTCTGGGCAGCTAACAACAAGACAAACAACACAATATCAAAACACGATAAAATAAGATAATACAAACATTCAACAGATACATTAACTTAATTTAGTAGGATAAATTAAAACATATGGCTATGAAGGTGATAAAAAGGATGATGAAATGATGGCAAAAAGGATGATAAAAGGGAAGCTGGGATATCAAGAACTTAATGCCAGGTGGATCTCTGTGGGCAGATTGTTCCACAGATGGGGAGCGACCACCAAGAATGTCTGGCTTCTTGTTCTTTCCCTCTGGGCCTTCTTCGGGGTCCAGGCCATCTTCACCACCCTCCCTGTGAAGAATGGGTATTATGTACATATCTGGCTGGAAGCAGGCATTGTGCTAGGTACAGAGGTCCTAAACCATTTAGAGCTTTGAATGTTATCATCATAACCTTGAAGTCGAAGCAGAAACGAACTGGTAGCCAATGAAGGGTAGCCAGAATGGGGGAGATGTTTTGAAATTTCTTCACCCCAGTTATTAACCTGGCCGACAAATTCTGGACCAGTTGTAGTCTCTGCGTCAACCTCAAGGGTAGCCCCACATAGAGAGCACTGCAATAGTCTATTCTTGAGAATTCGAGTGCATGAATCAAAGTCATGAGTGCCCCTGCATCTAGATAGGGATGCATCTGGGCAATCCTCTGAAGATGGAAATGGGGTGCCCGGACCACAGATGTCACCTGAGTTTCCATGGTGAGATCCGGGTCCAGACAGATGCCCAAGCTGCGAAGCTCATTCTTCATGGGAAGAGTCACTCCCCCAAAGGAAAGGGAGTTTCCCAACCCGCTGACACCTGGACCACCCACATCAAAGATTTCCATCTTGTTTTGATTCAGCCTCAGTCTGTTTGCCCTCATCCACCCCAGAATGGTCCCTAAGCAGCATTCAAGGGACAGAGCAGCATCCACCATAGTTGGAGAAAAGGAGAGGTACAGCTGGGTGTCATCACTGTACTGGTGACACCAAGCCCCACAACTCCGGATGACTTCACCCAGCTGCCTCATATATATATTAAATAACATTGGTGAGATGATCAACCCCTGTGGAACCCCAAAATTGAGGATCCGTAGGGTGGAAGTCATCTTGGCAAGCTGCACTCTCTGGGGATAGTCCCCCAAGAAGGAACAGAGGATACCGTGGTCGACAGTATCAAAGGCTGCTGAGATATGAAGGAGGACCAGCAAGGCCATATTGCCCCTGTTGGCCTCCCTCAGGAGGTCATCCTGCAGGGCGGCCAATGCTGTTTCCATACCATGCTGCAGCCTGAAGCCTGACTGGAACAGATCAAAGGCATCAGTTTCCTCCACGAGTGCCTGGAGCTGATCAGCCACCACCCTCTCGACCACTTTATTGAAGAAAGAAACATTGATGATGGGCCTATAATTCCCAATTTCATCTGCCTCCAAATTATATTTCTTTCGTATGGGCCTAATGAGTGTCTCCTTGAGGGCAGGGGGAACCATGCCCTCCTGGAGAGACCCATTAATTATTGCAGTGGCCCATTCTGTTGTTACCCGCTTGGCTGCTTTGATGAGCCAAGCTAGGCAAAGGTCTAAGGAGGAGGTGGTGGTACGACAGTGCCCAAGCACCCTTTCCACCTCATTGGATGTATACATATATACTAAGAAACATGGCTATTACAAGGGTACCTACTGTATTTCCTGTTCTGTATTCAAGTGTTTGTACTATCTTCTGCTATCCACACATTTACTGCTGTAATATAGTTTTACCAGTCAAACCCCATTTTTGTTGTCTGATTTTTGTCACGTTGCACCATATGTTTGTGCCAAACCTGTAGAGTATATTTAGCTGTGTATAACAGCAATTTTGTGACTGCCACATTAGTGTTTTGGTTACAGTCACAACACACCACTGATACATATCGAGCTTCTACTCTCAAACAATTCTGTTCTCTTGCTCAGCCAAGCATACTGTTGCAGAGAAGAAGGAAGCTTTAGAGATCTGCTGCTTCTTTCATTCTGCACAGAGCAAGCCCTATTGACAAATGCATTTGGAATGTACATATGTGGGAAGACTTATAGCTCCTGTTTTTATGCATAGTCTATCCCTGATGTTTCCAGTTTAAGGATCCCTGATGTATATGAATGGGAAAAGACCTTTGCCAGAAGCTTTGAAAGTTAAGTTTGGGGGTGAGCTGCTAGAAGGTAAAGGGCATCCTTTTGTGGGAGGCATTTAAGTAGAGGCTGGGCATCCATTTGTCACAGATGCTATAGTCTGATTCTACACTGTACATTCTTTGTTGAGCAGGGGTTTGGACTAAATGACTTCCAATACCCCTCCCACATTTAAAATGTTGTGCTACTATGCAATAAGAGTCAGTACTGGGTTCAGTATGAAGCAGCTTTATGTGCCCAATTGAGTCTAATCTTCAAAAATGGATAAGGCCATGGTCTTATGCACTTTTGCCTGAGAATAAGCCCAGCTGGGCAGGATCAAACTTATTTCTTGGTAAACATGTGTAACATTAGGTGATATCTCTTTTAGCCTGGAAGATGTCTCATGATGTGACATGATACCACCCTGAACATACTTGATCTTGTCTGATATTTGGAACTCAGAGGGTTCAGATTTAGCTCTTGCATGGAAGACTATCGGAATAGCCAGAATTTGCAAGTAGGGCTAGGAATAATCAGTCCTGAAATTTGAGAGAATCACTGTTGCCCAGAGTTGACCATATGTGGACCAATTATCTTACTCCATATAAGTTGCTTTCCTATGTCTCATGGAACACTCTGCCTTTTCTGCAAGGCCACTGGTTTTTAAGAAGGATTTGCAGAGTGAATGCTGGATTTTGCTTCTTAATATTATCACTGCCCGTCCATGAAGTGTGTGAGAAAGCCAGAGAGGGGTGGGGAGCAAACAAAACTATTGCTGTAGTCCTGTCTTGTTCACGGATATTTAATAATCTTAGAACTGCAGAGCAGGAAGGGACCCTATGGAGCACAAGGGTCCAGCCCCTGTCAAGGAGGCACAGTGGGACATCAAATTCCCAACCCAGATGCCTAAATCCAACAGTTCTGACACAGAGGTGCTGCCTTGAGAGGCAGGGAGCAGTGTGGACCCTGTATTTTATTAACTTGGCTGTTAAAGGCGTTGCCCGGGCTGTGAATCAATTGGAAGAATGTTCTCCAAAAGTGCCTTTCTTTTGTGGATCTCATCTACATTTCTAGAAAAAAAAAGTTTTATATCAGTTGCATAACAGCAACTCCTTCTTGGTTGTTCATTCTCTATGACGTGAGCTGGCTAGTGAGGCAGGAAAGGGGGTGCCAAGAGGGACTGAAAGGCTGCTTTCCACAGATGGCTCCTATTCAGCAAGGCTAGCCTGAGCCAGATTCTCATCTTGTTGCACCAGGGAAATCGTATCCGTGTTCGTGGCGTTACTCCAGCCTCCTAGTGTTTTGTCCAAGAGCTGGACTTGCTCCTGAGCCAAAATTTAGACTTTTGGCATGAATGTGAAGCTAATATTAATGTGCTGGGGAGCTGAAAGGGAAAGCAGAACTCTGACACATCATTTCTCTTCTGTATGTGTGTGGTTTTCATAGATACAATTTACTTGCTCCTAACCCTGGGAAGTTTTTTTAAAAATATCTTACCATTTTGAAAAAAAATTCTGGAACAGCTCATATGCTCATTTGAAATTCAGAACATCCCCAGGACTTATTTTCCACATCTTATTGCTTCTCTGCCCTTCTGAAAAGTGCCTTCCTGGAAAGGGGTTAATGACAGGGAACCTCTCTCTTTCCACTCCCTTGTGCCTGAGAGGCTTGGATCAGATGGCTTTTTGAAACACGGATTTGTGAGCCATTTGCCATAGCTGGAGTGTTAGGTTTGGATATGAAGAATAAACTGAAAGCCCAGCTCAGCCATGATGCTCACTGGGTGGCCTTGGCTAATTAGTCATTCATGGCCTCAAGTGCCACACAGCGATGTTCTTTGTAAAAAAAAAATCAGGGTGTATTGGTTACCTGGCCATTGAGCTCCAAGGGTGATCAAGCTGATGAAAAGCCTGCTGTCTACCTAGGTGGGAACCAAGGCTGTCTCTACCAGAGTTTGAAAGAGTTCCCTTTTGTCTGGATTATAGGTGAAAACAAAATAAAGATAATTAAAAAAGAGAGACAAAAACGTGGTGGCACTTTAAAGACTAACTTTAATATTTTTAATATTAAAAATCATTAAATCATCAAAATCATTAATATAAAGTTAGTCTTTTAGGTGCCACCACATTTTTGTCTTTTTTTACTTTTTTATTTTTATTTCGTTTTCACCTATAACGGTTGCGCAGACTAACACGGCTGCACCTTTTGCAACAACAACTTTTGTTTGGAGGACAGTTCTCAGAATTCCCTTCTGGTGAGTTCTCCTGTGTCATCTTCCCAATGTTTTGCCTTTGTGCTTCTTCTTAGTGGAAGGATATGATCTTAATCAGGGTAGAGCGGGGGGTGGGGGCGTTGGCAGTCTTTGCAGCCAGCTATTTTAGGCTCATCCAGCATTTTCACTCCTAGGTAGCAAGATAAATATAACACAAATGCGCAATATCAGTCAGGAGGACACACAGGAAGGGTTGTTTGTTGATTTTACATGAAAAACTCTAAGCGACATGCTCAATTGAAACACATATTGTGTGACCATCATTTAATTGCTATTAGTAAAAGTCAAATTCATTCATGTACATGGAATGTTGTAAATACTTCTTACACCTGAGGAGGTGATACAGATTTCCATCAATACACAGTCCTGAGAAAAGTGTGGCCTTCTAGATGTGTTTAGATGCAGATTGAATCAGGTTTAGCAAGTACAGCTAGTGGTGAGAACAAATAGGAGTTGCAGTCCAACTTTACGGGGAGGGCTACACGGTGTTTTTTCACTTTTCTAGATTCCAGAGTCTGGAAAAATTACCTCTTTGGACTATAATAATAATCATGTACTGCCAAGTCAATTCTGACTTATGGGGACCCTTTTCAGAGTCTTCTAGGCAGAGAGAATTCAGAAGTGGTTTACTATTCCCTCCTTCTGGGGGCTTCCAGGGACTCTCCCTTGCCCAAGGCTACATAGGCTGGCTGTACTCGTAGGAGGCACAGTGAGGAATCAAACTCTCAACCTCTATACCTAAATCACCTTTTAGAAATCACTGGGATTTCTAATTGGAAATCCCAGAAGTCCCCAGCCAGCCAGCATAACCAGTAGCCGAGCTGGCTAGGAGGTTCTAGGCATTTTGGTCCCAATAATTATTTGTCCTAATCTCTTCTGGTTTTGGTTTACTGTCTTTATACCTCCTGCCCCTGAGCTATCTCCTATAAATGTTTCTCAGGGTTAAATCGTCATTTGGTGTGAAGCCTTTCTTCTCTTTTTTTGGCCACATGCTCTGCGAGTATTGCTCCTCTGTTCTGTCATGCATCATAATGGACTCCTCTCCCTCTTATCACCCTGAATCTACCACTGGATTCCCTGGTCCATGGCTGGCCGTACATTAGCAGAGCTCCCAACTCCATTCACAGATTTAGTGGTGGTTGCTGTGGTGATGGCAGCTGAATCCCCCTCTGGGTTTGTAGTCCCCTTGGGAAAGGGATTAAAAGCAACACAAGCCTCTTGGCACCTGCCCATCTGGCAGGGCCTGAAGCTGGACTAGCTCTTAATTGGCAGAGGGTCTAAGTGGGCCAGAGCAGCAAGAGAGCAGAAAGAGAGAGAGAGAGAGAGAGAGAGAGGTGTTACTGCTGACTTAGCAGCCCCAGGCTTCTTCTGAGCATGACCACAAAAGAATGATACGGAAGCTACTTTGGTTGATGAAAAGGGGTGTGGGGGGGGGGAGAGGGAGAAAAAAAAGAGAGGGAGAGAGACTGGGAGAGTGCCATGATTGCTGACTTAGCAGCTGCAAGGCTGTTGTGGGTACAGCCACAAAAGAAAAGCACAGAAACCACTTCCTTCTGACATTTATTTAATTTTATTTAGATTTCTAGATTGCAGTATCCTGAGAATTCGGAGTAAAGATAACATCATAGGCATATTATGGAATTGATGCAGCGAGGGATAGTGGAGGAGGTGAACTTGGCAAACCTTCTATTTCCTTTTATGAGCTATCAGGGTGTTGCAAAATGTTCACCCTGGGACACTTTTTCCACTCTGCTCTCAAGCCGCTCCTCAAATAAGGCACGTTCCCTCTGACTGAACTGCTTTTCCTCTCACAACAGGAATTATTCAGAGACACACGTGTCCTCGAGGAGACTTACAAATTCAACTTGTGTTTACTTTCCAATCAGCAATCATAAAACAAAACATATTAAATCCAAGAAGGAAACATGAGGAAGATCATGACAAACAGAGGTCTTTCCCCACTTTGAGAGAGCATATCTTCTGAATTTGTGCTACACATACCATCTGGTTTGACCTTGATACTAAAGCACTTTTCCTGCTTGTCTAGGATCCAGTGCAGGATCTACCCTGCTTCTACCCTGGAATGTTACTGTACCTCTTTGTGTCTTGTCATAGGAGTATTTTTAGAATCGTGATCACATTAGAGTTTTCTTTAGCAGAGTTTGAAAAGGTTGGTTTTTGGACTAGAAGTGCCAGAATATCCCAGTCAGCATGGCCTGTGGCAGGAGGACTCTGCGAGCTGTAATAATAATAATAATAAAAGTGATATTTCCATATTCTGGCCTGCATCATATAACAGGAATTCCACAACACCTTTATGCTTACCTGCCTAGAGTTAATAATAGGTCAGCTCAGATATTCATTCACTGCATACAACATAATCATAACCTCCAATTCTGGGGTGGATGAATATAGAAGAAGTGACTATCTCTTGATGTCCCTTCTCCTTCCCACTACCTAGATCAGTGGCTTTCAAGCTGGGGTCCCCAAATGTTTTTGGACTTACAACATCCACAAATGCTGGGCAGCACAGTTAGTGCTGAGGGCTTCTGGGAATTTTAGTCCAATAACAGCTGGGGACCGAAGGCAGGGATACACCTAGACTATGACGCTTGGGGAGAACAGAGCAGGACTCATTCGCCATTAACTTGCTGCTGAAATAAGTGTGCAGTCTAGGTCTTTGTATGTCGGTGACAAACTGCCTTGCTAGGAGAGGTGGGATACATCATAAGGGTAAGACAGCCAACTTTCCCTGTCCGAAGTGAGTAACACCTGACAAAGCAATATAAAAAATATCATGGAAGCTGACAGTTGTGAAAAATGCTTTGGAGGCATCCTTCAAACAGCATATTCAGCACCAAATACCAGATGATTCTGCAACTTGTATAGCAAACATGTGGATTATTTGATAAAGGCACAAGCTTTCTGCTATGAAACGAGAACAGATGGTTTTATTTTGGGTGCAGAGCATAAGACTGACTGGGAAGAAGTGGGAGGTGAAGACAATTCCTCCTAAGTCTCTGAAGGTCAGGCAGATGCAAATCCCTCTAGAGCAGAGTCAGAGGTGCTGATGTCCCCCTCCAGGTTTTAATCCAAAGATCTGCCTGCTGCAGTGGGGAACTATACAAGGCACAACCTTGGTTCCAGGACAGTAGCATGTCATTTGTTCTATGAATGAAAGAGGAGTCCTATTTCCAGAACATGTATTGGTTTTCATGAATGGAAGTCCTTGGCATGTGCTTACTCACCTTACACAAAAATGCTGTATTTAACTTTGCCCACTATGTGGTGAAGCCAAATCACTAAAGTTAATCTGAACTATAAAGAACCATCTGATTATAATTGCAATAACTGCCCATTCAGGAACTCAAAGAAGCAATTTTTATCTTTTCACTTGATTAATATGCAATTTGTTCTAAGACATTTCTCTTTCACCAATGACATATATTAGCATAATATAGCTTACTAACAAACCTTAGCAGGGGCATTTAAGTCATTCAGAATGAAGGAAAATGTATATAAAAATGGGAAAGGCATCAAATGGAAAAAAGGGGGTGTGGGTGCCTAGAGAAATTAAGAGGACTGGATTCAGCCTCAGGGCCTAAGGTTCCCCATCTCTGCTATAAAAAATGAATTACCATGATTTTACAGTTGGTTAGAAACGAAGGGTGCTCCAATGTTTAACAAATCCCCAATTTCAGCAAATAATTATCTTAATTTATAGGATTGTTTTGTGAGCATGTGGTCTGAATGAACCATTTTATAATAAGCATCTGAGCTCTGCCTCTGTGTGGCCCAGCTCTGTTTATTACCTGTGACTGCTGAAGCAGCAATGTGGGTCATGTAATTATAAAATGACATTTCCAGCAGGTGAGCCAAGCACAGGCTTGCTGTGCAAGAATGCCCGTCAGTGCTGTGTCACACTTTTCTAGGAGAGTGAAAGCTAGTTCATGAAGCCTTCCAGGGCATAGGCTTGACCTAGATAATTGGCTCCATCCTTTGCACTCACTTGGGCTCTTTCCAATTAGCTTTTTTAAAAAGGAAGCTATTTAAGAGTGCTAATGAAAATAAATTGATCACAGCTGTCCCACAAACCACAGGGTGGAAGACATGACAGGAAGACAGGGCAATGTCAACTTCAGTCTCAGAGACTGGAAAGTGGGCATGAGAAACTGGTCAAAATTCATTTGAGAGGGTTGCCAACCCAACTGAAACTGGCCGGAAGAGGGTCACTCATGAAACTCTAATTTAGAATGGATGATTTTGGAAGGCTCAAGGCTTAGTTTTCTGCCCTATGGGTTCAATACGTAGTTCAGTTTATATAGTTTACTTGGAGAGCCAGCAACAATAGCTAACTCTTGGGGGTGACCTGAAATTGTTATCAGGGACACAATTTATAGGGATGGACATCATGGCTAACTAGCTAGGTATGACTGCAGTTGCAATGCAGGATCCAAGATGGGTCATAGTGTGAAATAAAAAGGGATGCAATTAATAACATAAGCTGTAATATTAAAACAGGGGATGTGGTGGCGCTGTAGGTTAAACCACAGAAGCCCCTGTGCTGCAGGGTCAGAAGACCAGCACTTGTAAGATCAAATCCACACGACGGAGTGAGCTCCTGTCGTTTGTCCCAGCTCTTGCCAACCTAGCAGTTCAAAAGCATGTAAATGCGAGTAGATAAATAGGTATCACCTTGGTGGGAAGATAATGGCGTTCTGTGTCTAGTCGCACTGGCCACGTGACCATGGAAGATTGTCTTCAGACAAATGCTGGCTCTACGGAGTGGAAATGGGGATGAGCACTGCGCCCTAGAGTCGGACATCAGTGGATTAAATGTCAAGGGGAATCTTTACCTTTATCTAATATTAAAACACTGTCAATTAAGGAAGTTATGATATTAAAAACAAATGTGAAACTCACAATGAAAAGGCTTTTTCTCAGGAGAGTGTGACCAAAGGCCTGTCTTAATGAAGAAGTACTTTGGCCATCTCATGAGAAGAGAAGACTCCCTGGAAAAGACTCTGATGTTAGGAAAGTGTGAAAGCAGGAGGAGAAGGGGACGACAGAGGGCGAGATGGTTGGACAGTGTCATCGAAGCGACCAACATGAATTTGGCCCAGCTCCGGGAGGCAGTGGAAGACAGGAGGGCCTGGCGTGCTCTGGTCCATGGGGTCATGAAGAGTCGGACATGACTAAACGACTAAACAACAACAATTAAGAAGGAGACTACTAGGAGAACAAAGAGCAAATAGAACATCAATACAGTGGACCCTCTACTTAAGGAATTAATCCGTATTGGAATGGTGGCTGCAAGTTGAAAAGTCTGTAGGTCGAATCTCCATTGACCTACAATGCATTGAAAACCGATTAATCCCATAACCAGCGGTTTTTATTCTATTTTTGTTCCATTTTGGTTTTTTTCTGGTCTGTAAGTCGATTCTCCGGCTGCAGGGTCGAATCTAAATTTTGCAGCCAGAAGAGTCTGTAACTCGAAAAGTCTGTAAGTCGAGCCGTCTGTAAGTCGTAAAATGGGTTTGTCCCTGAAAGTTTATGTTAAAAAATAGAAAAGTTAGTATTTAAGGTGCCATCATGTTTTTTGTCTTTTAAAAAACTTTTTATTTTTATTTTGTTTTTAACCATAACAAAGAGAGTTCCATAGCTTGGAAGTCGCCAGTAAGAGGTCCCTCTGCCATGCTCCCACCAAACACATCTGATGGGTGGTGGGACCAAGAGGAAGTCCACACCTCAAGTATACTTTTCCATTTTTCCAACCTAGCCAAGAGTGTTCAATAGCAGGGCCACCTTCCTTTGGACAGGAAAGGTTGGGGTTGTCTACAGTGTATTTATCACATGACTACTTCCAAATGTGACTATGAGCTGGGACAGATATTTTAAAGGTGCAGAAGTAAGTACACAGGCAATTTTGAACCCACCCATTCAAATGCTAAACAGTTTACTCCCAGTTCTTCTTCTTCTTCTTCTTCTTCTTCTTCTTCTTCTTCTTCTTCTTCTTCTTCTTCTTCTTCTTCTTCTTCTTCTTCTTCTTCTTCTTCTTCTTCTTCTTCTTCTTCTTCTTCTTCTTCTTCGCACATTCTGCTAAAGCTGCCCTAGATTAAACAGTTTTCGTTGCTTTTGGAGGATATGACTCAAACCCCAGGTGCCTGCAATACTCATTTGTCTTTTTATGCCCATTGTCCCTCATTGATAGCTACTGAAATTACTAAACTCAAGCTGTACAATATGGAACAATATAAAGTTAGTGAGGCATACTGTGAAAAGCAATCTGTCCCCATACTCTATTGGATGTGACGTACAGTTCAACTTTGCAGCACAGCAGATGTAAAAATAGCCATCTCTTTTGTTCTTTTCAATATGCAAAGACAGCACAAGCTGCTTCTGTCCTGCAGATGCTTGTAATGTCATAGAGGATTGGCATAATAAAAATAACATTCTCTTCTGCTCTTACTTTGCTGTTTTAGGAAGATAGATACCAATATTTCAAGCTGTAGTATTCCTGACTGATTAACAGCTCTGTCTGATCCAAAACTTCATTTGTAACACTGAAATAATAAAGCTTATTGCTGAAGCCCGAGGATCTTCACTGCATGTTCATCCTTTTGTCTAAGGTGTAGCATGGTTTGGGACCCTACTGGTTACTTCAGCACTCACTGGACATACAAAAAGAGGCTTCTTGTCTTTACTGCCTAAGGCATACAGAGAAAAAAATGACAAAAAACATATCAACTTTAGAACAAGGGACTCTTAATATTTGGCCACCTTGATGCTATATATCAATAGTTCCCAAACTTAAGTCTCCATGTGTTCTTGGTCTACAATGCCCAAAAATCCTGGGCAGCACAACTAGTGGTGAAAGCTTCTGAGGTTTTATCCAAGAATAACTGGGGACCCAAGGTTGGGTACTGCTGCTATAGGTGCATCTAGGTTGTAGAGTCTAATTATCTCAGAGGCTCATAGTTGGTGGTAAGAGCTTGGTCCACATTGGCTTCATGAGTTGGATCTAGATTTAGTCATATCTAGAGTATACGTACAGCTGTCATGAACAAATTAGTCTGTATTTGTTTTATCAAAATTGTCTATAGACTATTATGAACTGCTGGATAGTTCAGTAGCTTAGGCATCTGGTTGCAGGCCCAGAGATTAGGAGTTCAATTCTCCACTGTGCCTCCTTGACAGGGGCTGGATTTGATGATCCACAGGGTCCCTTCCAGCTCTGCAGTTCTTAGGTTATTATTTTTATTAAATTTGATTTGAATATATTAGCCATGGCTAACCAATCTCCCTGATTTCAGACATAACTAAGTCAGGCACTAGCCAAAGGTATTTACTGTTATGCCATCAGTTGCTAACACCAATTATACCAGACCACATTTCATACTGTAATTATGTTATGTCAGTTTTGTTTTTCTTCCCACCCAAAAGCAGAAGGAGATGAAATACTTAGTTAAAACCTATAAATTCCAGCTTATTCAGATTCCCCTGAAATCTATTTTCAGTGCAATTGTAGTTCCAAACATCTGCAGAGGTTATGAAGAAAGGTTAACACAATTTTGTTAAGACTGCATGACATAAAAAAGATGGACATCCGGCCAAGCTCTAGAAATTAGTCCAGAGAATTCACTTCCTCTCTAGGAATGGTGAGCATCCCAGAGGACAATTGCATTCATCATTAAGATACAGGCATGTGCACCTGTGTCTTTGAAATTTAGTGCTGGAAGTAGCCCTGCAGGAGAACAGATGTTGCATGTGCATGCCAGAAAGAGAGTGCCCCTCACATGACATGAGCTCATGATTCTCCAGGTTCATTTGGATTCATGAGCTCATGGACCAGAACCAGTGTAGTATATTTGATGGCCTGGCTTACATTTTTCAGAAATTCTCAGCATATTTTTGGGAAGACTGAGATACAGTTTTTTGCCTTCTTAGCTTTGGCAGTCGCAGGAGAAAAATAACTTAGTCTTTCAGCCAAGTAAGGTAGTTTTGCATCATAGAATAATGGAGTTGTGGGGCCTATAAGGCCATCGAATCCAACCCCTTGTTCAGTGCAAGATTTGCCATGTTACTTAGTCCTGCTATAAACATTTGTCTTGAGGCAGCATGGAGAACAGCAGCAAGAGAAAGTGACTGTGTAGTGGAAAACAGCAGCAGGAGTAAGGGTCATGACTGGAGTGGGAAGGAGATGCTCCAGTCTTAAAATTGGGGATCAGGGCCCTTCCCAGCTCAGAGTCCAAGCTACTCTCAACTGTATGATCTTGTTTATATAAAGATGCTTAGGCTCTTCTTTTCAACTTATGGCAGCTCCAGGCTTTCTATGGCAAACACCTAAAGATGTTGGGTGCTGTCCTTTATTGAGTCAAAAGTATGTTTAGCTCAGTATTGTCTACACTAACTGAGAGTCTTTCAAACAGGAATCTTTTCCAGCTGTACATTAAGTCTGCAAGGCTAAAACATGAGATATTCTGTATGTAGAATACACCCTTTGGCACTGAGTGGTAAACTTTCCTCAACTGCCTGGGGTCCTTGATGTGTTACACAAGTATTTTAATATCTACATCTATACACCCAGGAGCTATATTTTCTGTGTAAAATGCAGTATATGCCTTTGAGAACTTCTGCCGTCCCTGGCATAACTTTCAGTTCCTTACCTTGAATGTTAGTGATCATGTAGAAAATGCAAAGGCTGAGAATCTTGGTGTTTATACAGCTCAGAAGATTGGACTTTTACATTAATAGGCACTTTGTATTTCAGATTCCTTAGGTTGTTTTTAAAAGGTCAGCCATTGTTGAGATGTAGCCTTCAAGATATCCCACAGGAGCTGTCCTTTCAGCACCATAAATGTAGGTGTCAGTGCCTGAAGATGCAGGACTATTGAAAAGGAAAAGCACACCCTTTTGACTGAGTTTAGTTTAGCCATTGCTGAGTCTGTATTGTCAGTTTGAACACAGTTGCACAATTTCCATCCTTGGAAAATGCTGAAATATTTACTTCAGGCTATCTGTGTATCCACAAGCTCACATTTTCACCCCGACCTACCAGAAACCTTTCTCTTCTATCCTTTAGCAGCTGGATATCAAATTGGAAATATTAAAAACATCTCCGTATTTGCAGCTTGTGTATTCCTCAATTTGAGTCTCATTTCATGCCACTTATCCATGGTTTAAACAGACACTGTAAATGTTTGTCCCCCAAAGAAATCATAATACCAGGATATTTTCTGGATATGATTTAGAAGGAGGCTTTTCCAAGGGAAAAAAAATTATGGGCACTCAACTCATTTAAAATTTTACCAAGAAATGCAAACTTTTGCCTCCTAGCTGCACACCACTGTTGGGGTTTGTTAAGTCATTTTAATATATGTGGTTATTTTCCAAGTTTGTAAACTATAGTACAGAATGTTCAGTAATACTGAGAGCTGGAAGCAACACATTTAAAATAAACCACTGAACTAAATTAGCTATTGTCTCCTTTCCCAATGAGTTACATAAATAGGTATACTATAAAAAGTACTTAGGCATGCCCCTTGCCAGTTCTTTTTCAGAAGATCGATGGGGGAAAGTGCTTAACAAGCTTAAGCTTGCTGTTTCTTTGGATAGAGTGTCATCCACTGTCATGCATTATTAGTGTCTAGGTGGCTTTGCTATTGTGAAAGTTGCCTGTTCAAAGCTCAGGCTTATGGGATGGAGTTGGAGTAGGGTGAGGAATGCTGAGGGTGAACTGTCTCTTTACCCAGAAAAGAAACTTCATAAGGGCTGTTGGCATGCCCACCAGATGAAATCTGTTTAAAATCCTTCTTTGTTGAGACATTGCTTAGAAAAGGCTGGATGCACATTTCCCCACCCCCCAGCTCCTTTCCTAGACTGGATTCTCAACTCAACGAGTCTGAGAAGTGGCATTAGTGCAGCATCACATATTACAAAGATAAATGTACTTTGATCTAAATCGAAATAGATAAGAATTCAACATAACAGAAACGGACATCTGCTGGTATAACTGGACTTTCTCCCCCTGCTGCAGTTGAAGCTCTTTCCATTCTCCAAAAACCTACCCTGGAAAGCTTTCAAGTATTTGGTGTAGATACTACAGGTACACATTTGACTGCATATGGTTGGGGGAATTGCTTGCATCCTTGTTGGGCCCATGAAGGTCCTGTCATCTGTCAGTAGAAAAACTGTGTTGTTGGGAACAGAGGTCCTGTTCATACATAAGTTATATATCTCCTCTGTAGACAGGAGGTCTCCTTATGTTATCTGGGGTTCAGCTGATACATCGATGTATGAAGAGCTGAGGAACAAATAAAGATTTGGTTGAATATTAAGCATCACCTCAGAGACCCAATGTACAGAATATAAGAGTACCCATCACCACCAGAAGTGGCAGGAGCAGTTTACCATAAAAACTCCTGGGCAGATATGACTGTTTTCCATAGCATATCGTCAGCTGATACTTCTCATTCAGACAAACATGGTGTGCTTCCATTAGCTATATTGCTGCAAGAAAGACAACAACTTTACTCAAATTTCAAGCCCTGCTCTTGTCTTGCTGTCCACTACTGGTTGCTTCACTGCCTTGTAATCTGCTTATAACAGGTGGCACAGTTTTCACTCTCCAAGATCGGCTCTACTTATTCCAAAATTAGGCAGAAAATAAGCACTCAGGGTGAAATCAGGCCAGTTTCCTAAGTGGTTGCTGTGTAGAGGTAGCCAGCATGCAGCTGTTAAGCCAGATCTTTCTAGATATTTCAGCCCACCCTGTGTTTCTCTCTGCATCATTGACTCTACATCTCTTCTCAAATCTCATCTGAAAACATTTCACTCTCTCCCATTCCTCTCCCTTGCTCCTAATATCACTCCTGCTGCTGTGATTTATTATTTAGTTTTGTTGCTTGAGAACTAGCACTCTATAAAGCACAGGGGCAGATGTCTTTCTCTGAGAAGAATGAAGTGAAAAGCAACTACACCCATCAGCTGGCTGGTGCTTGCTTGTGAGCATACATCATGCTGAGCCTATAGGCTGTTATTTGAGGAACACATATTCTTTACATTTCTATCCCTGCTTTTCTCCAGTGAACTCAAGATGGTGGTGCACATGATTGTCCTCCCCATTTCATCCTCACAACAAACACATAGGGTCAGTCAAGTTAAGCAGGTTCAAGGTTATCCAGGATGTTTTATAGATTTGAACAAAGGCCTCAGAGTCTTAGTGCAGCATTCTAACCACCGCATTGGCTCTCATATAACGATGGCGGATTTGTCGATGATCGACTCTGGAACAATCCTAATTGTTTTAAAAGGGGTGCTTTAAAACAAATTAGCTCTTCTTTCCTGTTTTAAACTCAAGCCATTGACACTGCAGTCCAGGAAGCAAAAAGCAAGGCCTTCTGAGGATGGTAAAAGGGATACCCAGCTGGCAAAGTGCTGTTTTCATAATTATAATAAACTGCCCAGGTAGTGTTTTTGCACTGTGGGATGGTGTGTATAGGTCAAAATAACAACAAACTTAGAACACAAATGTGAATGAACATGCATTTTTCACTTACGTAGGGAGTATACACCCTGCTAAAGGCTACCAATGTAATCATACACATAAGAACCAGTGGATAAATTAGATTAGGATTCAGCAGACCTGGTTTCAAGTCCCCACTTGGACATGGAAATTAATTGGGAGTGTCAATCAATGTTCCCTCTAAGTTTTTATCCCACTGCATGGGAGCCTCACTCTGTGTGCATGGGAGGAGGGCGGGACTTCTTTTGAAGTGGGAAGTAAACAAACCAGCTGCCCGCTGCCCGTGTGCAACCTCAATGGAGCTCTGGGAAGCGCACAAGTATGCAGCTTAGAGGGAATATTGGTAGCAATGGTAAACCACTCTTTTTTAACAGCGTACATACCTTGAAAATCCTTTTAAATTCACCATAAGTCAGAAGCAAATTATCAGCATGTTATACACACAATCAAATGTATACAAATTATAATGCAGAAAGTTTAGTGTAATTTGAGGAACTTTATACTCTAGCAGCCATCTTTCAGATAGCAGGAGTCTGAAAAAGTGCAGTCATAATTTGGAGATGGGTCACTGTGTGTTCACTATGGTGCATGCAGGTGTACATGTGCCTCCTCTTCCTTCCTGTAGAAGGTTGCTAATTTACCTTACCATCATGTATTCTCTCAGTACTTACAACACTTTCTTAGGCTTGGCTTGTAGTAGCTGAAGTCTGTGATCTTTGCTGCTTAGTAACTTGGAAGGAGCCCACCTTACATTAGGCAGAGGGAGGTGGCTGCCCCAGGCAGGTGCTTTGGGGTATCATGAGAAAACAGCAAATTATTAACTACTTGATTTATTTTTGTTGCATTTCTGGTACTCTTAAGAAGAGGCATTGGTAGAAGTTTCTGCCTCAGATGCCAAAACTGCTTCATGGGCCTTGGGTACTATGCAGCCTGACTTGGAGGGATGTGTGCAATTTTTTATTCCACTTCAAGCAGGAAAAATTTTGGAAGCACTTATTTTAAAAGATATATTTGTGTAAATGTTGCCCTTCCCTTACAACCACAAACCCACAAAATCCTTCTAAAACTGTCAGTGAGTTTAGAAAGAAATCATTCCCATCTGGCATCTGGAGAGAGAACTGTGACCTGGTAAAGAGTGAATAGGCTTAGGAAAGAGAAGAATTTCTTCAGAAGCTCCACATAGAATCCTATTCTGGAAATACATTGTAAACAATAAGTCTGGTCTCCCTTCCATTTGCCTCATTTTAGCTACTTATTCTGATGGCTGTAAGTTTTCCATCCCATGTAATGATATAATGAAAAAAAAATCAGCCTGGTTTTGTCTTGCTTTTGTGCTGATCAAAATTTGTGCAAGTGTTCCAAACAAAAGAGGGAGTTGGGGGCTCTGACATTATTTCTGCAGTATCATAGAATGAGTGGAGAAGGCATCTTACCTTGCTTGTTAAATGAATAGAGAGACAGTTGCTCTAAAACTGCCAGCTTCTGATCAGATGCAAAGTGACGGAGGAGCTTGTATGCCCCACTATTTTGCAGTGACAAGGATTATAAGTGAATAGTTGTTCATTTAGGGATGCTGAAAGAGGCTTTGAGTTCAATGGGAATCAGTCTCGGTTCAATACTCTGCTTTTAATGAAAGATTAATTTCATTTCTGTGTCGCAAACTGCTACTGTAGAGTCATAGTGCTCAAAAGAACCTTAATGGTCTTTTACTCCAATCTCTTGCTGAAGCTGAAAATCCACTGCTATACCCTAATAGATATCACCCAGTCTCTGCTTAAAACCTAGAAAGAAAGCCCACCACCTGTTATGTTGTTGAACAATTAATGCCACCAGGAAGCTTTTCCAAACAAAATCCCCTTTCTTGTAATTGGACTCCTTGCTTTAAGCTACTTTCCTCTCAAGCAACAACAAGGAAAAGTTGTTCTATCAACTACATTGCAAAGCTTCGGATATTTGAAGGTGAATGTTTCAAGAGGCTTGTTCAGTCAGGGCTTGGGAGTGATGAACAGAAAAATATTGCGACTCTGATCAATACCAACTCTGTAGACAGAAAAGAAGACTGAGCAAAATATGCCATGGCATGCTGCTATGCAAGCAGAGACATGGGCATGCACAGACCTTGATGGGGGCTGGTTAAAAACAATGGCTTAGTTAGACTAAACCAGATAGAGAATTCATTCTAAAACTGAACAAACTAATGACACGGTGATGAATGGTCCTTAGAGAGAAAGCCATGGAAAGGAAAGAGGGGAAAAGATATCTCTAGAGTTCTGGAGTGGTCACATTTAACCTATTACTCCACAGGATTTTGTTCCATGCTGCAGGGTTATTTAGTATATTTCTGGACAACTGCTTCCTAATTTAGTATTTGTGTTTTTAAAATTTGCTGACAAAAATACACCAAGTTTTTTTTGTTTAATTGTAGTTCTGTTCATTTATAGGATAACCTATAAGATAGCTAGAGAATGACAGAATGGGGTCTAGCACAACAAGATGCCAACACAGAGGGAAGAATTCAAGTTGCATAGAGCAGTGGTCTCCAACCTTGGGCCTCCAGATCTTCTTGGACTTCAACTCCCAGAAATCCTGGCCATCAGAGGTGGTGGTGAAGGCTTCTGGGAGTTGTAGTCCAAGAACATCTGGAGGCCCAAGGTTGGGGACCACTGGCATAGAGTACATGCAAGCAAGATGCATATCTGGGCTTTTCCAAAATTACCTTCAGGATATGACTCTTAGACCATGACTGTTAGTATTATTATCAGGATTGGACCAAAACAATCTGATGTCAGCCCTATAACCATGTACAAAAGCCAAACAAAGTGAGTGTTGAATCTTATTTCAAGAATCGTGATGGAACAATATTCGCTGCTACCCTTGTGGGAGCAGGCAGATTTAGAGGCCCAAGACAGGATGTGTCCTCCACCTGAGGGGAATAGCTGAGGGAGTGGAGACCAGAGATACAGGTAGGAAGATGGTGTTGCTATTCAGCAGCTGCCATCTGAGTCAATGGCATTACTCTGCCAAATGGTGGAGTTGATCCTGATTATTAGTGTTCCGAATGAGTGAAAAAGGAGGGTAAGTTTCATCCACTCTCTGTTGCCTGTGGTCTGTCTTGGCTTTGGGTGCCTCCTTACTCTCTCCCTGTGAGCAGCAGCTTGTCATGGTCTCCTAATCAAAAGAACATGAGGAGAACACTGTGTCTTTTGGCTCCCAGTAAATCTAAGTTCATGTTGCTGTTATGGCATCTCAAAATAGTCAGGCTTTGCCTGATGAAGAAAGCCTTTCTTTCCTTCATTTGATCTGCTCCCCCTCCTTCTTGAAGGGGCCTTCTGGCCAAATGACTGAGGAGGGCACGAGGTTTACAGGAAACTAGATTTTCCCTTTCATTTAGCCAAATGCTGGTGCTTGACATTGAAGACCTGTGGCCTTTGCAGAGAAGGCAGGGTCTCCCAGTCTGCTGTGCTTTTTAAAGATTAAGTGCACTGCCAGTCTGATTCTGCTCTGGGATTACAGAGATTCTGTCAACCTGGGTTTTGTTTATGTTTCTTGCATTCGTTGTACCATATCCTCTGATGCACTCTGAAAGCTTGACCTATATTTCTCTTCTCACTTAGATGGGAGACATTCCAAACCAGGCCCCGTCTGCCATAAATCCAATGTTAGGACATCCGACTCAACAGCACAATTCTAACTGGCAGGTGGTGTACGTGGGAGTCTCCATTACATCATCAGAGCTCCCTTTCCTCTCTCTCTTGCACTTCCCTCCTCCTGTTATATTTTGATGTCAGAATCTTCATGTCTCCCCAGGGGGAAAGCCACAGTTGGGAACTGCCCTGGCATAATCCTTTGGCTCCACTGAATATGGGATGCAGTCGTTCAATTTTTGCTGGTCTAATTCTTTGCATTGTGCAGACCAGAGCAGGTGCCAACCTGGTTTAGGCAGCAGAGCAGGAATGCTTTGGTCATTAGATGAGAGAAAGCAGGTGAGCCAGAAAGCCTAAGATAATAAAGGAGCTGCCATTAGAGGATGAGAAAAATCAGGAGATCTCATCAGCAGTAGGGTCTGCCTTAAGATACAGCCTGAAATGCAAAAGGAGATGTTGTGTTGGTTGGGCAAAGATCTCGCTGTTTACAATATGCATGGCCAGTCCAGAGGCTTCATATTGTCCAACAGTTACAAGAGCCAATAGTGTATGTCTCTACTCCCTCTCACAAATATGAGGTATGGATTCATTTCTTTGATTTTTATTCCACTTTTCTCCCCGGACTAGGATTCAAGGTTGGTCAATGAGAGATTAAAAACAGTTCAAGATAAAAATACATGTTGTCAAATTTGTCTTTCATTAAAACCAGAGAACACAAAAGAAATTTTGCAATAATCCGAAAATGAAACAAATAGAGGTACCCATGGAAGAGGTTTATACATAAAGTAACCAAATGCAAACAAATACTAAAGCAATAAATAGAGGGCAAACCTAAAAAGCAGGCCATTAAACTATTTTATACCTAAATGATGAATAATAGTACAGAGTGTGGTGTAGTGGATAGAATGACAGACTGGGACTGAAGAGACCTGTGTTCAGATCCCCACTCAGCCACGGAAACTCAGTTGATGCTAGAATTGCTGAAAAAAAATCTTAAGTATCTTACTTACCTTGGAAGTCCTATTAGGATTGATGTAAGTTCTGACATAATACCCTGTTTCGCCAAAAATAAGACCTAACCTGAAAATAAGCCCTAGTATGATTTTTCAGGATGCTCATAATATAAGCCCTACCCCCAAAATAAGCCCCAGTTCAGTGAAACCCCACCGTCCACCATTGTGCAGCATTGTGCAACAACCAGAATATGACATGACTGTAAAATAAAATATCCCCTGAAAATAAGTCCTAATGCGTTTTTGGAGCAAAAATTAATATAATACCCTGTCTTATTTTTGGGGAAACACGGTAGCACGTATCAAATGATGAAGCAACATCAGTATATTTTAGGATAAAATGACACCATAAGAACAGTGATGATTTATACAAGACAAAAACAAAAACATTTTGTCCAGTCTGTACTTTTCCCAGGAACAGAGAAAGGTTTCAGCAATTGTATATTCCACAACAAAACAAAATTTGCAATCTTTTCTTTCTGTAGCTCATTTAGCACCACCTAGAAGGAGCAGATGCAGGATCTTGATTTCATTGGAGACTCTGCTCATGACAGAGGAAGGTGTGTGCACCCACCAGGAATTCAGAACTGGCCTTACCATTGGGTAGAGTAAGGAAACTATGTTGTAAATCAGGTGCAGAGGGAAGGGGAGGCAGCAACAGCTTCCTAGTCATCTCACCTGAGCTGTGCAGCTGTTTCCCTGTGTTGGAAGACAGAGCCACACAAGCCCCAAAGTGCATCCTGTAACCCTCAAGTAGCTTACTGTCCTCAGGTACCATGGGGGAGGGGGGAGAAACACCGTTCCATTATCAATGTTATGTAAATGTTAATTACCAGTCCTGTTTGCTTCTGTAAGTAGAATGGAGAAGGCTCTGACTTCCTCTTTATAGTAGGCAGCAAAACATTGCGGCAAAATGAAACTATTTGTCTCTAAAGCTCATCCCCAACAAGGTTCCATTGTTTAGCTTCGAAAAGTATCACATTTTCTTGATACTTGTATTGAAATATAGTTGGTTATCTGGCTGTGAATAGGAAGGAGATAAAGAAATGTTATATTAAAACTTGTGAAAGTTTTGCTTTAAAACAGATGGTTTCAATGAATCACAATTGTGTTTTTGGATAAATAGACCATACTGACAGCTGTGTGCCTTAAGCTAATATGATCATATCTAAATTATGCAGTGATGCAAAGATAAATAACTTCCAGACAGGGCATTTGTACTCTTTTAAGCTCCCCTTCAAACACAGCGCTTAGTGGGAATTTTCTAACCATCCAGATGATGTTTCTCACCTCAGTATGTTCAGGTATGAACAGCATTTTGTGTGTGTGTGTGTGTGGATCCCTGTGCTTTTTGCCCATCTCTAACCTTTGGTTCACTTTGTGCCGTTTATCATACTTCCTCTCCCAGTACGGAGGTTCCTTCCCGCCCCCCTTCTTCCAAGTGATTCTAGGGCCTCCAACCAAGAGCAAAGTAAGGCGCTGGTTTTGTACTATGGAATTTCGCAAGAAAAGTTGGGGGAGGGAAGTGGGAGAGAATGAGAATGAGAATGAGAACAGAAAATGCAGGAGGAGAAGGGAGGAAGACAAAAGAGGGGTGTCACTGTGGCAGCAAAGCCTGGGGGGAAGCCTGAGTTCCTGGCAAGTGAGGGTTGGGCTGAGGCACTCTGTGGGAGGAAGACGAAGAAAAAGGCAGGCTGATAATCTGAGCAAACTTTCAGGACATGACCCCTGATAAACCCCATGAGGTTTTAACATAAAGGGAAGTGAAAATCAGAGGTACAAATGCACCATCTGGAAGATCCCTTAGATATATGGCAGGTTAGAATTTATGAGCGTTTTCCTTATGCTTTTAGATTATGATTCTTCTTTAGAATTATTTTTGCAAGGTGGTGGCTGTATCACAGGAAATGAGCCAGTGGGAATAGTGTCCTTGAAGTATCATGAAATGCACACACACACAAGCAAACAATCTGGAGGGAACTTCCTCTGAGGAATCAATTCTTTTTCCTGCCCCTCCAGATGGAGTAAGTTCAGAGCCAAGGCAGCAGCTGACGGGAAGGTTAGGAATAATGGAGATGCGTACTGTATATTGGAAATAATATTTTCTTTCTCTTCTCTTCTCTAAAGAACAGCTTGATAATTGGGGAACTCCTGACAGTCTGAGAAGGGAGTGTAACAAAGGTGTCTGAGGTTGCATCACTGGAAAGGCTTAACAATGTAAATTAGCTTAGTGTTGGAGAGCCTGCCTCCCAGCTTTAGGATAACAGAGAGTGTAAGAGAAGGATGTTTGGGTCAGCAAATATCTGGTGAGAAAGAGGATTTGAAGTCCAAGATTTTGCGTTCTTGCACAGAAGGAGCAGCAGCATGTGAGCAGTATGGTGGCTGTGTAGTTTAAAGTCTGGGTAAGTGTTTTCACGCTCTTCTTCCCAAGGGCAGCTGGTGCTGAGGCTGCAGTACAGCACAGTTGATAAGAAAAAGCTGCAGGAGAAGGTGCTGCAATGCAGGAAGTTCTGTCATGCAGAGAGGCCTTTGCAGGGCTGAAGCTGTTGGCTTGAATTGGGACCCAGAGCAGTTTGGAGGAGAAAGTTTGGAAATGTCTACTATGTTATGGCTTGGAAATTGATATTTTCCCTGAAATATTTTGTTCAAAGAAAATGGCAGTTCTCTTAGAGAGGTGCATCTGTGAATTGGCAGAGAAGTCTATTGTAGGAAACAGAGAGAGGTCCTGTTGGAGATGCCATGCCTGTGTTTGGCATGTGACCTCTTTCAGTGACATTTGTCAGTGTATCCTAGTGAGAATCTTCCAAGGCTTTGTATCCCTCCCTGTTGTTGTTCTTGTTCTTCTTGTTGCTGCTAGTTACTTCTAGAACATCCTGTTATTAACAGCCCTGCTCAGCTTTTGTAAACTAAAGGTTGCATCTTGTTTTATTGAGTCACTCCATCTCACATTTGAGATGGAAAATTGGAAAATTCCTTTGTAATGTCTTGGGTCCTTTTGGGGAGAAAGGTGGGATAGAAATATTTTAAATAAATAAATTTAAATAAATTAATAAACCTTTAAAAATAACTTTTGAAAGTAAAGAGAAAATGGAATTCATTGCATCAGTAAAATAACTTTTTTCCTGTTACGCTTGAAATATGAACACTTTACACTCCCATTCTTGAAAAAGTAGCTATTGTAGGAAACTATTTTAATTCCAACTTTTAATTTTGACAATTTATGCTGCTCTGCTTTTCTGATTGCAAATTGATTTAGCAGTTATACTTAATAAAGATTTTAATATTCTTCTGAAAAGCAGTAGCTAATTTAGAAATGAGGGGTTATGTAAATTTATGTACAGGACTGGCTCCAGGTTTGGGGGAACACTTGGAAAGAGCCCTCAACTGATCCTGCTGTTTTAGTGGGTCTCAAAGCAAAAAAAGTGAAGTGTGCTGCTTATATACCACCCCATAGCACTTAAAGCACTCTCTGGACAGTTTACAAGTTAATTATGTAGGCTACACATTGCCCCCTCCCCCGTGAGCTGGGTACTAATTTTACCAACCTTGAAAGGATGGAAGGCTGAGTCAAACTCGAGCCAGCTACCTAAGCCAAGGATTGAACTCAGGTCATGAGAAGAGTCTTCACTAAATACTTCAGTTTAACCACTGTGCCACAAGGCTGAGAACATCTAATTTATTAAAATACCGTTCATGGACCTTAGAATTTAAGTACTACAGCTGCCAGTGATCCCAAGGGCAGCTTTCCATCATGGTGAACTCAAGCTTGGCTGTTTTCTCCTAATGAGAGGGGTATTTCTACCTCAAAAGCCTATCTGTAATATCAAAACAGGTCAGCTAAAGACACCAAGTACACATTGCCCCCACCCCACCCCCTGCGAGCTGGGTACTCATTTTACCAACCTCGGAAGGATAGAAGGCTGAGTCAAGCTTGAGCCGGCTACCTGGGATCGAACCTCGGGTCATGAGCACAGTTTTGGATGCAGTCTAGCAGTTTGACCACTGCGCCACAAGGCTCTTTGTTACAATGGAGGAGTACCAGGTTCTTTCTCTCTTCTATATTTCCAGCTGGTGCATCTGACAGGGCTTGGAAGCCAAGGTGGAAGCAGAAGCAAATGGTGGCTAGGAGAGATGGAGGTGGCAGTGGTGTTCCTCTGATTAGCATTTGGTTAGGTGCTGTAGTAATTTCCCACAATACCCCAGGGACATATATATCTCCCCAAGCCATTGTGGGTAATTATAATAGTGGCTAATTAACACTTATCAGAATGCCAGAAGGGGGAATGCAGCAGAGAAAGGAGGGAAGGGGAGGGTGGGGGAGAAGGAGGAGATGATAGCCATTTTTGTGTGTGTGTGATTGCCAGAAGGATCATCTTGCTTATGCTGGGCACAGCTACATCTTTGAGTGTGTAAGAGAGAGAGGGTGAGAGAAAGAAAGAGTGATCCATCATCAAATTACTTCTAACTTATGATGACTCTAGCTTTTCCAAGGTATAAAAGATGTTCAACGAGTGGTTTGCCATCACTTCTCTATCAGCTAATTTACAAGGTCAAGCAGGATTTGAACCAAGATCTCCTGAGTCCCAGTTCACATTCTATCCACTACACCACACCAGCTCTTTAAAAATATGCAAAGTTCTGTAATCCTTTTCAACCAGGCAATGCAACTGGCTCATTAATATGCTTCCCATTTATTAGAACAGTGTGCGATTTCTTCAGCACGGTACTTAAGATAAATAATGTCTCTCTTCGGATACAGTCTTCTGTCATAACTTCTTGTTTCCTTACTTACAGTTTTGAATTGGAGGGTTATTTTTATGACATTTGAGTTCTCTGTACACAAACCATTCATGTCAAGTCAAATGTGATGGTGGAAGCATCTTTCTTCCTTACATACCAAATCATTGCATCGTCCGATGAAGTGGGCCATGAAAGTTTACATTAAATAAAACTTCTTAGTATTTAATGTTACAACAAGATTATGTTGTATCTGCCTAGTAGGCTAATATGGCCAACCACCTCTCTGAAAATTAATTTTCGGGTCTCACAATAGAGGAGGCTAAGCACGAAGAGGCTAAGCATGAAGTAGAAGGGGGTCAAGATGTGGACCTGGCTTAGAACATATTGCTTGAGCAGTTTTAGTCTTGGTCCACCCATTCCAAATAAGCTTGGGTTGAATGAAAGCTTCGTACTTAGCCTCATCAGCGTTAATTCTATTGTGAGACCCGACAATTTTCAGAGAGGTGGTTGGCCATATTAGCCTACTCAGCAGATACAACATCATCTTGTTGTAACATTAAATACATACAAACAAACACTATATATAATCGACCAATTGAAATCAATGATAGAACCTGGTTGTGACTAAAGAAAGGCCCATTGATTTCAACATGCCTGGTGGAAACATGATTGCCTGGACTGAACACACAATTACCACTTTCCCCTGGCAGTCAGTGGAGTTGTGGTTGGCAGGTTTCTCTTCTGGAACCAAAAGTTTATGATGTCTGAGTATTTTTGGACCTGCATAAGCTATCCTTTGCTCCTTGATTTTAGTAATTTTAGCACTATCTTGCATAGCTTAGTGGATTTGAGTGCCTGGCTGCAGAACTCAATGGCCAGGATTCAAGAGTGTTAACTCCCAGTGTGCCTCCTGAGTGAATACCCAAAGCATAGGTGGTTAGTAGTGTTATGTGCCCTGCCATGTGTGCAGCCTTGAGTAAGCTGCTTGGTCCTAGAGTGGCACCAGAAAAAGGGGCTGGTTATATCCCTTCTGAGTATTTTATGCCACGAAAACCCAGGAGGATTGCCTTAAGTCAGAAATAACCTATTACATAATTATAACTTAATGATCAGGTATGAAGGTGCAGGGGGAGTTAAATACATACATGTACACAAGTAAAAATGTGGACTAATGCACTCTTCACAGAAATTTTTGTTTTCTAATACTTTACATTGATTTAGATTTGACTGAGTGAGCTCAGCTTATATTTAATAAACCATACCAAAAAGTTGTCAACTATTTAGCTGAATGTGCTGAAACTGGGGTATAATAGCTGAAACAAAATATTTGATTAGGAGAAAAATCTGTAAGATGCACATAGCATCATAGATGCTTACAAATTCAAACCAGAACACTTGCAAATATATACAGAGATAACAATTCATAGCATATTCTTCTTTTACATTCAGGAAGTAAAGGGAGGCACTGCAGTCTTTAGACATTCCTAATTTTAAACTTTTGACATTTAAACTATTCCTCCTTCTAGCTTGTAGGCATTCACAACAGCATTATATGGATTCTTAGTTCCTAGGGAAAGGACATTTGAAAATAGTTTAAATAATGTGTGTTAAATGATCAGGGGCTAAGCATTTGGCAAATCTGACCTATCCTTGGGATAGACTGGCTTGGCTACAGATATCCCATTCTTAATTTCCTCTGCATTTTTTCTCTCCTCCCAGATCGGTCCATGCCCAGCTGATTTTTCCTGATGATGAATGGAACAGCCAATGCCAACGCAGCTGGACGTAGCCATTATGGCTCCTCTATCCCTGTTCCCAGAGCTGCATCTCACAGCAAGATACATACTCTGGCAGCATCTCCTAAACTGCCCCCAAGGCAGAACACAGTGGCAGCTGTCCCTTTACAGAGGGCATCCTCACCCAGGACAGCGAAGGCGATGGCTGGCTCGAGCAGTGGAACTCCTAAAAGATCCAAGCAGAAGACCACTCTCAAGACTCCAGCAGTTGCAGGCCCTGGGCAAGATAAAGCGGAGGGGTCTGAGAGCTATGGGGAGACAGAAGCAGTGGACTCCAGTCTCAGCCAAGGCACTGTGTCTGGCTGCAGTAGCCCCCGGGGAGTGCAGAAGGTCAGTTCCAGAACTGCCAGCTCAGCTAAGAAAGCTGTCATACAAGCAACAGAAAGAGTAAAACAAGCAGAAGATAATAACAGCCTTGGCACCAAGAAGGGTCTCGGGAAGCCCACCACAGTCTCTGAACCTGCAAAAGCCTCTCACCTCCCAGGGAAGAGCCCGTCATATCTTAGCCTGTATAGTGAGACTTTGTTGTCCAAATCTTCAGAGGGACCAACCATAAAGAGGCCTCAGAGCTGCCCAGTGAAAGGCCAATGGGTTTCTGAGACCAGTTGGAAAGGAAGTGGCGCATCCAAGCCAGAAGATAAACCTCAAGTGATCTCGCTGGACACAAGCAACCTTAATAAGGGCCCTGCTCTGCACACTGGTCCGATCAGTTTTTCTTCTGTGTCACAGCACAGCCATCCCATCATGGCCACTGTAGCTCCCTTCCATTATCGGTAAGTGTAAGTGTAAAAAGATAGGGCCTCTGAGAGTGGTTGTAAAGACTGAAAGATCTGGACATGTTTAGCCTTCAGAAAAGTAGACTGAGAGAGATATGATAGCAATCTTCAAATACTTTAAAAGTTGTCATGCAGAGGAAGGGCTAGATTTGTCCTCAATCATTCCAGAGTTCAGGACAAATAAATAAATAAATAGATGAATAGATGAATAGATAAATAAATATAAATGCTATACATTAAATAATCTTCATAGATATTATTTGCTGTATGCTGAGTCATGTGACTTGGTATGCAACCTGTCTATAGATATTTCTTAACTTATTACAATTTGCTTCCCAAAGTACCATCTTTTGCTTAAATGGAATGGATTTTGGCCAATTTGTAGATGCTCTCATGGGTCACACTAAAGGTGAGTTGTGTTGAACTATAACCTGAAGTTTCATGATGCATCAGTTTCATGCCTCTTTTGCACATTTCAAGCCCAGTGCAGCTGCATTTAGCTCAAATATTCAGTATAGCTGTGAGGTCATGTGAGTTGTCACCTTGGACAAGGAAGTCAGTGCCTTGAGTCTAGAAGGAGCTTCTTGAAAGTCCGTACACTGGCTAGACAAGGGATTGAACCACAAGCAATTTCTATGCATTTTCCCAGGTAGTTCTACAGATATAATAGAGTCACTGACTTCATGTGCTTTCTTTGATACCAGACGACAGGGCGACAAAGAGAGGAGCAGCCTCTCTAAAGAGGAGCAGCATGCATCTGAGGTGCAGCAGACTAACCCTGCTGACGGGCCTGAAATTGGCTTGAGAGCCATAGGTAAGTAGAAGTACTCTTTCTTATGGGTGGATAGACTATATGGTCCATGCTTGTTCGCAGGGGGAGGTGGTTCTGCTTTTCTCTGCTGAATGTATGAATAGGTAGTCACCTGTGAGACCGTCACTAGACAACATAATACCAACTGACCTGTGGGTAAAAAATTACAAGCCCAAGCTTGTCATGGAGGTCATAGTGTAGACCATAACCTTAATCCAGTACATGATATTAACAACATTCCTAAAGTGGGTGAAGGCTCAGATTATAATTCTTTTGGGAGCCTTTCCTTTATGTAACTGCTTTTTAGAAAACAGTAGAAGAAGCCATGTATTTTGGGAGCAGTAATCCAGAATCTGGCATCCAGTTGTGAATTGTCAAAGGAATGGGGCCTGAGGCTACAATCTGAAATTAATAAAAATTCTTAGGAGAAAGATTTATAAAATCCAATGAACCTCCAAAAAGACATATAGAACTGTCTGGTGAGTTATGCAGTACCCTTTGTTGGTTGACTGAGACCACTGCTTAGAACTCAGAAGGGGAAATAGCACCGGACAGAATATGTAGGAACAAGTTCAAAAAGTATGGTAGGAATTGTAAGAATTATTTAAAATTTTAATATTGATAATATTTATAACCCACCCTCACCATCACTAAGTAGTGCTCAGTAGCTTACAATTGTAGACTGAACAGACTGAAGTCCAAAGCTTAAGTACATGTGACATGTAGTCTCATATATCCCCTCTTCCCCTTTAAAAAAAATAACAGAAACAGTTGTGAGATGCTGCAGTCCTAAAGAAAGATTGATGGGAGGGGGGACTAATTATCCCCTTTCTCTACAGCTGTTTTGTTGTTCAAAACTTGCTACCTGTAGAGGAAAAAAATAGGCACTTGTTTCTTTTGCTAGGAAAAGAAACCCACCTGGTGGAAGGGACAGTTCTAAGTGAAAACCATATAAATCAAGTAATTTAAGCAGTTGCTTTTCCCTTCTCCAGCCCTCAATTTAAGCCTCCTTTACCTCCTTGTTTTTTAAAAGCATGGGATTCAACATTTTATCCTATGCTATTTCACTTAAGATGGAGAAACAACTTGTGACAGATAATAATCATTCTGGAGGAAACCACTGGTTAAGGTTAATATTAAGTCCAATTTAAAATATCTCAGGAATGAGAATAAGAGTGCCTTTTTAAAAACAAGGACAAAATTTGCCATTTGGGGAAATTTATGGCAATGGGAAATTATCCTTTTCGTTCCAGTGTGAAACTTCAAAATTTCAAACTTGGTGGGTAGGTCACCACGCTAATATAACTGAGAGTAATACTGTGGTTGCATTTAGGCTGATACAATTAAACCACGTACAACTCTTTGTGGGATGTGGGGCAACATGACAGCAATGTTTGTCCATATGTCATATTTGCAGCCTCTTTCAAATAATATTAATGAAAAGATTGTCTCATGATTGATTGATTGATCAATTGATTAAATTTGTATACCACTACAGTAGTGCATGAACTATTCTGGGCAGTTTACAGTAAATAGAACAAACCAAGTTAAAATAAAAACACAATTAATGACAAACTCAAGATACAAGGTGTGACAAACCCAGACCTACTGGGATCTATCACACAGTTACTAAGCTGCCACCAACCATTCCCTATAATAAGTCACACAGACCAGGGATGGATTTTTAAACAATAAAAGAATAAGGTTTATTTTAAATACAAACAGGGTAAATAAAACAATCAGGTGAATAAAATAAAGTAACGTGGCTTATTCTCACACACACAAGCATACAGTCTGGTTCACCTAGAACCTTTAACTTAAAGCACAGACCCTGAACCCATCAGTTCTGGCTAACCAACAGACCCCTGAACCTTTCAGGCTGGTACTCTGACACACAGTAGTACCCTGTCAGACACCCAGACTCCCACAACAGCTTCTTCTTCCCCAGCTGCTGCTTCGTCCCAACCCAGTGTCTCACAGTCTGTCTCAGCATCTCCTCTTCACCACACAGGCATCACATATTTATACAGTACAGCCCCTCCTCCTGATGTCCCGCCTTCCACTCCCCATAGGATGGAACTTTCCCTCCAAACCCATGACAGACAGGTAACATCAGTGCTGTTATGTAACACCTCCCCTCTTTAAAAGTTGTTTTGTAGGGGGAAAGCTAAAAGTGCTTTTCACCAAAAAAACAACCTGCATAAAATACACAACAACATTTATACATACCATATAATACTTACATATACTTACACTCCAAGTTAACCTTAGCAAATATGCATTTAAACATTTTACCATATACAGTACATCAATTTACCTTTATTAATACCAACCAAATTCAAAACCAGGTACATTTTAACTTTTTGTTTTCATTATATACATATAGTCCATGTTCTTTCGCCGTCTTCAGTCTTCAGGTCTTCTTGATAAGGCGTCAGCAACACAGTTCACTGACCCTCTGACCACCTTCACTTCAAAGTCATAGTCCTGTAGGTTTAAAGCCCACCTCATAAGTTTGCTATTGTGGGTTTTCATCGTCTTTAACCATTGCAATGGTGAATGGTCAGTACACAGAATAAAATGTCTTCCCCAGATGTAAGGCTTGGCCTTCTGGATCGCGTAGACTATGGCCAAACACTCCTTCTCCACGGTTGCCAAATGTCTCTCACCTTTTTGAAGTTTCCTACTCAGGTAGGACACTGGATGCTGGTCACCATTCTCATCCTCCTGGCACAGAACTGCTCCTACCCCGCTGTTAGACGCGTCGGTGTAGATGATAAACTCCCGGTCGAAGTCTGGAGCACGCAGGACAGGATAGTTGATTAACGCCTCCTTCAACCTCTGGAACGCCGCCTCACAGTCGCTGGTCCACGGGATGCGGTCATCAGCCTTCTTCCTCGTCAGATCGGTCAGCGGAGCCGCAATCTCGCTAAACCTCGGGATGAACTTTCTGTAGTAGCCCACCAACCCAAGAAATGATTTGACTTTTTTCTTGGTGTTGGGTCTAGGCCAATCTCGAACAGCTTCTATTTTGGCCTCCAGGAGTTTTATCATTCCTCCCCCTACCATGTGACCTAAGTATTTTATTTCTGGGCTACCCAGCTGACACTTGCTGGCCTTTACTGTTAGCCCTGCTGCACTTAACCTCTGCAGCACTAACTCCAGGTGTATCAGGTGATCTTCCCAGGTATTACTGAAGATCCCTATGTCATCAATGTAGGCCACTGTAAAGTCACTGAGCCCTGCCAAGGTCTGGTCCATCAGCCTTTGGAATGTGGCTGGTGCATTTCTGAGACCAAAGCTCAGGACTCGAAACTCATAGAGACCGAAAGGGCTGCAAAAGGCAGTCTTTTCTTGATCCCTGGGATCAATTCTTAATTGCCAATATCCCTTTACCAGGTCCAATGATGAGATGAACCGACAACCCCCTATGGTTTCAATCAGGTTGTCTAGCCTGGGCATTGGGTAGGCATCAGGAGTGGTTACACGGTTTAATTTCCTGTAATCGACACAAAACCTAATGCTCCCATCAGGCTTGTCCACAAGGACTATCGGAGAGGACCAAGGACTAGAAGAGGGGACGATTATGTTCTCCCTCAGCATCTCGTCCAGCTCCTTCCGCACCTTGTCCCTATAGGGTCCCGTTACTCGGTATGGGGATACTGCCTGCGGGGGTGCATCCCCTGTGTGGATCCGATGCATCACTCCCTTCACTATCCCCGGCTTGTGGGAAAACACCTGTTGATATTTGCTAAGCAGCATTTTTAGTTCTTGCTGCTGGTCTTGGGTGAGTGCAGGACTGATCTTTACCTCCTCTGGGTTGTATTTTACTTCCCCTCTACCCTCCCAGAAGGGCAATTCAGCTTCCTCACTCTCAGCTGCTTTTATCGCGAATAAAACCCTCTGTTCCCCTCTGTAGTAGGGTTTTAGGGCATTCACATGAACCACCCTCCTTGCTTGGTTCTCCTCCTGCTCTATTAGGTAGTTCAGGTCTGACATCTTGGAAATGACCCTATATGGTCCTGCCCATTTGAGCTGCAGTTTGTTCTCTCTGCAGGGCCTAAGCCAAAGCACTTCCTCCCCTGGGTCAAAGTGCCTCTCTCTAGCTTTGTGGTCATACCATGTTTTCTGTCTGACCTTCTGAGCTTGCAGGTTTTCTGCTGCCAGCTCTAGATTTCTCCTTAGGTCATTCATCAAGGTGTCTATGTATGTCACAACGTCTTGTGGGTCATCCTGGGTGATCTGCTCCCAATTTTGCTTGATCAAATCAAGGGGCCCTTTCACCCCTAAGTGTGCAGCAAACATGTCAGAGTGCCCCCTTTGTAAGATCATGGGGCGATACTTTTCAGGTACCACCAGCTGACTTCTGATCCCATCTCCCCCTTTTGAGATATTCCTCAGGGTCTCTCTATATAAAATCCCCTTTTTCTCCAGAAATCTCACTGGGGTTTCAGGTGTTAGCTGGGCGTCAGTCACCTGTTCAAAACACTTTTGGAGAGTGGCGTCTGCCTTTTGCTCCTGTCCAAATCTGCTGTCTGTGGTTAAGGTTTCCACCACAGCTTCTGAACTCCCCTCTGCTTCCGTCTCTGGCTCATCATTACCCCCCTGAACTGTCCCTGTGGTGGCTTGTGAGCGTGTAATCACTAGCACCCGTTTCACATGTTCAGCCAGGTCATTTCCCACGAGCACGGCTGTTGGCAGAGTCGATGAAATCGCTAGCCGCCAATCTCCCCTCCAGCCTTGAAAGTGGACAGGTACCTCTGCTACTGGCAGAGAGATCACCTGCCCTTCAATCCCTGCTACCTTTATGCTCTCATTTGGGATTATAAACTCCCTAGGAATAATATCTGGATGGCACAGGGTTACCTGGGAACAAGTGTCCCGCAGTCCCCTATACTGACGGTCAAGTATTCCTACGTCCACCCCTGCTGTCTCAAACAACTGAGAATCTGTTTTTATCAGCAAGCAGCGCTTCACCTCCATAAGAGGACCATTTTCCTCAGCCTGATCAGCAGAGGTAGCTGTTCCAGACTGAGTAGTCATGGCAACAGGCTCCCTCTGTGACAATGAGCTTTGCTCCTTCTGGACACAGAACACAGCTTTTGGCTTGGTCCCACTAGCATTCTGAGGCACCATTCCTTTTAGCTGCTTCAATTTCTCACACTCTGAGATCAGATGACCCTTTCCCTGACAGAAATAGCATTTTCTGGCGTATTTTGATTCTCTCTCATCTTGTTTTGGTTTTCCCTCCAAAATCTGAGGTCTTGGTTTCATGTCTGAGGGCTTCCCTTCACCATGGGCCCCTCCCCCTTGCTGGCTTTTCCCTGGTCCCTGAGAGTACTTGCTGTAGGTTTCTTTGGGTTTACCTACAGATTTCCCCTCACCCAAGGGCTTTCTTATTTGGGAAATAAAATCTGCGATCTCTGCGGCTGCTGCCACAGATTTCGGTTTCCTTTCCCTCACCTGGAACTTCAATTCCCCCTGCAGGACTGAATAGAACTGTTCCAGTGCTATCAAATCTTTAAGCTGCTCATAGGTCTCTGTCCCTTCCTGCGATAGCCATTTCTCAAGCAGCCTCACCAATTGGGCCCCCACTTGGGTAAAAGTCTGTTCTGGCTTCTTGGTGAGGGACCTGAACCTTTGTCTCAGCTGCTCTGCATTTATCCCATGTCTTGCAAACACCAGTTTTTTAAACTCTGCGAAATCTTTCATCCGTTCCTCAGGCATCTCGGCATAAACCTCAGCCAGGCTACCACTGATTAAAGACCGCATGATGGTCATCTTCTCAGTTTCCCTCACTGAGAAGTCCACAAACGCTCTTTCCACTAAGGAAAAGAACACCTCGGGACAATCTCCCTTGTGGTACACAGGGAATTTCTTCAGGTCGGCCTTAGACAGTTGGCCCCCCTCAGAATCCCTATTATTATTATTGTTCTGGTTCATCAGTTCCAATCTCTTTAATTCAAACGCCATTCTCTCTTTTTCCAGAGCAATTTTCTCTCTCTCCATTCTTTCTTCCCTCTCCATTCTCTCTCTCTCTCTCTCTAATTCAAATTGCCTTTGTTTCTCCCTTTCCTCTCTTCTTTCTCTCTCTAATCTTTCCTCCATTTCCCTCACCCTCAGTTCATGCTGTTGGGCTAGGAGTATTTTTCTGAGTTCTGGGTCCTGCTCTCCTGTGCTGTCACCTTGCACTGAGCCAAATTCATCCTCAGAACCTTGGTCAATCTGGGGGTCTTTCACCTCACTCATGTCTGCTACTTGGCTTCGAGTCAAGGGCATACCCCCCCTCAGAACAGGCTGCTTTAAAAAGTCAAGCCTCAAAATAAAACGACCACTTTTTTTCCTTTTACCTCAGAACCAGCTCTCCCTAGAGATTGCTGCTGTTCTTCAGCACTAAAGTTGCAACAGTATCGAGTCAGAGCCTACCCCCCTCTGCTGGGCCTCTCAGCTGGCAAGCTAGCTCACTGTTGCTACGCAGATTTGCCTCAGCTTTTCCCGCCAAAACTAGGCTGCCTCAGAGCACCTTAATCTAAGTCTCCCCAGTTGGCACGTTCTTCTACTAGTGCACCTCCCCGTGAGGTACACCTAGAAGATTACCTACGCGCCTCAGACTGTCCCTGACTGGACCCCCCTTGCTCTGGGCACACTTGCCAAGGCTTTGCTGGACCGCTGGACAACTGGACCAGTCGTATCCCACACGCTGGACACCAATCAATGTGACAAACCCAGACCTACTGGGATCTATCACACAGTTACTAAGCTGCCACCAACCATTCCCTATAATAAGTCACACAGACCAGGGATGGATTTTTAAACAATAAAAGAATAAGGTTTATTTTAAATACAAACAGGGTAAATAAAACAATCAGGTGAATAAAATAAAGTAACGTGGCTTATTCTCACACACACAAGCATACAGTCTGGTTCACCTAGAACCTTTAACTTAAAGCACAGACCCTGAACCCATCAGTTCTGGCTAACCAACAGACCCCTGAACCTTTCAGGCTGGTACTCTGACACACAGTAGTACCCTGTCAGACACCCAGACTCCCACAACAGCTTCTTCTTCCCCAGCTGCTGCTTCGTCCCAACCCAGTGTCTCACAGTCTGTCTCAGCATCTCCTCTTCACCACACAGGCATCACATATTTATACAGTACAGCCCCTCCTCCTGATGTCCCGCCTTCCACTCCCCATAGGATGGAACTTTCCCTCCAAACCCATGACAGACAGGTAACATCAGTGCTGTTATGTAACACAAGGATTATAATTTACAAGTTGAATGTGAGGCATATGAGAAATCAAGGCAGGTAAATCATTAGTATGAGATAAGTGTCAGCCTTACGTTTATGAACAATATGAACCTCTTATAATTTTGGTTCTAGCCTTCCTTGTTTGGGAGTTTCCAAAGCATTGAAGTGGCCAACAGGAAGATTGTCTGTTGTCCCCATAAAACATGCCCCCAAGGAAAGTCTTCTCTTTGCCAAGAATATGGTATTTCAAATAGCCTGGTGTGAGGTTAAATAGGTTTTATGTAATAAACAGTTCCTTGTATGTTGTCTGGAAACACATTGGGTAATGGTTTTATTATGCTGGCCAATTTTTTTCCTTTCAAAGACCAAAAGACCTCGTTGTACTCCTCCCTCAAATATGGTGATTGTAGAGGGGTACAACTGTGGAAATAACTGTGTTTATTTTAAGATTATTGCTTACTAGGGAGAAAATTCAGTTAAACATAGTGGGATTTACTTTTGATTTAACATATGTGAGACAACATTCTGGGTAATACACTCTTGTTCTGGTAAGTTGAGATTTGTATGATAAAGATGTTGTTATTTGCTATCAGGTTGCCTCTGGCTAATGGTGAATCTGTGAACACGTGACCTTCAAAATGTCCTATCGTTAGTAGCTCAGCTCAGCTCTTGCAAACTCAAGGCTGTGGCTTCCTTGTGGAATGCTAAAGATGCAACGTTCTCATCACAGAGATGAGTGCCAAGTATTTTCCAGTCTGTTGAGGTCTTTCAAGGGAGCTACAAGTCTCCAGTTCTTAGGATGACCCACGGCCAAAGTTACGTCTTAACTTATATATAAAGCTGAAATATGATTTCTTGGTTACGCTGATTTCTTGTGGCTATAATCCTATGCAGTTTTTTGGGAGGTGGTCTCGTTGACTCAGTGGGATTAAGAAGAGCATGTTAAAAATAGCAGGTTGTTTATATTGTTTGCCAAGAACATCCTTTCACAATCTGGTACCCTCCAGATAGGTTGGACAATTCTGCAATTCTCAGAATTCCCTAACTAACCCTTTGGAGCTTTTCTTAAGGGTCAAATACATTTACAAATAATATGGGAATTTTTCCAGGATTGGGATGGTGAAATTTATATTATTTACCATTGAATATATGATGTACAAGTCAATGGCCTAGAGTATTCCCTGCCAATCTGCATTTTTTCCTCCAGCGTAGGGGCTTCTACATTTTTGCATGTGAATGTATTCATATCAGTTAAGGCAGTGTAATAACTTGTGCTGATGCAGAAACTTATCTCCAAATTAAACATCTTGGCTTTTAAAAATGTTGATTCCCCGCCCCCCCGGCTTCCAAGCTGCCACATCTACACCATATATCTCTCTCCTTTTGTAAAGAAAATGGAGGTAGAAGGTTTCTATGTTGAAGCATTTTGAGTTGATACTCATGTGAACATGATCCTGATGGAATGTAACTTTTTTTTTTTGTTAAAGCAGGGAACTGATTTTTGGTTTAAAATATTTGGTTTCAGTGCTCAAACAAAACTATGCTAGAGCACCAATGCACACGAGAGAGAGAGAGAGAGAGAGAGAGAGAGAGAGAGAGAGAGGAGGAAATTTCTGATCAGCACCTTTGCAGCTTCTTAAGAAAGCCTTGCTGTAGCCATGCCCCCTGAAAAATACAGACAGCAACAACAGAAACTGCCTTAACAAGTTGCAAACAATTTATTGGCAACTTGGTCTGTTAAAGCAAATTCACCCAGGGAAACTCAGCTTCTCACATGGAAATTCACAACAGATCCATCTGGATTTTTCCTGTTGTGTAATTGCACCCTCACTCATAGGAATTGTTTCTGCAGGTTGTTTGGTGTGTGTGTGTGTGTGTGTGTGTGTGTGTGTGTGTGTGTGTGTGAGTATTAAGGGTATCTGGGGATGATGTTATCTCATCAGTGATTTACATTGAATTCCTAACGAAAACATTGTAGTCTTTCTTTCACATGCTAGCATATACCAATCAGCTAGAATTTCCTTTATACAAGAAATACCCCCATTCCCAGTTGTACATTCCGATGTGAATGAAGCAGCAGAATGGAAAGTAGTGGATGAAAGAGACAGGAGCACATGGGGGCGGGGGGATGGACAAAGAAAGTAGACACTGCCTGATTTATTATATTTTAAAATCATATTTGTTAATTATTTTGCTGAGGAGTTCTTTTCTTTATGTGCCACTCTCAGCCTTCACATCCACAACATTCCTTGTCCACAGGAAAGGGAATTTTAGAAGAACCTTCACTGTCACTGCCCTGCTATCAAGTTATAATGCTCTGTATTGATAGGACTGATTGATCAAGAGTTATTTCTAGCTCTGAACATATCCAACTATATTTAGCTGAACAGCCTTGGGAAGCCTTGGCAGTGTTTCATGTCCATGGGTCAAATTTTCAACATAATCTGTGTCCCCATATATAGTAAGCTTTGGTGAAAAATCCAGCTGAGTCATCCAGTTTGTTTGTTTGTTTGTAACAACAACCTGTACTAGGATGTTCAGATGAGTTCACAGGGTTTTTTTTTTGTAATAGAACCAGTGAAAAGTAACTGTGATTATTTAGGAAATGGAGTATTTAGGCTAGTGTTCAGTCTAGTGACTTTATTTAAGTTTTATATATACAATTTCTGACTGAGGTAAATAATCCTGCTAGAGTAGTTGCTGGTCCTCCAACCATCACTTCTCCTTTGAAAAATTATGGAAAAGTGACTGTTTTGGGGAGCAAAACCCCCAGAATCTCTCAGGCAGGCTGACTAGTGGCTGGGAGGATGATGGGAATTTTGGTCCAAAAAGTGTAATTTCTAAGCTGTGATATGGGAGTAGTTTAAGGGAAGAGGCCTGAGTGAGAGTGTTCATAGGTGTCCCCGTTTTAACCAGTTTAGTTAAATCATTAACATGGCTATGATTTCTGAAAAGCCTGAGTGTGGATGCTAGTGGATTGCACAGCTAAGAAAACTCAACCTTCTGAATTCTTCAACTTTGCATTCCCTAATTGCCATGACCTCTTGCCATGTGAGAACTGCGGGCTTATCTGAGCTCTTCGAAATAGGTCATGGCTATAAGCAAAATACTGTAGAGAGAGCACATTTTCTGCGATTTGGACTAGTTCAGGGTGGGTTGCCTCCACCTGAAACCTCTCAGTTCATCAGTTCTAGAGGGCAACAGTTCTATCGAGTCACTGCGGTGTGCAACAGAATAGCACCCATTAGGGCGTAGAATGCAAATCCTCTCTGGGCCATCGAAAAGAAAGGAAAGCACGTGTGTGGTAACAGGATTATGGGCCCCGTTCAGGCAGCTTTGTGAGAAAAGAGCCCCTGGAGAGAAGGAATGGGTGGAGAGAAATGGATTCAGTCAGATTGGCTCAAGGTATAAATTAGTGCACAGCTCGATTTTAAAGAGTGTAATGTCCCCAATGCCCCAAACAGCATGGCTGCTGAATTTATTTATTTATTTATTCATTTCTAACTATAATTTCATGTATGCGTTTTGGGGGTGTAGTGGTGGTGCTGCTCTCACTGAAATGTCAACATTGCCTCCCACATCTCTAAAAGGACACAATGATTCACAATAAGATTTATATATACTTGGGGTGTGGAAGGCTAGGGCATCTAGGGGTGTTGGAAGACCTTATAGGTCATACTTTGCCTAATCATGGTTTTAAAGGACATTTCCTGGTTGGTCTCAAAATGTGTTAGCATCCTTTCAAGAGCATTTGAGGTGTTTGTGACAAAAATGGTCTTAAGACATGGGCTTTGTAATAGTGAAAATATCTTTCCTTCCTCTTTGTTGTGTAATGGAAGGGTAATAATCTAGGATCAGCAGCAAGTGTCCCAAGCTACCCCCTTACATTAACCAGGACAAAAATCAGTCAGACACTGTTTTAAGGTAAAAAGAAATGATATATGTTTTGCTCACTGTTTTCTATAGACTTCACAAAGCATCAGAGGTTGGTAGAAAGAAGAAAATAAATAAATAAAAGAAGCAGAAATTAAAAATGGATTCCTATCTCTCTGCCCGTGTGATTCAGAAATCCTCATGCTGTAGAGGTTGGTTGAAACCTGAAGCTACAACTGGGTTTTACTTTTACTTTTCATTTTAATCAGGAGAGGCAGCCTGCAGAGAGGATTTGCTGTTTGGAGAACTTTAAACTCAGCTAGCTATAGTTGTTTTACTTTTACTTTTGTTTTACATGATGCATGATGTAAATTGGCTGGATAATACAACCTAAATTCAAGTGTGTGTCCCAAATGGAATTAACTCATTGAATCTGCAGAACTTACAAAATGTTCATTTACCAAGTTCCCATTGATTCAATGGATCTACTCTAGTTGGAACTAACAATTAGGGTTAGTGCTATATATCCCGCTTCATCAAAACTGGCTAATCTATATATACTGTTTCCCCGGAAATAAGATAGGGTCTTATATTAAATTTTTGCTCCAAAAAACACATTAGGGCTTATTTTCAGGGGTTGTAGTCCAGATAGGCGGGGTATAAATAAATAAATACATACATAAATACATAAATACATAAATACATAAATAAATAAATAAATAAATTGTTTTATTTTTTTCATGTACAACAATCTATGTTTATTCAAATATAGTCATGTCATCTTCTTCTGGTTCCTGCACAATGCTTCACAATACAGTGGTGCCTCGCTTAACGGTTACCTTGTTAAATGACAAATCCACTTGACGATTAGGTTTTGCGATCACTTTTGTGATCGCAAAACAATGTTCTAATGGGAAAAAATCGCTTTACGGTGATCAGTTCCCTGCTTCGGGAACCGATTTTTCGCTTAACGATGATCAAAAACAGCTGATCGTTGGGTTTCAAAATGGCTGCCCACTGTGCAAAATGGCTCCCTGTTGTGCTTTAGGATGGATTCCTTGCTATACAGTCACTGGAAAATGGCTGCCCTATGGAAGATCTTCACTGGACGACCAGGTATTTCGCCCATTGGAACGCATTAAACAGTTTTCAATGCATTTCAATTGGCTTTTTTATTTTGCTTGATGACCATTTCATTCTACAGCAATTTCGCTGGAATGGATTAACGTTGTCAAGCGAAGCACCACTGTAGTGGAGGGTGGGGTTTCACTTAACTGGTGCCTATTTTTGGGGTAGGGCTTTATATTGCAAGCATCCTGAAAAATCATACTAGGTCTTATTTACAGGTTAGGTCTTGTTCTTGGGGAAACAGGATGCCAGCTGAAAATGAAGATGTTGTTTTTAAAACCTCTCAGTAAGCAAAGACTAAGAACAGACACGAAACAATAATGAATCAGCCTGTGATTTGTTGTCAAAAAAAGGAGATGCTTTTTCTCATATGAAAATAACTTTTGTGCAATGTGTCTACACACTAGTAGCATGCTATACCATTAGGTAGAATGAGGTAGCCTTCTTGAGTAGCAGATTTTGGGTGTCAAGAAAAGGCAGGAAAATGTTGGTTCCTTTTATTTGTAATGGAAGCAAATTATTAGCTATTATATTGTCCTTTTTTGTTTTTACGGCCTGGGAGTAGGGAACATGCTTATATGCTAAAATACAGTGGAGCCTCGCTTAACGATTACCTCATTAAACAACAAATCTGCTTGACGATTAGGTTTTTGGGATCGCAAAATGATGTTTCAATGGGAAAAAACGCTTTGCGATGATCGGGAAGCGATTTTTTGCTTTACGACGATCAGAAAACAGCTGATTGTCAGGTTTCAAAATGGCCACCCGCTGTGCAAAATGGCTCCCCACTGTGTTAGGGATGGATTCTTCACTTTACAGGCACCCGAAAATGGCCAGCCTATGGAGGATCTTCGCTGGACGAGCAGGTATTTGTCCCATTTAAATGTATTGAACGGTTTTCAATGCATTTCAGTGGGCTTTTTTATTTTCCTTGATAACTATTTCGCTCTATAGCGATTTTGCTGGAACGGATTAACGTCATCAAGCGAGGCACCACTGTAATGCAGTTGCATTTAGGTATTATGGGCCTTGACACATGGGTAGGGAGGTGCCATTTACTGTTCAATCTCAGGGAGAGAAATATTCTGGGCAATCTTTGTTGAAGAAGGTCATCCTGAATCCATAGCAAACTTGAAAAAAATTGCCCTTTGGATGACAACTCCCAGAACCCACCAACTAGCATGGCCACACATATAATTCAAAAAGTAACTTTTACAAGTTGTGTACTGCAGTTGGGCAACTGGAAAGCAGAAGAGATGAGCAAGAAGGTTTTTTGTTGCATCTGCTGTGTGCGAAGGAAATGCTAAAAGAGAAAAATCTTGCTATCCTTCTAAACAGGACCTGGTGTATCTGACTCATGGCCAGAGATGCCCTCTGGGGAGCCTACAAAGTGAGTTTGCAGAGGGGAAGAGCAGCACCCACCTGCCTTGCCAGAGCCCAGCACTGCAATTTCTTTTCCATTAACATTGCCACATTGAGTAGGGAGGGATGTGCTGTATTTAAACACAAGGAGGCAGATGGATTGCCAGGCGTGTATCCAGGGCTGCTTGAAACCTGACTGCTTTGACAGATGGGATGCTCTAGAGTCTGCTCTGCACCTCCTGAGATGTCGGGTCATGTCATGACCAATGCACCAGAGGGTAAGGGGGAGGGATGAGGACGAAATCATTATTGGGGACATTGGGAGTGGGTGGGGGGAGGCCTAATAGCATGAAATGCACTTGAGGTGAAAGAGAGGGCAGATGGTGGCTTCTAGCCGAGTGTTTAGTGGCACTCGGCTAGAAGGCACCGAGCGCCTTCTAGATCCTTCTGTGATCTTACTGACAGCCTAGGGATAGGGACAGCTTCTTAAGAGCGAGGTGGAGGGGTGGCCACCCAGATCAAGGGAGTTTTGCATTGTTTACCATCCCTAATTGGCCAAGCAGGAGGAAATGCACCTGCATCTCCTGATCACGCCCTCTCTAGTTCTCTGCTGCTTTCTCTCACATCTTCTAAGGGCAGGAGGAGCTGAGTGAGTAATACTGTATTTCTAAGGCTTTTGCTGTAGATTTGAGTGGTTTATTGCTTTTAGGATTGCCTTGAATATTTTATATAAAAGGCAGGAATATCAATGGCATAAATATATAATTGATATATAAAAGGTAGAGAAACAGGTTAGAATGAAGGAAGGAGAGAGAAGACAACTGCAGGAGTATATGTATCTTTTGCATATTACAAAATTTTGATACGGCTTTAATTGCAATGGCTGCATCATTCTGAGATTTGTAGATAGAGGAGATACTCAAAATTCAGTGCCAGAGCCCAAATGCCCTCCCTTGAATTACCACACAGAATTCCAAATACAACATCAAATTACAAATCCAAGTACAGTATTCCATAGGATGGAGCCATCCGTTGGTATCAAGCTGCTCTAACAGTGTGTTGCAGATGTGCTTTAAGGTTAGGAAACAGCGGCTGTGTGAAACAAAATCTATTGAAAAGGACTGACGTAGGACCTGAAGAGAAAGGAAGTTGTATCTTGCTGGTGGGAAGAAAGTGGAGAGAGATAAGAATGCCAGGGAGCTAGAAATGCCAAGGGCCAAACTTGGTGTCATGCCCAGGTCCCCCTTCATGGACACCTGACTGCTAGGACTGTTACCTCCAGTGTCACACAATTTCAAGGGCAGCTGTCCAGATCTCTTTGGAGACCACTGCTGCCCTCACCTGTTGATTTATATTATTGGAAATAAGAGGCTTCTTGACTTCATGCTGCTCCTTGTGGTACTGAAGCAGAAGTGACTGCCAGGGAAGCTGAGAGGGGAGGAGGCTTCATCTTTTTCCTTCCCGAAACAGCCTGCTGCTCTATCCCAGCAATTTTGCACAGAACCCTTAGACTTCTGAACATGGAAGCAGAAGGGTCTCAGGTCCACCTCTCCCATAACTAGATTGGTGGTTGGGTGGGGAGGGCACCCTGAATCCTCCCTTTACAAGATCAAGCAAAATTGGACCAAATCTTCAGTAGAATGAAAAAGTCATCTCAGAAATGATGAATCAAAAATGTATTAAATAAAGTCAGGCACAAAAAAGGTTAATGTTGATCACCAAAGAATTGATGCTTTTGAATTGTGGTGCTGGAGGAGACTCTTGAGAGTCCCCTGGACTGCAAAGAGAACAAACCTATCCATTTTGAAGGAAATCAACCCTGAGTGCTCACTGGAAGGACAGATCCTGAAGCTGAGGCTCCAATACTTTGGGCCATTTCATGAGAAGACTCCCTGGAAAAGACCCTGATGTTGGGAAAGTGTGAGGGCAAGAGGAGAAGGGGACGACAGAGGACGAGATGATTGGAGAGTGTCATCAAAGCTACCAACATGAATTTGACGAAACTCCAGGAGGCAGTGGAAGACAGGAAGGCCTGGCGTGCTCTGGTCCGTGGGGTCACGAAGAGTTGGACATGACTTAACGACTCAACAATAACAACAAATTAACTTGTGAAGCAGCAGGTGTACTTTATGCTCTGAATATCTGTATTACATAATCAAGTATCCCACACATAGAGGGTTGTAGATCAACCACCATGAAGCATCCTCCCCTTTGGAAATTCCCTCAGAGGGTGGAGACAAGACTTTGTTTTCATCTTTCTTGCAGTTAGAATTGTGTGGAGGAGAATTCCTGAATTGGTTTATAGGTTGTTTTAATATCAGCATGATACCGAGTGTGGTGTAATGGAGCAAGTGACTAGGCCTCTGGAGACCAGTGTTCAAATCCCTGCTTGGCCATGGAAACTCATTGGGGAAGTGGAACTGGTAAAACCACTCCCTAAATATCTCATTTACCTTGAAAACCTTATTAGGGTCACTCAGGTCTGATCTGACTTGACAGCACATCAGAACAACAGTGTATATTAGCAACGGGGATATTTCAATGATGTACTGTTTCAAGATGTACTGCTGGTAGTCCCATGATCCATTTTAATACCACCTGTGATGGGAAACATTTGTTTGCAGATCAGAATGCCCAGAATTCCATGCCAGTTGGGGGATTCTGGAAATTGTAGTGCAAAAAACAAACACTTCCCATCTCTGGGCACACTTGTCTCTGCATCTGGTGCTTAAGGTCTTGGTAATAGACATTGTAATGGAGAAAACTTTATAGGTCCTGGAAATAATGGTTCTTAACTCTATCATGGAGGTAGTGGAAGCACTACTCAATCCACAGCAGGCTGGCTGTAGACCTAGGAAACATTAGACAGCATAAATCCCACATGTAATGCAACATACTGAGGATGACTTTGAAACTAAGGGTGTGGTTACACTGATGATTTGTATCAATTTCAGCTCCAATGTTGTTTAGATCAAATTACAGTAACCTGGTTTCTGTATTGCTTTGCACATTCACTTTTGAAAATTTTACTCTGATGTTAAGTTGAATATTAAATTTCTTTTTGAAACTACATGTCTGATTCTAAATAATCTACAATATTGTTCAGAAGGGTTTTAATTTCCTTTGAACTGTTTGCATTTATTTTGACTACATCCCCTTTTTGTATTCATTTTTTATTGACATTTAAAACATAATATTAAAAAAAAACACAGAGAAACAGCGGGACCCCGGGTGTGGTACAGCATGGTGTATGGTACCACTTTTTATTCCTCCTCCCTTATTTGGGCTCCAGTTTACTGTACTAGCCCTCCCAGTCCCTGCATTCTTTGATGCCCCCCCACCCATGGCCACCACAGCAGAAGGGGCTCAGCCCCCCCTCCCATGACTAGATTGGGGGAGCACCAAATTTTTTCTTAACATAAACAACCAAAATGAGACCAATTCCCCTTTTCCAGTCTCTCATTTTCAGATTTTGCACAGCACTTCTCTCCAAACCAAGGGAGCTCAGGGATAAATCCTTGACTCCCCTTCACCTTTGTCTTCTGTGGAAAGGCCTTTTTCTTTTGCTTGTTAAGTTTACCTTTACCTACAATTGTCCAAAAGGGCTGTTCAGCTTGGGACTGAAAACTGCAGTCCTCCAAAGGCAGTATTAGTATTTACTATGACAGGACATTCAATTAATGAATCTATTTTACAGGTGTGTTAAAATAAAAAGTTTCCATGGGGCTCATAAAAAAACCCCTCACTTTGCGGCAAAACAGATGTGGGGTTTGCCATGCATCTTGTAGTCAAGATTTTTCAAATCGATTTTAAACATGCAAACCTTGATTCAAAACCAAGTTTTATTGCTCATTTAACCATGCCCTAAGACTTATCACAAAGGCAACTTTTGCCCCTCTTGGTTGCCTCTGATACAGTTTATTATCAAGTATTACTGCAAAAATCCTGTAATCTAATCAAGGAATAAGAAAAACTAAAGTAAACTTATTTAAACTTAATTAAATTGCAGATTTTTTTTTGTTAATGTTCAAGGACAAAGAAGCTAATGGAAGATTCTAGAATGGTCTACCCCAGGGCAGTGTATTAGCTCCTGTTTTGTTTAAAATTTATACCAATGATCAACCACTTCCTCAAAGCACCAAAAACCTTATTAACGGTGATGTAGTTGCTGCTTGACTGACCAGTTTTCAGATGGCAGAACATCTTTTAACAGATGTATCATAAGAACTTGATGCATATTATGATAGAAAGCAAGTTAAACTCTACCCTGCTAAGACACAAATACGTGCTTTTCATTTGAGAAATTAGCAGGCATTTGGGAAACATCAGGTTACCTGGATGGGCATCCAGCTAGATCAATGTTTTGCCCACAGATACACAAGTGTTACTTTAGATATTATGCTGACCAATAAGGAACACTGCCAAAACACTGCAAAAGGTCACAAACAGGAACCAGTAGGGACACACAAACACTAAGATCTACAACCGGCTTTAGGCTATTCCACATGTGAATATGTCAGCCTGGTGTGGTATAATTTAGCCCACGCAAAACAAGGAGATGTAGCACTCAATGAAAGTTCCAGAATCATTACTGGATTCCTGCAGCCAACTCCTATTGATAAAATCAATTACCTAGCAGGTGTTGTGCCCAATGACATATGAGGAGAGGAAGCAACCAAGAGTGAAAGACTTAAAGCATCTATGTCAAATGCACATCAAGCAAGAGTATTTTAGAACATCTGTGAATCCTGAAGAAGTGCAGAGAATGCTAGGAAGAAAATGGGGAACGAAAACATTACCCATGTCTTTAAAAGGATGGAACCCTGGGAATGTTTAGCTCCTGGCCATCCAGAGAAGTGAGTTACTTGGAAGTCACCTAATAGGCTACGAATTCGAATTGGCAGCACCAAGGGGAAACTAAGAAAATTGGGCTTTTGCACCAACACAGTTCTTTGTGCATGCAGAGAAGAACATGTAACTTTGCACCTATGTCAGGGGACTCTATGCCACTTAACATGTATTATAGAAGGCGCGATACTGAGTGTCCGAAATACTCTTGATGTAGCCCATTACTGAGCAAACATAACCCATTTAGTAATTGCACTGTGGTGCTTGTGACGCAAAGAAAGAAGGAAAGATATGCAGATGATGAAGACTGGAATTTCATAGAAAAATTAGATATGTGAGAGAGGACGACAGAATGGGATTGTCTGTAGCTGAGCATAGAGAGTTGTGGAGAGAGATTGAACCACCTGAGAATGGGGGAACGCCGCTATTGGCTTTGTTAGAAAAACAGCAATCCCTGTAAAAAAGCGAAGTGTGTTGCTTATACTACTGGTCCGTAGCACATAAAGCACTCTTTGGGTGGTTTACAATTATTGCCATCCCCCCAGCAAGCTGAGTACTGTACTCAGTTTACTGACATCAGAAGGATGGAGGACTGAGTGAACATCAAGTTGGGTACCTGGGATTGAACCTGGGTCATATGCAGAGCTTGGGCTGCAGTATTGCAATTTAACTACTGCACCACAAGGCTCCTTCAATATCAGTCTCTCTTGAGCAACTCTTAAAACTTGTTGAGAAAAGGGACTTCTTGAATGCTAAGTCTACAGTTTTGCTTGCATTTGCTCCTCAAGATTATCGGGTTTCACTTTTTACCAAGGGCATATGACAATTTTGCTTCAGTTTGTGTTTCTAATCAAAGGTAAAGGTTTCCCTTGGCATTTAGTCCAGTCGTGTCTGACTCTAGGGCACGGTGCTCATCCCCGTTTCCAAGCCATAGAGCCAGCGTTTGTCTGAAGACAGTTTCTGTGGTCACGTGGCCAGCATGACTAGACAAACAACATTACCTTCCCACCGTGGTGGTACCTATTTATCTACTCGCATTTACATGCTTTCAAACTGCTAGATTGGCAGGAGCTGGGACAAGCGACAAGAGCTCACTCCATCGCGTGGATTCGATCTTACGACTGCTGATCTTCTGACCTTGCAGCACAGAGGCTTCTGCAGTTTAACCCAGAGCACCACCATGTCCCTGTTTTTTCTAATCAAACTTGACCTTTATATTCCTTTTTATTCTAGAAGGCACAAACAGACCCATCAGAAAAAAATGAAAGTAAAAGATTAATCTATCCAGGCCATATCTCGTAAAAGTCTAATTGTAAATCACTGCATAATATGTGCTCAACCCTGTTCATTCTGAATTGGGATTCCTACTTGTTCTTCCCTGGAGCAGCTGCTTTCACTGGACCTGCTGAATTTGTCCAGTACAGATGGGGAATGATTTTGTTTCCGTTTGTTCTTGCAAAAATTGCCAGACTTCACAGATCTTTTCATATTTGGGATGGAAAGAACTTGAGGTTTTAAAGAGCTTCTCCATGAAAGCAAAACTGACAGATTTTCACATTCCTGCATTTTACTGATACGTATATGGCAGACTGCTAGGGTGTGGGGTTGGAATGCTTTCCAGCAGCAGCACAATCCCATCAATAACCCCGGCCATGTGGGATCAGAATGGAATTGGGTTTGCCTTTGCTTTCTCACTCTCAGTAGGACATCTGATCCCTGTGAGTTTCAGGCCAGCCGGGGCCAGCTGTGCTCGGCTAGGACCTGCCTGGGATAATAGAAATGGGAGGTCACTGCCACATCTTTCCTGTAGTCTTTCTGCAAGTTCCTGCTATTTAATTTGTTGCGGCTGGAAATTACAGCACTTGGCTGAGAAATAGCCTCTGCTTGGCCCTGTGGGCGAAATATTATCCAGCATGACCAGGCAAGAAGGATGGATGACTGGAGATCTGACATGGGAACTGGTTCCTACAGAATGAGGCTTCAACTCCTTGGGGGATGAGGGAGCGAGACCGTGAAGATGTTGCATTCCCTTCACATCCTGTGTTTGGGCAGAGTTGGGGAGTGATGGGAAAGGTTCATCTTGGTTATCTTCTCCTGGCCAGTGGAGAAAGAGAACAATGGCTCTCTGGTAGGTGAAGTGGCCTCATTCCTAGGTATTAAGGACCTATAAAGTTCCTTCAACAGCCTTTCCCAACTGGGTTGTCTATTAACAAAGCAACATTACTGCAGGGGTGTTTATTTGTGTTACTTAGGAGTTAGCTTTCAAATATGATGCCTGATTCCACCACGCTCTCCAAACAGTTTTGTAGTCACCACAAAACCATGCAAGGTAAGTATGGGAAGAGGAATTGTGGGAATGTTAGATAAACTGAGGTGGAGAAAAGGAGGGAGACAGAGCAAATTATGCCCTTTGCCCGTTTGTTCATATGAATTCTTTTGTGTATGCATGCTTAAGAGTTACACAAATGGAGCCTTGACATTCTGTGGATGGAAGAGCAAGAGGCTGGTCCAACTGGAAGTCTCGCAAGTTTCACAAGCTTTTGTAGGATAGACTAGAGATAGTTGCCCATCTCTCTTCCACAAAAATACAAGGAAACCAGTCTTGAGATTTCAGTGTGTGCTATTTGGAAGAATCCAACCATGCATATAGATTATCTTGTTGGATTAATTAATTGGTTGGTTGGTTGATTGATTTAATATGCCATCTGATTAGTGAATTTACACTACTCTATTTATTTTGCTGCATTTTCAGCCCCACTTCTCAGAGCAGTGGGATGTTGGGGGTATAGGCATTTTATCCACCAGCTGGTTTTCTTTGGGTGGAGTTACAGGAGACTTTTGGTGTTTTGTGGTATTTGACCACTGTTTTATTTGACATAACCGGCCTGTCTAGCATTTTTAACCACAGGCATCCCTCCTGTCATCCAAATCTCAACCATGTGATCACAGCATGACAAAGTTGGGGTGGCCCTTGAGTTCATCCACCTGAGCCCCATTTCATTGTGATGTATTAATGTGCCACAAGAAATCCAGTGCAGTTGTCTGCAGCAATGCAGTTGCTTTCCTCTGGCTGATTCTGAGCTTCCTTTCAACACTTTTGACCAGAGTGAGCACCATTATTTCTAAACAGAGTGTTTCTGGGAACATAACTCCTACCTTTCTGGGGATCTTTCCCATGGAGGAAAGGAGGATGGGCAGCAGTATATAGGGTAAACATTTCACCACTCTCTTGGGAGATGGCCAAGCCCTTGGTCAGGCCGCATCCCATCAGGAGGCTGGAACTGAAATTAACCCCCAGCTACACATGGCAGGAGGAATACAGAGGCATTGTTTCTTTCCTTTAATTGTTTAATTGCTCAATTATCTTTGCTCAAAGACTGTGCAGCTCCCATTTTCCCTCTGCCTTTTCACTCTCTTTTCCTTGTCCTGAAATGCAGGGAGAGACCATTTCAAAAAAAGACGTTTCAAAATGAGCCTGGAGATTGTATTAAAAATGAGAGGAAAATACAGCAGTCCAGCTTGTTGTAAGATGCACTCTGACATCCAGAGATCTTATATCCACAGGGGAGTTATTTGGCAAAGATAATTAGGAAATAAAGCTTCTGCACTTAATAGAAGCTGCTGCATGGTGTTTCCTGTCTGCACAAATGTTTTACCTGCACCCCCCACCAGGCCATGGTTGAATCCACGTTTACAAAGTCATTTTTCAATGAACCATTTAGAGCTATTTTTTCCAGCTTAGCTGTATTTGTAGGCTACATGCAGCTACTGATATGCTAGGAGGTTTGGTGAGGTGGGGAGGAAAGAAGAGGGGAAATTGAGTTACCTTGTTTCTTACAGAAATGATTAAGTGGGGAGGGGGAAAAAGAAATTTCCCCCTTCAAATTGATTCTGTAAATACATCAGACCTCTCTGTTCCTATTCTTTTTGTAAAAAATATATATAAATTGAATGATGCTGGGATGGCCGTTGCCAAGGTAGCAAAAGAGCTGGCTCTCAGGAAGAGAATGGTGGGATGCTCTAGGGATGTGCAAAGAATATCAAAATAGTAAAAGAGAGAAAAGGGAGATGTTACTTCATGGATCATTTTAAACTTTACAAGACCCAATGTCAAATGCTCAGTTCTGTTTCTCTGTTTGTTATGGATCTGAGAAACACTTCTTTCTGTTTTGGTGGATTAGCATGTGTAAGTAAGCAAACACCTTAAGTATGATTGAAACCTCTTCGGCTGATATGATTTTCTGGTGTGCTTCCATTGTGTCATGTAATCCACAATGTATTTTGTATGGTGGTGGTGAAGGAAGATTCTACAGCAAGAGCCTTGTGCTCCATGCTATTAAAATTCATACTGGTAACTAAGGAGGTGAATCTTAAACCCTGCTCCTGGGGTGAAACTGAGGGGGAAAAATCCTTATTTTCTCCTCACAGTGAGGTTTCTCTGTATGAGATTTATTTTTTCTTGGATGTTTTCTCCACTCCTTGTTTTTCCTGGAAAAAAGGCTAAAATGAGTTGAATTGTTATAATACCTTTCAAAAATGCCATCATTCCTGTACAGAATTCACTGGGAAAGGGAATGAAACTGCAGAATTGGGCAGTCACACAGAACAATGATCAGAGAATAGGTGTGGGGGAGTGGGGGGGGGAGAGGAACTGAGACTCCAGTATTATATTTGTGGAGAGCTGGGAAATCTCATTGATTCACTGGTATCTCTCAGCAGGGAGTCTCAACATGATGAGACTCAGAAAAATCACCTAGAATTAGGTACATGTTGCTAGTACTCATCCCTGTTTTTAAGCAAGAAGAGAATGGCTCGGCATGACTAGCTTTGTTGTTTTGTGCTACTTATGTATGGCAACACTATGAATGAGCAATCTTCAAAATGTCCTGTCCTCAGCATCCCTGCTGAGCTCTTTCAAACTCAAGCAGTGACTTCCTTTAGTGAATCTCTCCATCTTATATTTGGTCTTCCTCTTTTCCTGCTGCCTTCAACATTTCCCAGCATTACTGTCTTTTTCAGGGAATCCTGTCTTCGCATGATGTGCCTCAAATAGGACAGCTTAGGTAGTGGCTTAGATAGTAGGATGGCTAGTTTAGGCTTGTGAATTAAGACGCACACCAATACATCATTTCATATACTTTATGAAATATGAGATTCAAGAATGTCTTTTTTCATTTGCAGTAGTTACAAGGGAAAGAGGAAATTACAGTAGTGGCTACTCCCTTAAAATTTCAATACAGTTTTAAATTCTTTTTAATTTTAATTGGCTGCATTGGTAAAGTATTCTGAGAGCTGTGATTCAAACAATAACTTTTTTAGTCTCTAGTGAAGGATGTGGAGCCCTTAAAAGACATTTTCCTTGAGGAGGTAAAATTTACAGCACTGTTACAGATCAGCAGATCTCCTTGGTTCAGTTGGCAGGATCTGGTACAGCTGACACTCATGTCAATGGGTTTATGTGCAAACAATGCTTTAATGGATTTTATCTCCTTTTCTTAAAATAATAGCTGGACCTTTGGACCCACAAATCTGTTCGGCAGAAATCTAGCAGATAAGTCTGGATACACTGTAAGAATGATAATAATTGTAAAGGGTTGTGGAGTGCAGCTTCATATTTTTCTGTAACAGACAGTAAAAGAAATAGAATACCCAACCAGTAAAATCTCTTCTCCAGTGAGTGATGTCAGTTGCCAAAGACCTGGCTGAATAAAAAGGCATCTACCTGCTAGTGGAAAGACAACAGGGAGGGAGACAGCTTCACCTTGTTAGGTTAGGGATTTGCAGAGACTGGGAGCAGCCACCAAGAATGCACATAGTTTATTATCTACAGCAGTGATCCCCAACCTTGCGCCTCCAGATGTTCTTGGACTTCAACTCCCAGAAACCCTGGCCAGCAGAGGTGGTGGTGAAGGCTTCTGGGAGATGTAGCCCAAGAGCATCTGGAGGCCCAAGGTTGGAGATCATTGATCTACAGTCTTCTCAGAAGCATTCTGTGATATTCCCAGAAGACCCGTATTCCTCTTCTTCCTACTCATAGAGGACTGCAAGAAGGGGTTTTATTCAAAGTTCATTTGAAAAATCAAAAGCTACATCAGAGGCAGGGGACTGTTTTTTTAAAACTCCCACAGTGCCCTGCAAATGGCTGTGTTGAGTGAGGCTGATTAAGAGATATATGGAAGAACATTAGGAGGGCCAAAGACTTTCTATTGCTTTGCAAAATGAACACAATTGGTTTGTATTAACCATGTCGTTAACTTTTAAAAATTGGTTGAACAAAAAATGTGTTTTTTTAAAAAAATCCTCCTCCTATGTTCTTGGAAGATGTGTTTCCAAACTGCAATAAAACACAAGACTCATGGGAGATTGGCATGGTGAACCATCACATAAGGCATCTTGAGATCTTTGGAAGATAAGATTGTGGAGCATTTTGTCAGACTGTTCTGATTAGGATTCCATTTTCTGCTGGCAGGGCTTTCTGCGGCCCTGTTAGCTTGAAATCAGTGGCATCTAGTGACCATTACAGTTGGTGGGGTGGAAGCCACAACAGCCAATGGTGGGCAAAAAAGAGACATGACAGCCTGAACAAGCATACAAATGCATGCATGTAAATATACATAGACACCTAAGTGGGCATCCATTTAGTTCTTTCATTTTCACACCAGAACTCAGGTGAGGAGCACAAAAATACACATTACCTCCAAATTAAAAAATGCTGACAAAAAATCCCTTCTATGCTTTGTGCTAAAGCTGAGAAGTTGCCATATTCACTCACAAATTTGCTCCCCTCCCAATCAGTTACACAGTGTTGTGAATGTGGAAGTTCAGGAGGAGAAGGCAAGTGAACTCCTGGCCCTCTGCCTCTGCGGGTTTCCCAACTAGCAAGAGTTTGCTAGTTGGGAAAAGCCTGACCCTGAAGTGGGGCAGTGTCCCACATGTCCTAATGGAACAGCCTCCACTTCTTGATATAGGAACTTCTTTCAGAGATGTTGGTCCTTACAGACTTTTCACATGATTCAGATTGTGGAGAAAATGAAGTCTTGTTTATTTTGTTGAAAGAGTCCTCTTTTCTGTATACAAAGTCATGTTTGTACAGTATATCAAGGAAGAGCTGGGGGAAGAGCCAAACATACAGGAAGCTGGATTTAATGCTTGCGCTTTCTGTAGCTGAATTTTTAACCATAGGTATCTTGTTTGTTGTTGTTCCATGACATCACATTGCTTGTGAGTTATGTCAACCCTAACAGAGTTTTCAGGGTGTGTGAGACATTTAAGGAGTGGTTTACTTGAGTCGCACCATGATAGAAAGAAATTGCACACTTTTCTTGAGCAATACATTTATATGTTTGCAGACATTTTAGTGTTCTGTTTATCATTTATGAGACACTGGTGGGCAAATGGAACCAGAGCCAAGAAACAACACTGAGTGTCCATAGTTCTTGCTAGCATGCCAGAAGGTCAGATATGAATGGATGGAATGGCAGGAGATAGCTTGTCACACTTGTGGAACAAGAAGACTGAAAGTCAGTGGTCTCAAGAACTGTTGTAAAAAAATTGTGAAAAACCTTGACCACTTCTGTATTTCACAGGTGGTATGTGTATTATTGGCTGAGAATAACTGTTATATAACATGCATTTTGGGTAACATCTACATCCATTTTATTCTATTTTTTTTTAAAGGATGTAAATATCCTGCAGAACCTTTCTAAGGCTGAGACTACATGGCCAAATACTGTTCCATTTATAAAATGGGTGAATTCAAAGTATTTTTTTAATCAATCGCATGACAGAAAGGCTGACTCAAAACGGTTTCTCCCTTTTGCTCACGAAGTACCTTTTTTGTTTGCTATTGGGCAGGCTCCTACTTTTTCAAGTTAGAACAATTTGAAAGGGCTTTTTCACATGTGCTTAAGTTGTGATACATTCTTGTAAAGAGTGGGATGGGGGAGTCTATCTGTAGCTGTTGTTTCAGTGAGGAAGGTAGTTGGGGCATAATGTTCAGGAATGGGGGAACACCCACACCCTGCATTAAACTAGGAGCAGAGATATTGGTATTCAGAGGATATTTGCTGAATTGATATTCATCATAGATGTCACACACTTTACCACATAAGCTAATTCTAGGTAGAAAAGGATATCCAGATAATGGGCACGCCCACATTCTCTTCTCTCTCTCTTCTCTCGCCCAATCATCCTCTAAATTATTTTTAGTTTTTTTTTATTCTAACATGTATGAGTTTAATGCTGGACCACCTTATCACTTGGTCATAGTTATTATTATTTCCTGTGTTTATGCCCCAGTCACTTCCCCATCAGGTTGGCAAATGTGGGAACAGAGGAAGGAAGGACTGGCAGAGGTGAGGTCAGAAAGAAGGGAGAATGTGGGATGGAAAGTGAATTGCATCACATCCAGTATGAACAGTGAACCTCTGAATTCATCTGCAGCCCCTGTGTGAGCCCTGACTGCAGTTTTAAATGTAATGCACGCTGCAAATCAAATTGGGAATGTAATGCAGTGTAGGTGCACCCTAACTAGTGTTAACTGATACCAGCTGTAAATTGCTATATTTCTGTTCAATATCCTTGGTGTGATCTGGAGTACTCTGATTCATTATAAACCTCCATTCCCAAACTAGTGACCATAATTTTGTTTGTTCCCTGTCCTCAGCTTCAAAGAGAAACATTTGTTGATTTAACCACTACACCACTGAATATCCCACCTATGTGGTATCAAATATGGGGCTTTAACATGGGGATCAAACCCAATCTCAGTTTATGCCTTTCACTGAAGTCTGTGGTTCTGGACACTGAGTCCAGTTTTTTGTGTCCATGAGGCTCAAATATTCCATATTATGGGGAGATGCATAGTATTTTGCTTAAACTTTGTCTCTGACCATTCTTTATGTTGCAGCTATTTGGTAAGTGGCAATGGCCCACCCATTGCAACCACTGAAAATGTGCCAATTGTCTGTAGGTGCAAAAGGACTGGGTACCAGTACTCTAAATCACATTGATTGGTGCGGTTTCATTTGTTCCTCAGTCTCTTCCACAGACCTGGGCTGTGACATTTTACCATCTGAGGAAAAAAGGATGTAATGTCACCCCAGTCCATGGATAGAAGCCGAATGGACTGGTAGTTGCATCTTCATCACTGGTAACAAAATACTGTAGTATCTTCTTTCACAACTATGGGACAAATGCCAGTTTAGGGGCCCAGGAAGTTTTTGTGGCATAGATAACCTTGGCCCTTGATAAAGGGAAAAGTTGTGTTCATGAGGAATGGGGCTGCTACTGTTGCCTCCCCAAAACCTTACTTTGTTTAATAGCATGGTCAGTGCTAGAAGGATACGGAGAAAAACAATGTTAAATATGAATGGAATGCCTAATCAAACATGAATGGATCATTGTATATCTCTTGTCTATACTTCTTTGTTTACATCATTTGGATATTCTTTTCTGCTTTGGGTTACCTTGTGCACTAAAGTGGGTGGCATCTATGCTGAATACCAATTCAGCAGGTCTCCTCTGAATACTCTGCTTCTAGTTTAATGTATTTCATTGTATCTCAAAATCAGAAGCACATTAGCTCAGCTGCATCATTTTGCCATGATACTAATTATGAACATAATTTAAATTAGCCTCTGTCACCTTAGTACCCTTATTCTAGACAACAGCACACAGGGTTCTTCACCATTGACCAAGTTGTCTGGAGCAGATAGGAACTGAATTGCAAAATATCTGGAGGGTACCATGTTGAGGAAAGGCTGATTTGGATTACATAAATTAAATGAAATCAATGAAATAAAATGAAAATCATGACTGTAGAGGATTCTCTGCAATAGCCAAGAAGAAATAAAACTGCTGGACAGTTCAGTGGTTTAGGTGTCTGGCTGCAGAACCAGAGGTTGAGAGTCTGATTCTCCACTGTGCCTTCTTGACAAGGGCTGGACTTGATGATTCATAGGGTCCTTTCTAGCACTGCAATTCTAAGATTATTTGAAGAGCTATTAGTTAACTTGAAGTCTTGAATCTTGTCTTGAGAAGCATAGTAATTTCTACACAAATGTTTTTAAACTTATTCAGATCTTCATATGGTACATTTTATTAATCTGAACATGAATTCTATATGTTCCCCTCTTGTATTTGCAAAGATAGGTTATGGGACAATGTAGATGCAGTTCCTTTCTTCTTATGATCAAGATTAAACAGTGATTAGAGATTTAAGGGATCAAGAGGACCAAGTTTTGCTTTTCAGCATTATGCAATCCAGGATCTCATCAGATCAGTCACTGGTATATCATCTGATCAGCAACATTCTTGCAGTTGGGCATTATCTGTCCCACCAAGCTAGGGGCATTTTCTTACTTTGTCCAATTTTGTCCTCTCTAGCAAACGAAGACAAGACTTAAATATGTGATGAACCTATTAGTCAAGCACATAATCTCATCCTCAGAATAAAAATTAAGCATGCATATAAGCAGCATAATGGTACATGCATGTATATAATATTACCAAGGAATAATAAAATTTAAAAATGGACACATTTTTCTTTTGGGTCTTTAGGAACTAGACTAGAAAAATGTGCCCATTTAATGGATGGATTATACCAGTGAGATCAACATTTCTAAATATCTGTTCAGTTTTCTGTCAGCCTAATAACAAATAAAAAGGTTAAATGTAGAGTCTGCTAGATAATGGCGGCCCAAACCCCTCCCTTGGTCCATTGAATTGTAGCCCTGGCACTACTGGATAACGACGCCCTGTGCTATTTTATAGATTTCAACAGGTGCTTCCTCTTCACAAGAGCTTACCTGAGCCGCATTCCAGAACTGAGGACTAGGCAAAGCCAAAGAATTGCTCCAGAATTTTGCAACCCTGTGTGCAAATGGGATTAATTTATTTATCTATTTGATTTGTATCCCGCCTATCTGGACTACCAGGTCTATACTCTCTTCATTGCTGCACTTGCTGTATGACTATCTGACGCTTGAACTTCAGGATTGCTATCAGTAACTTCTTCCTTTACTGGAAAATGCTGTGCCCTTTGCTATCTTGCCAGGGGAAGTATTTGTCACTGTCCAGGGCTTTTATGCCACTGCTGTTCTTTCTTTGTCTTTCATTGACCAATGAGAGCACTGTTTTTGCAAATACTTAAGAGAGGGGCCCTAGCAAGATCCCCTCATTCACCCCTGCTGCCTTGTCTGATTAAAGGCTGGGGAATGTTGTAAGACTTAAATTTTAAGAAGAATGACTGTACTGAAATGCTGCAGACATCCATAATTGACCCATTTTTTTGGGGGGGGGGGACAAAAACATCATCCTACCACTGTTCAATTATAGATGGCTTCAACATGCCATTATACACATTCACTTTAAAAGTAACTTTTCCAGCTCTGTTGTTATCTGTAACCAATATAACTAATGGTAATAAATGAGAGGCGTTGTAGTTCAGCTATATCTCGAGGGCCATATATACCTTCCTAAATTAAGTTATTTCATTAAGAAAATAAAGGAAAGATGATTTGCTGAAGGACCCGGAGGACAACTGTGGACTAATGAATGGCCTGTCTCTGTGAAAGGAATCTTAATACATTCATAATTACTATTCACAACCTACCTAGTGGCCATAGGTTCAAGGAGAGTTAAATTGGTAGAGCTGTTCTTCTGTGGCATAGGTCTTTTCATTCTCACAGTGAGGAACCTACAAGAATTTGACAGTCTGCAGTGTGTTCAGATTTGCTAACTCAGGCGTTTTCATCACAAGGTGTTATACCATGTTTTAATGTTAGACACATGGGCAATGGTGAGCCTCAGCCGCATGAACTTCCTATCATTTCCCCTTTCTTGGCTCAGCTTCAAGAAGGGATTGAAAGCTTTGCTTGTTTTATTTTGTTTAAAATATTTTTACCTTGCCTTTCTTATTAAAGGGACCCAAGGCAGCTTACATAATTAAAACAACAATCTTTAAAAGCACAAAAACAGCAAGCATACAAATATTTTAAAAGAATTAAACAAGTATTATATCAAAAATGATAAATAAAATCAATACTAAAAATACATTTAAAAGCAACAGAGCACAATAATCCATTTAAAAAAACCCTCTCAATCTAGCACCTTTCTCAAGAATGGAACATTAGAGACTGGCTGGTAATTATGCTTCTGCTTTGGAGGCATGACCTCTCTTTCTATCTCAACTTGAGGACATTCTAGTTAGTTGAAAGCAATCTTTTGAATGTTGCTGCTCTGCTTGGCAGAAGTCCCAACTAATGCCAGAGATGAAAGTACAAAACATATGGAGGGCACCATGCTGGAGAAGACTGGCTTAACCTTTGTGAAATAGGAATGGACACTCCTTTCTCCAAGGGACACAGTTCACACAGAACCAACCTATAATACCATCATTCTGCTGGATAGCTCAGTGGTTTAGGTATCAGGCGCTCGATTCCCCACCGTGCCTCCTTGACCGGGGGTGGACTCAGTGATCCATAAGGTCCCTTCCAGCTCTGCCATTCTAGGATCATTATTCTACAGCATTGTCACCTATGCAGGACTTTGAGATCTACCGCAGAGGCCCTTTTCATGGCCGCGCCACCTTCACAGGCCTGTTTAGTGAAGGATCTAGAGAATGCCTTCTTTGTTGCTGCTCCCAGGCCCTGGAGCTGTTTGCCGAGAGAGGCTAGGATTGCCTCCTCACTGCTGGCCTTCTGATGAGCAGGCAAAGACCTTTTTATTAAGACAGGACTCCAGCAATTAACAGCATTTAACCAGAAGCTTTTAGCTGATGTGCTAGTGTTCTCTTTTTTGCTGTCTCTCAGTTAAACTGTTATTAGTATTTCAATTAAAATATTTCAGTGTTAATTGCATTTTGATAATAAAATGAAAATCACTATACAGTACTTAATATTCATTTTTAATTATATCTTAATTCTGTTGTTTTTAAACTTTGTTGTGATTTGTTTTGCAGTTCTAGGAGGAAGAGAGTTATAAATAAATAAAATAAATGTAATTCTGAGCAGAAGTCCCCAAAGTTCAGCTGCCTCCTGTGTAGAGTTGTTTTCTTACAGATGACAACAGCAACAACTATCACTACCACTGATGCTACTACTTTAAAAAGACTAGGACAGAAATTTCAACAAATGTATTGACTTTCCCAGTCAGTGTGAGATGTTAGGGGATACAATGTCTCATGCCATTGTTTGGTGAGCTGAGCTATTTATTTATTTAATTTATTTAATTTATTTAATATATTTTATTTATTTAATATATTTTATTTATTTAATATATTTTATTTATTTATTTATTTATTTATTTATTTATTTATTTATTAAATGTATACCCCACCCCTCTAGACCATGTCTAGAGCTGTGCTCCTGGGATTGGTAGGTTCTCTCCATTCAGTGGAAATTAGATTTTCCTCCATTAACAAATATTGGGAAATATCCCACACTACCTGAAGGATAGACATTTTATTTTATTTTTGCTCCGTTTTCTGGATTTGGGTGCTTGGGTGAAACACCTGATTCTGCATATAAACACTCCTCATGGCTGTTTTTACATTCCCTAACACCCTGGCATGTTAACTGTGGTCAGAAAATATTCTACAACTCACATAACCCAATTTGTTATCCTGTAGCATGAGGGTTAAAGTATAATATATTCACACAAAAAGGAATCAAGCACTGGTTTATAATTCGGGCTTTTTAACAAATGATAGTCGTGACGAAACAGGTGCTTCTAACCTTTGACACAATGGGCACATGCAGTTAGCTTAGAAGTGGAAGAGAGCACTTCTGAGTCCTTTGTGGTAACACCAGAGGAGATGGAAGTCAGAAACCCTAAGCCTGAGAGCTAAACTGGAAAATACAGTTAACATGGCATTAGTACCAGAGCTCCTTTATGAGGTAAAAGACTGTTTATTTTAATGGGAATTTGTTTCAATTGACATTTTGTAAATTAGCTTCCTTTTGCTTTGTAATTCCTCACCAGGAGATCAACATGTCTTAATCTGCATACTTGATTTCTCAAGTGGTTAGCTTTGAAAGGTTTGCACGCATTGAGGTAAAATATAACAGGAAAATGTAAGAACATATCACATTAAAGCATTTCCTTTAATGTGATCTAATCCTGAGGCTCATTTTTATAGCACTAAATGTGGTTAAGAGTACATGTGGAAAAGGGGCCTCTGAACCCATTCAGCAAATATTAATATTAAACCTCTTATTCTTCCTTTACTTTTTTCTTTGTTTTAATTGCTTGCTATTGCAATTGATTTTGATTGCAAGTAGCTTAATTTGAAATGTGTCACATATGTTTCTTGGTTAATTAAGACTTCTTAACCAATGTTGTCTGCAATCTAGATTTAGAAAATATACTTACAGAACCTGAAGGGTTTTGTTAGAGTAAAACACTCTCTTCTCAGGACACTCTGTTCCAGCTTCAGGTCCATTAAAATCAGATGCTCTAAATGCTAAAATGTTTAATAAACAAATAATTAAATATTTAAAATACCAGATCTAGTTTAATCAGTTATTCTTTGAACCCAGCTTGATGACCTAATGATTTTGGGCTGACAGAGAGTATATTGGTTGTTGTGGGTTTTTCAGGCTCTTTGGCCGTGTTCTGAAGGTTGTTCTTCCTGACGTTTCACCAGTCTCTGTGGCCGGCATCTGCTGGCCACAGAGACTGGTGAAACGTCAGGAAGAGCAACCTTCAGAACACGGTCAAAGAGCCTGAAAAACCCACGACAACCATTATATACTGGCTGCGAAAGCCTTTGCAAATACAGACAGTATATTCTTTTTTGCTTCAAGGATGGAAGAATCTGTTTATGTAGGTAAGAATGTGATGCCTTACAAAATATAACAGTTCACACCTTAAATAAGAATATACCCTGGTTATTTCATATTCTGCAAACTTTCAGTTCCTTTGATTCCCTGAGTTTGATCTAAGAGTGACTGTAGGCGCTGCTTGCCTGCAGAAAAGCAGACTCTTCAGTTCTTAGCCAGAAACCATTTACTTTTTGTTTGTTCTCTCTTCACCAACCCTGCCTTCTCCTGCAATGTCCACTAATGTGATATATCCTGTCTGTTGCCATAGAATTCTTCGTGAATTCACCAGATAAAGCTAATTGTCTCTTCCCACTGGAAGGTTAATCAGTTAAAAAAATTGACTATAATAAAAGCCCACAGGGTGCAAAAAAACAAAAAAAACTCTTTTGAGCTCTAAGTTAAAGGATAGGATCTTTTTGTCCTACTACATTCTTCCTTTGGGAAGGGACTTCTCTCAGTACCCCTACCTAAATGGGCACATTTGACAGCAAATATAGGATTGTGTTTGCATGGAAAAGCTTTAAGCTGACAAAGTCAAACTTATTTCAGAAAGTCATTGAAACAAGTCTGCTGCCAAAACCAGCAACTTCGTCTTGTGTTCCCTTTTGCACTCCTCATGGTGTACTGCAGTTTGCAAGCATCACGCCATGAGTTCTGTTTTACTCTCTGTTTCCTAACATACTACTTCACATCAGTAGATGCTACTGGAAGGTACCAGGTAATGATCAGTATAATGACATTACAGTAAGAAGGAAAATATGTTACATGTCACAAAGGGAGAAGGAACACCCCATACAGAGCTGCCAGTTTCCTCTAATGTCTTGCATACTGATTTGATTTGTAACCTACCTTTCTCTCCTCCCCATGTCAATGGGACTCAATAAAATGAACAGAATACGTGCAAGTTAGACCTGTAAAACAAACAGCATTAAAAGCAATTAAGAACCAAATATTTTTTTAAATGCCCTCTTCTTCAAACTGGCACTTTCGACATGTATTAGATTACAAACCCATCCTTCTAACTAACCTGTCACCATTCTGTCTGGGGATGGTGGGAATTTGTAGACCGGCATATCTGGAGGGAGCTTGGTTGGGAAACCTGCTTCAGCTGTCATGTTGGTCACAGCTGGAATATATATAAACATGAAAGCTTATATGTCATAATAAATGTGTTAGTTTTTAAGGTGGTGCAAGACTCTTTGGTTTTACTATAATGAACTAACAGGACTACCTTCTGGCAAATTGTTACATAATGGCTGAAATCCAGTAGTATGTCACAGCTAGAGTAGGCCCATTGAATCAGTGGTACTTATGAAGCAGTTGACTCACCAAGTCCCCACTAATGGACCTACTCTGTTGTTACTTACTGCTGGATTTCAGTTGCTGTGTAGTACTGTCCAAAATGTCACTCGCCTCCTGCTTTCTAAGGAATCTTGGCCCCTCCTGTCTATTTACCATATGAAATTTATCTGCTTGGCAAGAAAACTGCAGTTTCTGCAGCAAGAGATGTATTACAGTAAGTGTTAATCTCAGAAATTAATGTCTGTAATGTTTCCTCTCATTGCACTGTGTGCTATGTGAGTACATAATATGGATTTGCTGGCATTGAATACTTGTAGCTCCTTGATAACAGATTGTGTCCATTACTACTACAGCTCTCAGCAAAATTTATATTGGAAAAGTAAAGGCTCATTCTCTAGTAGGAACCTTTGGAGACAAGGAAGGATCCACAAACCATTTCTTGCATTATGGATTGTGTGAAATCTGCCATTTAAGTGTGGATCAGATACAAGTGGGATACACATTTGACCATTTCAAAATGAACATTCATATCACCATCTCAAGCTTTATTCTTCCTCCTGGACCGAAGGTGCTTTGCCTTGGAGGCTTTGCTCCATACTGGAGTGGCAATTTTGCTTTTTAAAAGGAATGGGAAACCTCCTCATCTGTAAAGCAGTCATGGCTTTCCACACTGATTTGCTGAGTAGAAAACCACCTAGTGCGCTGTCTGCATTATATTCCTCTGAAGGGCTCTTGAAATGAAAGGCCAAACTGCAGAAAAATCCCGTGACTGACTATGCATATCATAGCCATTTTGTCCCACATTTCTCCACCCAGCTCTGATGCCTCTTCCTTAACTGCTCAAATGCAGGGATCAGAGACCTCAATAAAGTACCTAGTGAACCCGCACTACTCTACAGGCACTCCATTTGCCTTTGATCAGAGATGGGTGTGTTGCTTGGGGGCTCAGCCCAAGGCATTTTGCAGCCTGAGTAATGTTGACACAGGGACCTCTGCTGCCTGAGGTGGGGGAGAAGCAATGCCCCTGCCCCTGCCATGCTGTCACAGGAAGGAAGGAAACGGGAAGATAGCACTAGCAATGGGACCTTTGTTTCTTCCAGCTGCCACCAGCTGCCCAGCTGCATAGGGCAGGTGCTTCTTGGACAGCTAGGTGGGGTCAAGTGGTGAGGCAGTAACTTTGCTACCAACTTTCAGCTGTCAGCAGACATCTCATCCTGGGCAATGGCTGTCCCAGCCTTACGCCCAAGACAAAATGCAAGACTGCACCCACCATTTGATTTTCAAAAGCTAAATGGACTGGCAGTTTAATCTGACTTCAGTACTTGAGGGGAACAGGCTTGTTTAAGGGGTGGAAGACAGACTGCAAAGCACACACAACAAGGAAGTTTAGGAGAAACTCTGACTGCAGCTCCTGGCAACTAAGACATTCCGCTTAATGGCAGGCCTAGTTCTGGTGAGCATTCTGATAAGGAGACATAGAAGAACTAATGGGCCAGGCCTGCAAAAATGTCAGTGAAAGCAGAGAGCATCGAAGAGCCTCACCTTGTACCTTTTTGGGTAAAAATAAATCTCACAATGTTTAATTTCAGATAGCTGTGCATAAGATCACAGCCGTAATCTGATAGCTGTATGCCAGATGTGAGGAAGCTCTGTGCTTCCAGATGTTTTAAACTTTGAATCCCAAAAGGTACAGATGGCATGGCCAGTGGTGAAGGACTAAGGGAACTGTAGTACAACACATCTGGGAGTCAAAAGGCTCTGCACTGTTCTTGTAGACAAGAACTGCATAGTACTACAGATGGGTCCACCTGTGTATGAGAAGGAGCTTTGTGGATAATTTGGGGCCACTACTATAGCGATGAGCTGCTGTTATAATCCTTGGCAGAAACTACATACATTTTTGATTCAGTTCAAACTTCTGCCTCCATGGCCCTGGACGTGGTACAAGATACATTCATGTATCCATTTTGGGACTGTGGTTTCCACCAGCATAGGAGATCAGAATCTTTGCCCATGATTACATGTGTTTCTGCCTGCTTCTTGAATAAATAGCACTCTGGGTAAGGACTTTGACAGCATGCCTTCTGAGTTGCAAACATTTTCCCTGGGCACAATGCCTTCCCAAAGAGCCATAAAAGCATTCTTAAAAGGAGTTGCTGCTTCAACAGAACCAGTATTTCTAAATTTCTAAATCCAGCTGGTTACCTGATTTACCTATACACTTCATGTCCCAAACTCCCAATATAACTGTATTAATGATAAGTTAAAGGAGATATGCAACAAAGGACACCATGGTAAAAAAAAAAAACCACTGTAGAAAAGAAGTGCATAGCCTAGTTTAAGGAGCCTAGAGAACATATGGGTATTCAGGTATTGCATGCATATGTGGCTGCTTTATGTGCAAGTATGTATGTTCATGTGTGGGGTTTTGGGGGTTTCTGTGTCCCACATTAATTTATTTAATTGTTATTGACTTAGACCAGAATCCTGTTGTTGCTTTTCATGAGTGTGAAATGGCATAACTCTCCATGGAAATTGTTACTAGCTAATGAGTTGTTGGTTGTATTACAAGGCATGCACCCAATTGGGCAACAATAACAAAACCAGCCTCTAATTAGTGGCAATTTGCTGTGATGAGTTACAAAATTTTAACGTATAAATCACCAACAGATTGTGGCCTTGAAGTACTTTTTATCGGACCTTTCAGTGTGAAAGTGTCCCTGAAATGGCAGAAAATAAAATGTCAGCTATCACTCATTAAATACCAGACTAGAAAAGACAACAAACAACCTAAAGGCTTAGTTTCTGCTTTTATCCCTCAAATTTGTAATCACCCCCCTCTGGTAAGTAGTGTAATGGTAAATTTTGAAGTGTAGGCGCTCATTAGAGGAATTTCCATAGTCATTTCCACATGAAGTGTTTTTAAAAAATAATGCAGGCTGCTGTGTTGAGTTGTATCAACATACTAGGTCTAGCCATTTTTGTCTCTACCAGGAGTCTATATTTCGTGAATCTCATAGGTTTTAATTGTCCATTGAATGCTGAGCAACCGAATAACACTTTATATTATATAGTGATAATTCGCAGCAATATATTGTTGCTGGAAAATCAGTTTCTTTGACTACTGTGAAGAAGTCTAAGCTTTGAGGAAACAGGGAAATCTGAGGAGGTACAGATGACCTAATGGCCAGTGCTAATCATAAGAACTGTGCTGGATCAGACCAAAGGCTTATCTAGTCCAGCGTTCTTTTCATATAAGTCAGAATCCAACTGAGAAAAAAACACACAGAGAATGGCAATTGTGCAATGAGTGTACTCCTCCTCTGGCTTTTTCCTTCCTGCAATTGATTATGCAAAGCACAGCCTACTGAAGGTGTGGAAACATGTACATGATTGCCATCATTGGATGGCACAAGTAATAGGTTTCTGACCATTTGCCTATGAAAAGCCCATAAGCACGAGAGGATTGCAACAGAACCTTGATCTGCAAGCCAGTTTGCTGGCTTTGATCAGAGATGGCTCTTGTACCCTTCTGTTCTTTGAAACATTCATGGTCAGATCATCTCTCAAACTATTTATTTCAGAACAAGTTTTTGAGGACAAAATACACATATTAGTCTATTCTTTTAGGCTAATTTTTAATGACTCTGTGCCCCTTTTTGCATAATCAGTGCACCTAGCTACAACTTGGAAAAGTTCCTTTTTTGATTAGAGCTCTCAGAATCCTCTAACCAGAATGACCAGTGGCTATGCTAACTGGATCCTGGGAGCTACTCCAGAAAATGAACTTTTCTAAGACTTGTGCCTAACCAATTAAACAAGCAAGGAAACTCATTGTGTAAGGAGAGAGGTTGGATTAAGTTGTAGGTGAGTTGCAATGAGTGGGTAGAAGCTTGGAAGAAAAAAGGTCTGATGATATGCAAAAATACAAGGTTGCAAGCCAAAGCTTTCTACCAGTATGTAACAGTGAGTTTCTATAGAGTGATTCTTCAGATTCTTTTGTTTCCTGCCCAGCCTCTGATAAGGCATTCTGTCCACATATTCTACATGTCCTGAAGGCAAAGTATTCTCAGCAACTGTATCTCAAATCCAAATGTTTCTGTCCTATGAGTAATGTGGATGAGACGTGCACGCTTTCAGGTCAATGTCTGTGCAGAGATAACAAGCCTGCCCCACTTTATTTAAGTTGGCTGAAGGTTTGAGAGCTAGTTACAGCTGACCAGCAATGCTGTAGTGACTCAGGACTGAGTGAGCACTTCCTCTCTGAGTAATTTGCTTTATGGATGTCTGCGGGTCTCCTCTGTCATCCCATGAGAGATAGACCACCTGAGTCTTGGCTGTTTTCACATCATCAGGTTGACCCAAATTGCTTAACTTCAGTAATCCCTGAGAATTCCTTTCTCAAAATGGATTACTCACTCCGCTAGTACATATACTGGGCTGTGCAACTTATATTTGGGCACACAGCTCTTGAAAAGTGGCCCACCCAATTATGTATTCTTAATCTGGCCACTCGGGGATTTAGAATTCAGTAAAATTTTTCATTCTCACTGAAACAGCAGTCCCACTGATTCAAGATTTCCCAAGAAAATCAGCGGTATGAACTCAAAGCACATTTGGGAGCTGTTAGTAACGAGTTACTAAAAGCATTTAAGGAAACAAGGGTTTGGTTGGGTTTCTTTTTAACATGCTCTGAGAAATCATGTTACTTCTGCTTTCATGTCTCAGGGATCCTTTTCCTCTCCTTTTTAAAGCAGTGAACATGAACCAATACAGTACTGAGCTTTTATATAGAACTTTTGTCTCATATTGAGCTTCAGAATGGTAAAAGTAGGTTGCATGCATTATCTCAGCAAGACAGGTAAGTTGATTGGAGAAGTTCCTTGCCTAATAGTAGAGGTGAGATCAGAACTGGAGACATCACAACTCAGGGTTTTGTTTTGTCCCTTTTTTGCCGTTAAGCTGCACTGGTTCTCACTGTAGTTGGATGATTACACAGATATGTTCAGAAGGTCATCTCCTTAGATTCTAAGGCTCTCAGTCTGGAGAGTTTCTGAGTATCTGTCTGTTTCTATGCAGATTTCAGAGCCCTGGTCATTACCTATAAAACTCAAGTTTGTCAAGACTAGTCTAGCTAAAAGATCTCCTCACCTCTTGTTATCCAGTAAAGTCAACATATTCTACCTCTCTCTGAAATATGGTTGCTTCTCAGTCCTCGTCTAGCTAGTCCGTTCTTACTCTGTCTTCTGTTGCCAATGAAAGATGTAAGGTTTGTTTTTACAGGTCTTTGGTGTGGCCTTTGAGTATCTTTCTGTACTCCTGATTGTCTTGAATATCTTTCTGCACTCCTGAGTTACTTAAATTGCCTCCAATTGCTTTTTAAGTAGACTTATTGTATGGATGGTTCTAAAATTAATGTTATTGACCCAACTCATTCTTTAGACATTGGAAAGTAGAGGAAAAACACACACGCTTTTTAAAAAAACAATAAATAAATAGATAAGTAGGCAAGACAGGTGTTTCATTGCATGTGATCTCTACAAATCACTGTGTGTGGGTTACACTAATTCTTTCTGCATAACTGATCGTGGAGTACCGTAAGTGTAGGTAGTAAGTACAGCTCATACGAGGCAGATGGCATACACTTGCAGAGTGGCAATCCTCACTCTGTACATGCCATGATGTGTATTTTGCACTGAAATGCGGGCCTGAACCATGTGAAGCTTCTTGCCCAATATCCAGAGCTAGACATTATCCAGGGGCAGGAATGATGTTTAACACTGACCTCTTGGAAATACCATTTGGGTGCAGAGGGTTTCACTGTTACAGCAATTTGCCACCACTGCCATATTCTTTCACCAGAACAAGGTAGTGGGTGCTCCAATTCCTGCCTTTCTTTTGGGGCTCGCCATTCATTTTTTTCTGAGTGGCAGCTGAATCTTTTCATAGGTACAATGGGAGAGTGAGGAAGTCTGTTTGTTTTATTGGAAATCTTCTATAAGAAGTCACTGGTTTGTCATACGTGGGACCACAACCTCTCTAATGTGCACATATATGTTCGTATGATTATAACTTAACTGGGGAACTAGTTGCACAACACCAGGCTAAGATGTAATTAGCAGGAACGCTAACTACTGTACCAAAGTGTCTGTGCTTTGTACGTTAGATCTTGACGTGCAACTGCATGGGAAGGAAGTCGTTTTCAGTAAAGCCTTTGGGAGAGAACTGAAGATTCAGCGGGGTTTTCCTACTCGGAGTGCCGGGGATCCAAGAGTGCATTTGGGCACGTGCTGATAACTTCCCTTTACCGCCAACGTGATTTAGAGAGAAAGCATTGCAGAACAAAGAGCGTCGGAACCTTTTGGGCCGTTTTGAAGCGGGTTTTCACGAATCAAGCCGAGATTTGGGGCGCTCCCTGTGTGTGTGTGTCTGTCTCTGTCTCTCCTGAGATGTACACGAAGGGCGGAACAGAGACTGGCCTGGCCGAAGCCTTTCTCTTGTGCGCCCATCATTGCCGGAGGTCGCCAGGCAGGTAGAACCTTCCCTTCCCGCCTGGATTCCCTCAGACCTCGCCCGCCTCGCCCCTTTCGCCAGCTGAGGCGTCCTTGTCGCCCAGCTCTCCCCCCCCCAGTTCCTTCCGAACACGGAGGCCGGTGGGCGAGCCAGGCTGCGTGAGGGGGTTTGTGTGCGCAGGCGGACGGGCGCGCGCCTGCTTATTCATATATGTATCCATATACACACACCCTCGCCCTCACGCACAATTACACACGCCTCCTCTTCGGCGAGCCAGAAATAGCCTCGCGCACGTCTCGCGGCCCCCACAGCGCTCCACTCCCTTTCTCTGCCGTGCCGGCAGCATCTCGCTGGCCAGCGGAGGGGCGAAGGAGGGCGGGAGGGCCCCCCTTTTTTGTTTCCCTCGACAGTCGCCGTGGTCCCCCCCCCCCCAGTCTCCCCAGCGGCGCTGGAAGGGATAGGAGGGGCAGTGGCTGCGGTCTGCGCCTCTGTGAGCGCGCCGGGGCGGGGAAGGTGGCACCGGCTGCTTTGACAGGGTGTCTCTTTTTCTGTTTTATCCCCCACCCACCACCTCTGCCTTCTCTCCCCCGCCTTTTTTACCCCCCTCCTTGTTTCCCGCCCTGCCCCCACCCTCCTCCGTCCCCCCTCCCCATTTCTCTCTCTCTTTCTCTCTCCTCTTTCATTCTTTCCTCGTGCTTCAGAGGCTGGGCTTTTAAATGGTTTCCTCGCGGCGGGCGGGAAGAAGATGCTTGGCAGCGGCGGCGGCGGCAGCAACAACAACGTCACCAGCCTGCAGCAGGACGGGGCGCTGAGCGGCGAGGAAGGGCCAGAGCCGGGGCTGAGGGGATTCAGGAAGGCGGCGGCGGCGGCGGCGACGGGGACAGCGACACCACCACCACCACCACCCATCACGGCGACGGAGAGTAGGGCGACGGCCACCGCCACCCCCGAAGGCAACAAAGCCATGATGCAGAAGCGCGCGAACGCCAAGGGCCCCGCCGGGGTGGCGCCCAAGGCGGCCGAGCTGAAGGTCTTCAAGTCCGGCAGCCTGGAGGGCCGGGTGCCGCTGGCCTCCAACCTGCGCAAGCAGAAGTCGCTCACCAACCTGTCCTTCCTGACGGACAGCGAGAAGAAGATGCAGCTCTACGAGCCCAAGTGGAGCGACGACATGGCCAAGGCTGTCAAGGGCTTCGGCGGCGGCGGCGGAGGAGGAGGAAGGGGCTTCAAAGGCGGCAAGGAGGCGCCCTCGATGATGTCCAAGAACCTCTCCAGGTCCGAACACTCGCTCTTCCAAGCCAAGCTAGCCCCGGCCGCCGGGAACAAGCCGCCCCCGCCGCTGGCGCCGCTGCCGTCCAACCTGGGCAAGCCCAGCCGGATCCCGCGCGGCCCTTACGCCGAGGTCAAGCCCCTCAGTAAGACGCCCGAGGCCGGCAACGCCGACGACCCCAAGTCGGACGACGAGATCCTCTCCGCCAAAGGCAAGGTGGCTCAACAGAAGCAGCAGCAGCAGCCACCGGCCACCCAGCCGGCCGGGAAGGGGGCGCCTCCGACGGAGGAGAAAGCCTTCTTGAAGGTGGATCCCGAGCTGGTGGTCACGGTGCTGGGCGATCTAGAGCAGCTGCTCTTCAGCCAGATGCTCGGTGAGTCGGTCTGTCCTTGCTGTCCCCTTCCTCCCCTTGGATGGATGGATGGATGGATGGCTGTCTTGCTCGCTGAAGGTTATTGGGGAGACTCGAATGGGAGAAGGAAGCGCGCTTCCCGAGGACAGGTGGCCGCCGAGACACTCGGGTGTGGGGAAGGCATGCATGCACTGAGCTGGGGTGTGATGGCCCAGTCTCGTTGCTTAGTGCCTGATTAGTGCCAGGAAAGCGGGATGTGAAGTCTTACTCCAAATAATGGGTTGCCACTGATCTGTCACCTAACTGTGGCCATTTTACAGCTGTCAGCACCCTGGGAAGCATCTTCTTACTCCTTTGCTTCATTCTGGGTTTGTGAACAGAGCAAAGTCTTTTCCTTCCCTTAGTAGAAGAATCTAAGAAGTAGCATCTCCAATGAGCTTAAACTGTCATATAAAAGAAATATAGGTCAAAATTCCTTAATTTTCTTATGAAATAGGTAGCAGAAATGGGTGATGGTACAGAAATGATCTCATTTTGTTTCTTTCCTCAAAACCATAGAACCAGGTCAAGGGAAAGCAAAGGACAGGGTGGTTCCTCCCCCCCCCCACACCTCCATTTCTGCTGAAGAAATAGAGCAGACTGAATTAGGAAGAGAGAACTGTTAAACCTAGAGAAAAGCTGAAGACCTGCCAAGAATTTGTAGGAACAAACTAGCTAGTGTCGGAACAAGTGCAGGTGGATGCAAGAATTAGTGCTAAAATGGATGGCACCCTATGTATCTCTTAGTAAGTGAGCAGGGAAATGGTCTTTTTTGTGTTTGCAGATATATCATGCTAGTCTTCTGATTCTCTTGTAGGGAGTATGCAGTGATATGTGTGTAAGATAACGTGGGTGGGTAGAGTCCAGGCAAGATAGAGAAACAAAAATTGTAACTGTAACATGGGTTGTCATACACAGAGCACATAAAGCATGGGCTTTGAGATACTGCAGACAGCTGGGTTGTAGGCTGTGTGTGTGTTTTCCCATAAGGAGGTGTGCATGCAGAATAGAGCAGACGTGCTGGGCACAGAGTAAGCCATCATTGCCTTCTGGTTGCTGTTGGTGAAAGAGGGGAGTGGTCGTTAACACAGCTTCATGCCAGCTGCAGCTAAAACGAAAGCCTGCAACATGGCAAGTGGGGTACAGGGTTGTGGAGAGGGAAGGGCATGTTGATGAGGTTGCCTCCTGGAACAGAAAGGGAGGATCATACACTGTTTGGTTACTACGGAGATCTGCATAGGGACAGCAGTTACCAGTGCTTTAGTGCTGCAGTTACAGTACTCTTTTCTACCTGGAATCTCTCTGCCCACCCAGGAATGGCTGCTTTATAAATATATAGGGAGAATAAATAAAAATCATCTCTTAAGCACCAATAATCTGGTTTCTATGCAACGGCTCTGCTTATAATGATCCATCACTAAAGAATAGAAAACTCCCAGCCCCCAGTAAATGGTGCTCATTAATGGAGGTCTATATAAGGAGGAGAAAATTCAAATAGAGGCAAAAGGTCTGAGCAGATGAGTATTATAGTAGCTTGGTTTTTCAAAGAACTTATGATATTCTTAACTCTCAGCATTTTAAAATTCATATTGGAAAAACTCCCACACCCTTTGAGTTGACTAACAACTGTTGCTCCAAGCTGAAAGAGCAACATTTATTTATTCATTTATTTATTTGACACAGATCTGAGAATCAGTTGTACTATATTTATGACATAATAGGAAAGACCTGCTCGAGAGGAAGTAGGGCTGCTGAAGGACAGGCGCAACAGTTCATAGTGAAAAGGAGACGGTTCAACAACTGTTGAATGGGAAGAAGGAAGCAATAATGGAAAGATAGAAAAGCTGTGAAGTTAGGACTGAAAGACCTATGGCAGGTGAGATGTAGGGCTAGGATGCAAGCAAGATGAATATTAACTGTATTGTAGAGATTGCTGGTGAATATTGAGAGCATACTGGAAATATAGAACTGAATATGTGTTAGTAGGGCAACAGTTGCATGCAGTAATGGAGAAAGGGGCCATGCTTTGCATGCAAAATGTACCAGTCTTTTAAAAGGTTCAATACTTTAATTCTCCAGGCAGGGCTGAGAGGAGGCATATCTGAAATCCTGGATAAGAGAGAGAGAGAGAGAGAGAGAGAGATATTTCTTCTCTGAGGAAAAGCATCACGCATAAAGCAAGTTTTAGTGTCCAAGTACACTGGATAAAGCTGATGCTTGAGAGGAAATGCAGAACCAGCATAGCACTATACGTTAATTAGACATTGGCAGAATTAGAAGAAAGTGTGTGTGGCATGCCAGGCTGCTGTTGCAAGAGGATGTGTGTTAGAAGAGAAGAACATTGGTTTGCATTCCTAGAAGGGAATGTCAAGGAGGGCTGTGATTTGAGAACTGTTCATCTGTAGATCCATGCAGGGAAACTTTTGCATGGTACAACTTCCTCTCCCCAAAGAGTCAGCTGCCTGGTTTACCAGTGAATAAACTAGAAGCACACCATAACATGTTATAGCAATTGGAGGGTCATCTGTGCTTGGCTGGTGGGGGATGCATAAAGCAGGTTGCTCAGCGGCTGATTTGTGTTTCTAGGCAAAATGCTTCCACTTCCATTTCCCCAGAGCTCCTCCAGAAAGAACAGCACACTGCAGTCTTGGCTGAGAACTGACTTGCTGCCTGTATCCCCCTCCCCCCCAATTCCAAGGAAGAAATAAATCGTAAAGCTGAAGGGTGTATCAAACCTAGCCAGGGTCAAAAGGAAAAGCAAATGGAGCATGAAGCCTTATTTCTGGCTCTTCCAGTACTCAGGGATCTTCTTGCCTTGCTACACCATGTACAAACACATACAAAATTCAGGATTCGGAGCTAACCTGGAATACCAGAATCCTTAGACTGCAAACTTCTTTTGGGGCATTCTGAGCCTATGAGGGTTATACAGGCTTGCCATGTATTTGTCATCTGATTGAATGGTGGGAAGGTTATAGGAAAGTCAAAAGGCTATAGAGATAGCTATATCTTGCTAAATCAGTTATGTATGCATGTAATCCAATATCCAGCCCTCTCAGATACCAGATGTGAATACACCAGTTAATTTGCAATTGCATAGAGAGGGGTGGGCAAAGTGCAAACGTGGGGCCCTAAATAACCTTCATGGTGGTTGTTACATTTTCTGGTCTTATCAAACTCATATGCTCTGCCCCCTCAAAGGGGGAAAAAAAGGTAAATTTATATTCTTTTAAGCCTACAGGAACAGCAGTTCACCTTTTAAGTAAGTTACGATGCCCTCCTGTATGGAGAATATCATTTTTCAAAACTAGAAGTACATATTCTGGTCTGCCCCCTCCACACTTCTGGTAGTCCATGTGTTCCTGGGGGAAAAACTTGGGTTCGGAGCCCATTGATCCTGCCTCGTGGCGCAGTGGTTAAACCGCTGTACTGCAGCTAAAACTGTGCTCACGACCTGGGGTTCAAATCCCAGGTAGCCGGCTCAAGGCTGACTCAGCCTTCTATCCTTCCGAGGTCGGTAAAATGAGTACCCAGCTTGCTGGGGGGGCAATGTGTAGCCTGTATAATTAAATTGTAAACCGCCCAGAGAGTGCTTGTAGCGCTATGGGGCGGTATATAAGTCCAAAAATAAAATAAAATAAAATAAAATAAAATAAATAAATAAGTAGCAAATTCCTTCTATTTGGCTTCTAATTGCTATCTTGGAACCTTGATGGTAGGGATATTGTAATTTTTATTGCCAATTTTTCTCTTCCATTACATTATCTAATTCCTGGGTTAAGTTTTGTTCTTTTTTCATTTGTGGATTTTGTTGTACTATTCATCATTCCTAATCAGTTGACAGAGCAGATTGTGGGAAAAAGCTTTCTTTAGTTTCTGCTATGCCTTGTAGATGAATTTTCATTCTTTTACTTCATGTGCTGTGTGTTTCATTTATCACATCTTCAGCCTGATTTTCTGACCTCTAATTATTCTTTGAATAAAACACTGTATTCTTGGGTACTTTTGTTGTATCTGTTTAGGGGGTTTCCAACTTTTTAGCTTTGCTTTGTTTTTTTCTGAGGAGCCCTCAATTGCTCTGCATGTACCTTACTCCATTTATTATTATTTTTTCATTTTTAATAATCACATCTACAGTATTTGGTGACCAGTGAAACCAGAAATCTTGTAGCACCTTTAAGATTAACTAGTTTTTATAAAATCTATAAAACTAGGTAGCCTTAAAGGTACTACAACACTTGTGTTTTCTCTTGTGCGATAGCAAACAAACCTGCCAGCCTGATTACCTTTGGTGACTAGCATGTCAGTGAATCTCACTCTTCAGATTGCTACCTGTACTGCTCTTGTTTACTACTTTTGTGGTGCTACCTGTTCAATATCTCTTTAACAAGTAGCAGTAGCTAGCTTATTCTGTGCTCAAGCTTTTGGAATTAGTTCACCTTACTGTGTGCCGCTTTGCATCTGCCATCAGTGAAATTCATTTGCCACTTTGTTGTTTTTTTTTTTTTGTTCCTGTAGAGCCTTTAAATGCTCTTCACAGTATGCTCGTGATTCAACTAACTTAAATTATTCAGCATCATCTGCAAATCTGTTCACACCTTTTTTCAGGTTGTTAATGAATATGTTAACAAGAGCAAGTTTCAATACAGATTAATTTGGAAGCACCTCCAAACACCTCTTTCCTCACTAAGATAACAGCTCATAAATTCCTTCTGTCTGATTCTGGTATTTAACAATTTAATTGACCTATAAAAAGTTATTCTATTTTATCCTGTGATTGCTGTGCTTTGGGGGCAATCACGAAGGGTCCTATCAAAGACTATTTGGAAGTCTAGGAACACAGTGACTTAAACCTAGTAGTAAGTCCAGCTACAGTAGGGCCATTGAATCAGTGGGGATTTGGGGAATCAACTCCTCCATAAATTCCATTGATTCAATAGGTCTACTGTAGTTGCACTTTACTGCTGGATTCCAGACAGTATGAGATAGTTTTTTCTTATCAACTCTGATAAGATGACTTTAGTTCCTTTTTTATTCATAATGACTGAAATCATTATAAAATCCTCAGCAAAAGCTAGTAAAATATTTATTAGTTTAGGTATATAGCAGAGGACAAGATCATTGCAGAGGTATATTCATTTAAGTTCTATAGGCTGGTTACTTGAAATATGAGAACAGAGGTTCACTATCATTCCTTCTATATTTCCATGTTTTGTGTCTTGTGAGCAACATATTAACAATACAGAGGGGTGAAGATAAGTCCAAGTATTTATATGTTAATAACATTGGACTGGAACCCTAACTTGCTACATTTTTTTTCTAAACCTGGACAAACTGTTTAATCTTATCTAAGGTTAATAGAAGCAAGCACTCATCATACTGTAATTTTTGAAACCGATTTGTTTCTATTAAGCATAATTAAGATTAGTTCCTGGATGTCAGATCAAACGTGGTTAAAATGAAATGTAAGCGGAAGCTTGTAGCCTTAGGGATGTGTCAAAGGAGGAGAGGATGTGGGGGAGCATGAGATCAGGTTCTTTGTTTTATTACTAAATCACGTTTTAACATTATGTCCATATGGGCTGCTCAGCCTGGGAAAACAGCAACACACTCTGTTTTTTTGCAAAAGAAAGAATAAGAGTATATCTCTTAGCTGAGTGTTGAATAGATTACATCTGATGTCAGGGATAAAATGGGGTGGTCATAATGGTGGTTTCCCTGTAATGGTAAAGGGAGGGACATCCTGGATGTTTGCCTGGAGAAACACAGGGGACAGAACCTCTTCGGCGAGGTTTTAATGTCTGTGCTAAGAAACTTGAAAATGGCACTTTTATTAGTGAGCAGATTCATGAAGAAATGTGAATTGCACCATCTCTTTATTCAAGTATGTGTTGGGCTAAACATAGTTGGTGTAGATGTATTCATAGCATCCCTTAGTCAGTATCATATTGGGTATATAACTAGGGTGTATCTGCTGCTATCAGGGGACTAAATTTCACTTTGAAAGCAAAGTAACACACTGTATGTATGAAAAAGAACATTTCATACGTATGTAAACATATTTAGAAATAAAAGTAATAATAGAAGTGTGAATGCCTTGATAACACTAGTACCTTGCTTTGACTCCTGGGTCCCACTCAGAAATGGCATGAACTGCCAGTTCAGTGGTTCCTGCTGGTTCATTTCCCACTGCAACATGTGTTTGGAGTCCCACTCCTGCCAGCCTTGCCCATCTCTATTCTCCTATTTTTTTAAAAGCACACAAATGACTTTGCTGGAGTAAATGATAATCAGTAATGCCAGTGAGTTTTCACATTCCTTAGCATTATACAACCTGTAAGACAAACAAATCGCTATAATGCACAAGATCTGCAAAATGGTGTGTGGTTCCGTGTGTGGATCTGGGCTCATGCAAAAGATTCCCAATAAGATCCTTAACTACTGAAATGCTACTGGAAAACTGAATACTGGTTTTGAAGAAGGTTTAGATTGGATTTACGGTAGGTAAGAGAGAGAGATTTTGATTTCATCAACCCTTACCTTATTAAAACTGTGTGTGAATGTATGCGTACATGTATTAGGCCTGACAAGAGAGAAAAGAATTTCCAGCTCATTAACTCTAATGTCATATCTATTTAATCATGTAAACTTAATTGAAATATATATACTTAGCACCAGTATTTTAGAAATTGTTTCTCTGAGTGGGCATGGGAAAAATACGCAGTTCAAGTCTCATTGTAGTTGTAGGGGTGAATGAATCTATCAAATGCTTTCCCATCATTGTTCAACTACGGCCTTTCAGAGGTTTTAGGCAAGGCACTGTTCTTTCTGTGTCATCCCTGCTATCTGAAACTTCAGTACCACAATCAAGAATTGTTTGGATTCCTGGGGTATTATGTGTGAAACAGCCTGCTCACTCAAAAGGCAGCTATCAGTGCTAACTTTTTTGGATGTTTAAAGAAGGACAAGAACACAAAGATTATTATGCTGTTAGAACGTCACCTTTAACATGTTTCTCTCATTGTCTGTTATAAGTAACATGCCAGAAGCAAAATTACCCTTTATCCCTAGCTACACTGATGAAATGTGATAACGCTATTCCCTTGATTGACCAACTAAAGATTTAGTTGATTGATTTATTAATTAAGCCAATTAAAGCCACTAGCTCTAGTTTATACCGTATTTACTGTACATGATATATCTGTATATGTAACACATAGCAGGGAGCTTTTCTCAAGATGTTCATTAATTTTTTAAGGTCTTCCATAGCTTTCTTGGAAGGCTTTCTGTTTTCCTTTACTGACTGTAGTTGAAGCTTCTCAACATAGATTTCAGCCAAGGATGATTCTGTATTTTTTAGAGTATTTTGTAATGTGCTGTGCCTGAGGTCAGACAAAATCAGCATTAGTCATTGTGGGCTACTTCCGACCCCAAATAATTGTCTTTCCATGACTTGGGTCAAAGGTAGCCTACAGTGACTAATGCTGATCTAGATCTTTGGACGTATCTTTGAATGGAGGTATGTGCTATTATGACAGCTCTCTATGCTCAGTTGAGACTATGGTAAATATTTCTCTTGTTCTCCTCCTCCCTTCTTGGTGCAACATAACAGAACAATTCCTGTATTAATTAACCACAATTCTGTGTTACATCGAAATGGGGAAAATTATGGTTGTCAAGATAGGAAAAAACTAGGATGTGCAACCAGATTTTAGTCATGTTTTCAGATTTTTGCCTGTGTTAGCCTTGGCAAACAAGGCTGGTAAAGCCGCACCTGTAGTATTGCGTACATTTCTGGTCACGGCATGTCAAAAAAGACATAGTGGAACTGGAAAAGGTGCAGAAGAGAGCAACTAAAATGATTACCGGGCTGGGGTATCGCACTTATGAGGAAAGGCTACAGCATTTGGGACTCTTTAGTCAAGAGAAAAGGTGCCTGAGGGAAGACATGACTGAGATGTATAAAATTATGCTGAGGATGGATAAAGTGGATAGAGGGAAGCTCTTTTCCCTCTCATGCAATACTAGAACCAGTGGATATCCACTCAAATAGAGTGTTGAGAGAGTGAGAACAGACAAAAGATAATATTCCTTTACCCAGTGTGATGTTAGTCTGTGGAACTACTTGCCACATGAATTGGTGATGGCATCTGGCCTAGATGCCTTTAAAAGGGGATTGGACAGATTTCTGGATGAAAAGTTCATCACAGGTTACAAGCCATGAGGGGGATGTATAATCTCCAGGCTTAAAAGGAAGGTACTTCAAAATGCCAGATGCAGGGGAGTGGTATCAGGAGACAGGTATCTAGGTATCTTGTGTGCTCTCAGAGGCATCTGGTGGGACCACTGTGAGATATAGGAAGCTGGACTAGGTGGACCCTTGGGCCGATCCAGGAAGGCTCCTCCTCTTATGTTCTTATAGTGTCTTGATTGGTATGTCTAATTAATTAATCCAAGATCTTCACTGACAAAATAAATAAGAACAGAGAAGGAAAAAGGTGTCATGAAGATGGAGCACACCATCTCAGTTATGTCTTGGTTTAATGAGTTGAAATATGTCTATCTGAGCTAAAGCAGTGTAGCATGTGGAGAGAGGGGTGTTGACTGGGGAATTCTGAACTCAGAACTCTGCTTAGCTATGCATAAAACATGCTGGATAGGCTTCGCGAAAGTCACTACTTCTCATCTTTATCTGATTTTATGCAGGCAAACTGAAATAATATACAGTGGTGCCTCGCTAGACAGTTACCCCGCATGACAGTTTTTTCGCTAGACATTGGCTTTTTTACGATCGCTATAGCGATTTGCAAAACAGTGATTCCTGTGGGGGAATTTCGCTGGACAATGTTTGGTCCCTACTTTGCAAACCGATTTTCGCTAGATGACGATTTTGAGAGCTTCCTCTGTGCTCCCAAACAGTTTTTTTTTCGGGACAGTTTCGCAAGACAGCGATTTAAACAGCTGATTGGCGGTTTGCAAAGTGGCTTTCCTATGGCTGATCTTCGCTAGACAACGACGATTCTTCCCCATTGGAACGCATTAAACAGGTTTCAATGCGTTCCAGTGGGGAAACGCTTTTCGCTAGACAATGATTTCGCTAAACAGTGATTTCAGTGGTACAGATTATCATTGTCTAGCGAGGCACCACTGTACTGTACATGGGATTGACTTCAGCTCTTTGAGTGCAGGACAGGATTCAAATATAGTAAACAAACAAGTAAGGAACGTGATTTATCAAGGCATTCAATCTTGCATTATAAATTAGAACCATTAAATTTCTCTTCATCTTATACATCTGTTTTTCCAAAGTAAGAAGTTTGGTAGGCTTTGCATCATTCAATTAAAAAACAACAACTGTTCACCCAGTCCATGTCCTTGGGCTGACACTTTGCTGACTGAATGATATGCATTGTATGGGTATGTCCAGAAAGCCGCATCATATGGTTTATCTTCCAACTCATTTTGTGGCATTTGAATAAAATGTCTTCAGAGAAAATGTGGGAGAGTGAATAAAATTTAATAAGCCAGAATGAGGGAGTATTATGACATTTTATTTTGGCCTTAAGTACAGTTGTGAGATTCTGTGTGATTTTCTCTCCCCTGTGCTTTTATATCAGTTCATTTCTGAAGCTGAGCCACGAGAGTGGAATTGATTAAATCTGTGTGCATAAACATAAGGGCCCATATTTGTATATATTCAAAATTTAAAAGTGTTTAAAACATAATCTACGTTATCTTTAAAATACTGATTCTGTTTCAAGGTGAAACAGGTTTCTGTTTCAGGTTTTCACTGTAATTCTGCCATAAATCTTCAATGTTCTGGATCAGTCTCTAAATTCCAGAGGGCTGTCAGTATTCTGATGTAACATTGTATGCGTATGTTGAGGGGGGGTACTTTGTAACATCTGAATGGAACAGCATTGGGCAGAGTGGATGTCTTAAATGAGTAGATAGATTAGTCTCTATTCATGGGCTACCAATCAATAATGACATCACTGACATTATCTCAAAGAATCATGGAATAGTTAGACTGCAGTCTTATTCTACAAATCACTGCTCGGAATCCTGCTGGAAAATAAAGCATGTGCAATAATAATTGCACAAGTGGTTTCTGCCATTGGCACAGTTCCCATTGTGTGAACCGTCACACAATGTTGCAAATTTAATTGCAATCAGATTTTACAACCAGTGTGTAACCAGTCACATGATAGACACCCTGCCAACACACAGCAAGGCACGTGTTTCTTCCTAACAGATGCTACCTGTGTACTTAAGGAAAGAGTGCATACCTAGGATTTGTCAACACAAATTAGCCAGTGCTTTAACTGTAGGAGATGTCCTCTCAATATGTAAATTTAATGCCCATTAACACTAAATAAATGTATATTCTGTGATCTTGAATATATGTGAAATTTTGGGCACACAGTTTTCATTGTTTGTTCATCAGTGTTAGTGTATTATGGGCTGTACCCCTGGGCTAATGGCAGGAATGCATTTTTTCCTCCAACATACAGCTATTGCTGGAAGCCTGTATACAGTGTGCATTGCAAATGCTAATCTTTATGCTCCGTCACACTGCAGAGGAGAAGGTGGCCAGCTGTTTTGGTCTACATGGACTGGGCACTGAAAGTGCTAAAATGGTTTCCAGAGCTTGGGAAAATTACTTTAACCTTCTGTAAGGGTTGCATAGAGTAGTGTAAATAGTCACTTTCCCAGGCTCATTTATTTTAGAAATGCCTACTATAATGTACTGAGAGGTAAAGAAGTTCATATTCTATCAATTCTCACTCACTGCTGTTGTGAACTAAAGTTACTTAAGCTATGTCCCTTGCAGTGATCACCTTCTTGTAAAGAACTCCCCTTTCCTGCTCATGGCAGTTGCATTAGTTATATCACATTCCAGTTGACCTTTTTCTAAATGACTTATTGGTTTTTTTGTCGGCAGGGCAGAGATTCCCCCTTCCTTCTCTGGTAACCTAAGATTTCCACATCATTTAACTTAACTATCAGAATATTTCCTTCAAGTCTATTTTCTTTCCTGTGCCTTGAATATTTTTAAAGGATTATGTCCTTCTTAATGCATTGTTTATTGTAGTACATGGCAGTGGACTAACTAAAAGTATTCCTGAAAACAGATCATGAAGATGCTTAGAAGCTAAACAGAATAAGCAGGTTTCTCCTTACTTTTAAACTGTAATTTCCTTACCCAGAAGTGTGTTTAGGAGCTGGCTAGGTAACTCAATGAGCTGGAGCACTTGAGTTTGATTCCCCACTGTGCCTAGTAGGAGAAGACCACCCTGTGTGAGCTTGAGCAAAATGCAGAGCCCTAAAGTGCCTTGGAAAAAGTAAATGAGAAACCAGGTCTGAGTGTTCCATATCAAGAAATGTTGGTATGATGAGTCGCCGTAATCTGCACATGATTGTAATCAGCAGCATCATCAATATCATCAATAATAATGATAGCAGAGTGTTGGACCCAAGTGTCAAGTCAAAAAATTAAGTGTCACATCCTAAAAAATTATGGATGAAGTGAAATTGAATCATAGAATAATTGAGTTTGAAGCGGTCTGCAAGGTCATCAAGCTCAACCCTCTGTTCAGTGAAGGAGTCTAAGAATCTTAGTAAGCAAATTAGCAGCCATTTACAATTGTCCAACGAGATGGTTGGACAGTATCATCAAAGCTACCAACATGAATTAGACCAAAGTCCAGGAGGCAGTGGAAGACAGGAGGGCCTGGCATCCATGGGGTCACGAAGAGTCGTACACGACTTAATGACTAAACAGCAACAATCGTTTTAAACTGGTAGCCGAAAGAGTTTGGAATGATCTTGGTTCCAGAAATAGTGTGTGGAGGAGAATAACCTAATCTTGCTTCCATAGATTACTTTTAATTTCTTGCCTTAATGTTTGGTACTTTCTGTACTCTTGAGGTTGTTTGTTGAGAGAACTCCAACTTCTATAAGATATGTTTGTTGCTTATCTGAAAGTATGAAATTTGGATTAGTAAAATCTACTGTTTTAGCTGTGATAAATTGCTTGCCAAAGTATTCTATTGCTGTTTCATTTTCTAAAGCTGTTGATAGTTGGAATGTATAATATAGAGAAAAAGATGTGAGTAATTCATAAGATTTGGATGACTATTGAAAAATGATCTTTACCACTTGGTTGAGCCTGCACTTATAATCTGTTGATTTTAGCTTGGGCATCCAGATATGTTGTTTTGAATTGTTTCTTTAGATTTATGACATACCCTGATTACACCTTACTTCATAATAATTTTTTTAAAGTTTTTTATAATTTTATATTTTATATTTTTTATAATTCTTTTTATATGCTTTGCACTGGTTGCCCATTGATTTCTGCATTGATTTCAAAGTGCTAATGATGACGTACAAATCACTAAATGGTTTGGGACCTTGATACTTGGCAGATCATCTTCTCCCGCCTAGATCTACCTGAATCACCCGATATAGCCAGCAGGGATGGCTGAGGGGCCTAACGCCAAGAAGGCCCAGAAAGAAAGAACGAAAAACCGGGTCTTCTCGGCAGTGGCCCCTTGGCTATGGAACACTCTCCCAACTGAAATCCGTTTGGCCCCCTCGCTGGGTGTTTTCAAAAGCCATTTAAAAACTTGGCTCTTTAGGCAGGCCTTCCCTCCAGTCAATTAACTGAGCTTTATTTTTTCTTTCCTGAGGTATGTCATCTTGGCAATGTTTTGTTAGCAATAAGTGTTAAAGTTTGTGTTTCAGATGATTTTTTATGTTTGCTATATTGCTGTGTTTTTATTATGTATGTAAGCCGCCCCGAGTAGACTTTGTCTAGGGGGGGCGGGGTAAAAGTCAGATAGATAGATAGATAGATAGATAGATAGATAGATAGATAAATAAATAAATAAATAAATAAATAAATAAATAAATAAATAAATAAATAAATAAATAAATAATAGTATCTAGTGCAAGTAACTTGGATTGTGCATTTAAATCAGTTTCAGCCTGAAGACAGCTTAATTTAAGTCACAGGTTTTATGTTTGCTTATCAACGTTATTATCCAAGAGGTAGTTGGAGTGCTGTTCAGCCATGTATTCCTTTGCTGTGAAACTTCCATTAAAGTAGGTTGGATCTCACTTGTACATTGTAATACTGTTAGTCCTTTATCACTTTCTGCTATCATCTGAAGAGGATAGATTATTGAGGTTGACAAGCCTGCATCCACCCATACTCTGTGGCAAATAAAGGTGCGTTGTGCATGCCTTTGTATAATGGCATTGGTGTTCTGATGGAAGGACTTGGATTTTTCTGTTTAAATCATCAAGGTCACTGTACTTCCAGTACATGATTCCAAAAGAATATGTTAATAGTGGGGTTCCCCAGCTACTAATAGCAGTAACTTTTCCTTTTGCATCAAGTTTTGTTCTGAATATTGCTTTCATTCTATCAAAATACTTGTTCCTGAATTATAGTTCCTTGTAGTTTATATTGACTTTTCCATGGATGCTTAAATGTTCTTAGCTTTTCTGCTCCTCTAAGAATTGAATAAACTGTTCATTGCTAAGTGCATAGTTGCTGCCCTCTGAGAATTTACCTTTTTTGACAAATTTTAATGAAGTTTCAGAAACCTATTCAGCTGATGAGGAGAGCTTGCAAATAACATAATATTGTCCATATACATTAAGTGTGAAACACTGAGGCCATTTCTCCAGTAATTAGGCTTATGGTCTTTAGCACCATCACACAGTTGTCTAGACAGGGGATTTAAAGCTAGGTGGAACCACAAATCATCATCATCATCAATGTGTTTGGAGTGTACAGACCAATAGAATATTCATGGGAAGAACAAACTGAAACAGGTTTGATTGTAATATGATGTGTGTTTCCTTTGGGTACACTGGAATTTACATTAGTATGAGAGATTTGAGAATGGGCAGTTAAGCAATAATTGTAAGAGGTTTGAGCCTCGTTACTTAATGTAGTTATCAAAATTCTTGTGGTACTTCTGCAAAAGCAATCTGATGCACATGCTTAATCTAGTATGCCCATGTTGCTGGAAAAAACAAACAAACATGAGTCATTTATATGTCAGTAGGTCAAAAGCTAGTGCACTAATTCTTTGGTCTCTCCTCACAAGACACTGAGTTGAGGAGTACATAAAAAAGGGCTTTCAGTATCATCACCTTGATTATTGAGCTTCCTCTTAAAGCTAACTCTATGCCTGTTGAGCTTCTGGCGGGTAGCCAAGACTTTATCATTCCATATGGCATTTCATATTTAAAAGTGATTTTCAAAATAGGATTTGGAATTGTTCTTACTTTGTTATTGAAGAATGCTTTTTTTAAAATGGCTTTAAAATCATTAGTTTTTTTCAAATACATTTTATTATATGTAACTTAGGAAGTCCTGGAAAGTCAGAACAACAAGAAATATATATATCTCTAACAAATAATAACTTAAATATGGTATCAATGTGCTATGGAAAGTTTGCTGTTATTTTCAGAGAAAACAGGTTCTACAAACAAGAGAATAGAGAAGTGTAAATGTAAATATGTATGCCTATAGATTGTTTGGGAGGATTTGACAGATCCTCCTTCAGGTTTTTTTTTATCTATTCTAAGAGTGAAGGGAGAGGCAACCAATAAAGTATGTGTGCTAGCAGAATTATGACTATTCTTCAACAGTTTTAGAGATTTTGTAAAGAATATGTACAGATTGTGTATCAGGAATGTTTCTTCTTGTCTTAGGAAGTATCTCTAGAGAATGTTGTGGTGGAAACATCTGTTTTTATAGTGACTATTTTCAACATACAAATTATACATTTCATGTAAACTAGAGGCTGAGGTTAGTTATGAAAGCTTGTGGGAAGCGGGTTTGCTACTTACACAGACAGCAGATTGGGTAAATTCTATCAGTGCTATAAAGTACTGCACATAAAATTCAACTCTCTATGTTCATATAACTTCCAAAAAGAGGTATAAGTACTGTATGTATTTGTATATGAATGCAAAACAGATTAAAATGTGCTTTCATTTGTCCACTTCTGTGTGAAAACCTTTGTATGGGAATTATTGCAGTATGAAGTGGTAGTAGTTACCATGTCATGCTATGATACAATTGATATGGGTACAGATTATTCCTCAGTCATGAAAATAACCTTCAGCTAATCACTCTCTCTCCACATAACCTTGAACCCACAGTTGTTGTGAGGAAGAAATGGGAATGTAATAGTTTTAGACAGACACTGAAATAACACATAGATTTTACTTATTCTTGCTATTGACATTAAATTGGGTTGGAGCAATTACACTGACACCTGTGTTTTTACATATCAAAACTTGCTAATTGGCTGCTTCAAGTACAGTGCAGGTTACTGTGAGGGAATATATGATTTTTTTCAGGTGTAGGAGCTCATCTTACTGAGCATCTATACTGTAACTGCTGTTAGTGCCACAGCAGCTTCTCAACATAATTCCATTAACACTGATATAAAATCAGAGCTTTGTTTTTTAGTAATATTTATATCCATCCTTTCTCCTGTGAACTCTTGGCTTTCATCCTCTGCACTTCTATCCTCACAATAATTCTGTGAATTAGGCCAGATTGAAAGTATGTATCTTTTCCAGAGTCACCCAGGGGCTTCATGGTCAAGTGGGATTTGAATCAAGGTGTCGTACATCCTAGTCCAAGACTAACCAGTACACTGTTGGAGCTTTCTCAGAAGACAATGATGAGATAAAACACCAATTAATGCGTCTTGACTTGACATCTTTTCTGTAACATTCTAGTGTGGGTCTTGAAAATGTTAAGGCATTAAGCCAAATGGCATCTTGATTTCTGATTTAATATTGGAGGAAAGCCTTCTTCAATATTGACTGTCTGAGGCTGTTCTTGCAAAGCTTTTTCCATATCAAGGATAACGCAAAACGTAGACTCTAGAGCAGAGATAGGTAATCTAGTGCCAGGAATTTCCACAGTCTCAGACAATGAGCCTCATTGACTCAGGTTTATGGGAGCTGTTGTCCAAAATATTTGGAAGATATGGCATTGTATACCTCCACTCCAGAGCTTTAGAGTTTTCTGTCACACATATAACACCAGGATCTTGGGTCATAATTAATGAAGCTGTATGCTGAGAGATTCAAGAAAGACACAAAGGGAAGTAGTATCCCAAAAAGCATGCAGTTAAACTGTGGAATTTGCTACCCCAGTGTATAGTGATGGCTGTCAATTTGGGTGTCTTGGGAAGGAGATGAAGGCAATGCACTTCCCACAGGCATTTGAACAGAAGGCCTTGTTGTCTGCTCTATGCTGCTGGATCAAACTACTGAAGAATCCATGTTCTGCTTTTTCATATTATGGAGCACCAGAAACTGGATCTGATTCCAGTTTACTGGAATATTACAACTTGAATCCCAACTAAAGAAGACCTATTGAATCAATTGGATTTACCTAAGTGTTGGCTCACGTTTCGCCAACTGATTCAGTGGGTCTGGTCTTGTTGAGACTAATGAGAAACAGTAGTTTAGGCCCCCATTTTCTTTTTTTGAGGTTCATGGGTTTTTTTTTGCCTTAATTCTTTTTTGTTTTAAAGAATTATTTTTCCCTTTGTCACAAGAGCTCACAGGGATATATACATGGTTTCCTGTACCTTTCTGCCTTCATCCCTATGAAGTTGCTTGATATGAGAAATACAGAGTGGCTTTGAACCAGTAGTGAGCTTCATAACAAGAGTCTCTTCTGTTTTAGTCTGATACTCTATCCATTACTTCAAATTGTATCTCCCCCTACTTAATTGTCCACCAATTCCTCCATGTCTTTTGAAAACTACTCCCTTGAATTATTTTCTTTCTACAGTAGTCAGCTTCATGGTAGATGATTTGATATGAATATTCCTCTCAGATCTCATTTGAAGCTTCGATGGAAGCATCCAGGCAGAGTTGGGGGCTATATTACCTTGAGGGATTTGTTCCAGGTCATTGCAGAGCAGAAGATTACAGTACTCCTTCTTAAAGGTGCATAACTTCTTTAATGAAGCCAACAATTTGTGACAGTGTGCCCTGGTGTTAATCAAAGGATGAATTCGGATCCTTAAAGATACATAATGCTTTCCCCTTATTCTGCTTATAAATGTGTCCGTTTTAACTTGCTGACTTCAGATCTACTCTTTTCCTTCCAGTTTCTTATTCTGTGCTTTTTCCTAACCCATTTCCTAAATGTTCTTTGTTGCTCATTCTCTTAAGATGAGATGATACAGTCTATGAAATAGTGCTTTAAGTATGTGGCTGTGGAGCTAGAGATTGGGAGTTTGACTCCTCACTGTGCCTCTTTGACAGGGGCTGGACTTGATGATCCATAGGGTTCCTGACACATCTGTAGTTCTAATATTATTATTACCATTATTATAAACGAACAAATGAATAGGTTGTAGAGGAAAAACTGAATCAATATATGACAAATACAGTAATGTAAGTTGCTCTTTCTTTTCTATTAATAAATTTGTATTAGATTTGTTTGAATTGATTACTTTACTTTTGTGTTTTAATTTTCCATTTGATCTGCACTTTATTATTGTTTATTTTTAGTGGAGAAGTGGGATATACATTTATTAATTACATTTATTGCCTATGATGCCTAACTTATTTTGTCATCCTCTAGTCTAGTGTATAAATATTGTTGTTTTACAGTATTTTATTTTAATATTGTTGCTAGCCACCCAGAGTAGACTTCAGTCTGAATGGGCAGGATATAAAATGAATGAATGAATAAAGAGAACTGAAAATAAAATTTATCTTGAAAATGGAGTTGCATCAATTCATGGAGGTTAAAGCTGTCAGTGGTGGCCGGTCATGATGGCTACGTATATATTATTTCCAGTGTTAGAGGCAATGTGGGTTGCATCCTATGACTTCCATTTTGCCAGTAGCATTATTGTCTTCTCAAGCACGCTGCCACTGCATTATTCATTGGAAATTCCCTGTGATAACATGGTGACTTTCTCTTGAAATACTGAAACATGACTTTCACATCTCATGTGACAAATATTTTGCCAAGCATTCACATTCCCTCCTATCTGCACTTAACTTCCTTTCTTTTTCCTATCTATCATTTATTATATTTTGGAATGTTCTTGTTATCGATTATGTCAATGGATTTATGTTATTTTAATTGTATATATGTTTGTTGTTAGCCGCCCAGAGTGGTAGAAAATACCAGATGGGCGGGATATAAATCAAATAAATGAATGAATGAAGGAAGGAAGGAAGGAATGAAGGAATGAAGGAATGAGAAGTAAACAGAGATTAGAAAAACTATTGTTTTGGACTACAAATCTGCGAATCTTCCAGCCAACGTGACTACTGCCAGCCATTCCCAATTTTGAGTAAAGCACTATCTAATTTCCTGATGGACAATCAAGACTGTCAGAGTTTTCTTCTCTTAGCACACATAGTTCTTGGATGAACCGTTCCTCCTTCAGGGGTGTAGAAAATTTAAAGTTACTGTATAAAGTATAGGGGGAAATAACTAGAGTTTAACCTGAGACAGATAACCTGAAGTCTTCCGGATGTTTTGGATTATGACTCCATAATGTCCAGTCAGCGTGGCCAGTAGTCAGGGATAATGGGAAGCCAAAACATCTGAAAGGCACCAGTTTGCCTATTTTTGGCACGGAGGCAGCAGGTGGTCCAAGTGGAGAGGGGGAACACATGACTTAATAACTACCAGTTATTGGTGCCTGAAATGGGAGAAACAAATCACAGGGAAATTTAGGAAGCAGAATGTGGTTGTAACAGAATGGTGCAACTTGCCCAGGTCAGGGAGATGAGTGCATAGTCGTGATACAGAAAAGCAAACATGGATTGTCATTTTGACATGAGCAATAATATGAAAGTATCTTTTGTACCTATTGGTAAAGCAAAAATGACACTCCAGGGCAGCTCTCATCAGATGCTCATTGTGCTTGGTGCTTTTTAACCTTTTTCAAATTGTGTTTTTCTCAGCCACTTCATTCATTCCATGCTTGGTTTTTTTTTTTAAATCATATCTAATTCAATTCATAATACATTTTTAAAAATTAAATTTACCGTAAGCTGAGAGATCGGACTTGTGATCAACTAGAAGGAAATGTCTTCTTTTCTGGAAGATCCTTTCTGGAAGATTCAATCTTGTTGCCCATGTCACAGACGACCTAATGTTGCAACAGTTCATTTTTTGAATGACAAGAGAGAAGTTTTCAGTTTTCAATGAGATGTTTCATGAAGCAATTGTCATGTGACTCAAATGGAAGCAACTACAAAGCAGGGAGCATTGAAACAGAGGCCAGTATACAGGTTCTCCTGTCTTGAAACTGACTCAGCATGAAATCGAGCTCCTGCACAGACAGGATCCTGAGTTGTGGGGGTTTTAAGTGTTAAGGAAAGAGAGCAGGATTTCAAGAGGACTAAGGTGGAGACAGGAAGGAATGTGGATATGAAGGGAAAAAAGCTGATGGACTGAATTTTGGAGGAAGGAGATGGTAGAGAAAGGGCGTAAAGAAAACATTAGTGGAGCAAGGGGAACATGCACATATCAGAGTCATTTAGTGGAGGAAACAAGAGCGGAACCCATTTGCTTAATTCATCCAGAATTAAATGATATTGGCATTGTATAATTTGAGCCAGACATTGCAGGGTAGGCAGTGGGACAAGAAGAATCTTCTTGCTATTGGTGACTAGTCATAGAGGTTATACGGTATGTTACCAGCAGTATTGAAGGCAGTTAGCCCCTCAATGCTAACTGCTAGGAAACATGAATGAAGAAGTACTACTGTAGTTATACTCTCTCAGTTGGCTTCTTATAGGCATGTGGTGATTGACTGACTGGTTGTTATGCCCCCTTTCTCCTAAAAAAAGACTCAAGTTGACCTACATTATTTTTCTAAAAGGCAATATTTGAAAGTTAAAAAAGTAAATGATACAGATATTAAAAAAGAATTAAATAAATAAACATTACATTAGAAATGTTAGATAAAATTATTAAAATAGATTTTAAAACATCAAAAATCATACTATCCCGTTTTAAAAACCCTCTTAGACAGATCATCATTAAAGGAAAGACTGCCTGAAGAGAAAGGTCTTTGTCTGTGGAAGGACAGCAGAGAGGCCAGTTGATCTCCCGTGGGAAGGAGTTCCAGAAGCTGGAAGCATTAAAATGCAAAACAACAATATGCATGAGAAATTGCTTAATGTTTAAAGACTATGCTCCACATACCTGCAGAGATGGTAATTACCTTCTGTGCATTTAAAATGCTTCCGTTTCACAACATTAATGCAAAATGACCAAACAGCAGTATCCTTACTGTTGCTTACTGTGTTGTTGGCATTGAATCCTATTGACGTCTCAACTGAATTATGTTCATATGTCAGGAAAAGAGGTCACTTACTATTGAGCAAGTCTAGATCAAATTTGAACTATCAAAAAAACTCAACACTGACCCTAAGATGTCTTCATTTATGCTTTTTTTGCTTCTGAATTCCTCACTTTCAAGCCTTATTTTAGAAAAGAGATGTCATAATTTTGTAGATAGATAGATAGATAGACAGATAGACAGAGAGAGAGAGAGAGAGAGAGAGAGTGCACCAAGATCCTTGGAAACCTTTATGTTGTTAGAAGTGTATTTGGCAAGGGTACTCCATTTTGAAAATTAGATGTAGGTTTGGGAATGGGTGTCTTATCTTTCTTTCATATCAGTAATAGCAAATGGAAATTGGATTCTCTGTTTTGTGAATGATTTGCTGTACTGTCACAAAGGCCCTTTTCATTCAGATTTATCATGGTGCCTTTGACTTCCATTGTCTTACCTACTTTGATGACAGAAAGATATTTTTTTGGACCTGAGCTCTTTGAAAAACATTAGTCCACATGTGCATGGAAACACTGATGCAAAGAATATTAGCACTGAAGGACTGGCTGTAAAGCAAAGTTGGAGTTTTGCTATCTCTAATGCCCAAAATGAAATCAATAGTAAATCATACTGTAATGAGTCAAATGACTGCGTGCGTTAGGAGCCTGCAGTGGAACAATTAGAAGTACTTAATTCTGTAATTTTCTGCATTACTTTTACTGCCGTTCAGCTGTGTCACAAGTTAGTACTGTTCTACTCTGTCAGTCATGTGATACTGGGTCTTGGTAGATTCATAATATGTTCTGTCAGAGCAGTGATATGGGACATGTAGCCCTCGAGATGTAGCTGGACAGCAGTCCATCATCATTGGCTGGTGATAATTGCAGTCCCACATTTCCTACCCCTGTTTTAGAGTGAAGACCAGTTGTATTTTGTTTCTTTCAGCCTGTGGAGGGTAAGTTCTTGCTCAGTGCTTAGAAAATCACAGACAGAATTCTGCGGAGAGAGTCTGAAATATGCTAGCAGATGATATAACCACATGAAAGGTGTAAATTGCTTAACTGTTGTTGCTTTGTTTGTCTATAGGGAACTTGAGAACTAATTCAGGAGCCGTGCTGGAGAATGTCATGGCAAAAGCTAGGGCTTTGGAACAGAATTTTCAGCACTTTATCAAAGTCCAGTTCCCAGGTTTCTTTGGGACAAGCCTTGACTTGTTATGGATACAGCCAAGATTGTTTAATCACATAGATGTGTCAGCCAATGCAAACAGAGTATTACTCTGTGTAGAGAATACTATCAACTACATACTCTTTGTTAACTGTTGTGCCTTCACTCCGTAGTCAAATCAAATCTTCTTTTGCTTGCAGGACAGTTAATTTTGTAGGAGTTTAGACTGAATTACTTTGCTCTTAAAATAACATTCTTTGAAAAAAGCACTCCTCTTGTGGAATGTATAGAAGATTTTCCTCTCTTTCTAAGCTTTTGATTTGCTTGGGCTAAAGTTTTCCTCCAACTTGTAAGCCAGCAGATGGATTCCTCCATTTTGTGAATTAAAATTCTCACAGGTCACACTCAGGAGCACACAGGAATGAAATCAGCTTTGCGTTCAGTTCTTCAGAATGGCAGCATTGAAAGCTGTTGTGACATTTCTCATTTGTATCATGTTTTTCTTCTATTGCAATATTAGTCCGTTGCTAAGCAAGGCAAAATGTCACTCGTTTGTTAACTCTTTAATGATATGGATGACCCAACATTATAAGCTCTTCTTTGCTTGACTTTGACATTATCAAATTCCACTTAAGGATGACAAATTTTGCTTATTCATACACTTGTGGGAGAATAGAGGTTTTTGCTTGCTCTCTCAGGCATAGGGGAGTCTTTCGGTTAAAGGCACAAGAAGCTTTTAATCCTACTATAACTTATATGTCTTAGGTAGGTGATAGTCATTCATCTTTTTCCTTTTATAATATTTATGTGTTCATAAACATGTGATTTATACTAAGTGAGAATGGAACATGTCATCTTGTTACCTTCCTTGATGAAAGGAGTGCAACTCTGATCCTTTTGTAACGAATGTTCTTTGTGTTTCAAATGAGAAAAGTTGTGATTTGAATGCATTGAAGAGGAACCCTTAAAATAAAATTGAGATAAAATAGTTGGATTTTGGATTTCTATTGCTTCAGTAGTATTCCATTGCAAAATGTAATGCTAAAATATTTCAGAAGGTTAACAACTGATAGGATTCTCGCAGTGAGAAACAATAGAGGTAGAAAGAGCACTCAAGCAAACTTGGGTCATGTTTGTGGGTTTTGGTTACTTTGCATCCTTTCATACTTTCCCAGGATAAATCAGCATGTAGCCAATTTCATTTTGGAATCCAAGAGATGGAAGTTCTACATCCCACATCTGTGTTTTGCAGCTCATAAATGCCTCTCATGTGAAAGGCTTTAAGAAACAAATACCGTCATTTTGGATTAGTAATGCTGGGAAAAAATAAGAAGATTTGAATCTTATGCCAGAAGCTGTACATTTTCAAGTGAAAAATGTCCTCAGTATGATTTGAATTTTGCAAATTATTATTGAGTAATTTCCATGTAGTTTCCATATAGTTCCATGGAATTCCCAAGGGACATTGCATCCTGTTCTACTCCATTTGCAAACAGGCAAGTAGCTCTAGCAATATGAACAAGTGTGGTTGTGTCCACCCCAGATGAAAAGGGGGACAGAGTTCAGCAGTTTATAACCGAGTTAAAAATTGATATCTTCTTTTTTCACTAACATTTTTATGTCTTTTTAAACATAACCTTTGTAAAACAAGTTGCTTTCCATTTAAAGATACTCTGAAACAAGTTATGGTGCACCTAATAATAGCACCTTACTGTAATGTTTAGTGATTTTAGAGTTTTAGCCAAATTCATGTGGCTGGGGTGCCATAAAGAAATGAGATTAAGAGGCTGGAAAAGTTGCTCTTTTTAAAAAACTGCAGCTCTGAGAATCCTCCAAGTAGCATATGCAGTGGCCAGGTTAGCTTGGAAGTTCAAGAAGTCATAATTTTGAAAAGTAATTTTCTCAAGTTTTCACTAAGGGGATCTTGCCTTAATTTCAGACTACTGTAATGCTTTATGATAAACAAATATGTAGTAGCTCTATATCCCATTGCTTGTATTATATGGTTTAGCTTTCCTTACGCAAGATTCTAGGTCCAATTCTTAGTATTTCCAGGTAGGGCTGGGTGAGGATGAGTGCAAGGACAGTTTGTTACCTGCCAGAAGCCAACTCATCTCCCAATGGCCAGGGAAGATTCTCCCACCTCTAGTTCTCCTGTTGATATAGGGGTAGCTTGTCAGACACAGAACAAGAAGAGATAGAAAAAGAGGGAAAAACAGGCAGAGAGGAAGGAAAGGGGAAACAAAAAAAAAGATATAACAGAGGTGGGAGGAGAAAAGAAGGTTCTATAGAAGGTGGAAGAAGAGAAGACTAAAGAGACAGAAGAGATATGGAAGGACACTAAATAAGAAGAGGTTTGCCAGGCTGAAGCGAAAGTCCTGATGGTAATGGATCTTGGAGAGCACTGGGAGAGTATGGAAGTTGAGGATCCTTGAACTGGGGAGCTAGTGATGTAAAGCATTCCCAAGGATGAGGTGGAAAGGCTGCACCAGTTAAGACCACCCCATAAGTCCTCCTTCTGGGATGAGAAGGAGAGGCAAGAGAAGAGGAAGAAGCTGCAAGAGTGGGGAGTGAGAAGAAGTTTGACTTAAAACCCTTCAGACTGGCTCAGTCATTATGAGAAAAAGGCCTGTCAAACCCCTTGCCTTTACAAGAAGGAGGGAAGAAGGGATAGTCCCTCTTTCAAATAGTCAAGCATAAATGTAAACCATCCTTATTGCAATACATCTCTTGCTCAGTATGTCTGAAGCAGGCCTTCCAGGTAATGGAGGGACCGGGGATGGTTCAGCAACGACACAGAGAGGAGGAATAAGTAAGGAGACCAGTAAATAAACTGTGTTTGGTTCCAGTTTAGAAGAAAGGTTTTATTTACCTGTTCATAATGTTCCTGTTTTACAAGTAAGCTCACATTTAATAAATTATGTTGTTGAATAGCATGCTCCATCTCCAGTGGTAGATATGGAAGGCAGCAACATGGGAGGTCTGGAACAGGAGCATGCACAGGCTGTAAAAGATTCTGAAACGTTGTTTGAAGATCCATGTAGACGACACTGGACAAGCTCATGTATGTTAGACTCTCATTTTCATGTCTTTAGCAGCTAAATGTTACCTATTGAATGCTACAAATATAGCACATAGTTACATATGATCTATGTCATTCCTTCCTTCCTTCCTTCCTTCCTTCCTTCCTTCCTTCCTTCCTTCCTTCCTTCCTTCCTTCCTTCCTTCCTTCCTTCCTTCCTTCCTTCCTTCCTTCCTTCCTTCCTTCCTTCCTTCCTTCCTTCCTTCCTTCCTTCCTTCCTTCCTTCCTTCCTTCCTTCCTTTTTTTCTTTCTTTCTTTCTTTCTTTCTTTCTTTCTTTCTTTGGGTTCCACAGTCCTGATTGTGATGTTTCCATACAATAATGTGCACATTTACAGATGTACCTAAGTCAATGTTGCAGTCAGGACTGGAATGCTGGAAGCCAACTTAAGCAGTTGGTACAGCACACAATTGGCAGCCCCTGTAATGACAGGTTGTAGAAATATGTTTAAACTGTCTCACAATTTGACTGACGCTTATGGTGGGTCAGTATGGGAAACAGAACACCTGTCCAAGCATAGTCTCAATGTGTTTGTAGAAACAGGTTGGGAGATGTTGTTGAGGCATTCAGAAATCTACTTCATATCTGTGCTGCTGTCTGAATGATGGTCATCAATAAACCCTTGCAGTAAGTTTTGGGTTGCTTTTTAAACTTGTGAACATCTCCTTATTTTGGACTATTTGTGTCATTAACACAGTGCTGCTTTAACTCTGCTAAAGCTAAGGGATGGCTTCTCCCTATTCTTTTTAAAATTAAGAATGTTTTTGGTGAAATATAGCTTTGCTCACTTGGGCGACACTAAATAAATTATGTGTCATTCAACTGATTATCAGTATATATTAACAACTGATATATATAATAATTATTATAATATAATGTAAGCATGGTTTATAAACCAAAAAGAGCTTTAAAAACCCACAAAGTAATGAAAAGGCTCTCTTTATCTCTTATTTATAAAGAAAGTTGAGATCTATATGCGGGTAATGATATATATATACCAATGATAAACAGATTAATAAAGAAAAAATGAATGTAATAATAGCAAATATAGTGTCTGGTTAACTCTGTACCTTCATCTTTTTCTTTTTTTTTTTAGTTTTTAGTTTTTGTTTTATGTTTTCTCTTTTTCCTTTCTTTTTTATGTGTACTCTCAATATTGTTTTAAACTAAATAAAGTGTGTAATAAAAAAAGAAGTGAAAAGGCTCAATGAACAGATGAAAGAGCAGACTATAGGAACAATGTTTAAAGCTGACAGTTTCTGCTAAGAAAAGCTTTTGCTTTTATTTTTAAAGAATTTTGAACACTTTCTTTCATTACAGATAAAAAGTGGGAGCGATAGTCTCACTGCCCTTTAAACTGTATAGATGGCACCCCCTAAAGAACGATGACACCTAGGAAGTACCACAGCAGTTTCCCTTTTTGTACATTAGCAACAGGAAGTGTCCTGGAGGTAGATCATACAGCATTTGGGACAAGTCCCTGGTCCAGATGAGTAAAATTTAGGTATCTGTGGGTGTATGTCTATGGCTTAGAACTCCCCGAATTCTGCCTGGCGAATTTTTGGAGAATGCTCAGAGTTGGAATTCAAAAAATCTAAATGGTACATCCCTAGTTATCAAGCCATTTCTAAAATGGTTTAGGGAGAATGTTAAACACAGTCCTCCATGCAGAACCTCTCTTTTTCATATCAGGGAAAAACGTCCATATCAATCCTTCTTGCCTGGCTGCTCACAAATGCATACTCTTCTGGGAGGGGAATTCATTATTTCAACAGGTAAAATATAATTGAGAAACATTGACAAAGTGTTGCGCTTGATTGCATAACTAAGCCTATCTACTCTGAGCGTTTGTTCAAATTTCTTCGCATCTATAATGCCATTTATGCATCTCAGTGCCCCTACAATACAGGTCAAAAGAGTCAAAGCATGAGAAATATACCCTTGCTTTCTGATTTTCTTGGTAGTGATACGTATATATCTGTTCTTTTTGTTCCTGTTTGCTCCAGCACAGAATCTGCTTACAGGGACCCTAGTACTGCATTATTCCATGCACTTTGTGGTTCTTCTTCGTGGCCTCTGTGAATCACACCCTGGGTGATCCACGCCTGTTCAGATCCTCATCGGAAAGTTCTAGAGCTTCTGTGGTAGCAAAAAACACATTAGAATAAGGCCCCTTCCCCCTTGTATAAGTACCTTGGTGCCAAGGCTCCCCTTTCAGTTTCTTTCAACTGTTGCATTGAGAGCCTCATAGTTTCTGCTTCTGTGAGTAAAAGAGAAAAAGAGCTTATTCTTGATTCCTTCCTGTTATCTGTCTTTTTTCTTTTAAACTTTAGTTCAAATTCATTATCATCAGAGATTTTTTCTTTTTGCTTCACTCAGCCTCCGGCTGCTGCACTCCCCCCCTCGTCATCGTTTTTCCCCTCAAATTATTTTTCTCCTATTCATGGTCCCTTTCGGCCCATTTAAGCACTGCATGGTCTGTGATAAGAAAATGCCACTTTCCGAAGGCCACGCCAAGTGTCTTTTTTGCTTGAGAGAGGCACACCAAATGTCCTCCTGCCAGCACTGCAAGAACTTCAAGCGTGAAGTCCTCCATTCTTGCTTATCCAGATTAAAACTCCATCTTTGGGAGCAATCCCTTCAACCAACCAAAATGGCCCAACCTCCTTGTAAGGCCACCTCACAAACTAAAGCAATGGAGAAGGCTCTTTCTGAAGCCTCAAAACAACATCCATCGACCACCCTACCCCACTCCGATGCTCCATCCACTTCATCTAAAACTTCCAAAACCCATAAACTGAAGTGCTCGATACCAAAATCCTTGATATTAAAGCCCTCTGCTAAACGTCAAATGTCCACTGAAGCCTCTTCGGTCCTGGAACCCTCTCTGCCTAAATGACCTAAACAGCATAAATCTCAAGCTGCAATCATCTTTCAGCAGCCTAAACAAACCGCTGAATCAATCTCCATTGGTTTGTCTTCTGACGATGACAGAATCCCCTCTCATCAACCCTGCTCCCAATCACCATAATGGGATGTCAGAGTCGATCAATTAACATCTTCTCCTCCCAGTCCTCAACACTCTGTTCTTTTGAGCAACCCTTCCATGGTTGCTTCACCTGACAGGGTCAACTCTGAAAAACAACTAGAGACCATACCTTATTCGGTAACATCTGATCATCCACCATGACCGCCTCAGAGAAATTGGCCCCAACAGTCGCTGGAGCCGTCTATTTCATTACATGTGGCTTTCAGCACTCTCATTGGGTTGCCATTTGCCCTGATCAGTGCTCGACTGGACAAACTGCAACCGTCAATCAGCCAGTTGCTCTATCCAGTTCGGCCTTACCTTCTCATGGCGGGCCTCGATCTCGACAGCCATTGGTGTCGAAACAGCCATATCACCATGACCCACATGGACTCCAACCTGCTCCTTACCTGGCACCTAAAAGGTCCAGGACTGTCAAGCAATTTGCTTCTATGCGGGAGGCTTTTACAGGTTCAGATATTTTCTCACTAATCCAGATGAAGGGAAATCATTCCCTCACTTGGCATGTCCAGCGTCTATATACTCCACTGCTTTACCAGCTCATCAACAATCTTCATTTCGACATCACTGAGACACATGCTCTGATATAAATGATCCTTGATATCCATCCTGGTCCATGGACACTCATTCTATCCCTTTATCGATGTACAATTTCTGTCAACCGATAGAACCAAGCCATCGAACTCGACATCACTATGACCCTGAGTTTGACACCGACGTGCAACCATATCAAATGACGTCCATGGACACTTGAATGACATCTCTTGGTATTGAAAATCCTCGACACCGACAAATGCACATGGACATGCCTCTATCGACATTGAGCCACAAACGTCAATGCTATGACACTCAACCTATCGACACTGAGGTCAATTGACAATTCGTCGACTCCCGACATGATTCTGATTATTCCAATCACGGATCCAGACTTCAGACACTGTCAGTATTACTCACCTCACCGAAATCCAACCTCATCGATGCCGATCCACCATCACCGGTGGAAGACTTCCAGGCTTACGCTCAACTTATGATCCGTATGGCTAAGTCTCTCAATCTCCAAATCCACCATCCTTTGACAGAACTGGCTGATCATCTATATGACCCAATCTCTAAAGATACAACTACTCCAGTACACATCTCGATGCTTCCGTCTCTACTCAACACCACTCAAATATCCTGGATAAAACCAGCCTCTCCCCATACCATGTCTAAACGAATCGATAACCACTACAGAGTCCGTGATCCTGGAGCTCTGTTTCTTCAAAAACAACCAGCCCCAAACTCTATTTTTGTCGAAGCCTCTCAATCCAGATCTCGACATCGACAAACCCTCATGCCACCAAATAAAGACAGTAGAAGGATTGACTCAATGGGAAGATGACTTTATTCATCAGCAGCGTTCACCATGCATGTTGCTAACTACCAGGGAGCCATGGGTACATATCAGTGTTTCCTTTGGGACAATATGTCAACCTTTCTTGAATCCTTACCAGAAGATTAAAAGTACTCACCCATCCCTTTCAAGAAGAAGGTCTTTCCGTTGCCAAACAACAGATGCTTTCTGCTAGGCACACGGTAGACGCCACAGCAAAGTCAATGGCCACTTCAGTAGCCTTACGACGTTTCTCTTGGCTAAGGACAGCTGGTCTGGCTGAGGATGCTCACACACATATCGAAGACCTCCCATTCGATGGTGCAGGCCTCTCTAATGCTCAAACTGATGATATTTTGGAAAACATACAAAAGAAAAGATCAGCAGCTAGATGTTGGGGAGTTTTTCCATTTTACCAACAATGCCCCTGACAAAATCAATGGAGACGACCCTACGACTCATATCAAAAATTCCAACGTGATCTTCCAAAACAAACATCTTATACACCCTATTTTAGAAATCAAAGAAATAAACCCCACCAGCAACCCATTACTAGGTGCAATGACTGCAAGGCCAAACATCACATTTGACACTCCCGTGACCGAGATTGCACATCACTCCACCCATACTGCCCTCTGGAAACACCTGTCTGTCTGGGAATCAATCACTTCAGATGCCTGGGTATGCTTAATGTAGCAGCGGTTGACACAACTGAAAGGGGAGCCTTGGTACCAAGGTACTTATACGAGGGGGGAGGGGCCTTATTCTAATTTGTTTTTTGCCACCGCAGAACTTTCTGATGAGGCTCTGTGCAGGCGGGGATCACCAAGGGTGTGAATCACAGAGGTCCACTTGAAGAACTACAATTACAGGTGGGTAACCTGTCAATACGTGTTTCATTTCATGAAATTTCCATATGGGTATTTTTCTGCAGGTTTGATCTTCACTGACTGACCAGCAGAAGCAAGTAGGGAAAGGGTGGAAAAGATATGCAAAAGCGGAGGACAATCTGTGTTGAGAGTGGGCTGTCAGAGAGCAATTGTGAATGGCTTTACAGAGATGACATAGTGTGTCCCAGCACATCCAGCAACAAATATGTTCCCCATGTGTGGACATTAATACTGAGATGGTCTCTTCAAATCTGCAGTGTGAATATCATAATGAACCAGAACAACCTCAGAATGACCAGACACAACACCAGTGTACGGATGAGGCCTCAGCTGAATTTTATCCACTTTTTTAAAGCAGGCAAGGCACAGTGTTCCTCATATAGCTATTTGTTGTCTAGCACAGGCTGTGCCTACAAATTGGTTTTCCAGAAGGGGCAATGACATCAGTTGTTGACAGTGCACTTTCTAAGATGTAAGGAGAGCCTATTAATGCTATTAGTAAGGGTAAAGCAGTAGGGATTTCAGGCTTCCCAACTTCTTGGAATGCTCAATTGGGGACAGAGTATGGAATACCGAGTTTTCCACATATCTACATAACTTACGGTATTCTCCAAGGCTTGCAAAGACCCATCTAGAGGGGACACGTGCCTCTTTGAAGGAGTAAACTAATAGGCTGCCTTCTTCTGTAAAGGGCTTGACACAAGGCGGACAATTATACAGTTTAACATTTGAGTGCTTTGGGAATCTGACATTCCTTTCTCCCGGTTGACATGCCCTGGAGCTGTACAGCCGCTGGCCTGTCACAATGCTTCAGTACAAAAGTCCTTTGAAAACACTGTTAGTCTATGATTGGCCCTGCACACACGAGGGTCTCATGTGGTCGACAGTCTTTGGCAGAATGAAGATGGCGTGATTGTGCTCTATAGGGCTCTACTGTAGAATGTCTTGTGCAGTCCATTTAAAATGTTTGTGTGCTATTCTGTAGTTCTCCAGCTATAAATAATGCCAAGCATGATGGCTGTCAGTTCAAAGCACACATCCAGAACTCGGAACAGAATTTACCAGCTTGATACTAGTCTGTATGTGAACTTAGCTCTTAAGTCCATCCAGAGGAAAAAAAAATATGATGCTTATGCACAACTCAAACTAGCAATTTCTTTTGAGTTGAAAGAAGTATATCTAATTATGGAAGGCTTAGGACTTAGTGGTTTGCTGTTCAATTTTCTACCCCTCCCATATACTTTCTGATGCAGCTTGATTTTAAAATGACAAAATATCCACAAAGAGTTTATTATTTATTGGCTGGCTCAGCTCCATATTCAGAACTAGTTCATGTTCCCAGATCTGCTCTGGTTGACCTTGGGCTGAGTCATTTCCCCCGGTTGTATCTGTATCTCTGTTTCTCTAAAATGGAGGGGACAATATACTTGGCTTTTGAAATTCCATGATGGGAAAATCAGTTAAGGGCATGTCCAGACTGGCCCTTTTAGTGTGGACTGATGCAGTTTAAATAGGGTCAGTTGAGGTTGAGGGGAGCAGTGGTATGCTATTTAGTGTGATCCTCATATTCAAATGTCATAAAGAGAGAGATAGGCAAGCTACATGTGGTGGTACAAAAGGAGAAAAAGCAGCCAATCAAAAGGGTGAGTGGGTGCTCTTTGCTTTTTAGCTTGGCAGTTTTGTCCATGTAACCGAACTACAGTTCCTCTACTTTCTGCACTGTCTCAAAATCCTTTTTGCTCTATCCCATCACCAAACTCAAAAGGTGAAAAAACAAAACCAATCAGTGCCACAAAATATTTGTTGAAGAACATGGCCACTCCATATTACAACATTCTTAATACACAGCCTAGCTAGACTTTCAAAGGTCATTTTCACCAAGTAAAGGAAGATGCTGATGGGCAAGAAAGTTACTTCCACTGAGAGGCATGTGTAAAAGGCAATGCGATCACATCTGTCATTTCAATGAAGTATTAGCTCCATTAGCTCCACTTTCTCTGCAGGTTTACCATATCAAATGTCTTGTATTATTATTTTCAAAACATTTCCAGAAATGAATTGCAAGAATAATTTTGCTAACCAAAAAGCATTGCTATTTATTAAAGGACATAGGAACAAAAATATTTTGTCAACGTAATAAAGAAATATTAAATGTTTGATTCAATAAGCTCATGGACTAACAGAAATGGTTGCCATTCTACTTCAAAACCAATGTTTTGTTGTTGAACATCAAGGGGGACACAGTTGCTGGAGAAATCAAGGGAACGGTCTCTCACAGGGTAGCATCCTGGTACCATTACTTTTTAACATTTGCACAAATGATCAGTCAACATTCCCATACTCAGGAATTTCTTCTGTGCTGATGATCTTGCTTCTCTAGTCCAGGCAGAAACCTTTGAGGCCATTAAGTACCAGCTAAACTCTGCATTAGAAGATCTTTACTTTTAATATAAAAACAACCAACTGAAAACAAATGCTTATCAAAGGTCTGTGCCTTCTACTTAAAGACAGGAAGCTCCAAGTAACCGAAAGAAAGAAAGAAAGAAAGAAAGAAAGAAAGAAAGAAAGAAAGATTTTGGAACACTGCCCTACCTCAAGGTATTTGGGCATCACTCTGGATCGTATCCTGATCTAGAAGCACCATTGTCTAAACACCGAACAAAAAGTTGCTGCCAGAAATAACATACAGTATTTAGGAAACTGGCTGAGTCAGACTGAACATAGCAGAATACGCTAGTGTCATATGGTATAAATCAGCACATGCCAAACAGGTGGATGTAGTTCTTAATGAATAATGCGATATTATTACTGAAACTTACCTCCATTGAAAATAGCTATTATTTGGCTGGTGTTGCTTCTCCAGAAGTATGTTGAGAGGTGCTAACAAATAATGAATGAAATAATGTAACACAGCATTAAACTCATCCAATTCATAGACACTAACCCCCTAGACAATGGCTAAAATCAAGGAAAAGCTTTCTGCACACCTTTTAAGCTTTAAATATTAAATCAGAAGAGACTAGGCTAAGCCTCTGTCATGTTTTGTCTCAGACAAATCATTATTTTGTTAAAGAAGGGTTGTACAATCCTGCAACCTAATAGCTGACTGACCCCACCTTCTTCCCTTCGTGGAAGTGTGATCTTTCTAATTTTCAAACACAACTGTGAATATTTGGGTGCTGAGCCAGAAGTTGGGAATTCAGTTCTCTACTGTACATTTCAGGAGAAGAGCCAGATTGTGAAGCCTTGGGAAGCTGCACAGCCCCATGACACCCGTAGAAGTAAGGAACAGTAATTCATATCAGCATACTTCCTACCTAGATAACCCTGGAAAGGTCACTATAAGTCAGAAAGGGCTTGACAGCATATGATTATTATAATTACTGGTGGTGGTGTTGTTGGTAAAAATATTTGTTGAAGAATCAAAATTTTTCTCCAAATGCAGTTCCCCATTGTGCATCCCAGCAAAGCCAGCCTGTGTGGCTTTCGTCAAGCTGCAGAGTCCCAGGATGCCCCCCAAAGAAGGGAATAGCAAACCACTTCAGAGTAGAGATGGGAATGAACCTTGGTTTGGAGGTTTTTACACATGGCACTACAGGTCCTGCAAGTTCCCTTCCCCTGCTTTCCCAACCAATTAGCATTTACCCAGTCAGAGTGCGCTCCTCTCCTCCTCCTCTTTGGCTGCTTGACCAGTCATCGGCAGGAGCATGGATCTGAGTGGGCGATCAGCCAAGGAGGCAGGGCAGAGAAGCCCGTGTTCCTGCTGGATACTGATTGAACAGCCAAAGAGGAGGAGGAGAGCAGTATGCACCAGCAGGTGAGTGGGGGATCCGGCCAGGAAGGTGGAGGAAGGGGATGCGTGGCACCTGTGGCACCATGTGTATGAACCGGCATGAACCACTGAACCATCTCTACTTCTTAGTATTCTCTACTTGGCAAACCCTGAAAAGGGTCACCAGAACTGACTGGACTGCACATGATTATTAAGATAACATTTCGGCTGGCTTCAGGGCAGTAATTTAGACTGTTGTGCAATATTTGGGAATGAATGCATCACTGCATTTTTGTTGGCCTTTAAAATGCTACACTGTAGTCTGTTGTTTTTACAAACAGAGAGTTTTGGAATGTTTACTTTGGTTCTCTGTGTAAATTGTGATAATGAACTCAGGAGAAGGAAAATTGCCTTTTCAAGTTTATCTTTAACAATTTTAATTATGGATATGGATAAAAGACACATCAGTACAATTTACAATAGGCACCAATCAATATAAGAATAAAATTGGCACTGAATTAAGAGTCTGCTCCACCATATTTTAGCTTCTTCTGTTGCTTGAACTGGCATGACGAAATGCACATTGGGTTGTTCACTGCATTGTTTTCTGCACTGGCTTACTTTGCTTTGACTTAGTGTAAGCAGATGGTATCTGGTGTTTTAATTTGCTGGTTGCCCTTGAAGTATGGTGTACATCTACAGCTGCTGTCTGTGCTTCAGTTCACCAGCCTTTCTACTTGTCTCTAGTACTCATTGGCTGTGAGTTTCTTGACTACCATTTTTTAATCTTCCTTGCAGCTAGATCCTGAGCATGATGGCATGTATTTACATGTGCTATTGAATGTAGTGGACTAACTCTATTGTTTGTGTTTGGAGATACGCTTGTGGGAAACCAGAAGACCAATGATTTAATAGTGAGTATATTAAGCTAAAGGTTCCGTGCTTCCTTGAACATTTCTTTTGTCTATCTTTTCCACATTTCCAAAGACTTGGTAGGTCAGCACAGCACTTTTCACAAAAGGTAGTTGTTAATTTGGCAGTATTGGATTTCGCTGATGCAGCATTCCTGCAAATTGATCAGTTCCTGCCAATATGTATTACAGCAATATTTTTGCAAAAGGGCTAACGAGAATGAAATGCAGAAACCTGCAAGAGGATGGAGGTGTTATGTGTTGCATTTTCAGACAAGATTACTTGAATTCAATATTTCTCAACCTCTGTTGAAGCAGATGCTGGATGCTGTAGGGAGACCAAAGCTGTTTGAAAAATGTGAAGGAAATGTTTTCTTGGCATGAAACATACTTGAAGGCAGCAGCTGACTCCAAATGATTGAGTTAAAGCAATGTTTCACAGGAGCCCAGCCTTGACAAAGATAGATGGCAATGATGATGATAACGTGTGTGTGTGTGTGTGTGTGTGTGTGTGTGTGTGTGTGTGTGTGTGTGTGTGTGTGTGTGTGTGTGTGTGTGTGTGTGTGTGTGTGTGTAAAATGAAGTTTGCTACATAGCTGAGACTATACAGAACAAACAAGGAAATTTTGGGAACTAAGCTTCCTTTGGTACTCTGTGAGCTCCCCAATGTGTTGACCATTCCCATTCAGTAGCTGAAATCCTGTTGTTTAATGTAGTAAATTGCACTACAGTTGGTCCATTGAATCAATCAGAATTTGATGAGACAACTCCACTGTAAGTTCCATATAGAGGAATCGACTCAATAAATCCCCATTAATCTAAATAGCCTACTCTACTATGATTTAATACAATAACAAGATTTTGGCCATTGTTGTCAAAATGAAACAAAAGCAATAACTCTAATATTTCTATGTAACATTTTGATTCTGGCTAGAGAAAGCAGAATTCCTTTTTGGCTAGAGACTGACATTTCAGTTTTCAGAACATTTTACAGAAATTCCTGTGCTTAGGCAGATATTCTATATGCTGCAGAGAGGGTGGAGAAAGACTAGAGTCTATCTGTGATTTTCATTACATCCCAATGCATGAGGCTCAATTTGTTCCCTTTGTTACTTCATTTAAAAAAGCAAAGGTAAAATGCCATCCTTGACAAAATATGCAAATAAGCAGTGTGAAATGTATGAAGAGCTTAGTTTTTAATTTTTCCACAGAGGTCAGTTCTTCTCCTACATTACTACCTTCCATCATAAATAATTCCTATTAGCCTGGCATTCTTAGAATATCAACTACATGCAGATTTGAGTAAATGTGTCAAAACATATTCTCTCAGTCTTCAGCACTCCTGAGTTAGGTGGAGTAGTTAATGCCACTGGCAATGGTGCGGCTAAAAAATATTGTAAATAAATAATAAATAAATAAAATGCAATAACAAGGCTGTCATCACATCATCCTGCAACCCAAGAATTGGTATGGTTAGCTAATTTGCAGGACCATAGAAATAGGAATTTTCCAGATGTCTCCTCTTTCTTGATTGCTTTCTTCCCCTACTCTCCCCTGCAAGGAAACAAGTACTATGTAAAACCGAACCTGCAGAGTTCAGACTCAATATTTACTTGAGTATCTTGACATTATTTGTTCTGAACAGAGTTATCTGTTGGGTTGGAAAGATAGCTTGTTTTTCATGGAACTGTTCTTTAAACTTTCAGTAGGTCATGAATTCCTATCTGAATTAAAATTCCAGGCACAATTCACTCATAAACCATGTTGCATTCTGATAAATGTGTGCTCCAGCCATCTCTGAACTTTGGCAATAATATGTTTGTTTTTCACAAGTTTCTTGTTGAATTCATAATGACAACAACAATAACTACTACTACAAGATGTGTACATGTTGTAGTTATTTTTGTCATTGTTACATATTCAACAAGTAACTTGTGAGGGAATTGGTGAATATAACTCTGTGAGTTCTAATAGGAAGCTACACCAGAGCACAGAGTGCTACTTCAGTCCTCTGAAGATGCCAGCCACAGAGACTGGTGAAACATTAGGAAGAACAACCTTCAGAACACGGCCAAAGAGCCCGAAAAACCTGCAACAACCATACACTTAATTGTTTAGAGTAGTTGCTCTGGAAGATTTTGATGAAAAGCACTAGATGTGTGTCAGAAGTCGTAAGAAAGAATGACTAAAACCTTTGAATGGAGTATAGTAAAGAAGGCTGAGACATACTGGACAAGAAATAGTTCTCATCAGTGTCATTTTTTGGCCCTACAGTTAAATCTAAATGAAGATCTTCCTGAAATACTGCCCAGGGAGTAAGAAGATTGCAGCTTACTGCATCTGTGCAGCACTTATAGGGCCAGAGTCTCAAGTGGTCCCAAGATGTAGATACTTGCTGGATGCTGTTTTCCTGGATTTTTATCATATTTCAGCCAAGGGGACACCCCACATGGGACGGAAGTTTTTCTACAGATGTACACGATACTGATGCAGATATTCTGAGGCTTTTATGGATATTTCACCCTGCTGGTAATCCAAAGAGATTTATAATTAGTATGTGTTAAAATCAGAAACATCTTCCCTCAAAGAACTTCTGTATTTTTTTTTATGAGTCTTTGGCCTTGGAGTATTCCATCCTGGGGAAAAAGTAACCCTTGGTTTCTCTGATGTCAAATAATTTGGCTCAGTACAGAACTGTGCCAGAATTGTATCCTCCAAGGAGGTGAACTAAAAAGGAGAGAAGTATGGCCACTGTAATGAAACAGAGACACTAGCGCTTCTCGTACTTGGGGCTCATAGGAACTTTGACTGATCAATGTTTATTATGGCACACTTGAAGTTCCCTTGCAGAATACTACTGTGCCCTGACCTTCCATGGTTTGAGACCCTGTTGCTTGTTGGAGTGCATTTTCCCAAGATCATCCACCCATTCCTACTTTCAAGAGGTTGCTGAAGACGCTGCTCTTCAGAGAGGTGTTTGAATGCAAACTCATCTGAATTTTTCTTTGCTCTGTGCCCTGCTGCTGTTAATATGTCGACGTTGTGCTGTTTGTAACTTGATGTTACTTAATTTGTTCATTTTGTTTATTGTCTGATTTTATCTTAACCTTTATCATGTTTTGATTTTTTTTCCTATTATGTTGTGATCTGCCCAGAATAATGCATTGCACTAATAGGGCAGTATGTGAATAAATGAAATAAATGATAAATAAATAACTGGGGAATTATTGTGCCTAAATGACCACTCAGCATTTTGGTAACCCATATACTATTGATTCTGTACAAGCTTAGTCTTTCTTGCCTTATACAGGCCATTTAAATTCTTGTGTGAAGTCTCCACTTAAGAAAGGAAAATAATGCTATTCTTCTAAAGAGTGTACTTGGAAGGATTAAATACTTTAAAAGGCTGGGATAAATTCCAGTATTTCTAAAAGGAGAGACAGAGGTTAGCATTTGAGGCAGACAGTTGTATTTTCATTTAAGAAACAGGACTTTTGAGGACACATATGCCATTCTGATGCAGAGAGGTTAGCTGGTGTGGTTTACATTGTTAAGAGTCCTGAAAAATGAAAGGTGTCAGGAAATGGGGTACATGCACAGAACATTTGACCCAGCAGGAGTGCAGTTGGCAGACTGAATGTAATGAGCTTGTGAGATCTCATACCAGATCTTAATTGCAATTCTAAAAAACACACCACCTGTCTTGGTCTCATTTTAAAATAATTAGTACTTCTGATAAATGGGACCTTGACGTAGTAGACCCTCTTGCTCTTGCCCATTTTTTAAGCTAAACATGCCAAGCTTTTTAAAAGAGACTAGATATAAGCTGGAATGGAACAGAACAGTTTCAATAAAAATGGTTGCCCAAAATAGTGTAATGTGATGAATAAACAGACAAACCTATCAATTGTAAAGGAAATCAACCCTGAGTTCTCACTGGAAGGACAGAGCATGAAGCTAAGGCTCCAGTACTTAATGTTAGGAAAGTGTGACGGCAAGAGGAGAAGGGGATGACAGAGGATGAGATGGCTGGACAGTGTCTGCGAAGCAACCAACATGAACTTGACACAACTACGGGAGGCAGTGGAAGATAGGAGGGCCTGGGGTGCTCTGGTCCATGGGGTCATGAAGAGTTGGACACGACGATGAATAAACATCAGAATGATATTTCAGACCTTAACCCCAATGAATATTACTCTTTTATTAATGCTTTATTGCCCCAATCTCAAAATTGGGCCTGGTCAATTTTTTTATTGGGGGGCAATAAAGGGTTAATAAAAGAGTAACATTAATGGGTTGCCCTACCTGGAAGTTGCCATTTCAGGCTGTTTTTCACAAAATCAATTTTCTGTCTAGAACATATACAGGAATGTTGTTCCTCTGGCTGATGTATGGCTTGCCATATCCAATTTATCTAGTTAAATATGCATTGTAGATTTGGTTGAGTTACTCTGCTCCAAAGTTGTTATTCTGGACCATTCTGTTCCATTCTGGTGGGTTTGGCAGCAATAAATGGTTAATGAAAGAGTAATAGTCAATGGGTCTGAGGTCTAAAATGTTGTTTTGAAGTTCGTGAATCACAACTCATAATTTTTTTTTGCATCATTTTAAACTAATTAGTCCTTGTTATGGCATATTCCATTCCATAATTTACCTAGTCCCCTTCTAAAGTGTAGTACAGACTTGAATATATTTGTGCCTCTCCTTTGATTTCACCTAGAAAAATGCAGAAATATATTTTTGAATTGCAACTCACAAAATTCTCCATGCAGCAATTCTGGGAATTGTAGTCCAAAAAACACAAATCTGCACTCCTCTAATTCACCTCCTTGTGATTTCACTTATGTGAGAACTCCCTCTCTGCAGTTCTAACTCCTTTTGCTATATTGTTGTTGTTTAGTTGTTAAGTCGGGTCTGACTCCTTGTGACCCCATGGACCAGAGCACGTCAGGCCCTCCTGTCTTCCACTGCCTCCTGGAGTTGGGTCAAATTCATGTTGGTAGCTTCAGTGACACTGTCCAACCATTTCATCCTTTGCCGTCCCCTTCTCCTCTTGCCTTCACTCTTTCCCAACTTCAGGGTCTTTTCCAGGGAGATTTCTCTTCTCATGAGATGGCCCAAAGTATTGGAGCCTCAGCTTCAGGATCTGTCCTTCCAGTGAGCACTCAGGGTTGATTTCCTTCAGAACAGATAGGTTTGATCTCCTTGCAGTCCAGCGGACTCTCAAGAGTCTCCTCCAGCACCACAATTCAAAAGCATGTTGCAATATAATAAAGCCTAAAACCTATTGCATTGTCTAAAGCTGCTTCCCTTCTTTGTTCCAAACAAACAGTTAGGCCAATTTTTACCCCTGGCTAAAATCCAACCTAAATAATTCAATTTTTCCCGATTCAGCTTCACTCACAATTTAATATCCTGTCCTAAATTGCTTAGTGATGTTGCTCTTGGTTATTTAACAGCTGTTGCGTTCTGCCACAGAATTGGTTGCATTTTAGGGATTCCCTTCCCATCATGTTTTCAAATTGCTTTGGGATGAAAGGCTTTATTTGAATGAGAGCTGTGTTATTGTTCCTGAGAAAAGCAGGGTTATTAGAATTGTTGCTAGTAATGCAGAAAGACTGCTTGTTAGCTCTTGCGATGGACACATAGCGTGTATTTTCTACCATGGAGTCCAACTCAGGCCATGAAGAATTGTATTTGCAGTGCATTTCTCTAAACAAGCATCTAGTCTCTAGGAGGAGGTAAGGACAAAGGTCCTTTGTTCATTTAGTCCCATAGGACGTATAATCTAACTGTCAGAAAGCAAAAGTAAATTGTTCATCTCCCTGAATAAAATATTTTCTTTTTATTTATTTTGCTCCAGAGCATGGAGCTTGGCTCTGGTTGAGTCACAGCTCTACTTCTGAGCTGCAAAAACCTTCTTGTAAAAATCAAGGATGTCTTAAAAAAACTGGATCCTTTCTGAGTATGTGGTTTCTGCTCTGCAGGTACTTTATGTGAAGTAGAAATGAGGTAGATCAGACACTCAAAACAAATGCACCTCATTTTTTAAAAATGCACTTGCCACCATCCCTGCTTCTCAAGAGTGCAGGACTGCTATTCTGATTATTTGGAAGCAGAAAGTGAATTGAAATTACACTATTGAATCTAGGCCTTCTAGTGCACTGGTTCTTAACCTTGAGTTACTCAGGAGTTTTGGACTGCAACTCCCAGAAGCCTTCACCACCAGCTGTGCTGACTGGGGTTTCTGGGAGTTGCAGTTCAAAAGCAACCGAGTAACAAAGGTTAAGAACCACTGTTCTAGTGTTCCTAAAAGTTGGAACATCCTCTTCAATTTCTTATCTGTATCTTTCCTTCCTATTGAACTTGAATAGCCATTGAAAAAATAGTTTCAGGGGACTGACTGAGAAACCTCCTCCTCTAAGGACAATCTTGGCAAAGAGCAGAGCTTGGAGAAGTTTTTTTTTGGGGGGGGGAAGGGGACTATGGCTCCCCAAATCTCCCAGCTAGCATGACCACTGGCTGTTATAACAACAACAACCTTTTTCCATAGATGAGTCCTGCTGGAGATTGGTTGGGATTGTAGCAGGAACAATTATCAAGCCTGGAGCTACCATTTTAATTTGTCACTGATCCTTAGAGATGCTATTTACAAACCTTTCTGAAAACCAAAATGGCTGCTCTTAGGCTGATACACATGGCAGACACAGCACAGGTGTCGGTATTGGATTATTTGGGGGCATGAGGTGCTGGCAGTTGCCAGATGGCTCCACCTACTAACCTCCCACTTAGTTTTTTCTCACTACTTTTTGCTTCTAGTGGAATTTCAGGTGAAGCTGTCAGGTAGGCATTTAGTACAGTATTACTCAGCTGTGACCAAAGAAATGTGGCAAGCGGAAGATAAAGTCTCTTTGTTTAAAAAAAGGCAAGTTCCCTTCTGTTCTTGCTAGATTGGATTCACAATTTGTGATATTTACCCTTGGATGGGTTATCTACTTTCTACAGAACTGAGTTTTACCTGAACTGGAGAAGAATTCCATAGCTAATATTTACTGTACCTCATTTTAGAAGGAATCCTTGAAGTTAAGTTAAAGACCTAAGTATACTGAACGCAGGGAGCATTCTGTTCCTACTAGCCAGAATGAGCCAATAGATATTTGTTAGTCTGCATAAAAATTCTTAGGACTGCAATCTTGAGTCAGGTTTATGAATGCAAAAAGGGTGAATACTGCACTGGCCACATTTGCAGGTATGAGATTGGGGTGCTCTAAGTATCTATGTCCCAGGAGGTTCTCTGCTTCAGCATCTTACACTGTTTCTTAAGGGAGTGAAATTAATTGTCCCAACTCCAGGCTGGCATAGAGGAGTGGCCAGTTCTGGAGTACAACTTGTGAATGAAAGAGTGGCTGTGTCTCCTCTGCTTTTGACCAAATTCTAGAGAGTCTCTGGGGTCTCTGACATGGAACTGATACCTTTTCTGGCAAAGAGGCATCTCTGATACATTCAACCCACTCTCATTTTTTATTTTAAGTCTCATGGTATCTTAAGGACTAACATGTTTTGATTGGCATAAACTTTCAGACTGTAGTCTAATTCTTCAGATACACAGAGTATAACGTCAATAGACAGATGCCTCTAAGGGCAAACTCTATGCATTTAAAAAAGTGGGCTCCAGTCTACAGAAGCTTATGCCAAATAAGACTTTTTAGTGTTTAAGGTGGTACAATCTCTTATATTCTTTTTGCTGCAAAAAAACTAGCATTTTGTATACATTTTTTTGTATAAACTAGAGTGTGTTTGTGAGCATTTTTCAAACATGCATTATAGGAATGCATATTCTTCAAAATACTCCTGGTTTTGTGTATATTTTATTTTCCCCAAATGCACCAAAGTGTTGGAATGATATGGATTTCTGAGAAAATATACAGTATGCTTTGCTCTGTTGCTGGTCCCACAAGGCACAAAATGATATATTTTTAAATATGGAAATGCAGACTCACCAGATTTCTTTTCTTTGTACTAGATAGGAATCACTCTAAATGACAGTGTAAAATTCATTGAGAAAGCCAATCCATGTGTTATAGCTGAAAGTTTTCTCAACCTGAGTCCCCAGATGTTCAGGTACTCTTGAAATTTTAGTCCAGTAACATCTGGTAACCCATCATTTGGGAACCATTTCTCTTAATGATCAGAATCAGAATATTCTGGTATGGTCTACTGACAATGACAATGGATGGAAACACAGTCAAGTAATGTATCAGCCTTGCAGCTGGCTTTTTGTTCTTTGCTGTGATGTGACCATATTTGCAGTAGTGTGGAAAGAGTAGGAAAGTGACTCCTTTTCATGCCAATATCCTAGAATCCACATAAGAGATGCATAAGGAGGCCATGTACACATCACCAAACAGGAGAACATGCATAACCAACTAAGAGGATTAAAGAGGACACTGACTTGCATAAAATTGCAGATGTTAATTGAGATGGACTGATATACTGTATGTAAAATTAGATACTGTTTTTTATAATTTAAACAGAATTACAGTGCCCCTCGCTGGAACTGGGGAAATTGTGACTACATGACCTGTGTGTGCCTGTAGAATCTGCTGCCTAGGTGCTCACGATGGATGGATAGTTTTAGGGTTCCTGATTTTCCTCCTTATGGCTCTTTATCTTTAAATCCAACTTGGACTTGATGGCTCTTCAAATAGAGGACAGCTTCAAATGAAGGATTATCCTCTGTAATCCTTTCAAGTGGAGCATTATCTTCCCTAAAAGAACACATCCAAGAGGAAATGTTGCAATACCTGCAGCCCACATATGTTGTCTTTCCAGGATGGGTGATGCTGGGGTGTGATTCTGAAGACTTTGGTGAAAGTCCTCACTCAGCCATGAAACTCACTGTCCAACCTGCAGCCAGTCACTCTCTCTCAGCTTAAATTACTTTACAGGTGGAAATTAGTCTAACTGCTTAAACATTATAAATTCATTTGAACTTTATCTGTATAAATCCATTGGTGTATATGCACACAAATATACATAAATCGTGCAATACTCTGATATGAATAAAGAAAATACAGTACTTTATAGGGTTGTTGTGAGTTCAGAGTGGGGAGCTGGAGAGCTATGTTTGCCAACTTGAGCTCATGAGAAGAATGGTGAAATATAAATGTTGCATATAATAAATAAGTCTTCATTTTGAAAGATAGCACCTTCCACTTTAGTTAAAAGTGACAAGATTACACATTGGCAAGATTAAACAAAACACCTTTTTATTAGTGACCTTAGGTTATGGATGGTGGAATAAAACTTTTAATTGCTAAAATACTGAAAGGGAGCTGATACTGCCCTAAATCTAGAGATAAAGGGAGGTTATCTCATGAAACAAACATGGATCTCTCTTGACACCAGTTTAGAGCTATGAAACAGAGAGTGGTGACCAGGTTGGCAACACTGGTGCTAGTATCTGAAAAGGATTCTCAGTCTTTTGCATACGTCCCCTCCAGTTCTGATCTCTGAAAAACTTGCTCTGTACATCATTGTCCATGTCTGAGTTTTCCTTAGGGACAAAATCCAGAAGGTAATGTATGTCCCAAATAATCTGTGGAGAAAACTGTTTGGGGTATATCATTCTTTCTGGACCTGCATTGCTCTGGTTTGGTGAATCTGACACAAAGTTGTCATTGTCAGTACAGTTCTGTTTCCTTCCAGTATGCCATGCAGTAGGGTTGCAGTAAAAAAGAGACTCTGGTCTGCCTGGGAATAAAGCCCTGCTAAAGATCAGCTATAAACTAGGCCTGTGTGGCAAGAAATAGCCAATGAAAAGAAATTCATTAACCTCAGGCAGTTAAAGGAGCCTGAAGTACAGTACACCAAGCAGAAGGCAACAGAAAGCTAGAGTCAGCATTGTTAACAGAGCTGGCTCAGTAGAGAGACAAAAAACCCCAACAACCCTTGATTGGTGCAAATGAAAGCATTCATTTTGGTTCATAATGATTCCTTGTGTCATGGTGTTCATTATTGCTTGTATGTGCTTGGGCAGGCGCCTGAAGGAAATATTTGTAGATTCCAACTGCTCAGGAAGTTTTGGCACCAGCAATTAGTTCCTAGTAGGCAAATGGAGACTGAAAAGCATATAGTGCATGACATTTGTATCAGTGTATTGTGTATATAAGTGAATTGCAGATCTTTCTCTTTGGACCTGTGTAGCATATTCCTTGTGGTATGTGTCTATGTCAAGTGATCAATGCTTGTACTCTTAGATGAATCCAAATACAGCATAATTGTTTTTTTAAGGTGGGATTTCTCTTTTTGGCATAACCTTAACAGCCCAAAAGATTTAACTGGGGAATGTTTATGTCACCTTGGACTTAGGGACTGGAAGAGAAATGGAATTGTTGTTACATACCAGCAAAAAATGTCTGATTCTCAAATACTGTGTCCTTACCTGACCTAATATCATATGAATGTGTAAATAAAACAGCAGCCTTAATACAGATTGTCTGGATGTGTAGTCAGAGAATGACTTTAAAGCAAGTACATGCAAACTGTTCTCCAAATCTGGAATCAAATGCTATTTTAATTTGACTTAAAGGAATTGAAATGTACCCCTTTGCACTATATTTAATTTAAATCACAACAACAACAACAACAACAATAATAGGTTTTAAAGGATATTCTAGTTTATGATGTCTTACTTGAATACATATACACAATTATTTATAACATGTTATTTACAGTGGACCCTTGACTTACAGACGGCTTGACTTACAGACTTTTTGAGTTACAGACTTCTCTGGCCGCAAAATTTAGGTTTGACTTGCAGACTGAGATTTGACTTACAGACCAGAAAAAAACCAAAATGGAACAAAAACGGCCTGTTACGGGATTAATCGGTTTTCAATGCACTGTAGGTCAATGGAGACTTGACTTACAGACTTTTTGACTTGAGAACCGCCTTCCAATACGGATTAAGTTCTCAAGTCAAGACCCCACTGTATTCTCATTGAGTTTTATGGCGGGAATCAAGGACTGATAGATGAGAGCTTTGTGTTTCGTACAAAGTGTGGCACCACAGGTGTTGCTGAGTTCCATCTCCGTCCCCCAGGCCACTTACCTGACTCTGCATGCTGTTGGGGCCCTTCTTTGGCAGTGTTGCTCCAACCCAGGCGGGAGCCCTTTCCTTGCCTCCTCAGGCAGCCAACCACTCATCGGCTGTGCAGGGAGACTCCCCATTATGCCTTCTTAGCAGAGCAGTTGGCTGCCTGAGGAGGCAAGGAAAGGCTGGCTGGGCTCCTGCCTGGATTGGAGCAATGCTGCCAAAGAAAAACATGGCAAGTGGATCAGGACACCTAGGGTAGAGGGAGATGAAACTCAGCACCACCAGGGGTGCCATGTTTCGTATGAAGCACAAAACTCCCACAAGGTTCAATTGTGCAGAGGAGCCAGTTTATGAAGCAGAATCTGTCTTTCCCTGAAGAGATGGAAGAATATATGAAAACCTATGTCAAGCTTTCTGGGACAGTGAGATCATTCCACTAGTATGTAAGGAAATAGTTTCAGTAAGATTCCAGATGGATACAATGTTGTGGCCAGTAGCAATCTCTCAGAATATGCTGGAGGAGGAGGCTCTTGAGAGTCTGGACTGCAAGGAAAACAAACCTATCCATTCTAAAGGAAATCAACCATGAGTACTCACCTGAAGCTGAGGCTCCAATACTTTGGCCATCTCATGAGAAGAGAAGACTCCCTAGAAAAGATCACAATTCAAAGGCATCAGTTCTTCGGCAGTCAGCTTTCTTTATGGTCCAACTCTCACTTCCATACATCACTTTTTTCAGTCCCTTTGGCATTTATAGCTTTTGTCATTAAAATGACATGTCCAGAAACAGCTTGAAAACCACAACTGGAGACATGGTTCATGAGCCCAGTGCCAGGTTCTAGTCTCATGATACATTTGACTCACAGTGTGCATTCTTATGTACTATACAAGGACAGAATGGAAAAATATCATGGTATTACCAGAATTATCTCAACCCCAGTCATATAGCATATAGGGAGTAAGTGTGTCACATGGTACACCACATGCCCAATGGAACTGGCAGGCATCATAACAAAGCACAGCAAGTCATAAGACCAAAGATGGAGAGAGGACGGAAGTGGAGAAGAGTACGACTGATGTGATAGGTCATGTTATATGTTGAAGTTGGAGCTGGGATGAGTAGCATGATAAGGACCAACATCTGTTTTCCCTTTTAAAAGATGCTTCATGAATATGACCACCTGAAGGTTAGTCCTCACACTTTTTTGCTAGGTCATTGGGAAAAGATGATTGGAAGACTAAAGCTAAATTGATTCTTTTACATTTATGAACCAAAACCATTTTGGTGTATTCATCTAGAAGTACATAATTGTGTATGTGTTTTTAGTAAGCAGTCTCTCTTCTTGTCCTCTCAGCTATAATTTTTCCACTATAAAGTATTGCATTGCTGGATTCTTAGTGGGTATCACTGTACTGCTACAGCACTGAAGTCCAAAGTCAACTTGCATTGTTTTACCAGGGTTCTGAAGTGCTATATTTTTCCATTTATAGAACACTCCCATTTATAAGATGCCCCCCCTTTCTAACCCCCAAATTAAGAAAACTTAGCTTTGAGTATGAAGCCTCTGGGCCCCGAACGCTCAGACATTAGAAGTCTCTGTTGAATCTGACCACTGCCTACATGTTCCACCTCCAGTGAGGTGTGTTCCAATTGGTTTGTTCAGCATCAGCTGAGGTCAATTCCATAAGACTCATGATTGGAGAAAGCTACATCTCCTGACTGTAGGATGCTAAGCGTCATGACTGAAAAAAGCCTGTTTACAGAGGCAAGGTATGGGCCATTTTGTTCTCTCCTCAGCTTACTTCTGTGTAAAAGACACCTCTCAATTTTTAGTGTAATCATTTTAGAAAAAAGTAGCATCTTATACATGGAAAAATACAGTATATTTCTTTTATAGTGCATGATAGTTTAGCTTATTGAGCTTCACTTTCATGCATCTTGAACTGACATATAAACCATATATAAAATTGTCTTTAATTTTTAAAGCATGTTAACTCAGTGTAATTCTGCTTAATTGACTTGCACTAACTGTGTGAAAGGCAGAATACTAGTGACAACTCTCAGCTTCCAAGAGGGGAGGAACCACAGGAAAAATGTCTGTCAGTTTCTTCTTCCTTTCCACTTCGAGAACACACAGAATCATTTTCAGGAATACAACCTTTTACATGACAATGTAAGAAGAGCTGTGCTGTGAGGAGCCACAAGCACAACATAAGCTGAATAGTACCCACCAGAACATATTCCCCAACAATTAGTGTACGGAGACATGCTGTGCCTCTACTTCTGGAAATAAACTAGAGTCTTCATGCCAAACAAGATTGTAATTCGTTATAATTTTAACTATGCATAAATTGATGTGGGAACATATTGAAAAACAGGGCAGAGATCCTTTTACATAAACAAAATTAAATGCTTTTCAGACCTGTTGGCTTTCTCCTAGACAAAAGCTACTCTGGAATCTTTCCATGATTTTCTTACCCTAACTTAATAGGATTGTTGTTAGGATAAACTGGAGGATGGGAAAGGAACTGTGCTGTTGTTATGTGCCATCATATAGCTTCCAACTTATGTCAACCCTATAAATTAATGACCTCCAAAAGGTCCTATCATTAACAGCTCCGGTTTAGAAAATTTAAGGTTGTCGCTTCCTTTACTGAGTCAACCCATTTCATGTTCAGTCTTATTTTTTCGCACTGCCTTCCTCTTTTTCTAGCATTATTGACTGAAATTATGTTGCACAACTTTGTGCTGCGCAGTAAGGATTACATCATCCACTGGTGATGCCAATAGTTGATTTATTTCAATTTAAAATGTTCTGTCCTCCCCTTTCATATCTGAGGCTCCCTCATATCTGAGGGACCTCTTTTGCGCTGGGGAAGCCTTTGAGAGCCTCTGAACAGGAAAGGAATCTTTAATACTGGATAATTATTATTGGAATATACTTACTTCTTGCTAATGTATGGAACAAGATATTAGAGTCTGTCTTTGAGTCTAGTTTCAGGTGTTTGACAACATAGCTACTCCTTTAAAACACTGGATAGCCGCAAGGATTTTTGAATTATATCTACTAATGCTACTGTTATCAAAATAGTAGTAGTAGTAGTAGTAGTAGCAGCAGCAGCAGCAGCAGCAGCAGCATCTTAAATGATTATATAAGTACAGGTACCCTCCCCGAAAATAAGACCTAACCTGAAAATAAGACCTAGTATGATTTTTCAAGATGCGTGTAATATAAACCTTACCAAAAAAATAAGCCCCAGTTAAGTGAAACCCCGTCCTCCACCATTGTGCAGCAACTAGAAGATGGCATGACTATATTTGAATAAATGTAGATTGTTGTACGCAAAATAAAAATAAGACATCCCCTGAAAATAAGCCCTAATGTGTTTTTTGGAGCAAAAATTAATATAAGACCCTGTCTTATTTTCAGGGAAACACAGTAGAGAAAAATTACTTTAGGCGGTGAAAATGGAGAATATTTTCAAAACAACAGAACCAAAAGCTCAATATAAGAACCAACAATCTGAAAATGAATCAGGCTATTGGAAAAATAAAGCACTACTTGGGACAACCCTTGAGAAATATTGATGGAAAGCGTGATCATAATTCAGCATTGGAATGGCTAAAACTGGGGACCATTAAGAAAGAAACCGAAGGCTTGATTTTTGTTGCACAAGAACAAGCACTCCAAAGCAATATGATGAAAACTAAGATTCAAGAAATTAGTGCTAACAGCAAATGTCAACTTTGCCAACAATAAGATGAAATTGTGTCAGACTACATCTGCGAATGTCCAAAAATTGCATAAACAGATTACAGAATTAGACGTGGCAGAGTGGCATAATTAGTGCATTGGTCGTTTTGCAAAAAAAAATGATCAGTCACCAAAATGGTTATTCGTCTTGGTTTGTAGTTCATCAAGGTTGATAAACTATGAACCATGAATTTCCCCCTGGTAAACTGATGAATCATGAATCACTTTGTCAAGTTCTTTTTAGACAGTCCACAACTATGGGGGCAAATATCCATCCCTTCACATGTGTCAGAGTCTCTGGAATTGATGATAAATATTTGATGAATATCGTGATTCTTTTTTTATTTGTTCCCATGTCTAGTCATAATAGAATGAACAAAATGTCTGGATCACTGACATTGCAATTCTAGGAGATGCCAGAGTTGAAAATGAAAAATTGTAAAAAACAAAATGCGGAGATTGGTAATCAAACCATTTCGCTTGTGGATGAAACACACTTCAGTGGTCCATGTAGTCACTGGGGCTTTGGGAACAATATCAAGAAATTTCACACAGTATTGTAAGCAGTTGCAGATCTCAGAAATAGCACATCAGAACTACAAAAACAGTTATATTAGGAAGAGCATACATACTGTGTGAATATTAAACGGATACTTAGGTTTTTAGTTAAAACTTGTATCTGTTATTCAATACCAGTCAATGTTTTTACAATTTTGATTGACTGTGACTGGTATTTTTGAATAACTATAAAAGGATGCATACTATTTGAATCTGGTTTTGAATGTTCAGATGGCTCTTTATGTCTTTTGTAGACTCGCTGGATAATTCAGTGAGTTATGTATCAGGTTGGCATTAATTCCCCATTGTGCATCCTAGGAGAAGGGTCAGCATGTATAGCCTTGGCAAGCTGCATCAACCCAGAGCACTCCCATAAGAAAGGAGTGGTAAACTACTTTTCTATACCTTCAAAATCCTGACAAAGGTCACCATAAGTCTGAATCAACTGTGAAACATGTATTATGCCTTTTGTATAAAAAGGCCCATGTCTTGCATCAATAACTTTTGCTGCCTTGAAGAATCTTCTTTTTGAATTCGAATTTATTAAGGCTATTTTTTGAATTTAGGATAGCTTGTGGCACTGTCATCTGTCACTACATATTTTCTGATACATAATCAACTGCCTAGGAGCAAGACCACATGGATTGGATAAATGTTTGACTTTTGGAGGCTATGATTACATAAGTGGGGGGATATCATGTATTATGTTTCTAGCTAAGGACTAGTGAGCTTATTTTGTGGAGATTTATTAGACTTTAATTGCCACAAGACACTGATCTTTTTGCTGCAACAACAGGATAACAAGGCTAGAATTCATAGAAAGCATTTGACTCAAGCAAGTCATGGAAATAAAGGCCCCAGAGAGCTTTGCTGGCTCATTGTGAATAATTCACCCACAGCTTGGCAGATGCTAATCAGAGTTCCCTTTGGCTACTTCCCTTTTCTCAGTAGGAAACGCGATTTCTATGCTTCTTTACCCAGTTGTGCTTTGATTTAGTCCCATAGAGCATGTGTAAAGAACAAGGCCATCAGGAGAGCTTAGCATAAGCCTCTGTGAGTTATGCGGAGGAGAGAATATTTTCCCTATTTCCTTTCCTTCTTGCTGCTTAGACCACACTCTGAGAACTTACGTCCTGCACAGACCTCTGAGTATAATTTGTAGTGATTTTAATTCATGCTTGCCTACTGTGGAAAAACTCTTGAATCATACTGAAAGTTTTTAAATTGCTGTTTTAGGTCTGATTATGAATATAGACAAGGCAAAAGTGATCTAAGACATGCTAAATTTATTGTGTTGCCCACTTGAGCTTGATAAAATGAAATATAGTTGTTTGGTTGAACTGATTTGCAATTTAAAAAAAAATCTATTCAGGATAAATTTCATACTCATCTGTACATTTGCCTGCCAGGAAGTTTTGGATTTAGCTTCTGATCTTTTCTTTAGGGTGTGAACAAAGGTAGTGTTATTAGAATGGGGGCGATATCTTGATACAGGAAATGATGCTACATATGTCACCTATTAGTATATTGTGAAATATGAAGCAGCATCTGACTTAAAAATAAAATGAAACACCACAACCATTTAATGCAACCTGTTTTGTTGGATTGGTGGTATATTAGTATAAAGCCCGAGATTCTTCTGACATTTCAGAAAAGGCTGTTACCCTAACTCTTAATAGTTTCTGCTCAGAACTGAAACCCTTCTCTTTGAAACTGAAGACCAGTATGGCCTAGTAGCCATGAGGCCTTCTGGGTTTGTCTTGCCTCTTAAAAGGACAATATATTATAAGGTTCATATTTCTATTCAGCCATACAGAAGTCACTATAGCTCTATGTAGATATTATGCCTGAAACCATGATGGGCTAAATGGGTGGTGGGGATATTAATAGACATATAGGTCCCACCCATTATATCCCAATCACATCTGGAAGCCAGCAAAGGAATTTGTAAGACTCTTAAGCTGAAAGTCCTTACAGTTAACAAACTGTAGTGCTGTAAATGTACTCAGCTAAATGTGCTTACAGGCTTCTCTGAAGAACTTCATTTTAAACACATGAAGGTCTGAAAAATTTCCTAGTGGGATGGGAAAATGTGGGTGGGACTTATATGGCCCTTCCACCCAGTTTCAGAAGTATGCCTGAATAGGGCTTCGTTCTAATCCTAATTAACCTAACGGCGGAAAAACAGTGACTTCATTTTTTGTTTTATATTATTACATTTATAATCTACTATACCTCCAAGGAGCTCAATGTAGTATACAATGCCCTGGCATTTTATCCTCACAGTAATGTTTGTTTGTTTGTTTGTTTGTTTATTTATTTATTTATTTTATATGCCGCCCAGAGACCTTTGGGTAGTGTGGGCGGCATATAAATTAATTAATTAATTAAATAAAATAAAATAAACATTACTGTGAGGATAAAATGCCAAGCCTAGGTGAAGTCTAAGATGTGTATATATGAAAGAGATGGTGGTTCTCCATTTACTTTATTTTGGAAGTATTCTGACTCCTCTCTTTCAAGACCCATCTTTAGAGCCTATATGCTAGTGTTAGGAACAGAATATAGGATGATATGTCATTTGTTGCTGGACAATAAGGTATTATTCCAAGGGTATTCCTGACATGTGTTCAATAAAAACACAAACCATACCTCAACTCCAGCCACTTCGGGTTTAAACAAACTTAAATGAAACATTATGTCTTTCAGAGGCATGCCCACACAGATGTTAGATAGTCCTGTCTTGGGATAATCATCTTCTGTGCCGCCACTTCAGGCAGCAGTTGTGGGGCCAGAGTGTATTTTACAGTAGAAATGTCTCTTTCCCATGAGTGGTCAGACTCCATAATAAAGCTGTTGCCATCTATCAGTAACAGCTGGTTTCCTAATTATGGAGTGCATTTGTTCAAGCATGGCATTATATGTCATTTCAAACACAGTACTTACATATTAGATGGTTTGTCTCTTACTTGTTTTTGTTTTGTTTTTCTTACAGGTAAAATTATTTGTTTATAAGTTGTGATACCCTTAAATATGTCAGAATCATCAAAGGATTAATAAAATAGCTTTGTGGTCTGCCTCTTTAAACAGAAAGATGAACACTGTGTATTTTGTGTCTGAATAGTGCTGAAATGGTTAACTAAGAAATTGATTGTGCTGTAGATAACTACAGCCCCTACTTCCTGTCCTTTTGACTCAGCCTGTTAACTGCATTGTATAAAGACTCCTTTCTTATCACTTTTCCTCAGTAACTTTAATGCATGAAGCCAGGAACTCTATGATAGCAAAGGGAGCTGTCTTAGTGTCTTGATCTTTAAATACATTGCTCAACCAGAAATCAGGTGAAATTGCTATGGCAACTACCAGATGAGATTGAGTGTTGTTGCCTTGGGAACAAGACAGAAATCCAAGGAAAACCCATCTGTAGTTTTGAATTTCCATATGCCTGTTCAAACTATTTTATTTTTTACAATAAAGAGGAAACTGATACTTGCCTGCTGTTCAAGAATACAACAAAGCATCTTAGAACACTGTTAGATACTGTATTTATTTAGTAAAGTAGAGGACTCTACTTTTGCTGCCCTTTCTCTTCTTTCAAAAAATTTGGCTATCTAGATATTAATGCATTTAGAACATATTGGTAGATATATGTGTGTGTGTTTGTGCATGCTTCTAGAGCACTTTCACATCTTACATATGTGTGGCAGACACCTAGGTAAGGTGACTCAGTCATGTGATGAAGCAGGGGAAATAGCAAAATTGAAAACTGAAATCTATATCACTATGATCCAGTAATCTGCAAAACAGTATTCCATTAGAGGATTTTATGTGTAGGGTAAAAATTCAGCCATTAAATAATGAATCTGCAGCAATGATGACTTAGTACATATCTGCAAATTCACTTTGAAACAGCATCTCATTATGGTTTATAAAAATAATAAGTACCTCAAGAATTTGGTGATGCACATCTGAGCGTAGTGATATGGGTAGGAAGATCTGAAGTGAAGGAAAGGGACAATTTCTTTTTGTACTTAGTGGGAGATCACTATTACTCACTGGAGCATTTATGTGCATGTTTTGGTTGCCACACTTAAAAAAGACTTTGGCTGCCCTTGTTATCCCATCTCTGAGTTTACTAGTTTGCTGACCTACTGATGTAGAAAAACTTACTTTTTAGACAATAGATTCCAGCATACCCTGGTGGCCATGCTAATGAGGTATAGTATTCTGGGAGAATTCAGCCTGAAACAATATTTTTTCCCCATCTCTGCAGCCTGCCATAGGACATGTTGCTCTTTGCTGCCTCTTGGAACCCTTGCTGCTTCCCACATTCTCCATCCATTGATTTTCAGTTGGCTCTGTATATATTTTTTGTTCCACGTGAGAGCTGGATATGCCTAAAGAGTTTCCCATTGCAGAAAAATGGAATGACAGACTGAATCCCAGTACAGCCTGATAAAGGGAAACCTCACTTGGAATTCTGTATGTGTATGTGAAACCTAATTAACTAGATTTATAGACTTTATTTCCTGAGAAACCTGAATGCTGTTTAAAAGCTTGGCTTTCCCAAGCATGATGATGTTCAAGTTTTGAGTCTCTTAGCTCATTTGGATTTATTTTCACAGGGCTTAGCAGCAGAAACTGGCCTGGAAATGCTGATCTTGCTGAAGCAAATGTTCCTTTTCTGTAGTTGTTGAAGCCATGGTTCTGCACCCTCTGCCTTCTACTCTCTCTAATGTTGAGTTAAAGCCTCTGTGTCAGCACAATCTTCTGAATAGTTACAAATAAGGATTTTGAAATGGACCGCTGGTTGTCAGCTGTTGGTTCCCATGGCTGAGCATAGTTTTGTTTTGTATTTGAAATGGGAGGAGTGATTTCATTCTTGCAGCTGCCATTTTTATGACTCTCAAAGAGAACTTTTTAAGCAGCTGAAAGATCCTTCAACTGAGCCAAAATCAGTCCAGAGCCAGGAGTACTGACTGGAAAGAACAAAGCTGGTGGAACTTAATGGGCCATGAAGGTCACCTTTTTGCCTTCTTTCAGCTTGGATAGAGGATTGAGATAGAATTAATGATGCCTTCATGACTAGCTTGTAAAGAGTTCATCACCTGTAGTGAACAAAAAATACCTCTAGATGACTGAGAAAAGGAAACTCTTTTTAAACATATATTCTCGAAGGCTTTCGTGGCCGGCATCTGATGGTTGTTGTGGGTTTTTTGGGTTCTTTGGCCGTGTTCTGAAGGTTGTTCTTCCTGACTTTTCACCAGTCTCTGTGGCTGGTATCTTCAGAGGACTGGAGTAGGAACTCTGTCCATGCTCTGTTGCTGTTTGTTGCCGGCCACAGAGACTGGCGAAACGTCAGGAAGAACAACCTTCAGTACATGGCCAAAGAACCCAAAAAACCCACAACAACCATCTTTTTTTTTTAAATTGGGAGGTTCTTCTGTCACTTTCATGTGTGGACACTGTAGAGATGGGGGTATTTGTATAGGAATACAAATACCCCCACTCAGCTGGATGTAATGAGGGTCCGGTCCCCTGGGGCCGGACTGTTCACTCATGCATCTGCCACTGCCAGTAGCTCCGCTCTCCCAGTCGCTCCAGAGCTTACGGTCGGCTATCCACTCCTGGCAGAAGGAGGGAAAATGAGTCTCCCTGATAGGCTGACGAGTGGATAGCTGACCATGAGCTCTGGTGTGATTGGAAGGGAGAACGAGCTGGCAGTGGCAGCAAACACGTGAGTGGATGGTCCAGTCACAGAGGGCCAGACCCTCGTTATGTCCAGCTGTGCATCCCCATCTCTAGGGACATACATGCTGCTAAAATTGTGGGCAGTTAACATATTTGGGCAGTTAACATGTGGGCGTATGTTTCTGGAACTGTTTTAGACGTATACAATTTGGGGTCATAAAGGTGAATTTTTCTGTACAGTGGTGCCCCGCATAGCGAGTTAATCCGTTCTGGATTAACCCTCGCTATGCGAAATCGTCGCTAAACGGGTAGGGGAAATGTATTGAAACGGGTAGGGGAAATGTATTCCAATACCTTTGTTACTTACCCGTTCAGCGAGGATTCCAGTTGCCAGCAGCCATTTTCGCGCCTTCGCTAAGCGAGGGCAGGGCGCGAAAACGGCTGCCGGCAGCCATTTCCGGGCTTCCGGCGGCCATTTTGGAACCGCCGATCAGCTGTTCAGCGGCTCCAAAATGGCCACCGCAATACCCGATCTTCGCAATGCGGATTTTCCCCATTGTGACGATCGGGGATGTTTCCGTATAGCGATCCCAAAAAAGGGATCGCTATACGGAAACATCGCTATACGGTGCACTCGTTAAGCGAGGCACCACTGTATTTCTCAGAACATGGTAGAAGACACAAGATTTTTAGATTTTTCTCACTGCTCAGGGTAGATTTATTTGTTTCTTTATTTATTTATTTGATTTGATTTGATTTGATTTGATTTGATTTGATTTAAACCCCGCCCATCTGGTCTATATGACCACTCTAGGCAGCTTACAACATAACATAAAACATTAAAACCAAGAATACTACATAAAACATCCAATAGGAAATTATAATATAAAATGAAGAGGAAATAAATAAAAAGAGTAAGAGAATAAAATCAAGTACTGACAGGAGGGAAGGCTTGAATGTACATCCATGTTTTTAATTGGTTTTTAAAAGTACCCAGTGTAGGGGCCGCGCGGATCTCCGGAGGGAGGTTGTTCCAGAGGCGAGGAGCCACCGCTGAGAAGGCCCGATTTCGTGTCTTTTCCTTCCGGGCCTCTCTCAGCGTCAGGCTCCTCAGCCTCACCTCCTGACTCGTGTGGGTGATCCAGGTAGAACTTGGTGGGAGTAGGCGTTCCGTCAGATATCAAGGTCCTAAACCATTTAGATTGTGGAAAGAATAACAGAAATCCTATGAAAATGAACAGGGACCTGATGTTCCCTCAAACATGCACTGTCAGCAATTTTGCTTGGAGTCTTAATGCATTACATGCTCATTCTCCAGTGCAGGTATTGTTACAATCCACTTGTGTAACCAAGTATTTGTCTATGTTTTATTATTTGATTTTATATTTGGAAGCCGCCTAGAGTGGTCCGGTGTTCTTGTCCCAAGTTGGAAGTGCAGAATCCTTCAGTTAATGAACTCCCACTCAGCTACAAAAGCCAGGCTATGGGATAGGCAGGAGGTCCCTATACACAATATTATAATTGTATTGGTTACCTTTCTTTCTTTCACTGTGTTCTAAGACTTGTAGAAATAACTGGTGGTATATAGCAGTTGAAGCAATTTCTTAGTAATTGTATTAAACTCTGAAAATTTATCCTTTTCACAGAGTTTGTTCTCACCACAACACAAAACAATGAGCTTTTGCACACATTTGCTAGTTTACATCAGTAAAAAAAAAGTGCAGTTGGGTCCATTTTTTTTCCAAATCCCGGAACAATAATCTTAGAACTGCAGAGCTAGAAGGGACTCTATGGATCATTGAATCCAGCCCCTGTGAAGGAGGCACAGTGGGGAATTGAACGCCCATTCTCTAGCTCTGCAGCCAGATGCCTAAACCACTGAGTTTTTCAGCAATTCTAGTTTAGAGGTTCTAAGAGGATTAAATGATCCTATGTCTGCCATGGCATCTGCACAATACTATATTAAGTTTTCCCTGTTGATGCTGAAACATGAATACTGGTTCAGTTAGATTGCATGGGTAGGGGCAGTCACAATTATTGTTTAAGTAACAGAGAACTGGGGAAACATAGTGACCAAAAAACTGAACTTCAAATTAGGAAGTCCATGGTTTGTATCTCACCTCTGCCATAAACTCACTAGATAATTTATTTAACTGAGTAATTCCCTCTGAGTCATATGGGACATGATACTAAAGTTGTTTTCAAGACTGCAACTTGCATATGAAGGTTTTAGAAAATTATAAGTGCTTTGGAAGTTAAGCATTAGCGCTATGTTAAAAAATAATATAGGTAATTACTTTAGATAAGCCATGTGAGTGTGTTCTCTGCCATCAAGTTGGAACAGATTTATAGTGACCCTAATAAGTCTCAAGGTAAGTGAGACATTTAAGGAGTGGTAAATATCTCAATATGTTCTGGAACTGACACAAAATGAAGATGTTCTTCTCATTATAGGGGACTGGAATGCTAAAGTAGGGAGCCAAGAGATAAAAGGAACAGCAGGTGAGTTTGGCCTTGGAGTTCAAAACGAAGCAGGGCAAAGGCTAATAGAGTTTTGTCAAGAGAACAAACTAGTCATCACAAATACTCTTTCCAACAACACAAGAGGCAACTCTACACATGGACATCACCAGATGGGCAATACTGAAATCAGATTGATTATGTTCTCTGCAGCCAAAGATGGAGAAGCTCTATACAGTCAGCAAAAAAGAGACCTGGAGCTGATTGTGGCTCTGATCATCAGCTTCTTATAGCAAAACCAAGCTTAAACTGACGAAAGCAGGAAAGACCACTGGGCTAGTCAGGTATAATCTAAACCAAATCCCTTATGAATACACAGTGGAAGTGAAGAAGAGATTTAAGGAACTCGATTTGGTGGACAGAGTGCTTGAAGAACTATGGATGGAAGCTCGTAACATTGTACAGGAGGCAGCAACAAAAACCACTGCAAAGAAAAGGAAATGCAAGAAAGCAAAGTGGCTGTCCAACAAGGCCTTTCAAATAGCAGAGAAGAGGAAAAAAATGCAAGGGAGATAGGGAAAGTTACAGAAAATTGAATGCTGACTTCCAAAGAATAGCAAGGAGAGACAAGAGGGCCTTCTTAAATGAACAGTGCAAATAAATAGAGGGAAATAATAGAAAGGGAAAAACCAGAGATTTCTTCAAGAAAATTGGAGAGATTAAAAGAATGTTTTGGGCAAAGATGGACATGATAAAGGACAAAAATCGTTTGTAGGTCGAGCTCTGTTTGCAAGTCAGTGTCAATTTTTGCCAACAGAGCCATTCGTAAATTGAAAATGCAGCCTAGAAATTCCAAGTCAAAATGTGTGCTTCCAAAAACCAGAGCTTGGAAGTAGCTTTTGACTCCAACTCCCATTGTCGTCCAACCAGAAAGGTCAACGGACATGCAGATGTGGGATTCAGAGAATTATAGCCCTTCACACCACAGTAAAATGAAATAAGTTGCAATTTTGCTCACTGTTCATTTAACCTCTTCTCTGCTGTTAGAGCAATTGAGGAAGGAGACTTAAACAGGCAGAGCTGATCTGTGCATTTCTATATAAACTATGTAATGTGAATGCAACTGCAACAGCACAGTATCAGCAGTCAGTGGTTCCATTTATGGGTGTATACAACTTTATAAAGATTTATAGATTTAGGGATATTTTGTCGGGGCAGAATAATTTTTATTACTCTGCTATATTGCATTGTGTTTCAGGTTTATTATTATTTCTAGTTGGCTAGAAGGAATCTTGCAGTCACTTAAATTATTTCTGTGGCTGAGGAAATACATTGCTGCTACTGTATAACAGGGCCCCAATAAAATGACTCAAAATTACAGCAAAATCTTTTACAGAGAATTCCTGTTCACTGTTAAAATCTTCAAAGGGAACAGTTTTCAGCTGCAAGTTCTGTTTGAACCAGGAAGCTGCTGAATACATTGTACTGGATGAAACAGAACATAGCTGCACTTATAAAAGAAAGCAAGTGCCACTGTTCCTCACAATCACTAGCCATGTTTGTGTTTACTTTATAATAAGGTTGCAATTGGCCACAAACACTAAATATTCATGGAAACAATATTCATATGAACCAGTTATTGGAGCTGTATTAATATTAAAGGTTTACACGTAAGTACAGTATAGTCCTTTATGAAAGGTGATGATACTTGCCTAGCCCAAAGCAGAAGGAAGGTGCTTTATCCATTCAGGGTCAATACTAGAAGGGAAGGAAATGGCAAAAAGGTTACTTATTCCAAATTGTTTGACATTTAAAAAGGCACATTTCTCATACTCTGTAAGTTGTAGGCAACTTGACAGAAAATAAGAATAACAGCAAGTGTTTTTCTTCACCATCAGTCATGGATTCACTTTGCTCTTTGATTGCTGGCTCTCCACGAGATGAACAGGAAGCTTCTACCATACCCTTAATTGTACCAATAGCCACCTAGCTTATATGGTTGTAGGAGACTGGGGAATTCAGGGAAAGGTATGTGGACATAGTCTTAACCATAAGAGATCAATTGATTTTTAGACTTATCAGAAATCTTACAAGTGAGACAGATCTCTGTTCTGTCTGAGATAAGTGTATTGACCTACTGTGCTATCAAAGTTCCCATTTGCAGACAGTATGGGTGCAGTTAAGACTCTTGTTTTCCCCTTGTTCTCATCTTAAATTCTGTCCTTTGTACTTGGTGTCTTTAGCTTGTCCGGCCTGGCTAATCAAAACAGCCAGGCCTATAACAATTGAATGGGCCACAGCAATAATTAATGGGTCTCTCCAGGAGGGCAGGGTTCCTCTTGCCCTCAAGGAGACACTCGTTAGGCTCATAAGGAAGAAACCAAGTTTGGCGGTGGACGATATTGGCAACTACTGTATAGGCCCGTCGCCAATGTTTCTTTCCATAGTAAAGTGGTGGAGAGGGTGGTGGCTGACCAGCTTCAGGCTCTTCTAGATGAAACCAATGCCCTGAATCCATTCCAGTCGGGCTTCAGGCCGCACCATGGTACAGAAACGGCATTGGTCGCACTGCTGGATGACCTGTTGAAGGAGGCTGACAGGGGCAAAATGTCTTTGTTGGTCCTCCTTGATATCTCAGCTGCCTTCTTGGCAGTGGCCCCTCAACTTTGGAACAGACTCCCGTCACAGAGATCTGCCTGGTTCCCTCGCTGGGTGTTTTTAAGAGCCAACTTAAGACCTGGCTCTTTAGGCAAGCCTTCCCCATATCCTGATTTCCATCTTTCCATCTTGAATGTTACCAATATTGCTGCTTAAATTGTTCCTTTTAATTATGGTTTTATGCTATTTTACTGTAAGCTGTCCAGAGTAGACATAGTCTAAATGGGCGGGGTATAAATGAATGAATGAATGAATGAATGAATGAATGAATGAATGAATGAATGAATGAATGAATGAATGAAAGAAAATAAATAGCTGACCTGTTTTGATATTACAGATAGGCTTTTGAGGTAGAAATACCCCTTTCATTAGGAGAAAACAGACAAGTTTGAGTTCACCATGATGGAAGGCTGCCCTTGGGATCACTGGCAGCTGTAGTACTTAAATTCTAAGGTCCATGAACAGTATTTTAATAAATTAGATGTTCTTAGCCTTGTGGCACAGTGGTTAAACTGAAGTACTTAGTGAAGATTCTTCTCATGACCTGAGTTCAATCCTTGGCTCAGGTAGTTGGCTTGAGTTTGACTCAGCCTTCCATCCTTCCAAGGTGCATAAACTGAGTACCTAGCTCAATGAAGGGGAGCAATGTGTAGCCTGCGTAAATAATTTTAAACTGCCCAGAAACAGCTTTAAGCCCTGTGGGGTCATATTTTTATTTATTTTCTTTATTTTATTAGACTTATATACCACCCATCTAGAAGGTGTCTAGTCTCGGCGGTTTACACAAAAATAAACTATGAAAATATAAATGTACTAAAAATAAGACCCAATTTAACAACAGAATCCAAGATGGAAAAGAGAAAAGGAGAAGAAAAATAGGCTAGGTGGTGGCTGTAGGGAAGGCCTGCCTATATAGCCATGTCTTCAATTTGGTCTTAAAGGCCCTCAGTGAGGGGGCCAGGCAGATCTCTACAGGTAAATTTTTCAAGAGATGAGCAGCCACTGTATGTAAACAGCACACTTTGCTTTGCTTTTAACATCACAGACTTTTGCATCCATCGTTATAGCTCCTGACAATCTTGTAATTCAGCTGCTCTGGTGTTGCAGTTGAGTCTGGACTATTGAAAACTACGCTGTTGATGCCAAAGTGGGACATGAGATTTTCAAAGAGGAATTCCATGTCTGGTAGAAGCTAGACCTTCAGTATGCTAAAGGTCTCAATGTCTTCCAGATTTACATTCTGGCTGTTAGCCAGCACCTCTAGCTCTTTCCTATATCCATAGAAGAAAACAGTATATTGTATGTGTGGGAAGGCTTTCAGCCCGCCTCCTGGGTATTGTCAGGTCCAGCTTTTTTGACGTATAGGCTAAAATCCTATTTCCTTGCATTACTGCATAAGGACAATTGCATGAAAATTTCTTACTGCATCCCCTTTTTACAAATAGACAAGCATTGCCAGTTGCTTGGCCAACTACCAAAGGGGTGTGTGCCAGAGAGAGAGAGAGAGAGGAAAAAAAAGAAAAAAAAGTTGCATAATTGTCTTAACGTGTGGATAAAACTGAAGAAGATTTTGGCAACATTGTGTTTTTCTGTAGTAGGTTCCCAAAGTAGGTAGCTATTGTCTATAAACCCAATAAACAAATTTACAGCTCAAAAGCAATTTTTTTTTAAAAAAACTATGTTAAAAGCAACAATAAAAAACAAATTGAGAGCACGTAAAAACTAGAAAAATATGTTAATATGACAGCAGTCAACAAAAATAAAAAATGAACAGTAGAAAACAAATTACCCTGGTAGGTCTGAAACCTTTGAAAATAGAATTTCCACCTACAGATGGAAGATAAGGGGCCAGCAGAAGGAGGAAGAGACATGCCTTCATGTGAAGGTGGAGCCACAGAGAAAAACCCTGAGAAGTGTTCAGACCTTCAAATGAGGCTAATGGAGAAGTTTTAATAAGATCCACAGAAGATCACATGTCTTACCACATCTCCTTTAATGGACCTGCTTTAGTGTTAAATCATCAGGAGAGGTCTTTTTCTCAGTCCAGTCATCTTCACAGGTACATTTGGTGGGTACATTGTTGTAAGCCGCTTTGGGTCCCTTGTTGGGAGAAATGCGTCTGTGGTCCATTCCGCCTATTTTCACCTGTGGCATATTGCCCACCTGCGACCATATCTTGATGGGGGGGGCTCACTACTCTTGTCCATGCGCTCGTAATCTTGAGATTAGACCATTGTAATGCACTCTACGTGGGGGTGCCTTTGGGATTGATGTGGAAACTCCAAATGGTGCAAAATGCGGCAGCCAGGCTCCTAAGTGAGGTGAGGAAATATCAGCATATCTCTCCCATCCTGGCTGCTTTGCACTGGTTGCCCATTAGTTTCCGCATTGATTTCAAAGCTTTAAAGATGACGTATAAAGCCCTAGACGGTTTGGGACCTCGATACCTGGCAGATCGCCTTCTCCCACCCAGGTCTACTCGAATCACCCAACAAAGCCAGCAGGGACAGCTGAGGGGCCTTATGCCAAGAGAGGCCCAGAAGGAAAGAACAAGAAACCAGGCCTTCTCGACAGTGGCCCCTCGGTTGTAGAATACTTTACCAATGGAAATCTGCCTGGCACCCTCGCTTGGCGTTTTTAAAAGCCATTTAAAAACTCGGCTTTTTAGGCAGGCCTTCCCTCCAGTCAATTAATTGATCTGTGTTTTTCAATTATCCCATCTTGCTAATGTATATATGTATCAGTTAGTAGGGTTTTTTTATAATGTATTATTATGTATGTTATTTTATTATATTTTATCACCTATGTAAGCCGCCCCAAGTAGACTTTGTCTAGAGGGGCGGGGTATAAATCTAAATAAAGTAAAGTAAAGTAAATGTGGCGGCATCATCATCATCATCATACATTGGAGAGGGCCTTCTTTGTTTCTGCCCCCAGACTTTGGAACTCCCTCCCACAGGAGGCTAGGCTGGCCCCATCTTTGCTGTCCTTCTGCAAGCAGGCAAAGACCTTTCTCTTCAGGCAAGCTTTCCCTGAGTAACTGGCTGCCTGAGTGGGTTTTTTAAATGGATGTTGTTAGCTTCAATATTGTCTTTTAATAATGTAAACCACCTAGGATCTTTTTAAGGAGAAAAGTGGAGTAAAAATATTATAAATAAATAAATAAATAAAAATAAATAACAATTACCTTAACCTATCATCCTTTAGGCCTTTTCTTTTCAAGATAACTGGTTGTGCCTATCCTGCTTTTGTTTCTATTCCTGTTCAAGTGGTTTTTGTCCCTGCTGAGATATTGCCCATCTTTCTTAGCTGTTCAACAGTATCTTCCTTTTACTGGTGCTTTCCTGACCTCTGTCTAGTAAAGGCACTGCTGCCATCTCCATAGCAACACAGGGTGTTCAGACAGAGATATGGGGATCAGCTGGCCATTGTAGGTTTTGAGTGATGTTATTGTTCCTCACAAAGGAGAGACATGATGACTATAGAACTGCTGATTGCCTGCACATAAGGATCCCACAAGACTGAAGGTGTTTTTTCCTAAGAAGTAGGCTGTGTGGGAGATTCTAAAATGTATACTGTATTAAGCAAACCCTTCTGTTTTGTTGTTAGCTGTGGTCTGGGTATACAGCAGAGGGAAACACAAATTTAGAAATTGTGTATAAGATATTCACATCCTATTTGTTCTCTTTTGGGAGTATAGTTTTTATGATATATTTTAATAAGTGAGACCCTTCTAGTTCAGCTAATAATAGTTCGAGACCATTACTAGAGCATTCAGATAGTATGATGCTGTAGCATTTCCTCCTTGAAACAGTAGATTCAATGTATGTCTGGCCACAAATGGTATGACCTCTAACATAGTACCCACTGCAGCCTAGAAAGTTGAATACAGTATTGGTTGATACCAGATGTAGCCTGTGGTATGTAAAGGGAAAGGTACAGCATCACATTGTGGTGGCATTAGGTGCTTGTCTGTATAGACCACATGCCATCAGTGGCACATACAGTCTAATAAACAAACAGCTAAGGCTGCAAGTGTGGCCATGGCAGTGAACTGATGTTTGCCATTGGAGGACAATCTAAGTATGGAGGGACCTGTTTTCAGATGGCTGCCAGGTGATAAACTGCCTGCAGTAATTATACAGTGGAGTGGAATGATTATGGACTTCATTGGTGGAAAGACTGCTTATACTGATGAAATCATTCATCTTGAAGGTATTTGAACCCATTGCCATCATGTTGCTTGCTTTTATGTTCAGAAACCAAGCTTTTTGCTGATATTTTGGTATCTATCTTACTGCTAGTACCAAATTCAAGACCAGGTATATCAATGCTGACTTCTTGGCTCAGGTCTTTTTGACTTAAGAGTTTCTTCATACCTGGCATCAATACCCAGGATATAATCCTCTGCTACAGTGGGGTCTCTACTTAAGAACGTCCCTACTTAAGAACAATCCAACTTAAGGACAGCTCCATTTGCTAAATTTTGCTTCTACTTGAAAACAGAAATCCAAGATAAGAACAGGAAAAAAAACCTTTCCTGCTCTTTTTTTAACCTTAGGTCATCTTAGGTTTAAAAAAAAAATTCTTCCCCTAGTGGTAGAGTACGTATTAACCAGCTTTGCATTAGTTCCTATGGGAACTAATGCTTCAATGTACGAATGCACCTCTACATAACAAAAAAACATCCAGAACTGATTAATTGGTTTTCAGTCCATTCCTATGGGAAATTTTGCTTCAACTTAAGAACGTTTCAACTTAAGAACACCATTCCAAAATGGATTAAGTTCTTAAGTAGAGGTTCCACTGTAGTTTCTATGGACGGAAAAGAGCAGATACGGATTAAATGGTTTTCAATGCATTCCTATGGGAAATGCAGATTCAACATAAGAACTTTTCAACTTGAGAACCACCTTCCAATATGGATTAAGTTCTTAAGTAGAGACCCCACTTTAGAAGAATGAGGCATTCTGTCAGAAGCTCATACTACCAAACTTTAGTAAAGCATAGCTTCTGTAGGCTTTCCTCTCCTTTTCCCAGTTGAATGTTGACAACAAACACATTATAAAGCCTGGTCCTGAATCTGTTAGATGTATGAAAATGAATCAAGCTATTTAGTGACACAAAAAATTCAGAGAAAAAAAGATACATAAAAAGGGGCTGGTGTTTGGGCAAGATAATCAAATAGCATGGTGATTATGGGGACAAATGTCAATATTTCACATACACTTGCATGTGATGTTGAAAAGGAAAGGGGGGGAGATAGCTATGATAGAAGGAGATTCAAGTAGGCTATCAGATGACATCCCCTGATGAATTGTTTGTTGGAGACAGTAACTCATGATGCAATGAATGTATGTATATTTTACTCCCAGCCTTGCTGACGCTATCTGGGGATGATGAGATCAACTGGGCTGCTCTGGAAGAATGTTAAATAAATGAGAGCAGGCGCAAGGAGAGGTAGGGGCTGCAGCAGTTGCCATAATTGGTATTTGTTGGGCTTTCTAAATTTCCAAGAACAGGATGTATGAAAACATATGTGTGTGTAGAACTAAACCCTGGGTATTATTTGTTAGTGGTTTTTAACTTCTGGAAGATAAACCTTGAAAATGGTTACAGATTGAAAACTCTGACATGTACAGTACAGATATTTTCTGCAGCAAGATTGTCAGCAAATATTTCGTTATAAAAGTTCCTTCCTCCAAGAGAAAACCTAAGAAGTTTTGCTCATTCAGTAAAACAGCAATGAGGGTTTTTGTACAGATCAATCACTAGGTGTTAATGAGAGCTATTGATCAAATTTGCTTATATCTATGAGTGCCAGCCAATAATTATGACTAGTAAAAACATCAGGGATAGAAAGTGAGAATATTTTGATTGGTGTCTTGACATTGTACTGTGCCTTAATCAGTTCTGATGCAAATCATTTTCAGATGTTTTTAGGAATCAAAAATGCATTGGGCAAGGGAGTGGCACTGCATACATGGGAAAGAGCTCTTTACAGACATTGCAATTATTAAGCATAGGTTGGGGAGGTAGCCTACTGCCATACCTCTATCTGCATATTTTCAAGCTTCTGTAACTTCTGAAAAGAACACCAAACATGGGCTATGTCCAAGGAGAGATACAACTAGGCCTGACTGCTCTCTGAGTGGTTAAGGACAGATGTGGTCATTTTGATATTTTGCTTAGGATGCCAGATATGCCATGACTTTCCCTTCAGGCTTTAGGAAAAAGTCTGAAATGATCCTGATCTACTTTTCTACTTGTATTTCCTACCTGTGTGCAAAACTGAAATTGGTGTTCAGATATCTTAGGTGTGTGAATTATTAGGTGTAGGAGATGGGACTAAAATATTGTGGTTACTTTAATGAGTGAGTGACACCAGGAACTGAATATGGGTGTGAGGTGGCCTTTTAGCTTTCTGGGAACTCTTGGCAACCTTTGATAATATCAACGGGGCTTTTCTTTGTCTGGGAAAACTAGGCCATGGAGTGCTGTACTGTAATAAATCCAGTACCTCTGTTGGGTTGTTTCCCGAAGGTGATGAGGAGACAACTGTTTATAACTGCTGTGGTTTGCCTATGTTGTACCACAGGATTCTGTCCTTCAGTCTATTTTATTCAAGATCAAATGCAATCGCTGCAAGAAGTCATCTGGAGTTTTGAAGCAAGGATGTAATGAGTACTTCAGAAATTTTAATATTCCAGTGATATTTTATATTCACTGCAGTGGGGGCACTCCACTGGGACCCCCATGTAGACCAGGAAGTTTGCTGAAACAGCTGCAGGGAGAAATGCTGAGCACTATTCCACCCATTCTGCTTTGCTGCTTTGCTGTGCAAGATTAGGTTTGACAGTCCTGTGCTGCTTCTATCTGAAGTATTTTCCCTCCTAGAATTGCTATTTTCCTTTGTTATGCTTGTCAATTTCAAGCTCTGGCCAGTCTCAAAGGATTGCATTAGTCAATATACAAAGGATTGTTTATGTATGAGATGCTACTGAGCGCTTTGAAACTGACCCAAGGAAGAGCCTGAAATTGACAAGAGGTACAGAGAGATACATTGGGACGTTGTGGCACTGTGGGCTAAACCACAGAAGCCTGTGCTGCAGGGTCAGAAGACCAGCAGTCGTAAGATCGAATCCATGCGACGGAGTGAGCTCCCATCACTTTGTCCCAGCTCCCGCCAACCTAGCGGTTCAAAAGCATGCAAATGCAAGTAGATAAATAGGGACCACCTTGGTGGGAAGGTAACAGCATTCCTTGTCTAAGTGACCATGGAAAATTGTCTTTGGACAAAACGCTGGCTCTATGGCTTGGAAACGGGGATGAGCACCGCCCCCTAGAGTCGAACATGGCTGGACAAAAATTGTCAAGGGGAACCTTTACTTTTACCTTTACTTTACAGAGAGATGCAAAAACTTTGTGAAGGAGCAAGCAGCACAACACCATCCAAGTTAATCTCACACAGGAAATAAGTGAGGAGGGCAAATATGCTTTTATTTTGAAGCCCGGAGGGGAGAGTCGAAAGGTAAACATAATCATAAAATCAAAATGCTGTGTGAGGTAATAACACAACATAACAACAAATGGAATTCCTCAGTGCAGAAAGAGGAGGATGTTAGTTTTGCCTCTGCAGAAGAGCCATCACAGGCTTCACTGGCTGTTCTGTTCTTAATAGCCAGTCACAAACTATAATGACTGATGCTCAGACCATCTGATTAATGTTCCTGGTTTATCTGCAAAGCAGTAGATAAGATTTATTTATGCTCTGGTAAGGAATCCTAAAGTCAATGGTGTCCATTTCTGTGCATTATCTAAGGAATGGGATGAATATCAGGATAGTTTGCTGGTTGGGAAGTCCCACAGAAGGGAAGAAAAAGGTAGAAAATCTTGTAGAGTGCTGAGACGTATCCAGATTCACAACCCTACTCTGAAGTAAGATGCTATCAATATGCCACCTATTATTTTGACTAAGGAAAATGGTCCATATTCATCAGCATTGCCCACATTTTGTAATGGGATGGATGAAGGTGAGCAAGTTGAGATGAAATCCAGGGAAGATTAGAGTTCTAGTGGTCAGTAGAAGGCTCAAGGGATTGGGCTTCATTCTGTTCTTGAACAGGTCACATTTCCTACATGTGTAAATTAGGAACCCATCTTAATCTGTATGGTACCTAGATTTTCTGATGGCAGCTGTGGCAAACTGTACACTTGCACAGTTATAGTTTGTGCATATACTGTGACATGCCTGAGGCTGTATGGTCCAGCAGAAATCTCTGTGCCTGCATTCCTTTCATTACCGATCGACTGTTGAACATGTGGTCCAGGGCTATCCATTGAAGAGTGTCTAGATATTTCAGCAAATACAAAATTCAACAGCTAGGCAGTTGATGGCTGCATGGAATTCATATCATATTAGATCAGTATTCAAAGACTTGCATTGATTGCTACTAGTTTGGGGGCTCAATTCATGGTTGGTAGAATATGCAGGACAAGCTCCTTGAGAAATGATTGACATGCCACATTTAATGTATGCTTTTCATATGGCTTTCTACAGGATACAATTGCTGTGCTTGGTGCTACAGAGGACTTGAGGAGGGGGTGCTGCTTGACCCACATTTTGGTGGGTAACATGTTTCTCGGCCCATCACTTTTTTTTTTATCACGAACCAGTTTTGCCAGCTCAGCATTTCTTCTGCCATTACTGACATGTTCTCATGCTGAATCTTGTTGAAGGCAGTCATTTAAGATTGACTTCAAACCTTTATTGTAGAGGAACATAGGATAAGTAAGAAGGTGTTTTTTCAGAATGATCATGGAAGCCTAGATAGTGTTGGGATTGCTGTCATGCCTTTTAATGCACGTGAATGTGAATTCACTTTCATGTTTTCTACATTATCCATTTCATGTGCCATAACTGGCACATTTATGGGTTTGGAAGATAGTTCCATAATTACTATTGAATGTGTCAACAGTATTAGACAAGATGCCTGGAATAGTGTAGGAAACACTGAAATGTTTGTGCTAGTACTTGAAAAGATGCTCTGGCTGGTACTCTTTCATTTTTAAATAGAAGGTCAACAGATAGCAGAAGGGGAAAGCAAACAGCTATATTTATTCAGGGTTTGGGTAGGATACCATATGCCTTTCTATGACAGCTGTGAAATCTAGCTCACATCTGCATATAGTACAGTGGAGTGCTCATTCTATCAGTGCCATGTTGTTCATTGCACAAGAAAAGCGACCATTCCCATTGTGCTACCAGTGGCTATTAGCAGCCTCCCATTCATTCCTATGGGAGATGAATATTGAATGTGATCTGGCTTTTACCTCTTTCTCTCTGTGTGTATAAATATTATCACAGAACCCTACCAAACAGCAATCCCTTATAATAAACTTCTGGGCTGCATTCAGTGGATATCTGTAATGTATGATAGCTGCAGTGTGGTCATGGGTATAGTGCAAAGGCAGGCAACTTTGATGTGTCCACACAGTCTACTCAAAATGCCCCCCAAAATGGAACAAATGAAAATGGCTAGAAGTCCACTTCCAGTTTTTAACAGTGGGTGTTCTTGATGTTAAATGATGTGGTGGTGATGGTGGTGGGCAGCCTCTAATTCCTGAAGGCTTCAACGAGCAGCAATTCTTTTTTTTTCCCCTTCAGAAAAAGGGAAGGCTAGTAGACTGTGGAAACAACCTTAAGGGCACACTTTATCAAACCCTGCTGTATTGAATGCTATGACTTGATGCTCAAAAATAAAATCTTTGGCTCTTTTTCATTGCCAACTGCAAATGTCTGTCCTTAAACCATCTGCTATTTTCCACTTTAGCCTTTGCTCTTTCTTTCCAGTGTCTTATGAAAAACCAGAACTTTCCTTTCTTGCATTACATAAACTCAGTGTCAGCAAAAGTTAGCCATGATTCTGGACGTTGAAATCACTTCAAGAAGCAGATCTCGCCATGAATTTTTGGGACTTGAATTTTTGGACTCTGTCTCTGACTCTGTCTCTGTCTCTGTCTCTGTCTCTCTCTCTCTCTCTCTCTCTCACACACACACACACACACACACACACACACACAGAGAATACAGATAAAAATCAAAAGCTGTTTGATTTTTTTAGTGGCCTAATAAAGGTAGCATCTGTTCTTGCATTTGTATTGTATCAGGATCACACAGCCTTTTCTATTTTTTCCATTCCCAAGTGGTATACTATTCCCTTGTGCACAGTACTAATAGCTGAAGTGTCACTGGTGTTGTCTGTAAGATTCTCCACCAATATCAACTTATCCTTCTCAGTAGATACCTTTCAAGAATATTTCTGCCATCATCACTGGTGGAACTACCAACACTCTTCTGCTGGTGAGACTATTGATTCCTAATGAGGATGCACCATAGTCTAGTGTTTCAGCTCCGACAATGTTACCTTTTAGTGCTCTACGATTGCACACTTGTAATGGAGTCTGTCTGCTTCATAGTATAACTCTCAGCTTCCCTGATAAACTGCCTCATCACATTAACGTGTGCATCCAGGATGGGACCAGGTTAGTTACTTTGGAATAAACCACTTTCTGGTAAAATTAATTACTATGGAGTAAATAGGGTGCCCCCTTCATGGATTGCTGCCTTGTCGTGGCAAAGGGCTTGAGTAATTCAGAGAAGCTATGGGCTGTGCCATGCAGGGACACCCAAGACGGACAAGTTTCATAGTGGAGAGTTCTGACTAAACGTGATCCATCTGGAGCAGGAACTGGCAAGCCACTCCAGTATCTTTGCCAAGAAAACTCCATGGAAAGAAACAAAAAGTTAAAAGATATGACACTGGAAGATGAGCCCCTCAGGTCGGAAGGCGTCTAACATGCTACTGAAGAAGAGCGGAGGACAGGTACGAGTAGCTCCAGAGCTAATGAAGTGGCTGGGTCAAAGCCGAAAGGACACTCAGCTGTGGACGTGTGTGGAAGTGAAAGGAAAGTCCGATGTTGCAAAGAAGAATACTGCATAGGAACCTGGAATGTAAGATCTATGAACCTTGGGAAGCTGGATGAGGTCAAACAAGAGATGGCAAGAATAAACATTGACATGCTGGGCGTCAGTGAACTAAAATGGATGGGAATGGGCGAATTCAATTCAGACGATTATCATATCTACTATTGTGGGCAAGAAGAAATGGAGTAGCCCTCATAATCAACAAAACAGTGGGAAAAGCTATCTGGAATACAATCTCAAAAATGATACAATGATTTCAATACGAATTCAAGGCAGACCTTTCAACATCAAAGTAATCCAAATTTATGCACCAACCACCGATGCTGAAGAGGCTGTGAAGACTTACAACACCTTCTAGAATGGACACCAAAGAAAAATGTTCTTCTCATTATAGGGGACTAAAATGCTAAAGTAGGGAGTCAAGAGATAAAAGGAGCAACAAGTAAGTTTGGCATTGGAGTTCAAAACGAAGCAGGGCAAATGCTAATAGAGTTTTGTCAAGAGAACAAGCTGGTCATCACAAACGCTCTTTTCCAACAACACAAGAGGCAACTCTACACATGGACATCACCAGATGGGCAATACTGATTATTGACTGATTATGCTCTCTGCAGCTAAAGATGGCGAAGCTCTACACATTCAGCAAAAACAAGACCTGGAGCTGATTGTGGCTCTGATCATCAGCTTCTTATAGCAAAACTCAAGCTTAAAGTGATGAAAGTAGGAAAGACCACTGGGCTAATCAGGTATAATCTAAACCAAATCCCTTATGAATACACAGTAGAAGTGAAGAACAGATTTAAGGAACTCGACTTGGTGGACAGAGTGCCTGAAGAACTTTGGATAGAGGCTCGTAACATTGTACAGGAGGCAGCAACAAAAACCACTGCAAAGAAAAGGAAATCCAAGAAAGCAAAAGTGGCTGTCCAGTGAGGTCTTACAAATAGCAGGGAAGAGAAACAAAATGCAAGGGAGATAGGGAAAGTTACAGAAAATTGAATGCTGACTTCCAAAGAATACAAAGAGAGATAAGAGGGCCTTCTTAAATGAACAGTGCAAAGAAATAGAGGAAAATAGTAGAAAGGGAAAAACCAGAGATCTCTTCAAGAAAATTGGAGATATTAAAATGGATGTGCAAAGATGGACATGATAAAGTACAAAAATGGTAGGGACCTAACAGAAGCAGAAGTCATCAAGAAGAAGTGGCAAGAATACACAGAAGATTTATACCAGAAAGATCTGGATATCCCGGACAACCCAGATAGTGTGGTTGCTGACCCAGAGCCAGACCTCCTGGAGAGTGAAGTCAAGTGGGCCTTAGAAAGCATTGCTAACAACAAAGCCAGTGAAGTTGATGGCATTCCAGTTGAACTATTTCAAATCTTAAAAGATGACACTGTTAAGGTGCTACACTCAATATGGCAGCGAGTTTGGAAAACACAGCAGTGGCCAGAGGATTGGAAAAGATCAATCTATATTTAAAGAACTTGATCAGATTATATCTACTTTTTTTGGCAAGGAAAGAAACCAAGGATAAAATTAAAGTCACTTCAGGACAGGAAACAGAGAGGAGGAATGGGTCGTCCGAATTGACTGTCGTACTATAGGACTGCCACATTAATGTGGATTAAAGACTGGCTTTTATTGGAAAATCAAAGACTGTTAAAATTAGAAGGTCATGATTTGAAAAGGGGGTGGCATGCCTTTCTTTGGTACAATAGAGTGGATGATTTTAAACAATTCAATAACCATATTTTGAGAAAATATTATGCTCTTGGACTAAAATTCAGACAGATGTATGTCAAAATGCCATGTGGAGGCATTTTCTCTTCCAACCCTGAGAGAAAACAAGAAAATCTTAATGTATAGAGAAGCACTAAAAACAGATGGGACATTAAAGAACAAAGAGAACAAATGACACAGGGATTTGATATGGATTGGTGGTCACACTCTCAGTTGATTTAAAGATATGGTAAAGATAAGCAGCAAGGTTTTTATGTAGACAATACTCCCTTTGACAGAGTTCTCCTGGATACCAAAGACAAGCATATTAAAGCATTATATAATTTTTATTAGATTTTGATACCCAGGAGGAAGTGGTTAAAGAATGTTTGATAAGGTGGGCACAGAATATTGGGCACAATATATGTTTAGATCAGTGGGAACACATTTCTATGTATATGTCGATAACCGACTGCACCCTTTTAAAAGTAGGAAACCTAGAAGATTCAGAACCTGTTCAGTGTATTGTTCCTGCCAGTGATGCTCCCACTTCTTTCTGTGTTGCTGTAGCAACGTTTCCATTCCATCTTGCTGATAGAAATTGTGTACTGAAGCAAAGTGCTAGCAGAAAACACTTAAGCATCTCCTTAAGGGAAATTGTAAATACATGGTAGGGCCTTGGCTAAAATGAAATACAGTGGTGCCTTGCTTTACAATTGCCCCACATTACGACAAAACCGCATTGCGACGATCTTTTTGCGATCGCAATTGCAATCGCAAAACAATGATCTGAATGGGTTTTTTCGCTTTGCGATGATCGGTTCCCTGCTTCGGGAACCGATTCTTACAAAACGACGATTTTCCTCCAGCTGATCGGTGGTTTCAAAATGGCAGCCTGGTAAATAAAATGGCTCCCCGCTGTTTTCTGGGACGGATTCCCCGCAAGGCAGCCACCGAAAATGGCCGCCCTATGGAGGATCTTCGCTGGGAGGGTTTTAATATGTTTCAATGGGCTTTTTATTTTTGCATTACGATGTTTTTGTTCTATAGCTATCTCGTTGGAACGAATTAACATCGTAATGCGAGGCACCACTGTATTGACATTGTTTTCTCATAAAAGCAAAATGCTGTGGAGATTGCATAGTCATTTGGCCTGTTAGTGCACTTGGGTCAACAATATTGCACAAAATAACCTTTCTTTCCTGTGAAACCTAGTTGGCAGCTCAGATTTGGCCTGGAAGCCAGTCCAAAAAGATGGTGGCTATTCCAAACACTTCGTTCTGAGATCAAAAATATGTGACAAAGTGCAGTTCACAGTCATGGTCTTAAACCAGGCAATGTATCTTTACTGTCTAGTTTCTCACAAGTCCATTGCATGCTTCTTCATGAGAAAGTAAAAAAAAAAAAAAAAAAAAGATTGAATAGTAGCCAGTGCTTAAGGATGCAATTTGAGTAGCATCAGTGATGGCTAGGGAGCAAGCTAAAACAAAAGGGCTTAATTTTGCCAAGAGCCCTTTAAGGATAGTGAGATGACAAGACAGGCCCGCCTTATTCTGTTATGGTATTATGGTGACAAAATATTTGTTTGTTTGTTACACATTTTTCTCTGCAACAGGTCCCAAAGAAGCTTGTTAATATTCAAACAAGGAATATCAAAAGCTAGAAAACAAACTGTTAACAATGTTTTAAAAATAATTAAACAGATTCTAAAGTAAAATTAATGGAGAAAAATAGTTTAAAACCATTCTAAAAATGCATTAAAATAACAAAAACACAGCAAGCCTGTTTTTAAGAGCCCCCTCCTATGTAGCTTGTTTTTGAGGAAAGTCTGCTTGAAGACAAAGGGAGATGTGATCTTTTAAGTAGTTTGGACCCAAGTTATTTAGGGCTTCATAGGTGAAGTGCATCAAAGAGTATTGAAATACAGTAATTGATTGAAGAACTCTCAGTCTAGATGACTGGAGAAGAGCTAACCTTGTTCAAAAAAGGGCAGTAAGGACAAATTAGAAAACTACAGACTGGATAGCCTGACATCAATTTTGAAAAATTGAAAAGGGAAACAATTTGGAAAGGAGGCATAATTGCTGATTTCCCAATGAGACTGCATTCCACACCACCTGAAACACATTATTAAGATTTCCGCAGAGGAAATGCCCCTGCACACAGAATACAATGACATGGTTATTCACACAACCAAAATTGGGTCAAAATACAGGACAATATAGAGCAATTTAAAATAAACTTTCCTGACAAGTGTTCAAAAAGAAATGATTCCTTAAAGAAAAGTGTGAGTTTTCCTTGCACTTACAATAGTAATCATATCTACTTTGTTTCTTCTAGAGAAAGCCAAGATCCACCAACTATACTAAGATATACACATTGAATTAATTGGAGGATGTGTGAAGTGCCGGGTGATTGGAGGAGAGCTAATGTTGCCCCTGTCTTCAAAAAGGGCAAAAAGGAGGAACCTGGGAACTACAGACCAGCCGGTCTGACATCAATCCCAGGGAAAATTCTAGAGCAGATTATGAAGTTGTCAGTCTACAGATACCTTGAAAACAATGCAGTAATAACTAGAAACCAACATGGATTTGTCAAGAACAAATCCTGCCAGACTAATCTTATTTAATTTTTTGATCAGGCAACCTCTGTAATGGATACTGGGAATGTTGCAGACATTATATGTCTTGACTTCAGCAAAGCTGTTGGTAAAAGAGCATCATGATATTCTGATCAGAAAGCTAACTAGGTGTGGGCTGGATCAAACAACCATCAGGTGGATATACAATTGGTTACAGAATTGTACTAAGAGAGTGCTTATCAATGGCTTGTTCTCAAACTGGAGCGGGTAGCAAGTGGGATACCCCAAGGCTCAGTCCTGGGCCTAGTACTCTTCAACATTTCTATTAATGACTTTGGATAAGAGGGTGCAGGGAATGTTTATAAAATTTGTGGTTGACACAAAATTGGGTGGAATAGCTAACACCCTGGAACACAGAAACAAATTTCAAAAATATATTGATTAATTAGAGCACTGGGCTGAAAACAAGAGTATCAGATTTTACAGGGATAAGTGCAAAGTTCTACACCTAGGTCAAAAAACTCAAAGCACATAGTTAAAAAATGGGGGATGCCTGGCTTACTAATACTGTGTGTGAGAAGGATCTTGGAGTTGTTATAGATCACAAACTGAGTATAAGCCAACACTGTGATGCAGTTGCAAAAAAAAAGCATATGCTATTTTCATCTGCACTAACAGAAGTATAATCTCCACATTCCATGAAGTACTAGTTCCCTACCAATTGGCACTGGTTAGGCCTTATCTGGCATACTGTATCAAATTTTGGAAGCCAAACTTTAAGAAGGATGCTAAGAAACTGGAGCAAGTTCAGAGGAGGACAATAAGGTCCATCAGGGGACTGGAAACCAAGCCCTTTGAGAAAAGCCTGAAAGAACTGGGCATGTTTAAAATTAAGAAAACAAGACAATATGATAGCAGTCCTCATATATTTGAAAGACTGCCATACAAAGGAGGGGCAGGATTTGTTTTCAATCACTGCAGAGCATGGAGCATGTAATAGTGGGCTAAAGTTACAAGAAGTCAGATTTGGGTTTAACTTCTAACTGTTAAAAAGAGTGCAACAATGGAACCAATTACCTTGGAAAGTGATGAGCATTCCAGTGCTTGGAGGCATTCAAGAGAAAATTAGGCAGCCATCTTTCAGACGTACATTGATTTGGATTCCTGCATTGAGCAGGCAGGTGGACATGATGGCCTTAGAGGCCCCTTCCAACTCCATCCTACGATGCTCTGAAAAACAGTATGAATTGGGCCCAGAAATGGACTGGCAGCCAATGGAGCTGTTGTAACAAGAGAGCTATATAATCGCTGTAACCAGCTCCTATTAGCAATTGGCCTGCAGCCTTTTAGACCTGCTCATATTTCTGATCACTTTCTGAAGACAGCCGACGTGGAGCTTTTTACAGTAATCCAAATGGGATGTAACTAAGGCATGTGACGCTGCAGTAGAGCAGACATCTTCAAGAATGGGCATAGCTGGTGCATTAATTGTAACCGTGCAAATGCACTCCTGGCCACTGCCAAAACCTGGGCATTCCAAGCTGCAAACCTGTGTTTTCACGGGGAGTGTAACCCCATCTAGCACAGAATGAAACTCTGCTCTCTGCTCTGCCTTTTGACTGACAAGGAGCACTTATGGATTAAGCTTCAACCACCCCCTCAAAATAAATGAATACATACATAAATACATAAATAAAAATTCAATGCGAGCGTGCAATCATGAATGTTTGCATCTCCTCCCCATTTTCCCCTTAAGCATGAACTCAAACTGCAGAAGGTGAGCAAGTGTGGCAGATTGACTGGAAACCATTAAGTTAGAAGAAAAGTACCATAAATATCCTTCATTGACACAGATTCAAACCTCGAGCAGGAGATAGTACTGTTTCAGAATATGGGTGGAGGTGCGTAACCTTTCAGATGCTCTGCTTCATCAAAATCTCTTTTCCAAAACAGTTGACCTGTTTTGGAAAAGGTCTTTAATCCAGTGTTGCCTCTGACACATTGAATTTGAGTGTACAGGAAATATTAATGTGGGAAAACCAAAAGAAACTAGAAAAGTCTGATGAGTTGTAGAATGACTACACACAAAGGAGGACAGGGTTCCTGCACTTTTAATAGCTCTGGAAAACTGGATATTTGAACAAGAGGTAGGTAGCATTTCTTGCATGTGATAGCTGCTGAAATGCTGGCTCCTTTGTAATCACTTGCTTGTGCTTTGGGGCGTGGTTCAAACCAGATGTCCCTTTCAACTGTTGAATATTGTTTAACTTGGATTCAAACACACTCCTAAACACAACTGTCCTTTCCTGTGCCTCTAAGGTGATCAGCTTCTCTCTGGCTGTTTTAATACTATAAATGTGTCAGAGCAAGCAATGTGCTTGAGCTTCTAGTGATAGAAAAAGGCATTTCACTTTTGTTACCGTATTTTTCTGTTTATAAGATGACCCAATGTATAAGACAACCCCCCCCCCTTTTCTAACCCCAAATTAGGAAAAGCAGGGATCAAAGGGCTCCCTTTTTGCTAAGCTCCATGCCTTTGCAAAAGGCAAGGCAAGCAGCTGTCAAAGTGACTGCCACTTTTCCTTGCCTTTTGAGAAGGCAGGGAGTTTAGCAAAAAGGAAGGGAGCAATGCCCCCCTTCCTTTTTGCTAAGCCCTATGCCTTCACAAAAGGCAACAGTAAAGAGCTGCCTTCCATGTATAAAATGCCCCTCAGTTTTTTCTCAAATTATTTATGGAAAAAGTGTCATTTTATACATGGAAAATATGGTAATTCCAGAGCCTTAGAGCTCCCTCCAACATTGGGAAGAAGTCCATCTGTTATTGAATAATGGATTTCTGAGGTTATTCCCAGGCTGTGGGTTATTGTGTCCGGAGTGGACAGTCTGCATGGCTAGTTTGGAATTCTCTCCCAGGCTGAACTTTGCTAGATCAGTTCCAGACACTTTCTTAGTCAAGCTTTGACATCCAAAGCATACTGCTGCCATCTTCTGGATCAATGTAGCAAATGATGGTTAATTGCAGAGGGGAAAGAAACAGCACAGAAATTGAAAGTCTTGGAGGAAAGGGGAGTTGGCAGCTTGTGGTAGGTAGCGCAAATCCAGCTCTGAACTCATCCCTTAATTGCTTTACCATCCACCCATTAGTCCACAAGAGCTAGTTTCAGAGGCCTCTTTAGCTATAAATACTTCTTGTGAGACCCAAGAAACAGATAAATACTATGCAAATATATAACCAGCTGCTGGGTGATGCTGCACAGTTCTCTGAAATTCCAAATGTATTCTTTTTGATACTCCTGTATTCTGTCCAACAGCCACCTGTTATTCAGTTTCCACCAGAGCATTTCCCTTCTGATTTGCAAATGGACCTCATTAATTCTAGTCACATGGGATGGACATCCTAGAACTTGGCTGTTGAGGATAATAAATGTTCTTATGTGTTGTCAAGTCAGAACTGATGCATAGTGACCCTAATAGGGTTTTTAAGGTAAGTGAGGTATGGAAGGAGAGGCCTAACAGTTGCAACCTAGATGCTGTGGATTGTAGTGCAAATGCAACAGCTTTGTATTGGATACATACATGTATTTATGCTGCAGTGGTATGAAGCATGAAGAGTATACAAAGTTTACCATTTATTCTGGTAGCTTAGTTGGAGTTTACTAGACCACAGTGTAACTGTATGCTATAATAGATTGCAGTGGCCATCCACTCCCCACCCCCTCGGTTTAAGAATAATGCTGTCCACTGTTGGGAGCTAATAATATGTGTGCAATGGGCTGATTTTTTCCAGTTATATACTGACAGCTGTCTTAACAACTGATAAGAAGATTCCACTAAAATCAGAGATAATGTGACTAGACCAATATCTTCAGACTATATAAGTGAACTAAGGTAAACAGAGACCTTGAAATTTGTTGCCATCAGAGTTATACAGTGCTGTAATGAGGCTGCCTTAATGATTATGGCTAAACTCTTAGGGTCAAGTCATGGGCTTGATATTTTTTTCTGTGTTCTCAAGTATTGATCTTATTCTGAATCTTCCTTTTGTGAAGTTTGCTTTGTTTTTCAAACATGATTTAAAATTGTTGTAGCCAAATAACATGAAATGTATTTATGCATCTATTTTCACCCACCCTTTATCTAAGGTGCAGACACTTCTGTTGTCACAATCATTCTGGGAGGTGATTTTGGCTGAGAGACAGTGACTAGAGCAAGGTTGCCCTAGAGAGATTTATGCCTAAATTGTCATTTTACCTGAGGTTTCTAGGCTAGGATGATGGCAAAATTCACATCTATTTTAGCCAGCGTCATCAGTGGTGAAGAATGCTGGAAAATTAAGTCCAGCAATATCTGATGACCGGTATCTTGCCCACTCTTGCTCTAATCCAACATACTATCCATAATGCCACACTGAGTTTTGTCTGCCCCGCCCCCATGTCAAGGACAACTGTTTCTTTGAACTAGTTTATTCCTAGTCAACTTCATTCTAGATCATTTGAAATTAATATTCGTTTCTAGTCTCAAATTCCTGTTAAATGATCCATGCTGCACTGGAGGGTGCGTTAACTGAGAGACATGCAATTTAATCCAGTATTGTAGATGCAAGTTTTACTTCTGCATAAAATTGAATACTGCCTGCCCACCTGTGGTAAACGAAACTTTATATATGGAGTTAGAAGCTGACTGTAGAGGAATGCTGAACTGTCCTTATCTTTTTCCCAGTTACATTTTATATAACCTAGTTGACTTTAACCCCACATTCCCATTGGTGGCAAGCCTAGGAGTCTAATTTGTGCTTCCAGAATCTGCAGTGGGCTGCACCCAGCCTTGAACTGGCCAGAAAACTAGAACAAAACAAACTGGAAATGCACGTGCAGCCACTTCCAGTTTTGGTTAGTTGCCAAGGTGAATGTGGGGCATGGGGAGTCTCCCAGTCTCCCTAATACCAAACAGTTATTCTTTTCCTAAAAGAAAAACAACTTTTATTTGCATCAGGCTACAAGGGTGCTCTGGGATAACCAGGGAGGCATAGAAATGTCACTGGTGAGCTACATGCAGCCATTAGCCTGCACTTTGCCTATAGCTTTTCTAATGAGTAGTCCGTTCTTATTATTTAAAGTACTCTTGGAATGGGTTCAGGGACAGGATCAGTATTGTGCAGATTGTACAAATTAGTATGAAGAAGACTGTTCTAAAGCATTGGTTCAAAAATTCATAAGAATCATGCTATATTAATTATTGTGCTTAAGCATATTTATTTCACAGAACTTAATAGGTAGTTACTGTGTTTCCTGAAAATAAGACAGGGTCTTATATTAATTTTTGCTCCCAAAAATGCATTAGGGTTTATTTTCAGGGGATGTTTTATTTTACAGTCATGTCATCTTCTGGTTGCTGCACAATGATGGAGGTTGGGGTTTCACTTAACTAGGGCTTATTTTAGGGGTAGGGCTTATATTACGAGCATCCTGAAAAATCATACTAGGGCTTATTTTCAGGTTAGATCTTATTTTTGGGGAAACAGGGTAATTATGAAAACATATTTATTGAGGTCTGAGAAGCATGTAATATGTAACAATCAGTTCTGTGCTAAGAAATCTTCCTTTATTTTTTTTCTGTGTGAGTAGATTATTGGCTAAAATAAATTCATTGGTCAGGCATTTTTACCCACATGTGTTTGAATATAAGTAGCTGGCTTGTGGTGTTGCATATAAGTGTATGCACCTGCAACTGTTTGTAAAGGAGTTGCTAATTTCCAGGTTAGTTCTGGAACCTTAAAATATGGCCTTTATTCTTTGAAGAGAAAATCTGCCTGAAAATACTGCATTTGTAATCTGTCGACTTCAACAGAATTCATTAAAATTCTAATATTCAGTACTGTCTGTGTGATTCTAATACTCACAAGTATGTCTGTAAGATTAACATAGCTTTCTGTCATCTCTCTGAAACTAAAAGCATTAGTCGTGTAAGAAACAATTCTTGCTCCTTTGACGGAAACATGCATGTATGCACATACATGTATAATCATATACATATATATAAATTTAGTAACAGAACATTTTGTGAACAGAACAGAAATCTTCAGGTAATAGGAAGAAATTAGTAACTATTTGATGTACTTGGCCAAACATGACCCAACCCTACAAGGCCCTAAGAATTTAGATCTTATTGATAGATTGAGTGTTTCATGACTTATCTTCTGAGCATCATATATTAATCATAGAGCTGCCTGCCATTGGGGATATTGAGATAGATGTTTACAAACCATGGCTGCTGCCTCTGAAGCCTTAGATAACAAAGGTTTGCATACATGGGAAATTTTCCTATAAGGCAGCCTTTGCAGACCCTGAGTCATCTGCGTAGGAACTTTCTGAAGCCAGCTAATTTTACTAGGCATATAAACACAGACATATAAAGATACACACAAACACTGGTAAATACACCCACTCACCCTTGTAACAATCCAGTACAGAATGAGTGAACAGAAAGTGTGTTTCATTCTGATTTCCTCAAACAGTGAGCTATTATATATCAACTACCCACAGGAATCTCTGCAGGGAGGCTAGTTTTTTGGGTGCTGCTTATCCTCTGTTCATTTTCTGCAGGCTCACACAGAGGCAAGCACTGTCCGCAACAAACCTCACCATAAGTCTCTGGTCATGCTTCTTCATTGGGAACTGAGAGTTCCTTAGCACCATTGGATGCCAGATCAATGGAAAAACTATCGTCGTCGTTTAGTCGTTTAGTCGTGTCCGACTCTTCGTGACCCCATGGACCAGAGCACGCCAGGCCCTCCTATCTTCCACTGCCTCCCAGAGTTGTGTCAAATTCATGTTGGTTGCTTCGATGACACTGTCCAACTATCTCATCCTCTGTTGTCCCCTTCTCCTCTTGCCTTCACACTTTCCCAAAATCAAGGTCTTTTCCAAGGAGTCTTGTCTTCTTGTGAGATGGCCGAAGTATTGGAGCCTCAGCTTCAGGATCTGTCCTTCCAGTGAGCACTCAGGGTTGATTTCCTTTAGAATGGATAGGTTTGTTCTCCTTGCAGTCCAGGGGACTCTCAAGAGCCTCCTCCAGGAAAAACTATAGGGAGCCTCATCCAGGAAAAACTATAGGGAGAAGGAAAAATGGTTGGGAATGAACTATTGGGGGCCCCTTGGTATCCTCTACAATTCAGATCTGAATCCATGCCAGTTATTAGTAAAAGATTGAATTATGTGCTTTAAAAGCTGTAGTGCAAGTTCTTTTTTCCCTAGAGATGCTGCTAAGTGATGTCCTTGGCCCATAATCCTGTCTTCCATTTTGTTTTCTCTGTAGACCAACTTTTTGCAAGGTATTTCACTTCCCTGTCCTACTTACCCTTGATTATTCTTGGGAGGTAATCAAACTTTTTTCTCATTTTAAGAAATGCGATGTAATTTCAGAATCTTTCCTTTGAGTGCTACACCTTACAGTAATGTTAAATTAGTTTCCGAGTTCTTTATGTCAACTGAAGAATGAATGTTCAAATGTACTTGGAGAATGAGTTATAATGGAAAAAATATAAAGATTTAGGTATTGCCAGAGGATGGCAAATTAGGCTTCTGAAATGGAAAAGCTCGGGGCAAGCAGCAGTAGACTTTTACATGAATGAAATGTGAGCTCAGTTTCATTTTGGTATTGAGAATAATTTCCTAAGTTTTGGGGCACTGCCCCCCTAAACAATAGAATCATAGAATCAGAATAATAAAGTTGGAAAGGGCCTCTAAGGCCATCATCTCCACTCTCCTGATCAATGCAGGAATCCAAATCAAAGTATGTCTGAAGGATGGTTGCCTAAATTTATCTTGAATGCCTCCAAGTGCTGGAATGCCCACCACCTCTAATGAAGCAGTGGGTTACATTCTTGTACTGCTGTAACAGTTAGGACATTTTTTCTGATATTCAACCAAAATCTGACATCCTGTAACTGTAGTCCATTATTATCTGCCCCACACTCTGTGGATGACTGAGAACAGATCCTGCCCTCCTCTCAACTCTATGAGGAGTGGTATCAAATCTCGCCTCTGTCTTCTTCTCTCAAGGATAAACATGCTCAGTTCTTTCAATCTTTCTTCCTAGTCTTGTTTTCCAGTCCTCTGATCAGCCTTGTTGCCTGTTCTGAATTTATTCCAGTTTATCTGCATCCTTCCCACAGTGCAGTGTCCAAAACTGGATACAGTACTTGAGGTGAGGTCTAACCATTGCCAAATAAAGGTGAGCTAGTACTCCATGGATTTTGGAGACTATACTTCTGTTAGTATTACTGAGTCAGGTACCCCCCCCCTCTTGTAGCTGTGTGTTTTGGGGTTTCCCTCCTAGGTGAAGAACTTTGCACTTATCCCTGTTCAATTTCATACTATTGTTTTCATACCAGTACTAGTGCTGGTCAGCTGCAAATTTGATAAGCATCCCCTTATCCAAGTCATTAATAAAAAGGTTGAAAGCACCAGGCCAGGACTGAGCCTTATGGTGCCCTACTTGCTACCTCCTCCCAGTTTGAGAAAAAGCCATTGATAAAGCACTCTCGATTCTGTATGATTCTGTAATCAATTGATCTTTCCCATCCACCCTAGCTAGTTTGCTGATCAGAATAGAATGGTACTCTTTGTCAAAGGTTTTGTTGAAGCCAAGATATATAATGTCTTCAGCATTCCCACTGTCCATCACAGAGATTGCCCAATCAAAAAATAAGATAAGCTTAGTCCGTCAAGATTTGTTCTTGACACATCCATATCAGCTTCTAGTTATTATTGTATTGTTTTCAAGGTGCTTGTAGAGTGACCACTTTTATAATCTGCTCTATAATTTTCCCTGATGTCAGACTGGCTGGTCTGTAGTTCCTCAGTTCCTTCGTTTTGCCCTTTATGAAGATAGGGGCAATGTTAGCCCTTGTCCAATCATCAGGTGCTCCACTCATCTTCCAATCAAATCAAAGTGTGTATGTTTTACTCCTACATCTTGGCTTTCTCTAGAAGAAACAATGCCAATCTGACAAGCTGATGTTCAGCACTGCTCTGCAAGAAATTAAATATGGTCTGAGATTTTGTTTAGTCCATATTTGGAAGCAGAATTGAAAGAATCACACATCACAGACAAACTGGATTAGAGCATTATAGCTATTTCATCTCATACTTTCTGAAACTGAAATGCATCACACTGTATGTAAAATGCACAGCTTGCCAGAAAACATAAACTGTGCATTCTGGTCTTAAGTGCATTGAAAAAAGCAAAGAAAGGTAGCTGTATTAGGGTCCAACTATATTGAAATATAGGGACGTGGTGGCACTGCGGGCTAAACCGCAGAAGCCTTTGTGTGCTGCAGGGTCAGAAGACCAGCAGTCGTAAGATTGAATCCACGCAACAGAGTGAGCTCCCATCACTTTGTCCCAGCTCCTCGCCAGCCTAGCAGTTCGAAAGCATGTAAATGCGAGTAGATAAATAAGTACCACCTTGGTGGGAAGGTAAACAGCATTTTGTGTATAGCCACGCTGGCCACATGACAACGGAAACTGTCTTCAGACAAACGCTGGCTGTACAGCTTGGAAACGGGGATGAGCACCGCCCCCTAGAGTCGAAGACGACTGACTAAAATGTCAAGGGGAACCTTTACCTATACCTATATTGAAATATACTTCTCCACTTACGCTAGGTTTAACACGATGCAAATTGTTTCCAATTTTCTTTGAGGAATTGTTTCTTTTTGAACACCTGTAAGGAGTTTCCTTTGCCGGATTTGAGTGATTTCTGCCTCTTATTGCAGTCCTAAATGAAACATCCCAAACTGTTCAGGAGGACTGTCTGGCCCTCCAGAAGAGTTTCTGAAGAAGGGACCAAAGGAACTGCGAGGAGGAGAAGGAGGAGGGTGTATAAAAGGTCTTCCATTCATATGATACTTAGATACAGTCCCTTGTTTTTATTGCATTGCTCTTGCATTTCTTTAAGAGCCTGACTAAATAGGGAAAAAAGCAGGGAACTACAGGATTGGAGAAGGATGGTTCACATTTTTCTTGTTGATCATGTGATATAACAGGAAATGCTAATCAGCCTGGAGTCCCACACTCCCAATCTGTAGGCTTCCTCCCCACCCATGAAGATATAATATATAGAGATGGAGAGGTACAGTTTTCCTTTACATTAGACACATGCCATACTAAAGCACCTTTAAACTGTCCCTCAGGATATGGATCTTCTTTAAGAAATAAAGGTCTTTCGTATTACATTTTTAAGCATTCCATTTTTATGCATGCCAAGATCCATATTTTCCAAACTTAAATGGGGATCTATGCCATTAGTTTAGATTATTTTTTCCAATACTCTTTTCTCCTTTCAAAGAAGACATAGTGCAATGTTACTTTATAAAAAAAAGCCAGACACACACACACACACACACACACATCTGAAACTTGCAAGTATTAAGTGAGGCTTTAGATAAACCAAATTCCTTTTTTCTGTGGTTATACATTTAGAGGGCTATAGTAAATTGCTGGACCTGCTCTCATGGTATTAGCTGTTCTCTGAAGATGAAAGATGAGTTGATTTTTAGATACTCTTTGGCTCATCAGTTCTCTTGGAGACTGATCTTTCCTTGTTTAAAGCTAGGGGTAGCACAGATTGATGAGACAAAATGTCACGTAGATAGCATGTTTTTCATTGTGGCCTCATTTGCCTACATGCAATAAAGATGTTTAATAGTAGGTCTGGTTGTGACAGCACAACTACTGATGGTTAGGAATCTTGCCAAAAAGATTCTGGTGCTTTCCTGAAATTTCATATGCTCTAGAAGAAATCATTTTGACAAAGGAATTATCTAGGAAGTGCAGCAGCATTCAGTGGTATGATGAATGGAATCAAGGAGACTGAAATCAATAAAGAAAAAAAAGTGGCAGTTGAATGCATTAGTTTAAATAAGTGGTCAGGGAGCAGGGGTAAATTACCCCAAATGAAAATCCTGGGGGTAACGAGGACACGACCCTAACCCCCTTCCCTCCTCCTCCTCCTCCTCTTCCTCCTCTTCTGCCCAGGGGGGGTCCCCGGCTGCCTGATCACCCCCTTCTCACCCCCTTCTCCAGCCTGGCTGCAACCAAGCCACGGCAGATGGCAGCCAGTGACAGGCCCCAGCCGGTAGCATAGGGCAGCCAAGGTGGCAGCAGTGGGGCTGGCCAAGGCGGACAGCGAGGCCAGGGTGAGCAGCCGGAGCGCCCCGGCCAGGAGGAGCCTCTCCTTCCAGTGCCCGGAGAGATAGATTATGGCGGAGGGAGGTGGGTGCAGCCACGAAGGTGGCCAATACGGCATTGGCAGAGCCTCACCCTCTGTGCAGCAGCTGTCGCGGTGCTTCGACGGCGAGGCCCACAGGAGCCCTGATGCCGAAGCCTGACACAGCTGCCCTGGTGAGCAGCTGGCGGAGCCAGTGCCGGAGCGGGAGGTGGTGTCAGGTACCCTGCTGCTCTTCGACAGCGGCCCAGGAGCCACCCACCAGAGGAGAAGGGGAGCTTCTTCCGTGGGGCCAAGGACTGAGCACGGCCCCACCAGGCAGAGGAAACGGCGGCCACCGCCGCCCAGGTGCAGGCGGCGAGGCTTCAGCAGCAGCACTCAACTGGCCGTGCGTGACCGAGTTCCTTCCTTTCAAATCAAGGGGGTACTGTAGTGTATATAAATTTTTTTGGGGGGGGGTAAAAGGTAAAAAAGTTCCCTGACCCCTGGTTTAAATCAAGTTTCTTAACTGGAATTCAGTACAAAATTTAACTTCCAGAACAGTCTTCATCTGCCCAGTATTTTCCAAGTGAATTGGGCTATGCCTCCCATAAATCCCAATCACTATAGCCGTGTATGCTTAACTTGATAGCACAAATATTTTACGTGTAATGTGAGCTGGTAGGTGCTGATGGAAGGCTAGAACATCTAGTGAGGATCAAATCGAGCTGATGCCAATGCTTCAATCTTGGATGTCTCCAGGAAACTCTGTGTTGAAGCTTCATATTCCACTGGTAATGGTGCGGCTAAAAAATACTGTAAATAAATAAATAAAATAAAGAAGATGTTGCTGACACAGAGACCATAATAACAGCAAAATTCCAGCAAGTGTTGGCCTTTTTCGTTCATCTTCCCAATGCCAAAATGGCCTAGACAAGGTCATTTTGCGATACTGATCACTCCCTGGTGTGTAGTAGAGCAAACTGCGAACAAAGATATTGTATCACACAGAAAAGGAAGGAAGACTACGTATTCATATCAGCAAGACTTGCGATCAGAGAAAAGTGGAGGAATTTGCCTAAGCGCTTGAGGAAACCCAGGTCCAGCTGATGCAAATGCACCTGAACGATGGAAACATTTCAAGAACACTGTGTATAGCAGGGATGGCCTTTTTAAAATACTTCCCAAGATTGGATGTCTACCTCGAGTCCTTAACATCATCAGGTCCTTTGATGAGGAAATGAATGGGACCGTAGTTTTTGATGCCTCAACATCAGATCCCTTTGACATCCGAAGTGGAGTGAAACAGGGCTGTGTCCTCACGCTGACCCTGTTTGGGATCTTTTTTTGCTGTCATGTTGAAGCACGCCTTTGGAACTGCAACAGAAGATGTCTATCTCCAGACTAGATCAGATGGAAAGCTCTTTAATATCTCTATATTGAGAGTGAAGACCAAATGCATGCGGGACTTCCTCTTTGCCGATGATACAGCTGTTGTTCCCCACTCTGCTGAAGACCTCCAACAACCCATGAATCACTTTAGCAAGGCTTTCCAAGACTTTGGATTAACAATCAGCCTGAAGAAAACACAAGCCATGGGCCAGGGCGTGAACTCACCTCCCTCTATTACCACCTCCACACATGAATCGGAGGTTGTCCATGACTTTGTGTACCTTGGCTCAACGATCTGTGACACCCTCTCCCTAGATGTTGAGCTGGATAAATGCATTGGCAAAGCAGCTACCATGTTCTCAAGACCAACAAAGAAAGTATGACTCAATAAGAAGCTGACGGTATATACCAAGTTCCAGGTCTATAGAGCCTGTGTCCTGAGCACACTCCTGTACTGCAGTGAGTCCTGGACCCTTTGTGCAGAGCAGGGGAATAAGCTGAACACGTTCTGTATGCGTTGTCTCAGATGCATTTTTGGTATCACCTGGCAGGACAAAGTTCCAAATAGAGTAGTCCTAGACTGAGGTGGAATTTTTAGCATGTATACATTACTGAAACAGTGACATCTACATTGGCTTGGGCATGTTGTGAGAATGGCTGATGGCCGGATTCCAAAAGATCTCCTGTATGGAGAATTAGTGCAGAGAAATCATCCCAAAGGGAGACCACAGCTGTGATACAAGGATATCTGCAAGTGGGATCTGAAGGACTTAGGAATGGACTTCAACAGATGGGAAACCTTGACATCTGAGCGTTCAGCCTGGAGGCAGGTGATGCATCATGGCCTCTCCCACTTTGAACAGGAACTTGTCCAGCAGGCCAAGGGAAAGAGGCAGTCCCAAAACTAGCAAAAGCAGGGAGTTGGACAGGGGACAGATTGTATTTGTCTTCAGTGTGGAAGGGATTGTCACTCTCGAATTGGCCTTCTCAGCCACACTAGACGTTGTTCGAAGATGCCTAATCTAAAAACGTGCTGATGGGTGTGGCTGTCTCATAAAACTCTGGAGAGGTGGAAGACTAGAACAACCTCTTGTTCTTGTGCTAGGACCCTTGTCATAACAGTACTCATGGCAGAACAGAGTGTATTTTTCATATCTGGCACATCAATTGGTGACATACCTTTGCAACCAGGAGTGCCATGTCCCTTTAAACCAGGTCCAAAATATAGATGAGTGCTTGTTACTTGGCCTCAACTGTGTTGGACCTCTTTTTACCAGTTGCAGTTATTAGACATTCACAAATCTGGTCATATTTTTAATCATCACTGTGTTGCTGTTTGTAGGATTATGTTTCCCTCTACTGGCTGGTCTGAGAAAAAAATATACATTTTGTGGAATTGGATCGTCTCCCCTTCCCCAAAACTATGTGAGGCCCTTTTTGTCCCCAGATTTTTCCATTTCAAGTCCTGGGAAAATAAAGTACTTTTTTAAAATGAGGCTTTTCACAACTGCAATTTGATATGATCATATTTTCAGAAGACTCTGAGTTTATATGGTATTCCAGTCCACGGAGTGATCAAGTCTATTGTCCACTGACAACTTTTTCATTTTGGCTTTTATGGAAAGAACTTACAGAAAATAGAATGTTTGCTTAGTGCAGTGTTTCTGTGTGCAGCTGAGGTCTGTTATTTTAAGTATGCAGATCCAAATAGGAAATGGGCTTGTCCTAGTCCTTTTGGTCTTAGTGCTCTGTGGCTTACTCCTGTGTGCTCTGCATGTGGTTTGAACTGTCACCCCAGGTTCCTGCTCTCCTGCTACTGTGTGTACTAACTCACTGGTTCTTAACCTTGGGTTACTCAGGAGTTTTGGACTGCAACTCCCAGAAGCCTTCACCACCAGCTGTCCTGACTGGGGTTTCTGGGAGTTGCAGTTCAAAAGCATCCGAGTAACAAAGGTTAAGAACCACTGTACTAACTGGCTTAAGCCACCTTCTTGGCTGTTGCAGGCTGCAGCATCTGGAACTGGGTCTGAATTGCATGGCTTGAACCAATTGCTTCCTTTCTCTGGGTGGAAGGGCAGGAGGCTTCTTTGGACAGGAAACAGGGGCATGAAGAAAAAAGTTCAGAAAAAGTTCCTGGCAATATTTGTTGCAGAGAAATCTTGGTCAACTTGACCTAACATTGCTTTATACTAGTAGCATATTTCACAATTTAGGGAGTGGGACATATGGTTGTCACATGGACTGGAACAGTGCTTTTGTTTTTGTTTTTCTCTCCTCATTTTTCTGTCGCAAAGCAGAAGGAGTTGAATGCTGAATAATTTGGTCAGGAGAAATGTATTTTAACCATTTTGTATGGCAGACACAAAGGGAAAGAGAACTTGGTGTCTGTGATCACAAATTTATACCTATATTTGATTCATTTTTCAAAATCTCATTTGTGCTAGACTTGGGAGTCTTCTTGTTTCCATTGTTCAGTAGCTCTTTGAAAGGTTAATGATAATATATACTAAAGTGGGTGTTTTCATGAACTTGGCTGAAAAAGGGCAGGCTAAATTTTCTGGAGTTTGCCAGCTTTGACATACTATGGAATCTTGAGCAACTAGAAACTAATTTCTAATAGGAGTCATATTTTAATTTTTAACAGGAGTCATATTCTCCTGGGTAAATAAGTTTTAATGGAGGCCATATTTTAATGGGTGAATGACATTGGCTTTGCCCTTCCCTTGAGATACAGCTTCAGAGAGGCAATCTCTGTCCATACTGTGACAGGAAGGGAAGAGAGTTAAACTCCCCCATTCACCCATCCTAGAGCAGCATGACCCGGGGTTCTTTTCCTTCCTCATTTTGCTATGTATGTTCTTAAAAGTTCAAATCTCTAGCCCACAGCTCCTCCACAGGCTGGATAAAATGCAGACCAAGCTCTGCCTGTCATTTGATTCTTGGCCAAAGGAACAGCTGGAACTCCTCCAATTGATACCTCAGTTGGAGTCTTGCTTTCTCTGCACCAACCTTCCTTTCCTCATAGTGAAGGCAGGTGTGCTGCAAGCTGCATGTATCTTGTACTTCAGGAGCTGTCTGCCTCAAGACTCTGACAATTCCTGAAGACTGAGGGTTCAGACAGGTTCTGAAGTTCTTTCTCTTTGTATTTGACTTTGTTCCTACCTTACTCTCCTCATGTGGCTCAAACAAGGAGGGACACAAAATTGAGGGGTAGGAGAGCCTCATCTTGAAACCCTGTGACTAGATGATCTCATATGTAGGGGCAAATTTTGCTCACAATTGGGTAGTCTATAGAACTCTCTCCTCCACCGCCATCTGTTCATTCAATAGTTTTAAAATTGTCCAAAAGATAGCTTAGTTTACAAATAAGGTGTAATGAAGCACCAGGAAATAATAACAAATTCAGTAAGCTATAAAAAGAACTCTCTGTTGCCCTGTAAAAGCCCTTGCCAGCCAGATGCTTCTCACTGTTCTAAGGACTGGGAGGCTATAGGACACAGCACCCCATCTTTTTTTTTTTTGGAAGTTATTTGGTACTAACAATTTTTCAGAACCTATTGTGAGGTATAACAAATGAATTATTTAAATTGGGAACTTAGTAGCATGTGTGCATTTTAAAATTATTTCTAGCTGTGACCATTACTAATATCTTATGGGACAGAAAGCAAACGGTTGGAAATAAAACATACTGTTGACATGGTGTAAACCTGAGCAGGAAGTACTCCTTCGTCATGCACAGGAGGAGTTAACTTTCTATAGCCAAGTAGGTGGAGAGCACTATCCTGCTCTACTCTTAGCAAATTGTGCAATCTTCATGCTGAGCAGCTTAATTGAGATCCCTAAATGCAAAGCTAGGTTGGAATTTTTGAGAACAACAGCAGCAGGTCTTATACTAAAGAATGAGCATACTCTCTACTGAGAGTATCAGCTGCTGTCATTCATTCCAGCTTCATTTAACTGGCTCATTTCCCAGAGTTTCCATTAGGCTCTTGTTTTGTTGTTTTTAAAGCCTCTCCTCCAGCCCCAACTTTTCTGCAGAGCTACCACCCCAAAGTCCTCTGGCTATGATACAGTATATGATTCCCATTCCTGGCACCTGAGTTTGGGGCAGAAATCTGCAGCCTAAGATCAGATTCAGGTGGGCTGAACTAAAATTCAGATCTGATTCCCAGGTGGACTGTCTTGTGCTAGATGAAACGAAGAATTGGTTATGCTGGGAAGCAACATTATAGCCATCTAGCTTTGTTACAGTCCTGCCACAAACATTATAAAACACGAGAAGAACATGTCTACAATAATTTTGTAGAATTAATAATTAAATCCACTCCACAGACATTTTCTGGTTCAAGATTCCCTACAGGTTACTGTGGCTGCTGCCTAGCACTAAGTGGAGATTTATTGCTAGGGGAATTAGGTTTCAATAATTGACACTGTCAGAACCAGCACTTACAAGCGATTGGGTCATATCCTGAAATCCAGACATTGCGTGAAGTCCAGTAGGAAGTCACAACTAGAGTGGCCCTATTGAGTCCATCAATTCCTTTCATTCAGTGGGCCTATTCTAGTTTCAACTTACTACTAGATTTCAGACACTGTAGTCTTATAGTCTAAATGTCCAGCACAAATACTGGTGGTCTTATAGTCTACATGTCCAGCACAAAAACTGAGGGTGCATTCATATGATGATTTGTTTCCTAACCTGATGTTTCTGCATAGAAACCCTGAATAGCTATTTCCATAGTTATCCTGCATTGTAAGAATTTAGGAACCGTGTCTTTTTTAAAAAAATGGTTCAACTTGAGACTTGTTTACACGTATGTTGCCCAGGAGGACAAGACTTCTCCTTGGATCTTATTTGTGTCTTATAGATGTTGGGGAATGTCAGATCTTATTATTATTGCACCCTAGAAAACATCAAATACTTCCCTGATGGTGTTTATTTAGTGACCCCTGATAATCTCCCAAGGCATAGAATGTTCTGAGCACCAGCTAAGATCTTCTTAAGACATCTCAGGAGACCAGGATTTACTCAGGAGTGGAATCCTTTGAGAGCTAAATTCTTTGTGGCAAACAGGCTTCCCCAATGGATGTTGTGCTGTGGAGAAATTGGGATATCATGCAATTGTTCTTGTTAATGCTTTGTTTAGATCAGGGCTGTGTGAGAAGGGATTTGTTCTTGTAAACCCTTCTTGAAGTTCTCCTGAAGGTCTGTGTTTGTGTCTGTGGGTACCTGTGTGCATTGGAGATAAATGAATGCTCTTAGGCAATTTATCTCATAATATCATTAGGAACATTCTTCTTGAATGTTCTATGAGCTTGCAAGACATTTTTCAGTAAAGAGTAGAATATAGAGGATTTAGTATTACTTATAAAGAACCCAGTTTAGTGACTTGAGAAAGTAAAGTAATGCCTTTGAAAGAATATGTAAGCATGATAGAGATATCTTTAAAGATAACTTTTTAAATAAGATCAAAAGGAATGGCAGGGAGAATTAGTCATATACAGTAGTTTCTATGGACGGAAAAGAGCAGATACGGATTAAATGGTTTTCAGTGCATTCCTATGGGAAATGCAGATTCAACATAAGAACTTTTCAACTTGAGAACCACCTTCTAATACGGATTAAGTTCTTAAGTAGAGACCCCACTGTATTGTGGTCTCTTTAGTCAATCAGAGAGTTCTTCTAAAACATTTGTTTCTTTAGAAAATGTCCAGAATGGAAGGACATTTTCATACTGGCAATATAATTTCCTTTCATTTCCAGACTTGATGTGTCAGATGGTGTGTGTTCACTCAGAAGAAAAGACATACGTACATTAAGCAGGGAAGGTAAATTTGTAAAAAGGAGGTAGGTGCACACTATATTCATGCAAATTTTTACAGAAATACACCGACCGTGTGTGGTAAGCAGCAGTGAGATTTTGAGATGAGAGCCATGAAAAGAGTACTAAAACTGCAGGAGGCCGGTGTTTGCCGGTGCATTGATTACCATGCTGTCCTTGCACAATTCACCAAGGAACTGATATGCTTTTGTTCCAACAGATCCTGAATCTCAGAGAAAGAGGACTGTGCAGAATGTACTTGACCTGCGGCAGAACCTGGAAGAGACAATGTCCAGCTTGCGGGGTTCCCAAGTAACTCACAGGTGAGGCCTCTGTTCCTGGGTCCCCCCCTCCTTTTGGCCACAGGAGTTGATGTGGCATCTTTTTTTAACAGAGTGAGTGTAAAAACAGCAATATCTGCTAGCATCCCATACTGTCCAATTCTGCCTGCCTCCTCCTTCAAGACTGGAGGCATTGTGTAATGAGTAATGATGTCACTTGTAATGTGTTAGATGTAGAGGTTTTGAGGGCATAGCAGCATTATTTTGTGTAATGTTACTGGTACCTTGTAGTTTATTTTATTCTGACAAGTACTGTTTGTTGTTACTCATAAACAATTATGTTTGGGTCCATTTTGGGGATTTGGGTGCACCATACTTTTAAAAGTGTATTTTATTTCTTGTTTAAAAGTGACTAAAATATAATGTCCTAGTGATGAGAAACATTAGAGAGAAAGAATCAGTAAGAACTACACATTCACTTTAAAAAGTGAGAAACAATGAACAGCAGAAGTACACATTATTCATTCAACGTAATGCATTTATTTCTTAGTAAAGAGTATGAAGTGAGTTTTCCATTTATTATCATCAGACTGCAAGGCCCAATGCAGTGTTTAGCTTCTGGTTTATGTAAACTCCGGAACGTGGTGGCGCTGTGGGCTAATCCACAGAAGCCTGTGCTGCAGGGTCAGAAGACCAGCAGTCGTAAGATCGAATCCACACGACGGAGCGAGTGCCCGTCGCTTGTCCTGGCTCCCGCCAACCTAGCGGTTCGAAAGCATGCAAATGCAAGTAGATAAATAGGGACCACCTCGGTGGGAAGGTAACTGCGTTCCGTGTCTAAGTCGCACTGGCCATGCGACCACGGAAGATTGTCTTCGGACAAACTCTGGCTCTATGGCTTGGAAACGGGGATGAGCACCGCCCCCTAGAGTCATACACGACTGGACAAAAATTGTCAAGGGGAACTTTTCCTTTACCTTTTTTATGTAAACTCCACAGTTCTGTTAGTTTTCGCTTTTCTTCCTTTCATGAGTTCTGACTGTTAGCATTCATCTAAGCTTTATCACAATGGAATGAAGGGGATAATTGCACATCCACTGGTTGATAACTCTTTTAAATTATTAAGTTATATGAAGCTTCAATAACCTATACCTCAGTCATGACCTGGGCAAAAACTTTTATGGGTTATTCTTGACTGTGCCTCTAGGGTTGAATGATTTTCACCTGTGTAGAAAGACTTTTACTGATTGACTGTCTTGGGTCTTTCACTCTGTCTGTTGTCAGCTTTTTCATGAAAATTGCGCTACTGGTGCACTCATTCATTCATTCTTTTTTATTACACTATTCTCCCCTCCAAGTACACCGCAGTGATCAAAATTCCAACTTTTTTGTGATGAACTTTATAGAGAGAGTTTCCAGTTTATTATTGGGCAATTGTTGGGAACTGGGTAAAAGTGTTCTGATTATTTATGTTCCCATAGTGCTCAAAACATTATCTGAGCGGTTTACAATTTAATTAAGCAGACTACACATTGCTCCCTCCCCCCAGCAAACTGGGCACTCTATTTATCAACCTCAGAAGGATAGAAGGCTGAGTAAACCTTGAGACAGCTATCTGACCCCATTGGTTTTGAACTCAAGACATGAGTATAGTCTCCACTGCAGTACTGCTATTTAACCATGAGGCCTTGAACTCCATCATTTCTTACTTTGGTTAATCACAGAGCTGCAGAGAAAGAGAGGCATGAATCTTTTCATGTGTAAGCACCTGGAGAGCAAGAAGGACTAAAGGAGACACCAAGGAGGTGGAAGAAGAACTGCTATAATGAGAGCTACTGAGTATAATAAAGGAACTCTAATTTAAGACCTGTTTTTAATGTCATCAAAAGAATGCAATTATATTTAACAACAACAACAACAACAACAACAACAACAACAACAACAACAACAACAACAACAACAACAACAACAACAACAACAACAACAACAACAACAACAGAGTGTTAGTGAGTTTGATAATGTTCATGGCTTACCTGAAAAGAAAAACTAGCAGAGATGGAAGTGCTAATGGGTACCTGCACTGGTAGCAAACTGAGCATACTCAGTGCTCTTTAAAATAACTGGAAACCGAAACTGAAAAGATGGCTTAAAGCTAACCATTCCCGAGTCCAGGGTACTGGCAGCAACCTCTTTGTAATAAAACTTTCCCTTCATGTTCTACTCTGCAAATGAGCTAATGCAGCAGCAGCTTTTTGGACCCACAGAGAGCAAGCCACAGCAATGTGTGTGTCTATATCATTGTAATTTGGCAGGGGAGTTGGGGTGGGGAGGAATCGGCTGGCAAGGTGAGATCATTCTCCAAGCTGAGTACATGGAATTTGTGATCAGGCTGTCACTAAGCACCAGGGGAGGAGGGAAATGGGGCCATTCTCTCTAGATTGCTGCTGGTTGTTTCCATAGTTCTAATTCTTCTTGGAATTCTAAATCATATTCTGAGTTTCATGGGAGAAAGATGACAAAGATTTAGAACAGGATCTTTAAGAATAATAGTAGCATAAAAGGAGATGACAGGACTCCTAGCAGTTAAGTCATTTGATTCTAACAGTGTAAGTTTAGATCCTTTTCTGCAGAGGCACTGTGTTAGTGTAACTTCCTGTTACCACTGGCCTGGGTTTTAAATTATTGAGAGCCACCTGGAATAATTTGGAAACAGTCACTGTGTAATACACAAAGCCAAATAGTAATGCTGTGTATGGACAGTTTGTAAATACTAAGCTAGATATCTATAATGATAAGCTGCTTCTCTGAATATGGCATGCCTCCTGCCTCCCCTTCTGCAGCTCATCTTTCTCCTTTTTCCCCGCCTTTTAACTCCCTCCACCCAACAGTTCTGGTTGATGATGCACGCAAGAGTCTTACAGTCTCTGTCTCACCCCATGCAGGTTGTGTGCTGCCAGATGAACTCCACCCAGATGAGTCACTATAGCATAGGAGCCAATATGGGAAGAATGCTGGGCTGCATCCAGTTGATTTGCTTTGCCTGACTGTGGAGAGAATGGATGGGGAGATTGCTTCTCGAAGTAAATCCAAAGTGTTAGTTATTCATAGAGGAAGGCTAGATGTGGGAGAGCTCTTTTAGTCAAGAGGCAAAGCAAGGTAAAAGATATAAGGTTCCTGGGAAAATTGAGAGAAGCCATCTGAACAAATAGAAAATGGTGATGCGTCCCATGATTTCGGTTCTGCAAGTTGGCACATACAGAAAAGAAAATATGGAAGCCCAGCAGTGTGAACATGTGTCTTGTGTATGGACCCAAATGTATGGCTTCATGCTTTTTCTGCAAGACGGAAGCCATACAAAACAGCAGACATTCCCATGACACTTTGAAGATGATAACTTGTTACAGCCTGAGCTATTATAACATTATTGCAGCATGAGTTTTCTTGGACTATTTCTGCTCCATTCATTTAATGATTTTTATCTGTGTTTCTTGAAGTGGGATACATCAGTTCTGGGACATAAGTCGGGCTAGTCACTGTGTGATCTTGACAGCTTAGCAAGGATTTTTCAGAAGGGTAGATCTTAACATTCAATTATCAAACACATTGTCCAAGTTACATATATACTTTTCATACCTTTCATCCTTTTCCCAGATGATTTTGCTATTTTTGAGTTCCCTTCATTGTAGTCATTTCCAAGAGTTGTCTCTGTTATCTAAATGGCACCTTCCTTTCCAGACAACTGAACATTGCAAAATAATAGTCACACCTCCTCTTCCTTCCTCTTCTCTTCTCATTTTAATCAATGGGTTTGGTGGTGGGGTTTGAAGCAAGCATGCTGGCTATACCAGAAACCTCCTCAAATGACTACATGATCACTCCCTCCATTCTCAGGATAGATGATCTCCAGAGATCCAGGTATTTCATATGCCCATCCCTGATCCTCCAAGTTCCACATCTTTTCCTGCAACCCTCATCAACCAATTTTGTTTTCTTACAAAAATGTGGGGGTGGAGTTGTAATCCAAAAAAGCCCTTTTGTATTCTTTATTGATTCACCAGAAATACTGAGGTGCTGAAATATCTAAAAGTAATAAAGTCGTGTCATTATAATATCTAAGAAAAATCAATTTGAAACCCAATTGGCTATGAACATATGTACATCTGCTTGGAACTGAGTTCAGTGGGATCTAATCCTAGGATGGTGTGCCAATGATGCAAAGCTATTTGTTCAAGAAGATTTATATATTGAGTTATAGTAGCAGTAATTAAAAATCAATAGGAGGTGCACAAACGTAAGAACAGACACAGACAGGTTGCCAATGGAAGTTATCCCCTCCTTTTGAAGTCCCAAGGGTATTCCTGCATGGGGCAAGTCCATGCCAATCATGGGTTGAGCAGACAGAGGATATACATCATTCTTTGTAGACAAGGGATAAATATGCAGAAGAAATCATTTTTTTGTTTCAGAAATGTATCTACTTGGCATGCTATCATAGTTTAGTGTGTCTATGTTGAATACAATGCTCAGCATCCATGGTTAGTAATAAAATCTCTGTTGGAAAAACAATTTTTGGAACACAACAGAACACTAACAGTTAGGAAATAAGTGGAGGCATAGCTTGGAAGGGTAATTGGTACAGTAGCATAAGGTTAAGGAGTCATAGGTGAATACGGCATTGAAGCCTATTCAGAGTTAAACCCCATTTTATTTTATCAGATTTCAGCAAATTCAGTTGTCTGTGCACATTTAGCCTTGTAGATGCTTCACTGAGAATTAGGATTTGAAGAAGAAGAAGAAGTTGTTCTCACGAAGCTGACTTGCAAAACCCCTTCCTTTTTTTGGTTGTAAAGTGAGTTTGCAGGGACACACAGAAAAAGTAGAGTCCTGCACACAAAGCAAGACACAGAAGCTGATTGTGCAGGTAGTGTGGAGAATAAGCACAGAGAATGATTTAATATATGCTGTGGAATTGCTGGCCTCAGGAACTGTCTGCAGGCCTAAACACAAAAGGTCTGCCAGTTGGGCCTGGCTGTGGCCCCAGACCAACTGGACAGAGCAGGTGCATGGATGTAAGCCAGTACAAACTGTGTGCACAAGGTACAGTATAAGGAAGAGAAAAGCTTTGCCAAAGTCTCACTCTTTTCCATTATACTGGCTTCCCAGTGATGTGATGAACTATATTTTCAAGTTGGTCTTTCTGAAAAATAAGAGGCAGAGACTCACCGGTATCACCCAACTGTTCCTGCCTTGATGCCCCCCATAATCTGTTCAGTTCACTATACAGTCAGAGTAACTAGACTGAACAAATTAAATGGGAAAATGCAGCCCAGTGACAGGAAAAGACATGAAATGTCAGAGAAAGGTCTCCTTACCACCTTGACTTAATTTAATAGAATGAAGGAGATAAGACCATTTGTAGATGTTAATTTGAATGCCTAGACAGAACAGGGCTTGGAGTTAATTTTTTTTTTTTGGAGTACAACTCTTACAATCTCCTAATACACTGCCTGTCACCATAGGTTTTGGGGGGATTCTGGCAATTATAGCTCCCTCCCACCCCCCACCCCAAAAGGGAGCTCCTGGGTATCTGGATTTATGTGTGTCCTCTTTTCAGGAGTTCTAACAAATGTGAAAATGTCAGGATTGCAAAGGCTGTGTTGCTACCATCCTCTAGTTTAATCATACTTGTTTTTTAAGTGCATAATTATGGCTGTTTGCAAGTGTACCAGACACATGGCCATCCAGATCTTATTGGACAGCATTAACATACCATTGGCTTTGTTGGCATAGCTGATGGGAGCGGTAGCCCCTACAGTATCATGAGACCCACATTTTCCCTCCTTGTGTTTTAGAGGATTCATATGTCTTCTCACACTTCATCAAATTTGGATGGAAAAAGTTATGATTTGGTATTTAATGCTACTAGTATAATATTTGTTGAATAGAATCCTGCTGGTATTTCCCCAAAACTCTGCTTAACTGTTGATTGGCTAATTGCAGCTAATTGACAAGATGTCAGGAGCAAGATTCCTGTTAACCTGGGTGCGTGCACAACTTCACTTCTCTCCATGCAGCTCTCTTCCTTCTCTGCACAGCAATTGCGTTAGGCTCCAGTTGCAATGGAACCCAGCATGTGTGTGTGTGGGGGGGCTGAATTGTGCATGCACACATGGGTGAAACCACGTACGTGTGTGTGTGTGTGTGTGTGTGTGTGTGTGTGTGTGTGTGTGTGTGTGTGAGAGAGAGAGAGAGAGAGAGAGAGAGAGAGAGAGAGAGAGGTGTAGCCCCGCCCAGCAGGCCTGAAAATTAGAGCATACATTGGTCAGGAGGCACATAGGTGAGAATCAGTTAGCCAAATTAGCTGTGACAAGTTATGCAAACCTTATATGGATGGCAGTAGGATTCTTGCCATTTTCTGTGTTTGTTCTCTGGGAGTAAGATGGGCAGAAGCTAGACTCTGTATTGCTAATAGTATTTGACTGCAGAACAGTTGTCTTGTTAATGTATGTAATGTAGCTTACTACATAAGGTACAGTAGTAGTCATCTAAATATATACTAAAGACTGCTTCAGTGAATTAACCTCTGATCAATTCTTTTTTTTATCTCTTTTTCATTCATTTTTCTCTTGGGAAGTTTTTTTTCCCCTAGGAAAGTCTGCTTCTTAGTCTAACATAAATTAGAGATTGTATGGCCTGCCGTGTGTTGTTTCACTGCAGCACCCTTCAGCCCTACCCACTGTAGCCAATGCTGTGCAATCATGGGAGTTTCAGTTCAACAGCACATATTCCTCAGTCTAAGCCACTGTTAAGCTAAGGATATAGAGCAGCATTATTTATAGGTTGGAATCATTGGAGAAGTTCCTTTAAACAAAAGAAAGAACTGGGTGTGCGAGTAAAATAACATATTACATTGAATCATGATCTGCCACACCCTCACTTATGCTACAAAATTCAACCACATAATTGAAGGATGTTGCTTGTGATTTGAAGCTAAATCATAAGCATCAAAAAGAAACAAAGGTCAGTGGGCTTGGTAGAACAAGGATTGTTATTTAGTATTATAGCACCAGGTTGATCCAACTCTTTACCTGTCATTCAGCCCATGTCTTGATATGCTTGTCAAATTAGATTTCTCATCGGATCTCAGGGTAGAGCTACACATTTAGCATAATTAACAATAAAAACTAACTCTTCAAAACCTTTCATGAAAGCTCTCAATGAAATATAAGAGATGGTCTCCAAAGTGCCACAACATTTTTCTTTTCAATTCTTTCACTTTTATTTTTGTCTGTACTGTATAAGCTTGTACAGACTAACATGGCCACTTCTTTGAAAACTATGTCTCTGTGGTTGTAGCACTTCAAGCAATGGGTATAGCAAGGCATTATTTGTTGTGGGACAGGGATGGGCCACATTTTGAATACTTTTATTTGTCAAAAACTGGGTATAGAAAACTAGCGTATTCTGAGACTTACCACTACACAGAATTAACATTAACTGAGGTAGCTTTCTATGCTCTTAGTCTGACCACTAGTGTAATGTACACTGATAGATTATAGCTATTAAATAGTTAAGATAACTTTAAATAATTAGAATAAGACAATCTCAAGTTTTGGAGCAGAATTTCTGATACATTTTCTATCTTCACATGGCGGACTTCTCCAACAGTTATTATCTCTAAAATGCACTGTTCATCAAATCTGAATATTGGTAGCTTCAATGTCTATGAAAGTTTGTTTTGCAAAGTTTCTGCTACATTAGGGTAAGCAAGTACTACTGATGCAACAAGAGCCAGATTTAGTCCACTGTGAATTCTGAAGCTCCTACCTTCGCTGCATACCTAGAACAATCACTGCAGTTGAGAGTGGTAAGAGTTCTGCTGCTGACTATTTAGAATGTGTCCAGACCTCACTTGTTAGGCTGCAGCTGAAAAACAGTACTTCATGTTAGTGGGAACATACAGGATGGAATAAGTGTGGGATGCACTCTGATCTAGGCGTGTTTGCCAGTAGGGGGCACTGAGTCCTGCTAGAATTGTACCAGCCATAGTAATGACTTTACTGAAAAAATAGCAAGTGAGTTTTGGAGTACTCAAGTTCTTCTGGATAGGTAGGAAACAATGCAAATTAAAAATAGAGTGCAATAGAAAAAGATGGACATGATTTTAAAAAAGCTCCAATGTCTTCAGTTTGTGACAGTTTTAGGATGAATGCAGGAGGTCTTACTCAGATTTAATTAGAGTGTGCTAGGTGCAAAACAGATCTTAGTGTACTACATGCTGGTAGGAAGAAAAACCTAATGTTCCCCTGGTTGTTGTTTTAAATATGAAATCCAGCAGTAATTCAGGTTTGTTTGTCGCACTAAGCAGAAACCATGTATCCCTTGTGAGACAGAGAACAGAGTTTAAGAAAAAATTGGAAAAACTACTGGTTACTTTTAATTTAGATATGTCAGGTAAATGTTAACAGTAGAAGTAAAATGTGACTCTACTATCTAGTGTAGCTTCCCCAACTGGTTTGGACTTGGACTCCCATCAGCTGTAGCCCATCTGGAGGGTGCCCAGTTAAAGAAGGGTGACCAGATGATCAGGAGACGATGGAAGTCTCCTCCTTAAATAGCAGATCATCTTCCCCTAGTTTTAGGATTTTTCTCCTGGATAGCTTGCTTTGTATTCTGCAAAACACACTACCATTCCTCATGAGCCAGATCAGAGAGTAGTGGTCTTCTCCTCTTGGGAATGACCTTAAAAGTAATATGTGAAGCAAAACACTAAAAGGCCAAAAATTATTTCACTTGAATAAGAAAACTTTTGTGCACCAATGCAATTATTGAATCTATATCTGCAGGGCTTTGTAGGTTGAGCTTCATATCTCCTAGAGCTGTGAATCCATTCCAGAAATGTTTTCAATCATAGGTTTCTATTTGATGTCCAGTAACTGGTTTTATTGAATCTAAATGAAAAGTGTGAGTGGGATGTGGGGCATCAGCAAGGACCGTTAATTCTCATGCCTTGCTTTACTGTACTTGTAATGGAAATGCAACACACTATAGTGCTGCATCAATAATACCTTCCTGTTCTTTACATACCAGTTTCCAGGCCTGTATTTTATATCAGGGTGGTGTGCAATACAAGGGAAATCTCAATTTCAAATTTGGATAGTACTGCTTCACTGCAGAACATGAAAGTGCTTTGCAGGGTTTTATCCAGGTGAACATGTGAATATCTGCCTGGGCTACATTATAACCTTTACCATATTTTTCCATATATAAAATGACACTTTTTCCTAAAACCATTAAAGGAAAAATTAACAGTCATTTTATGCACGGAAGGAGGCGGAGGCGAAGGAGCAGCTCTGCTCGGCCGCCTCTTGCTGCTACCCATTGACTGCTGCTGCCGCTGTCCAATCTCCTCCTCCAGTGCGACTGCTGGGGCTCACCTCCAGTTTACGTCACCACCTTGTCCCTTGCCCGAAGGGAGCCCATGAGTGGCACTGGGGGAGGCGATCCAGTGGCAGCGGCAGAAGTCAATGGGCAGCAGCAAGAGGCAGCCGAGCATGGCTGCTCCTTTGCCTCTGCCTCTGCCTCCTGCTGCTGCTTCTGTGGCCGCTGGATTGCCTCCTCCAGTGCCACTTGCGGGCTCCCTTCACGCAGGGGACAAGGTGGCAACGTGAACTGGAGGTGAGCCCTGGAAGTCACCCTGGAGGAGGCTATCAGGCGGCCGAGGCAGCAGGAGACAGAGACAGAGGAGCAGCTGGGTCACCTCTCATGGCTCTCCATTGACTGCTCATCCGCCTCCAGCAAGGGACAAACTTAGGGGGTCATCTTATACATCGGGGGTTGTATACATGGAAAAATATGGTATTTTACTGTTATATAAATTCCCATTAAGAGGCAACAGTGTAACACCCAGTACATATGTATGGCATAAAGAATCTTGATTTGGAGGAGAGGGAAAGAGAACTGGATTTCTTATACCTGTTTTTAAAATGAAAATTGTATGTTTGGGTAGAGAAGCATGCCATTATTGGAGAGAAGGCACACTCAACCCTCAGAAAAATAAAAGCAAAAACATTTATGAGCTATCAAGAGAATGGTAAGAAGGGTTGTTTTCTCAATCTGTTTACCATGCTTTTCAAAGGCTAAAAATTCACATTCATCCCTCCTGCAAAGATATTATGGACGATTGCTTAGTGTATCATTAAAATAAATAAAGAAATCAGATGGCATGAACATGGGGTGGGGGTTTGAATTTCCACTATCAGTAATACTGATTGGAAGGGGTAATAAGTCTGTAAAGGCCCATTAGATGTGCACAGCTAAGTGGCAATAGTGGTGCATGCATACTTTGAAGAACTCATTTTATGTCTCAGACTTTCAAGTGCAGGACATACAACACTACGAAATGTGGTCTGTTCTGTAACTGCAAAACAACAATAGCAAGCACCCAGATTGCAAGCAGCTGAACATCCATAATTGTATTTTCAGTGTGTTTTTAACCAATAAATGCTCTGAAAGCTTTCGAAGGAAAAACTCAACAGAATCTTTTTGTGAAGCAGTTCAAAGTAGGCAGAGTTGAACTTTCAATTGAGGTGTTTTCTGAAACATGCAGAGCTTAGAAACGTAATTTTTGGACTACAAGATGAGTTGTATGTCCTATGGGGGTTGCCTTAAAAATTACTTTTCTAAACATCTGAAAGCAGCATAAGGAAAACCTAGCTAGATCAGACCAAATGTCTATCTGGGGTGTGAAAATGTTTAATAAAACCTGGTTTTACTGTATTAAATACACTTATAAGCATTATAAATAAAGCAAACATAAATAAATAGTCCAGCATCCTATTTATACAACAGCAAAATAGTTGCCTACAGGGCATCTCCACCCGAAATCATATTAAGTGGAAATTATTGAAACAAAGAGTATCTTATTTGTTTTGAATAAATCTGTAGATATGTGAAGTGGTAGGCTACCCTACTGTGTTGTCCAGTTTAGTCCCGTGTGCATACTCCTTGGACCATTTAACATCAGACTTTGACATCTTGCACAGGTGTCAAATAAGGATAAAGTGAGGTTGTCAGAATTACTATGGAACTAATTAAGTACTTGTGTTTTGATACTGAAACGACGATGAGAAGTGCATATGCACTTACTGCGATTCTGCACTGTTCAGAGAAGATATATTTCCTGAAATTCTTCCTTCCTTTGCAAATAGAATTACTGTAGCCCAGTTCTGTATTTGATCTGCAACCAGTTAGAAAATCGCAGGCAAATAAAAGAACAAGAGTGTATTGCAGCTTGTAGCCCGTTAGGCCTCGTGTGTAAACTTTGTTCCACTCCGAAGTACAGCCTGCGTTTCCCAGCAGCTGTCATTTCAAGTACATCTTGGTTTGGGCTGCTTCACTTTTCAGAAGTGCCCTCAGATTCTGCTTTGCCTCCCCCCAGTTTTAGCCCTCAGACCTTTCTCTCTGCTCTATTCCTGCAGCTCACTGGAGATGACATGTTATGACAGTGACGAAGCCAATCCCCGCAGTGTGTCCAGCCTGTCAAACCGTTCTTCTCCCCTCTCCTGGCGCTACGGTCAGTCCAGCCCACGCCTGCAGGCTGGAGATGCCCCTTCAGTGGGTGGGGGCTGCCGTTCCGAAGGCACCCCAAGCTGGTACATGCATGGGGAGCGAGCTCACTACTCCCACACCATGCCCATGCGCAGCCCCAGCAAGCTCAGCCACATTTCTCGCCTGGAACTTGTGGAGTCCCTCGATGCTGATGACGTCGATCTCAAATCTGGGTATATGAGTGACAGTGACTTAATGGGCAAGACCATGACTGAGGATGATGATATCACTACAGGGTAAGTCCTCCTGACATTCATCAAACATGCAACTCAGAGTTAACAGCTAAATGTTGGAAGTGGGCCTTGGGATATTCTTGCCTTAGCCTTTGCTGAAGGCTCTATGCTGGGCTAAGATGTTTATCTAGCCTGTCTCACATTGAACATTCATTTGCTGTAGTAAAGCCATGCATGTGGTGGGACTTGTTTTCAGCTTTGTGCCTGTTAGTGCATATGGCATTGGATGTTAGTGTTTTTGTATCAAGTATGGCTGCCAAGCAGTAGTGTCTGCACTCAATGTGGTTGGTAGAGCAAAGGATAATAAAACAGAGTCAATGACTAAAGTGGGTATCCATAAACAAGGACATACTTAAAGAAAGGCAAGAAGATATTCACACATACACTTGGTAGAACAGGACACCACCTATAGGGATCATAACCATCTTCATCTGGTAAGAAGGAAGGCAGAAGTGGGCTGGCTGGGGGTAATCTGTATCTGATCAACATCCACTGATTGCCAGTACTGTACATTGCTACTGGAAGTGAGCTTGCTACTTGGAGTTGTTGTTTTTAATGCTACCAGAAGCAGATAGATTTTTTTGTGGATATTTGTTTGTTTGTTCATTTGTTCATTTTTTAATGAACAAACGAACAAACAAAGAAACAAATGAACAAACGAACAAACAAATGAGATTTTTATACCGCCCCATTAGTGCACAGCACTGTAGCGGATGGTGTACATATAAAAAGCAGAACAAAAGCGAAATGACATAAGCAGAGTAATAGGCAAAAAACAAAAAAGAAAAAATAGACAAAGGTTTTAACTCCAGATGGTGTCGTAAAATCCAACAGCAGTAGAAGATCAGGGGAGACTGCCACCCAAAGCTCCCCAGAAAAGATGAGTTTTCAGCAGCCTCCTGAAATTAGAGAGAGAAGGGGCCAGGCGTGGCTCCATTAGAAGATGGTTCTGAAGAGCTGGTGACACCACCAAGAAAGCCCGGCTTCTTGTCAATGATTTTCTGTCCTCCTTTGGCATGGCTACTGGCAGAAGCATGGCCTGTGAGGATTTGGTAGAGCAGGCAGATAATCTTGGTGAGAAACACTACATCAAGTTACATAGCCCCGAACTGTGAAGGGCTTTATAGATTAGCATCAGTACCTTGAACTTGATCTGGAATGCAACTAGAATCTGGTGCAAGCAAGCTGGGACTCAGGAGATGTGATCAAATCTGCTCACAGCTGACACAAGCCTGGCTGCTGCATTTTGGACTCAGTGCAGTTTGTGGATCGACCTCAAGGGAAGCCCCATGTAGAGAGTATTGCAATACTTGATTCCGGAGATCATGAACACATGCATCCTGAGGGCATTCTCGTAGGGGTGGAGCTGGGCAATAAGCCTCAGTTGATTAAAGGCTGACCTGGAGAAGATAATTACGACAATTACTGCTGAGATGTTGAATACACGCGTGTCTCGTTTGTGATCTGGGGACATAATATATCCATTCCCAGCTTGTGGTAACCTGTTTTTAGACAACAAACATTTATCACTGTTTTGCAGAGATGGGAAGGGTGTTTTCCTTTAACTGTACAGTTGAATTGCATACAGACAGCCCAAGACCACAATGCTCAGTCTTGCTTTGCTCTGTAGATTATGTTCGGGCAGAGTCAGAGTGGAATGGCAGAGAGGCATGTTGGTTGGCTGGTAAAATAATAGCAGAGGGTGTATAATGGGAATGAATGTTAGAGATATGCCAGATGTTCTATGTAATACTGAAATATAAGGCAGATCTTATGGATGGTTTGTGCTGTGCTTCCAGATGTCTAGATACTTTGTCTCCCTATAACAAGGATGAGGGACCTCTTTCAGCCCAAGGCCCAAACTCAATTTCAGAATTCTCATGGGGACTGTACTCTGGTGTATGTACGATAAAAGCAAAAGAGTATGACCAAAAGACCAGCATAGTTTAACTTAAAGCTGTAAGTAAAGAGTTGAGGATCATAATATCCATGTATTTTGAAGTCAGATTAATGTCTAAGCAGTGTGCCGGAACTCTGCTGCCCACTAGCATTCCACTTTGATAGAAATATAGAGCAACTTTGGGGCAGTTTTGTGGCTTCTGACAATACTTGCTTCTTGATCAACAACGCAAAACAGTTGTATATTTTTCCAAATCATAAACCTGATCAGATAGTACCTGTGCCTTTTTTTTTTTTTTTTTTTTTTGGCAGCTTGGGTACTTTTTGGTAGTGTCAGATTATCCCAGATCAACACTATACATAGAATTGCTAAATCATATGCCCCGGGAGATACAGGTTCTAGTTCTTCCTCTGCAGTGAAACTTAGGGGATTTCAGAGGATAGCTCTTTCCCAACCTGCCCTACAAATTTTGGTCCTTGACTTTTGAGGACAAATAAGAGAAAATGGGATCTATGCATGCTGCCTTGAGCACATTGAAGGAAAAGTTGAATTCCAATGTAACAGATCACAGCAGATCATAAGCTGGAGATCTTTTCTTTTCCCCTGAACTAGAAAGAGACAACATGGCCATTCTACCTCTGCCTGCTTTTTTTTACCAGTCCCTTTGCTCACCTCTCTTTTTCCCAACCTGTCTCCTTGTGAAGACTGTGAAAGGAAGTAGACAAAAGTGCTGCTGGAAGAATGGGCAGGGAGCTACAGTAGTTGCATCCTCATTGTAAGGGCTGGTATTCTGGCAGTTCTATCCCACGTGTAGCTTATTGTAAGGAAGTACTATAGAGGGACGTGGTGGCGCTGCAGGCTAAACCACAGAAGCCTGTGCTGCAGGGTCAGAAGACCAGCAGTCGTAAGATCGAATCCACGCAATGGAGTGAGCTCCCGTCGCTTGTCCCAGCTCCCACCAACCTAGCGGTTCGAAAGCATGCAAATGCAAGTAGATAAATAGGGACCACCTCAGTGGGAAGGTAACAGCATTCCGTGTCTAAGTTGCACTGGCCATGTGACCACGGAAGATTGTCTTCAGACAAAATGCTGGCTCTATGGCTTGGAAACGGGGATGAGCACCGCCCCCTAGAGTCGAACACAACTGGACAAAAAAAATTGTCAAGGGGAACCTTTATCTTACTATAGACATCAGCTTTGCCCAGTCTTCTTTTCCTCCAGATGCAATTGACTACAATGTCCACCATCCCTAGCCAGAATAGTGACTGGGGTTTATGAGAAGTATAGTCAAACACATATAGAAGAGGTGGGGAAAGCTGATCTCTATGTACAGAGCCTTAACTGTAGCTTTTCATACAGCTTGCAACATAGTAATGGGGTTGCAGGGGTGAGGGCACAAAAACCAAGAACACAAATTCTTTGCCTCCAATAAAAAATCAAGCTTTTTAAATAGAGTTCTTATATACCATGATTTATCAGTACACTGTTATTCCCATTATTATTTTATGGAAGAGGCCTGAAGGATCTGATCCTGTAATTTGCAGAGCTCTCATATTTCCTAATCAGTTGAAACCATATGGAGCCTGGCATAAAGATTTCACCAAGGACTTGTTAATTTACATTCCCTTTTTAGTGGTTTGTAACCCAGTTAAAACCAAGTCCAAACTAAGTTCTAAGGAAAGCAGATACAGAAAAGGGGTGAACACAGTATTTATCAGGTCATTCTCACCATCCATATACCCTGGCTGTCTAACCAATGCAAAAGTGAATGTGGAAAAAATTTGCTAGAACAACAATTGTTAACAAGCTCATTCTTCTTTCTAAATAAATCCAGACAGCCATTAGAAATTTTCTGAGTACTTTATATCTAGTTTGGGTGCATTCCAGTAACAAGGTAATATGCCTTTGTATATTTGTTGCTGAGCTGGCTAGATAGCTCAGTGGTTTAGGTATCTGGTTGTGGAGCCAGAGGTTGGGAGTTCAATTCCCCACTGTGGCCTCTGGGAGCGCTAACTGTTCTTCTAACTGGTGGTGAGCACTGGGTTGTTCCTTCATTGGGTGCCTGGTGGTGGGCAGCCCTTGCTGCTGCACTTTCACAGATTGTTGTAGCTGGTGCAGCTTTTGGAGCTGTCACTTGTCCCCAGCACCATGGTCAGGTTCCTCCTCCTCAAAGCCCAAGACTGCCCCAAAACAATGTTACTCTGGTTCCAAGCTCAAGAACAGGCTGGCATAGGAAGGCTGGGCCTGGAAGGCAGGATTCTCCAGGTATCAGGGGTTCAGGAGCCAGACATAGGACTCACTCCTCTCTTCTTCCTTCCCAACAGGCCTGCCTCTTCTATTATACCCCTTTCCTGCAGGTGTTTAGAAGGTTCTCCTAAATTCTCCCTTGCTGATCTGACCTCTGCTTGCCCTTTCCCATCGGCCCCTCTGGACCTCAAACTCCCCCCCCCCCGTATTGCTGGGAACATGGACGGTGTGTTCATTGCCTCTGGCTCTGAGGTGCACACTTTCTAGGGGTACAGTCAGAGTGTGTTCCTTTCACTGATTATGCCATCACCTTTCTATTCTCCTTGCCCATGGTATCCGAAGAGTGTGGAGAAGTCACAGAGGTTGGCACATGTCCCATGTCCCCAGGCACCTGCTCACAAAAGCACACCAGATTTGCCCAACAACAGTTTGTGGAGTACTTAATGAGAGAAAAAAAAGGATTGCTTGTCTCCCTCTTAGAGAAAAGGAATCTCACAAGGATTAAAAATTCCTGATTGGTGTGTCTCATAAATTCAGACAGTCTAAACTGAAGAGGGTGAAGAATTTATATTCCCTACTTAAAATATCCTAACACTGAATATGTACGTTTTCATACAGTATTATTATATTGCTTGGTTTCTTTAGTTATTAGTATTTGGTAACAAGCCATTACTTGTGACATAGTTATAGTCTTGTTAATTTGAATATTATACTCTGAATTGTTAAGTTGTTTGGAAATGAAGGCCCTTTGGCTTTGTTTTCGTTTGGCTGCTCACCCCCTGCTGCTTGAGAGAGATGGAAACTCACAGAGTGAGATATTATGTCATGAGTTTTCCATTTGTCACTGGAAGGATTTTAGAAGTCCCGGAGCTCCATCAAGGGAAGGGTTGTAGACTTGGGCCTAAAAATACTCACATGTCACGGAAAGCTACGCTAGAGAGTCCTTGTTAATTCTGTAACTCTGGTCTGCAGATGTGTAATTGTGACAAGCCCTGAGTCCAGCTGTGGGGCCTCTTAACATTACTGTTATTAGGGTTTTACAGTAATGGAGCTTATCTTGCTAATTGTAAATCTGAGTGGAGCTAGACGCAATGAGGCTGATGCAGCTGCAGTACATATGGAGAAACAAAGGGCTGTTGAATTTCCTATCAGATAATGGATAAGCGTGTATAAATACCAGCTTTTTGAATATGCCCTGCTCCTGGGCTTTTAACAACAAACTGATTTGCAGAAATTTCAGTAAGTACATCTTTTTTAATCCATATTAATGAAAGTTTCACCTGCCTGGAAAACCAGCAAAATCAGGGAGCTGCACAGGGGACAGATTGTATTTGTCTTCAGTGTGGAAGGGATTGTCACTCTCGAATTGGCCTTCTCAGCCACACTAGACGCTGTTCCAAGTCCTCCATACAGAGCATGTTACCATAGTCTCTCGAGACTGAAGGATGCCTAATCTAATCTAAACCTGCCTGTAGTTTACTACTGAAAATGCATTCATGGGACAGAGAGAAATCTGGCCACTTTGCCTCTTTTCATAGGATGCCTGGCGGAAAAAAGAGGGCACAGGATAGTTCAGAGCACTGGGTGATAAATACACGCATGTGAACCTGCATTTGAGCACTAAAAACAATAAAGGTCATGCCACTACTAGTAGTGATGTAATAGAGCTGGAGTTTGCATGGTTAAAGATAGAGCACTTTCTCAGTAGCAAGGACTATGATATTATTCACCATTGCAAGCTTACTTGTTCTCTCTGAACTTAGCTTCAATCCATATACAGGTGTAATAGCTATAGAACTGAATTTTGGTATAATATTGGTGCACACTATCTCCATCGTCATGCAGAGTATTTGAGGATAGTTTAGTCTTGAACAGACAACTAAGGACCACTAACTTAACTAGGTATCTGCTGCTTACCGTATTTTTCTTTGTATAAGACAGTACTTTTTCCTAACATCATTACACTAAAAATTGAAGGGCGTCTTTTACATGGAAGTAAGCTGAGATAGCTGAGGAGAGAACAAAGCGGCACATACCTCGCCTCTGTAAACAGGCTTCTTATTTATTTATTTATTTATTTATTTATTTATTTATTTATTTATTTATTTATTTATTTATTTATTTATTTATATATATACATATCCCACCTATCTGGTCAATTATGACCACTCTAGACGGCTTCCTTCAGTCTCAAGTCTTAGCTTCCTACAGTCAGGAGACTTAGCTTCCTCCAGTCACAAGCCTTATGGAATTGACGTCAGCTGATCCTGAACAAACCAATTGGAACACACCTCGTTTGAGGTGGAGCCTGTAGGTTCATATTCAACAGAGACTCAAAATGTCCGACGTTCTAAGAGGCTGAATCCTGAAAGCTAGGTTTTCTTACTTTTTGGGTTATAAACAGGCATGTTATAAATGGGGACGTGTTGTAAACAGAAAAATACGGTACATGTCGGTATGCGCTAATCCAGCTACTTACATTTTTGTACTCTCAAAGGATGCCACGCATGACAAGTATGTATACTTCTAAATTTACCACTACAGTATTGACTACAAGGTTCTTTATTGGGAGACGGATGCATTTGGATTTGAGATTTCCCATAACCATGTTTCTTGTCAAAACCAGGCTTCCCTATACTGATAATTTGGAAATGTTCTCTTATGCATTATATAATATTCAATTTCATAACAAGCCAGCTCCACTTTCCTTCCTTCCTAATTCTCCTACCTCCCAAACTTGGCATAGTGACACATTACTGGCATAATGGAAGTTTCCTGTTTCATTGCAAGAGAAAATAAATATTTCTAGTGCTGGATTTTGTCCTAATATGTAAATGAGGGCATTTGCCCTACTGCTTGACAGCTTGAAATAAGCTAAGTCCCAGCTGTTTAGGGTTCTGTGACAAACTGCAAGTCTTAGCAAGAGACTGGTGACTCATATTAACTTTGTGGCATCACTCTTCCTCAAGAGGTTGTTACTCCCTCTTTCTCTACCTTCTGATTACATGAACTGATAAAGAGGTCCTGCTATTCTGGGTAGATGGGAATACCAGCTATACTTTTACTGGCATGGATACTTCTGTGGATCTGCGATATTATGAAATGGGATGGCCATTGTATTCTGTAGCTCTGATGAGTTCTGAATTAAGGGACATTCTCTCCAAATAAAGGACATCTGGCAATCCCATGTATTGGGCCTCTTCTTTGTAGAGGAATGGTGAGAGGGCTACTATTCTAACAATGGCTCTGTTACCCCTCATTTTCATATGTTTCTTACAGCCTGATTCTCTAGCGTCTTGCAGGGGAAATCTTTCATTGCTACATAATACTGCTCATAGGATGGGAGCACAGAAAAGAAAAGCCTCCATGCATTTTCTTTGAATTAGTCATGAAATCTGGTCGGGGTGCAGGAGGTAACCCATCCCTAAATTTCTGTAGCGTCTAGAAGGAAGGTTTTGCTGGATTCTAGGTTCTTCAGGTCCACATATTAGACCTCTCATGTCCATGTGACCCAGCTTGCCAAAGAACCACATTTGTCCCCACAGCCTTGTCTCTGTGTGAAGTTCTGTATGAGAGACCATTTCTCTAGGTTTCCTTAACATCAAAGACTATGACCATGTTAGCTGGGGCAGTGGGGGGGGGGATGGATTCTGGGAGTTGTAGACCAAAAATGAATTCTTCGAAGTTCTAGTTGAGCAGAACTGTGAGCCCCTCTTTCTCACCTATTGCTCCAGTTTCCAGAATAAGCTGTGCTAAAAATCACACAGCTGGGACATGGACTGTTTGCCAAGGGAAGTTTGTTTTCGACAGCAGCATTGTGACTAGTAAGTACAACACAGATGCCAGCCCTTGTTGAAAGATGAGTGAGATCAGTTGTACTTTTTCTCTGAGTTCCTCAGAATTCCTAAAACTATAGCCTGACCATGGCCCTTTCCAGCCAGAGACCTATAAATAATATGTTTGTTTTTATTTTAAGATCACTGATGATGGAGTGATGTGAGAATACACGGTCCCACCCAAAAGGCAGTTTCCTATGCTCTTGACTTTCCAGTGCAGTATAAGACTGGGAGTGTGGAAGTTACCCTGGAAAAGGCAGGCCCGTTTTTCTCATCCATGAACACCTCAATACTAATACCAACAGAGCTCGCTGAGCAGACTGGCTAGGATTCAAAGAAGAGCTATGTGTGTGTCAAAAGAAAACTAGTTGCACATTTGGAATTTCACTTACCCTTTTTTGCCCTGGGAAGATCTTCACAAGCCACTTTGAAACTGAAGACTTCCTTATCTCCCACTCCTATTTTGTCCTCATAGTAACTGACCAGTAGAAAGTGACTGCCCCCCAAACCATGAACTGAGCTTTTGACTGGGCAAAGGTCTGAGCCTAGAACATCTTGCTCTTGACCAGGAATCTTTAAACTATGGCCCATGGGCCACATCTGGTCCACCTTGCTTTTTTTATCTGGACCAGAGAACGCCAGAGGCTCATGTCCGCCAGCTCAGGTGTGTTCCTTGAAGCCCATGTGTGTGCGTGATTCTTCCTTTAGCCCTCAAACATGTGTAAAATATATGATGTGGCCCTCATGCTGAAAAGTTTGGAGACCCCTGCTCTAGATTAGATCACTCATTAACGCTCCACTGGTGTCTCTTTAGCTTGTGTCTTTTCCCAGACTTTAGCAAAACAACCAAGGGCTCTACAGCTTCATGGACAATTCTTTTGCAAGTGCATATGACCCTTCCTTGGATCCTGTATATTGTCAAGTATGAATCAGTGCTGGAGCTACATGAATCTGTGATAGAGTTTCAATTAGCACATTAGCCAGTCCAAGTTATATGTCTGGAACTGGTTATTATTTGTTGTTATCTGTATGTTCTTTTGGCTTTAAATACAATTTTTAATACAATAGAACTTTGGTATCCATGGGGGGGGGTGTCGGTTGGTTCCAAGCCCACTCATAGATGCCAAAAATGCAGATGTATCAACCACTATAAATTGCATGGTTGGATTCCTGTAGTGGCCAGTCTTGGTAAATACACTCTGGAAATACATACAAATATATGTTTCTGGGTTTTGTTTTGTTTTTAGTGTTTTCAGATAGTGAATCAATGGATAGGGGTTCTACTGTATTTAAGAGAGATTGCAAGAAGGACTGAGTGTTAGGGATATATGTGTACACAATGATTGTGGAGGATCTTTAAGAAACACATTAAACATATACACAGGGTTCTTCATTTCTGAAAGAAAAACTACTTGAGCCCCTTTTCTCAGGATTAAACACTGGTGCTTTAAGACAGGGATGGAGAACTTTGGAAGACTCAGGGATCAGTTTTCTGTTCCTGAGATCTTTATGGAGATGCACAGGTTGTAGTCCTCAGAACCCATAAAAATTGAAAACATAACTAGCTAGAAGTTCTTGTTGGGTTTTAGAATTGGCAATTTTTGATGTTAAATGGGGAAGAAGAGCTCTCATATATTTAACAGATGACTCACCATGCCCGTGGACTTTCTTGGAAACATGGAACCATTGTTATTTTTCTGCCATAAAAATCAGTGGGTATCTATCTGCACAATAATCTAAAATTTCAAATCTATACAGATTTGTCAGCCCAATCATCTATACATTTTATGCTAGCAGAGAGATTTCATACCCTAGTTGTAACAATTTTTCCTGGCAAGTTACAATTAGGACAGCTAGAACTCCCTCTATGATGAATGTTCAATTTAATATTAATCTCTGAACTGAAGAGGTGTTCTAAGATTATTGTTAAATCATGGAGGGAGTTCCTAACTGTCCTAATTATTAGGAAGTTTGAATAGTAGGACTTCTTTCCTCTTGATGGCATCTATAGCAGAGTCTCTGTTGCAGCTGCTACAGTGGCTTGCAAACAAACCTGACCTTGTAAGCAGCTTTCCAGTTGCCAGCCACCAAGCAGAATATATTTCTGTCAGACAGAAACTCAGATCTTTGTTAAGCAAGGTTCTCCCAGTTTTAACTGCCCTCAGCAATTAAGGGCCCAAGAATCAATGTCTCAGTAGACCTGAAATGAGGTTAAAGGGCTGCTAGGAGCAATGCTGGCCCACTTCTCCATTTTGCTCAGTGCTGACTGTACTGCCTTACTGGGAAGCCAATCATGTTAGGAGTCATGGTTCTCAAGATGTCTAGAGGCCACTCGCATGCCTCCCTGGATCTTGTAGGACCATAGCTGATCCAATAATCTTGTGTTTGTTATGTGACATCAAACCAAACCTAATAGGATTTTCAAGGTAAATGAGATGTTTAAGGAGTGGAATTACTAGTTCTACTCCTCAGTGAGTTTCCATAGCCAAGCAGGGATTTGAATCCATACCTTATAAGTCCTAGTCCATCACTGTATCACTACACCAGACTGGATATCACTTCCTTGACTCAATCTTCATCCAAAATTCCTTACCAAAATACAAATGGCAGCGTGGGTAGGTATTTACCAACCTGTGTGACCTCTTGTGGCCATTACAATAAATAAACAAACAGGCAGTATCTCCATTCCCTCATCTGCCTTCTGACTAACCAGGAGCACCTCTGTCTTGACTGGATTAAGTTTCAGTTTGTTTGCCCTCATCCAGCCCATTACTGATGCCAAGCACTGGTTTAGAGTCAAAACAGACACCATAAAACTGTGGCTCTGAGTCCCATCCTAGAGAGACGGCCCAGGAGGATACCATAGTCGATGGTATCGAAAGCCACTGAGAGGTCCAAGAGAATCAACAGGGACACACACCCTGTCCAGTTCCCAGCATAGGTCATCCACTAAGGCAACCAAAGCTGTGTCTGTCCCATAGCCAGGCCTGAAACCAGATTGAAATGGGTCTAGATAATCCACTTCCTTCAGGAATCCCTGGAGCTGAGAAACCACCACAAACTCCAGTACATTGCCCAGGAATGGGATGTTTGAGACTGGCCAGTAGTTATCCAATACACTGGGATCGAGGGAGGGCTTCTTCAGTAGTGGTCTTATTACTCCCGGAACCCAATCGGCTATTCCTCCTCTAGCTGCTTTTATGAGCTAGGAAAGGCAAGGGTCCAGCACACAATGTGATTTTTAAGAGATAAAAGGATGGCTATGATTGTTTCTATCTTTCCAGAAAAATCCCAAAGCAAACCTTGCTGGAATGCAGTGTGTTCTGTGACAAATAGATGTCTTTCAGCAGTGCAGGACGTTCTATATCTAACAAAGCTATAACTGTGCCATATAGCCTGAGATCTACTGGATCAGAGAAGAGAAATGTTTTTGCCTATTTGCTGGGGAGAACTTTGATGTATAGGAAGGAGACTGCTAAATAAAGACAGGCGTGTTGTAAAGGTTTTCCATCTTATTTTTGTGGATGTCAACTCCCTTTTTGGAATGGGGGAAGGCAGTATTTTTATCTTACTAGAATTGCAGTGGGTTTGGGTATTTTTAATGAAGGAAGGAAGGAACAAAAACTGGAGAATGGGAAGCTGCTGAGTGTTCATTTAATTCAGACTAACATAAAGAAATGAATTGATGCCAAAGAAGTACAAATGTCTCATTAACAAACTCTGTAAAAATGAACTTTGCCTTACTATTAAAATATATTTGTTTCTCCTGTGCCAACAAACAATCAAACAAGTTTCCCTGGCATGTGAATTAAAACAGTTTTGATTCTCTTCTTTGGAAGAGATTGAGAATAACTGGTTTGGCACAGTATATTGATTTATAAGTTATTAATGACATTACATTTATTTTGTATTTCTCCCCATTTACTGTGGGGTAGCAAGTAATATATTTTAAAAAGGTGTATCCTATATAAAAATGTGGTAGAAAGGAATGTGAAAACTTCTTCTGTTCTGTCTCTTAACTTTCTTCCTGTTTATATCTTAGTTTTCCTCTGAATTCTCTTCTCCATTTTATCTCCGTAACAACCATGGAAGGTAGTTTAGGCTGGGAAGTGATGACTAACCTGGATTTACCTGATGAGCTTATGATCTGAGTCTCCATCCCTGGTCATTACTTTTTCATTGATTCTCAGAGAGACTGTATATTCCTTCTCAAGCTGCTGTATGCTTCATAGTACAGGATGATTTCTGTTTGCAAGGATGATTTCTTTAGTTTCTTTTTCTATTGACAGTAGTGTGGTCTAGCATTTGAGACTCTTGTTTCATTCATATTTTAAAAGTTTTATTTTAAGAATCAGTAGGCATTTCTCCAGTTGCTGCAGAGGATTTTAGTAGTGCTCTGAGATAACACAGTCAAAGTTGGGTATAAAATTACAAAAGTTTTGTTTCTCTGAACCAGTTTACTTCTATGAGCATCTGAAAGAAAATTATTCTATGTGTACTTCCCCCCAGATCTCATGGTTCTAGTGTGTCTGTTTGCATGTACACACAGGCTCGTGCGCAAACGCACAAAACATGTTAGTATTAATTTAAAAGCCTGGTATGATGTAGACACTAGGTTTCCAGGACAGGTTGTGATTCTTTGGCAGGTGCCAGAAGACAGTAGCTGCAGGAGGTGAAGGGTGAGTGGCAGATTTAATGGGCCTGCCCTGCAGTTAATTGCTGAGCCTGACACATTTTTTTCAAGACAATTTACAGGCAGCAATTTCCTGCGAGTCTGTAATTGAATGAGCTACAGGGCAGAAGGGTCACCAGGGAATTTTAAACATTTTGCATTTGCTGTAGAACAGGCAGGTGAACTATTTGCTAGCTGTGACTTTGCTCCTGCTGCAGACCATGAAGGACAATATCCATGGCTTCCCTAGTACAATATTCTCCTGGAATTTACAGCACTTACCCAGCAAGGAGATCTTCAGGGATGTATTAGTGGTCCTGTGCACACACATGCAGCTATCTTGAAATAATTTGCACTCTATATGTTCCAACTCATAGTTGAAATATGATGCCAGTGTACCTAGAGGGTGGGTGTGTTCTGTCCATCTGAGAATGCAATCGGACTTTCAAACCATAATTCCTTGATTTGTATTTGTGATGCTAAATGTCTCTAGAATGAGGTTTTGCCAACCTCCTGCAGAGTTGTAACAAGTACTGTATTCTATTGAAGGCTGACTGGCAGGCTGCCCAGCCTGATTATGCTATTTGCATGAGAAGCAAAAAGAAGACGCTGTGATTGCTTTGCAAATGCTGAGAGGAGGGATGAGCAAAATCATGTTTCCATGGTAGCAGTGCATGGTTACTCTGAAGCAGCCATGCTAAGGATGCTCTAGGAATCTACACTGGCATTCTGTCGTTTGCCATGTGCTCTGAGCTCATTCCATTATTACGACCTTTAATTTCATTGTGATCAACTTGCCCTTCTACAGGGAACAAGCTGTGTGTGTGCTGAGTCAGATTTCCAGTTTGCATGCATTCAAATTTATTTTGGATACTCTTGTCTTTTTGTTGCATTTTCTCCTATTTTCCTCACAGCTCCAAATTGCTACTTTATAGTGCAGGAGGTAACAATGATCTGAACATACACAAAAATGAGTAAGTGCATATGAACAGTACAAATGATGCAACCTTGGGTGATTCCAAGACACTTTGGTTTAGAGCACTCCTTCCCCGTTTCATTGGTCACATGGTTCTTGGCTTGTTTGCAACATGTTACTTACTTTGGGAGTATCCAAAATGTGTCAAGCATGAAGCCAATTTCAAAGAATTTCCCAGGGGAAGGCCCTCTTTCCCGCCCTCTTGAAAGGAGTCCAGCTGTTGTGCATTTTGCAAAGCCACCAGAGTGTGGATTGAGTTCAGCCAGTCAGGATTTAGTAATTTGAGATGTTCTGCAGCAGGAAGACATAATAACTGAAATCGAGTACAGTAATAAGCTGCAGTGAGAGTAGACCCATTGAACCAATGGGGTCTGTTGAGTTAACTCCTCCATAAATTCCACAGATTCAGTTGGCCTAATGTAGTTGCAACCTGCTACTGGGTTTCAGCCCATATATTTAACCTTTCAAGACATTACTGTATATATGTATTTGTATTGAGTATGTATTTGTGTACACCCACACACTTATACCAAACAGATTATTAAATCTGTCTTTCAGTTGTCAGAACACAGTTGCATTGGTACTTTATTTCTCTTTACCCACTTGTTTTTTAAATTTTTAAATTAATTTTCCATTGGGTAAGGGAAGATCATAGTGACGGGACTTTTGGATCAGGATATTGGGGTAAATAAAGAATACATAATGTGATAGAGAACAGTATATATCATTATTACATTTGTCAATATGTTTCTTACTAAACTTACATCACACTTATCTTACCATTTCTTCTAAGCCTTTAAAATCTAAAATTATATCTTATATTTTCTTTCTCACAATTTTAACCCTTTCATATTCTCATCTCTCATCCAATTATACAAAGGTTCCCATTTTTTCTAGCCTCAGCAATTTCTTTGTCTTTTAATATTTCAGTTAAAATATCCATCTCTGCTGCTTTAAGAATTTTTTCTACTTACTCCTGGGTTGTTGGAGTCTCTCTCCCCTCCCCCCCCCAAGTATTTGGCATATAAAATTTTTGCTGATGTAGCTACATGTATGATCAAATATATTTTCTCATTTTCTATCGAGTCTAGTATTATATTTTTAAAAAAGTTCAGGTTCATATGGAATTATAGAGGATAACATTTTTTAACATTGTAAAAACTCATGGACTAGTTTCCAAAAGCTCTTAGTTTTCTTACAAGTCCACCACATATGGTAAAAGCTACCTTCTTTTGATTTGCATTTCCAACATTTGTTAGAGGTACTTTGATATATTTTCGATAATTTTTCAGGTGTCATATACCATCTATAGAACATCTTATACATATTTCCTTTATAATTAATTGCTTTTGTTAGCTTAATATTATCTTCCCATATTTGTGACCATGACTTTAAGTTAATACAGTGGGGTCTTGACTTGAGAACTTAATCCGTATTGGAAGGCGGTTCTCAAGTCAAAAAGTCTGTAGGTCAAGTCTCCATTGACCTACAGTGCATTGAAAACCGATTAATCCAGTAACAGGCCATTTTTGTTCCATTTTGGTTTTTTTTCTGGTCTGTAAGTCAAATCTCAGTCTGCAAGTCAAACCTAAATTTTGCGGCCACAGAAGTCTGTAACTCAAAAAGTCTGTAAGTCAAGCCGTCTGTAAGTCAAGGGTCCACTGTATTGTGGCCCACACTTTGTGCCCATTTTATTATACATTCTTTAATTATTTCATTTTGTGTTTTTAATTCTAGTAGATAATTATACAACATTTTAATCAGTTTTTCCTTTACATTCAGAAGTATCTTATCCAATGGTGTCTGTTCCTTACAGAAGTCTACTGCTCTATCTCTTGTATATCTGGAATCAATTTGTGTTTTTGTCCACCAATCAAGTATCGTACCTTGTTCTTCTAGCTCTTCCCTTGATTTCATGCTTAAGTCCTCTTTTAACAAATATCTGTATCTCAAGAGTTTCTTCTTTTCCATTAATGTTGGTTGTGTAAATGCTTCCATTGGTGAGACCCATTCAGGAACTTTTCGGTAATTTTCTTCCCAGATCTTGGTCCATACCCAGTTTAAAGCTTTCCTTGTCAGATGGTTTTTAAATTGTTTATTGTCTTCTGCTTTTTGATACCATAGGAAGGCGTGCCATCCTAGATTTAAATCATGTCCTTCTAGTTTCAATACCCTGTCATTTTCTAAAACTATCCATTCCTTTATCCAAACTAGAGCACAGGTTTTGTAATATAAAAACCAATCTGGAAGTCTAAAGTGTGTTCTTTGTTTTACATCTTGAAGTGCTTTGATTTTTATTCTAGGTTTTTTTCCCTTGCCAGACAAACTTCATTATTTTTTTTGTAAATTTTTGAAGTATTAATTGTTTTGTAGGAACTGGTATTGTCTGAAAAAGAAATATCATTTTAGGTGATATATTCATCTTCACGGCTGCAATCCTCCCCATAAATGATAATTGCAATTTTGACCATTTTTCCAGATCTTTTTCAATCAGACCAATTAGTTTGCTGTAGTTGTCTTTTACCAAGATATTCGTTTTGTTTTGTTTTGTTTTGTAATCTGAATTCTTAGGTATTTAACTTTATTCTCCTCTTTAAAACCTGTCATTTCTACTAAATTTTGGATCTCTTCTTCATATTTTTAATCAAGATTTGTGCTTTTGTTTATTTACTTTTAGTCCGGATATTTCTCCTAAATTTGTTATTGTTTCTGTTAATGTCTCTATTGAATTTATCGGATCCTCTAGAATAAAGACCATGTCATCTTCAAACACCTGTACTTTATATTCTTCCTCTCTTATTTTGAATCCTTTTATATCTGTGTTCTGTCTAACTTGTTGTAATAATGTTTCAGTAAATAGTACAAACAGTAAAGGAGACAATGGACATCCTTGTCTTGCTCCTTTTTGTATTTTTATATCCTGTGTAAGTTCTCCATTTATTCTGATCTTGGCTTTCTGTTGTCTGTAGATAGTTATTATTGCTTCAACAAAGTCCTTTCCTGCTTCCGTGATTTCTAATTGTTGTAACATAAAATCCCAATTGACATTGTCAAAGGCCTTCTCTGCATTAAGAAAAATCATAGCCATCACTCTTCCTGGTTGCGTCTCATAATATTCTAATGCATTTAATATTGTCCTAATATTGTTTCTCATCTGTCTCTTTGGCAGGAAGCCTAGCTGATCTTCATGAATTATATGTACAAGAACTTTTTTCAGTCTGTCTGCTAAAATTGAGGAATACTGTATATCTTATAGTCCACATTCAATAGTGAGATTGGTCTGTAGTTTTTAATTTCTTCCAGTTCTGTTCCTTCTTTATGAATTTTTGATATTATTGCTTCTTTCCATGTACGTGGAATTTCTCTTTCCTGTTCAATATACTGCATAATTATTTTTTGTATGAGTCCACTAAAACATATTCAAATGTTTTATAGTATTCCACTGGTATTCCATCAGAGCCTGGTGTTTTTGTTTTTCCTTTAAAAATATGAAAATTTCTTTTTCTGAATACAGATTTTGATAGAATTGTTCTGTTATTCTTTTTAGTTCCTCCTGTTTTATAGTTAGCTGATCTTTTTCATTTTTCAAGGCTTGAATTTGTGTTTTACTTCTTTCTTTCCTTAATTTATATGCTAGCCACCTTCCAGGTTTATTTCCATTTTCAAAAAAGTGTTGTTTTGCATATTTAATCTTATTTGCCATTTCTTCAATCAAAAGTGTTTAATTGCTGTTGTATTAGCGTAATCTTCATTTTCAGATATATTATTGATGGGTTTTGTTTAAATTGACGTTCACTTAGTTTCAATTTTTCCTCCAGTTCTCTATATTTTAGTTTCTTTTCTCTTTTTAATCTTGTGGCAAATCTTATTGCTAATCCTCTGAATAAACATTTTCCAGCCTCCCATACTGTGGTTATAGGTGTTTCTGGTATCATAATTATTTTGAAGAGATATTTGCTTTCGAAAATCTTCATTTTTTTAAAAAAAAATGTATTTAAAGTTCATTTTGCAAAGTTCATTTTGCTGAACTTTGCAAAATGTCTATAAGTATTTGTAAAGATTTCTATTTCCTTCATTTCCTTAATCAAATTTGTTGAGATCCAGAAGGCATCAATTCTTGACCAGCTTTTATGTCTATTTGAGAAATGTGTATAATCTCTTTGTGTTGGATATTTTGTTCTCCATGCATCTACAATATGTAATTCTTCTGCCAATTGAAGGAATATTTTGGAAACATATTTCTTCTTTTTTTCTTCTCCTTGTCCTGTAGAGGTATCTAGGTTTCTGTCAAAGACTGCATTGAAGTCTCCCATTATGCAATATTCCTGATAATCTCTGATAGTTATTTTTTTGTAAATTTTTGTAAAATGTTTCTTGGTTTTCATTTGATGCATATATATTCACAATCAATATTTTTTCTGATTCTTTTTGCATTTCCACCTTTAATATTCTTCCGTCTTGTGATGCATGGACCAATTTAGTGTTTCTTTCCTTACATAGACAGCCAATCCTCTTCCCCCCCCCCATGTCTGATGCTGTAAATATATCTTCCAATTTTTTATTTTGTAATATCTTACTGTCTGTAATCCTTATATGTGTTTCTTGAAGACAAATCACATCCAATTTTAACTTTTGTAAATGTAGGAATATCCTTTTTGCTTTTTTGGGGGGAGTTTAATTCATTGACATTGACTGAAAGACATTTCCATTGGTTCTTATTCTTTACCCACTTGTTATTTCTGATGACTTCTTACTGATTATTCTAGTGTTGTTGTTTTTTAATTTCTTCTGAACCGAGAGTGTAAGTCAGTGGAAAGATGCCTGCTTTGCATGCAGAAGATCCCTGCCTTTGTCTGCACTACATGACTAAATTGATCATTCAGTTGCTCACTCTAAAGCAGCTTCCTGTATTCTGCCTTTTGACATTTCCAGGTTCTTTTCTTGCAACACAGAGAGAAGTTGTCTCCAAAAGAGTCTTATTTGTATGATGTTGTCACAAAAATTATGTCTTGTCAATCTCATATGTACAGAAAGAAGTTCTGGCATTGTCTCCTGCACCATAAGTTTTAATGTGTGTTCATTTAAAGTGATTCCATTGTCCTGCATTTTGTGACTAGCAACAAAAATGCAGGATAATGGTTTTCATTGATTACTATGTTTTTAGCTGCTCATTCACTAAGAAATTGCAGACTAATCCAAGTGATGTGATGATGTGCAGAAGCTGACATTAACTTTGGATTGAAGATGTGATCTGCTCATGCATTTCAAGGGGACAAAAGAATGTATTGCTTCAGTTGTGGTGTCTCACAAAATTGAATGTTCCTCCCAAATCAAAGGGGAATTGATCCAGATGTGCTCTGCAGCTGTTTTTCTAGAGTTCCTGGCGAACATAGCAGGCTTTTCTTTCTCCTCAAAAAACAAAAAAATTAAAAAGGAACTTGAACAACATGTTTTGCCAAATGAAATTGGTCAAGCAAAATTAAGGACAATGAATCGGATATTACCTTGCATCACCTCAGCTGCCAAATGTTTCAGCCAACCATGTTGCCCTGAGCCTGTCAGGCTGGACTGCTGCAGCAGAGCAATGCACTACTGTGTAGCTTGCCTGTTGGGCAGAGTAATCTATATGTATAACACTTTCATGCCAGAGAAGAAGCAGTGATTGTCTAGCTGTCACTGTCATGCTACCAGGATTAGTACCAACACTTTCCTGTGCAAAAGTGAGAGGGAAACTGCATGAAATGTGTTTGACAAAAGATGTGAGATTCGGCTGTGAGGGACTGGTTGTGGCACATCAGTGCAGATATCAGGGGTTGGTTTCCTTTCGGCAAAACACTGTCAGTGGGATTCCTCTCTTTGAATGCCACCCAATCCTCCATGCTCCTTATCACCATTTCTGCCAAATTACAGTGGACCCTTGACTTACAGACGGCTTGACTTACAGACTTTTTGAGTTACAGACTTCTCTGGCTGCAAAATTTAGGTTTGACTTGCAGACTGAGATTTGACTTACAGACCAGAAAAAAACCAAAATGGAACAAAAATGGCCTGTTACAGGATTAATCGGTTTTCAATGCACTGTAGGTCAATGGAGACTTGACTTACAGACTTTTTGACTTGAGAACCGCCTTCCAATATGGATTAAGTTCTCAAGTCAAGACCCCACTGTATGCTCTTCACCATTTATGTCATATGTGCACTTGTTTTGTGAAGGTAAAACAAAGAAACAGGTGGCAACATCTGCTGCAACTCCTTTCCTGCCCCAATTGTGTGCTTGGTCACTCTTTTTAGACTAGGAGGGTGGTTGGGAAGGGAGAGGCACAGATCACAGGAGGCTCTTGAAAGTAGCCTCCGGCAGGTCCCAAAATATGCTGATGCTCTGGCAGGTAGTGGAACACTACCTGGGGGCAGCTGGCGGCTACTGACAATATCCACAGGACTGAAATATGCAAAGGAATTCATTGTAAAGGTAATCTTAGACAGGTCCTCCATTGCCAGAGAATTTTAATGCTGGTTTAGAGACACAGGAAAGCTCCAGGTTTGCCATAGGCTAACAAAATTATGTACATAATAAATACCCCTTTATTGTATGCACCTACCATGCGAAGCCTGTAGGCTGTGGAGACAACCCAGAGCTGTACAACCTGCCTTTTGTCAGATGTTTTCAGAGAAGCCAGTAGCATGAAAAAGAAGCTAAATGTTTGTGCTATGGAATGCTAGAGGATTGAGATAGGATGTATTATTTGTTGACATATTTATATATCTTCTAATGTATTTGTAGAGTTTTAAACATTTATTGGCAGTGCTATTTCTATTACTTCTGGTGGTATCTAGTAATTTATGGAGTCCGAGTACTTGTTCAGTTTGTCCTTGTAAAAAAACAAAAAAACAAACAAATCAAACACAGCAACTATAAAACCGTTTCTCTTTCAAGATGCATACCATGGCTTGTGGATACAATATTCAATACCTGGAAGCTTAATCTCCTTTTGGTGTATCTTTCACTTAGAAGATAATCACTACCGTGGCCAGAATCCTACTGCTGATTATACGTAGCTGCATAGTGGAAACTGTGTAAGTCTTAGTGGCAAACTGCAACTTATTATGTATTACTTTGTGTTCACAGGCATACACCTAGGAACACAATTGCGTCCTTTCAGTGAGCAGCAATTTGCCACCAAGAGTTTTGTGATTTCTCTTATGCAAGGATAAATCTTCAGTAGGATTCTGGCTGGAGAGCTGAGGAACCCAGGAGTAAGAAGTATAGCAAACACCTGAATGCCTGTTTTGTTCATGTAGCTGCCTGCTTTTCTTCTGTTCCCTGCATCAGATTTGACAATGGCAATTGCGTATATAACTTGATGTTGTATGTAAGTTTTCAGGAGTAGTTTTCTTCCTCCTCCACAACATCCCTTTGCATTACTTGTGGGAGTGATCCTGTGGTCAGAAATGTCTACATCTTCTTTGTGGATTGTCTTTATTATTTTTAGGGAAGTGTGATGCTTACTGCCTAGATACAGAAGAGTCTCTTTAGATCGACTGCTCCTAGATTGGTGATGAATTTCCTTTTGCCTACACTGGTATTAATAGCAAGTGGAATTAATAATGTACAGTATTTTGATTCCTTTCTAAAGCAAGAGAGAAACTAAATATTTGTGTGGTCTTCCAAATTCAGAAATAATTTCCAGGCAATTCAGCTGAACCAGTATCAGATTTGCTTGTGTCGTTTTATTCATTAAAAGAATCTTGATCATATAAATTTAGTTATGCTGTCTCCCTCTCCAGCTGGTGTGAGTGAAATTTCTGAAAAGGCTGTTGGAAAAGTAGCAGCAGCAACTCTAATAGTTGTAAATGGTAGTATGTGTGAGTTGTTAGAGTTGCAAAACCAAAAAAATATATGTTATGTGTGTGGGAAGGAATGTTTTAAAATGGTTTGGAGAACATTTTTTGATGACTCGCCACTGATGGTGTGATGGCATGAGCACTGATGTGGGAGCTGTCTTTAAGATCACAACAGTGATACATAGCAAAAGTATTTCAGATTGCATTTTGCATCACCAGCCCTTTTCTGGATAATATGATTTCTAAAAATGTGTGTATGTGTGTGATAAAATTGCTTCTGAAATTGTATTTCAGAATACTGTGGTATTGAAGTGTTCTGAGAAAGAAAAACAGAGCAGAGAATAACAGCAAGAATAATGGGAGCAGTAGCAATAGTTCATACTAGTATTATTAGTCATTATCATTCGTAGTCATGAGATTTGACATGGAGATTTTGCAAACAGATCAGTCATTTGAATCCTGTAGCCTGGTCTCTCCTTGTTGTTGTAAGATATGAGGTACTTAAACAGATAAATCGTGCATATTCCATTTATTGACTTCTCAGGTTCACTCTCATGGAGAGCATCCCTTCCCTTAGAATGAATCCTAAGGGGATCATGGTGATGAATTTACAAGAGCTTCTGGGCAGCCTAAGGAGATAGATTAAATGAAGGGCCCATTAAGTCTATAGGCTTTTATAACCAGGCATGGGGGGGGGGGGGGAGGCATCAGTAGTCTCGTTTCTCCTAGGAAAGCCAATGGTAATCTGGACTTCAAAGAGAGCCATGGGCTGGGATTTCACCAGTCACAGCAAAATCTCAGTAAAAATTGCAATGTGATGCTGGAATGTACTGTACTTGGAATAATAGACTTTGCAGGAATCATGGGAAAGAGATGTAAAAGAGGTGTCTCAACATCTAGACTTTGTTTCAGGCGTACAGCATACACGGGCACACTGTATGGATGCATGAATTTTGGGACTTTTTTGTTTTTTCTGCCCATTCACACAGACCCCCCGTGCCCAGCCTGAAGATCCATATGGATTGATAGTTAGCTTCTGCATATTAATTTTTAATGGCCTAATAAAGGTTATCACCCACCCTTGCCTTTGGATTGTGTACAATGACTACATAGCCTTTTCCCTTTCTTTTCCTTTTTTCTATTTCTTTATTTCTTTCTTTGCATGGATGCAGGAATTAGTCAGATCTCATAGTAAACCCACCTCCCACATACATCCACATATTTTCTTATTCCCCAGGCACTTATTTTATATGGGCTTCAGAGCAGGATCTTTCACTCTTCCATTTTGATACTTCCTTTCCAAAATACTACTAGAAGGGAGAACTTTGGGGGTCTAAGCTTGAGGCAGGACGTTCATGACTGGGACCTCTCATATCTTTTCTAAATATTAGTAACAGCTATGAGAGGTGATGGTGCGGAACATTATTGAGAAGAGTAAAACATCACTCTTTGCTTTGTAAATTTAAAAGTGCCCATATGAAGCCTGTACATTTTGCCTAGGAGGCAATAAGGAGATCCAGGAAGCTATTTTTAATTGGCATGAGAGCAGGATGGGGAAGAGTCAAATTTCCCTTCCCAAACACATGGGCTAGTTCACTTTGCTTGGTGAAGCAGCCATTAAAGTTTAGAGGACTCATTGGATTTATTTATTTATTTATTTATTTATTTATTTATTTATTTATTTATTTATTTATTTATTTATTTATTTATTTATTTTTAAGATTTTTTTAGCTGCACCATTACCAGTGTCTCTGAGCGGCGTACAACAATATTAAAACTTTATAAACATTAAAACCATAAAAATAGGTAATATTATAATAATACCCTAATAATACATTAGTATTAATAAATCCTGCTGCTCATATGGCCAGCTAAAGGATAATATTTAATTAAAATGCTGGCTAAACAGAAAAGTTTTTGCCTGGTGCTGAAAAGCCAAAAGTGTTGGAGCCAGGAGGATCTCTATAGGGAGGGCATTCCAAAGTTGGGGGGCAACAGCCGAGAAGGCCCTATTTCAGCATGCCACCCCCCTCACCTCTTTCAGGGATGGCACCTTCAGAACGGCCTCCTGACTTGATCTTAGAGGATGGGCAGGCTTGTATGGAAGAAGGCAGTCCTTTAGGTAACCAGGTCCTAAGCCATTTAGGGCTTTATATGTCAAAGTAAGCACTTTGAATTGGGCCTGAGCAGCAACCGGCAGCCAGTGTACATTTTTCAGAACCAGCGTGATATGAGTCCGTGCAGCTGCACCACTTACCAGCCATGCAGCACAGTTCTGTGCCAGTTGCAATCGCTGGACTGTCTTCAAAGGCTGCCCCATGTATAACACATTGCAGTAGTCCAGTCTGGTTGTTACCAGTGCACATGTGACTGTTGCCAGGCTCCTCTCATCCAGGTAAGGGCGAAGTTGAGATATTCTCTGCAGCTGTAAGAAGGCACCCCTGGACACCCAGTCCACCTGGTCTTCCAAGGTCAGACCCAGGTCAAGTAGCACCCCCAAGCTTCGGACCCTGTCCTGTAGGGGAAGTGTAACCCCATCTAAGGCAGGGAAATGTCCCTTTAACCTATCTGGCGGAGCACCTACCAGCAGCACTTCTGACTTGTCAGGATTGATCCTCAGTTTATTGACCCTTACACAGTCGATTATTGAGTTCAGGCACGAGTTCAGAACGGCGACTGCCACACCTGGATTGGTAGACAATGAGAGGTAGAGCTCAGTGTCGTCAGCATATTGCTGACTGCTCAGCCCAAACCTCCTAACGGCCTCCCCCAGCAGTTTCATGTAGATATTGAACAGCATGGGGGACAGTATAGAGCCCTGAGGAACCCCATGATGCAACCGCCATGGATCAGAGCTACTGTCCCCCAGACCACCTTCTGGACTTGATCAGCCAGGTAGGAGCAGAACCATCGTAAAACAGTGCCTCTCATTCCCATCCCAGCCAATCTATCCAGAAGGACAATATGGTCGATGGTGTCGAAAGCTGCTGAGAGGCCCAGGAGAATCAACAGGGATGCACTCCCCTTGTCTTTCTCCCAGCAGGAGTAATCAAACAGGGCGACCAAGGCAGTCTCTATCCCATAACCCGGCCTGAAACTCAATTGAAATGAAGCTAGATAATCCTTCATCCAGGAGAGCCTAGAGCTGCTCAGCCACCACACGTTCCAACACCTTGCCGTTCATTTTTTATCTTAAAGCCATTACATCACATTGTAACTGTTGCCATTGAGGTTGCCATTAAATGTTTGCTTGAATCATTGGAATAAAAGTTATATATGATCTTCTCCTTTTCACCACCTCCCTTCCATTGCAAAAATCATCAAGGAGGACTGAAGGGGCCTTATCACAGAACTCTTTTTACATGCATATTTTGTTTAGACATAATACTTATAACTGCACAAGTCCCTGTCATTTCCTGGCTGAAATCAAAGGAGAAAGTAATTTTTGGTAAAATTGTTTCTGCAAACCTTTTTGCATTGATGGGAAATTTGTCAATTAAGCAGCCTTGTCCTGGAAAAGTTGGAAAAGAGAGTACCGTACCTGACTAGATACCTAAGCCATTTTTGTTTATTTGTTATTGTCTCCTCTTTAGTTAATTAGAACTGCATATAAGCAAAATAAATAAATCACTTTGTGTTCCATGCAAGTAGAAAAAAGTAGGAAACAAACAGTCAACATTAAGATCTTACCATGTTATACCTACATAACAATGTTAATAACCATAATATTTGTATCCATTCTATAGCTCAGAAAAGTTGCTTTTGGTATACAATTTCCAGAATCCCTTAGCTAGAATGTGTTTGTTTGTTTGTTTGTACATACTCTGGGCAGCTAAGAGAACATCAAAATAACATAATAACAACAATAAAAGCAACAAAAAGTATTCAGAAAATTCTGAAAAGCGGACATGACAGACATGATCCCTGAAAATATATTTGCACTAAGCACAATGAAATTACGAGGGAAAAAGAGGCAGCCATGAGTTATGCTTGCTTGAGGATTTTGAGAGCTGCAGTTCAAAAAGCACCTTTTCAGAGCTCTGGAGTCGCCATACACGATACTGAATAATTATATTTACTGTTTTTGGTCTTGTACTACATTTAGAACAGTAAACTCAGTAACCACATTTATTCCTGAAGTGTTTTGTGCCGTTCAGTTGTATATTAAAGTCATATTAAATAGCTATTAATGCCTCTATCTTCAGGCAGGCTAGTAAATTTATGGTGATGATTTGGACTTGCTCAAAAATATCTCATTGAACTGCTCCAAATTTGGAATTCTGTTTCTCTCCTGGATGAAAAGCAACTTCTCCCACCCCCATGCAGATCTCTCCCTTGCAGTGCCTGGGTCATGTTTACTTAAACAGTGAGTCATTCCAGCATGCCTTGACCCTGTCTTTGGACTCTTCAGTGTTTACACAGACTCCTCTGACTCCCCCCTCCTGCCCCATGGGTTTGTCTTTAGTAACCTAAAGCCAAGAAGCCTGGACTTTTCCTGCTCTGTGAAGCTTTGTCCCTTCAAGTGGTTTGCCCCTTGCCTTTGTGTCGCCTGGCAAACAGATAAACTGTTATGCAAACTAGGAGAGAGGAGGCTGGTTGGATTAGGGTTCACATCTCTAAACTAGATCTTTGCCTGGCCTTGCAGAGGGAAAGGGGAGAGGACAAGAAGGAAAAAGAGCTGTGCCTTCAAGCTGGTCTTGATATTGGTAATATTAATTCTCTGCTCCTGGAGATTTAGGATCTAAACTAAAGCTATCATGACCTTCTGCTACAAATACAGAGTTTGTCAGCTTGACAGATTGCCAAGTTGTATGTGGCCATGAAAGCAAATAATTGAATTTGAAAAACAGATTTGGAAAGAAACACACTTTATAGCAGAAACAGAATGTCAAGAAGAAGAAGAAGAAGAAGAAGAAGAAGAAGAAGAAGAAGAATGTACAGTGCTCCGAGAAGATACAGTACTTCTTCTTCATCATCATCCTAATATTTCAAAGATGGAAGGGACCCTATGGATCATCGAGTCCAACCCCTATCAAATAGGCACAGTGAACTCCCTAAACCACTGAGATATCCCGCAGTTCATTCATTTTTCTTTCATTGAAAATCTTGTATGGGAAATAAGGATAAAGTTGAATCTCAGTGCTAATGAAGAGGGATATAGATCTATTCTCTCAATGACAGGAAAGTTTGGGAAAGCTTCACTCCCCCCCCCATCTGCTGTAGCATCCTGATTTGGGGACATTTTCACATTTTTTACTAATTCAATCTTTACTTTGACAAACACTACAATATTTATGCATTTATGCAATTTTGAAATGTGTATACGTCACTTCTCAGATCATCCAAGATGCCTTATATGCATGTTGTTGTTGTTGTTGTTTAGTCAAGTCATGTCTGACTCTTCGTGACCCCATGGATCAGAGCACGCCAGGCCCTCCTATCTTCCACCGCCTCCCGGAGTTGGGTCAAATTCATGTTGGTAGTTCGATGACACTGTCCAGCCATCTCATCCTCGGTCGTCCCCTTCTCCTCTTGCCATCACACCTTCCTAACATCAAGGTTTTTTCCAAGGACTCTTTTCTTCTCATGAGATGGCCAAAGTAGTGGAGCCTTAGCTTCAGGATCTGTCCTTCCAATGAGCACTCAGGGTTGATTTCCTTCAGAACAGATAGGTTTCAACTTCCTGCAGTCCAGGGGACTCTCAAGAGTTTCTTCCAGCACCACAATTCAAAAGCATAAATTCTTCAGCGGTCAGCTTTCTTTATGGTCCAGCTCTCACTTCCATACATCGCTATTGGAAAAACCATAGCTTTGACTATGCAGACCTTTGTCGGCAAGGTGATGTCTCTGCTTTTTAAGATGTTGTCTAGGTTTGTCATCGCTTTCCTCCCAAGAAGCAGGTGTCTTTTAGTTTCATGGCTGCTGTCACCATCTGCAGTGATCATGGAACCCAGGAAAGTAAAAATCTGTCACTACCTCCGTATCTTCCCCTTCTATTTGCTAGGAGGTGATGGGACCAGTGACCATGATCTTAGGGTTTTTTATGTTGTACCAAAAGTCCAGGTACAAGCCTGTTAAGAAGACTGGGGGAAGGAGCAGTGCTGAAGACAAGTGAATAGAAAAATGGAGTGGAAGATGAGCCTACTTTTGTTTTATGTTAAAAAGCTAATAAAAACTTTTTATTAAAAATTAATTTATTTGAAAGTCTTTGAATGTCATTGATTGTTACTGTTATAGACTCCATGACTGACTGCAAAAGGAAACAGATGCTATATTTTCTTTCCTTGTGTCACTTGCTTGAGAGAGAGTGCAGCTGCTGGTTTTTATACACCCATTGTTTTTCAATGCATCAGAATATGTAACAAGAACAAATGTTTTATGGCACCTTTAATACTAACAGATTTATCTCAGCATGATCATTTTTGAATGACTCCATGTATTGGAAGGAAGTGGATTTTAATCCACAGAAGCTAATAAAGGAATACATCTGTTTGTCTTAAGGTTGCCATAACATTTTTATTTTTGTGTTTTTTGTTTTGTTTTGTTTTTTGTTATAGAGACTGAAACAGACTTACATGGTTATTTCTTTGAAAATTTTATCAGAACAGAATACATTTTCCTGGCAACCTTGCCAGGTGGCAATTGTGAAAAATGTCATGCTGATCGAAACCTCCAGAGAAGCTATTACTTGAGGCACTTTCTTTGTGCCACATGTTGGTATAGTACCAGTGTTTGAAGAGTGGCTAGCAAATATTAGCTCAAATAATTTATTTGCTTGGCTGATGGGAGGGTATTTGCTGACCTTTCCTCTTGCCTTATGCTTTCAGGTATACATCCAATTAGTTCGAAATATATTGTGATTTCTAGGCCTGAAAAATGGGGATGATGAATCTGTTATGGTCTATGTCACTTCCACCTCTGTCAGTTTAATTTCTGCCTTAATTTGTGATTTTTTTTAAAAAAAATATTTATTATTTTTAAATGCAGACTTCTCACTAACCCATGCACATTTCTTGCTGTTACATGCTGTCACGTGAACTCCATCTTACGGCGATCCAATGTGATTTACTTGACCAAGTCTATGCACAAATAATTGCATTATTTTTTAAGATCTTTTCCACAAAATGACAATTTCTGGGTACATTCTCCCCTAAATAAGCATTATCCTAAATCTGGCCATTTTTTAATTGTTCTAACTCAGCAAAAATGGCTGAATTCAGAATAATTCTTATTTATGTATATTTTTAAATATTTATATCAGAAAGTTTGAAGAAGTGTGAAAACCAAAATACAGCTGCTTTCTGATCTGAGTATCAGCCCAGGAAATGAAAATCATGGAGTTACAATTACAAACATGGAATTAATGAAATTGTTGAGCATTCTTCTTGAAAAGGTTGGATGAGCTTGGAGTCAGTGCTAGCGTATCTGAAATGTAATGCAAGTGCTTGCTTTTATTAAAAGGAAACATATTGTACTCTTCTCCTCTCTTTGCTTGCATTCACAAGAACTGTATTATATACATGTTCTTTGATACCGTGCCGAAGAGAAAAGCACTAACCCATTCTTTATTTAAGACATAAACTGAAGGTGGTGGGTGCTGGAGGTGGAGGTCTGATGATTTATTGTCCAGGTTGTCTCACTCCCCATTGGGCATGCCAAAGTTGGGTTCTTCTTTCATCCTGTTCTCCTTTGCTTTCTTCTTCACTGACTGATTGATGCCTTTCAGTCTCCAGCAGTGCTGTAGCTTGCTGGGAGGGGAATGCGGTAAAGCTGACCTGTGAGGTCTGCTGCCATTGTTATCCTGTGCCCAGAGAGAAGTTGGTCCCTTTGAAGGCATGAAGTGAGAGGTTGTTACTACAGATGGCAAGAGAGAAAGTGATTCCAGATGAGAAATGGGACACCACAGAAAGATGATAAACCATTGGATAAGCTGTGAACTTTCCCAATAATTAAATCACTAGAATTGGGGAGGGTATGCTAAGTGAAGGGTAGCTGTTCATGTGGCAGCAATAAACACCATTTCCAGATTTTATTGACATATGTTGTATTACTGCTACCTTGGGGTTTATAATTTTTTGGTGGGACATGCCACATCTTCAACACATGGCTGTTCTGCTAAAACGTTCTAACTGGCAATGCCACACACAGTTTGCTAATGACATGGTAAAAGAAACAGTACAAAAAGGGTTCATATCCTTTTCCTCTGTGTAAGGTTCAAGGTCAACTGGCTTGAAATATTCCTCATCAAAGAGGAGTTTCCTGGCAGTTCTTACCTTTGCCTGAGCAGAAGAAGGAGAATGGTTATATTTCTGGAATTGTTTTCAGACATTCATCTTTCTCTGAGTTCAGTTTCAGTTTCCTTCTGCTATTTGACTGCTGTGATTTTGGCTGCTTCTTGTATTTCCAGGTAGAAGAGGTCAGCATTTCCAGATTCACTTACAAAGCTAACAGTCAGCCTGCAACACCTCAGGTTTTGCTGCCTTAGACTAGTTTGGGAAGCAAAAATGTGTCCTTATTTGTTGCAGTGGGGTGGGGACATATGGAGAAGTTGCTGTATCTCTTTGGTCAGATGCTCCAGGACGTCTTAGGACTCCAGCCAGTACTATACAGAGCTGAGATTTAAAATATATATATACAGAAAACTTAAGCATGTTGGCAGTGCTGACAGTCTATGAGATGGGGATTTGGATGCAGCTGTATTTCTCTGCATGGAAATATAGCCCCTGGGATCATGTTTTATGTTGTGGTTTATGAGGCAATGCTTGATTGTTCTCACTGACAAGCAGCATGTGACTGTTTTATTATTCCACAGTGAGCTGAAAGGTCTCTGTGTTTTGTATGTGCATTATATGTAAGTACAGGTTTATCTGCAAGTAAATAACAGGCTGGCTACCCTTCTCCCATGGAGAGGGAGCACAGCTGTACGCATGAGGAATCAGGGAAACTTAAGCATGAAACATGAAGAGTTTGCCGGATCATACAGTGTTTTGGACAGTGTACTGTTATGGGACATAGTATTCAGTTACGCAAGGAAGATACCACTGTGTAACTGTCCTGGCTTTTAAGCAGTTTGCTAGCTAAAGAAGCTTCATCTTTGTTGTCTGCCATACCCTCCACAGCATTGGAATCATTATCTCACCTGCAATTTTGCTATGCAAACTTGAAAAGAGAACAGGAAAGAAACTTAGCTTTTGCCACTGACTAGAACTGCCAGGATATACAGTATTGCTGCTTTGAGGGATAATACTGGCACAATACCTGCACTAGCTGGTAGTTGCACTACTTTCTCCATCGAGTGCTCAAATTATGTTTGCAGAAATGGAGAGAAAAATTATAAAAACACTACAGTTCTCCACTGTTTCACCTCAAAATCGAGCAGACCTTTATGCATGATTTATCAAAGGATGGATTAAGCATCTTCTAAATAAATGACTTCAACCATTTGCTTAACTGTAAAGCAGGATATGTTGCTACTTCATTGCTTTGAAAAGCTACATTTTTCGTTGAAAACTTCAAGGTAAACAAGCAAGAACAACCAGAGATGCTCAGCAGAAATAGTGATCCAAATTTGCCATTTCCTCAGCCTCTTGCAGGTGCACAGAATATAGATCCCATCAGTTTTTTTCTGCTTTAGACTGATAGGCTATTCCATGTGGCCTTGCTTATGTCTAAGACCATCTGGAGGTAAAAACAGCTGCTTGGCAAAGCTTCCTTGTCCAATGGAGTTTGGGGAGAACTTTCTGTGCTGTTTCCCAGCATCACACATTATTGACCAGAAATCTTGCAGCACTTCATAGCATCACCATCTCCCATCTATTCTGGCTTGGATGTTCTTCCTGAAGCATAAAACATATGACTTTCCAAAACAATTTGGGTCTGTGTAGTAGGGAAGACTTCAGTGGAACCATTGAACAACCAAGAGGATACTACAGGATGTATCAATGAGGTCATTATGTCTTTAAAAGCTTCCAAGATTTTTGCTGTGGTCCAGTTTTACTCTCAACTCTGGAGTTTCAGTTTGCTTATTTCAGTATGTTTGGCTGTTTTATAAACATTTGCTAATGCTTAATAAGCAGCAGGAAGTCAATATCCCCTATGGTCTCTCACAGATTTTGACCTCATCGTATGCTGGTAATCATGAATTTATGGGAAATAAAGGAAACACTGCTATAAAAGATCAGTTGCCCTAGAAGGGAAGATACTAATTATTTTCCTATCAAAGGTGTAACTTTGAAAGGACATTACATTGGAGTTTTGACATGAACATGTGTGTTGTATTGTTTTGCAGAAACTGCCTTAGAGGTGAACTAAAAGCATACTTAATTTATAGAATTTCCCCCCAGAGTCATTGAAGAGGTAGTCAAAGTTGCCAAGGTTACCATGCAGTTTGCTCCTTCTGCTGGAGCATAGTGCAGCCTTCTCTAAACTAGTGTTCTCCAGAAATGTCCTCCAGATAATGCTAGTATGGGAGTGATATGGGAATGGGAGTGGTAGTCCAACATAGCTGGAGGGTACCAGTTTGGAGGAGGCTTGTATAGGGCATACCAACACTTTATTGACTGGGAGCAAAAGCAATGTATGTTCATACCAAGGCAGGGCAACTAGTCCAGGCATTCTTTTACCATCAGCACTGGCTGACTAGATGATTCTGAGAAGGCTTCAAGTGACTTACACAGCAACTTCTCTCTATCTTGTTGTTTGCAGTAATTCTGTAGATGACACCTGTTGTGACTAATAACTGTCAATCAACCTGTCTATCTGTTCCCAAATTTTGCAGATGTTATTGGGCTGTAAGTCCCATAAACTCCAGCCAATACGGCCAATGGGCAAGGTTTTTTTTTTAAGAATTGTGGCCTTTGTACTTCTGTGTTGGGGAGCCACTGTTCTGGCCCTTATTAAAAGTAATCTAAAGCAGTGGTAGACCTTGGAAAACGTATTGTTTTGATTAGGTATGGGCATCCTGGCTGGTGGATTCTGGGAATTATAATCCAAAATGTAAGGTTTCAAAGCAGTGGGTTGTGACTCTCATCATATCTTAGGGGAGAGAGTTCCATAACTTTCATGGATGCATCGTCCTCTTCTTTTGTGTGAAAGAAAGTCTGCTACCAATTATATAATTAAAAATGATAAGCTTTCTTTATTCAACAGCATTAATACCACTGACATTAGATTAGTGTTATGTAGGGCTTTTGCTTTTGACTACCACTTTTCGATCCCTTCCTTGCTAATAATGAGTCACAGAGGGAGCTCAGGGCATTCAGCTTCCCATCCACCCTGAAAGAATTTATCATTCTTTCAATAAATGTGGCCTTGAGATCTGCTATGGCCAACTGTACTGTCCCTGAACCCACTGGTATCCTCCCTACAACCCAGACTGATGGAATGTGGGGTATTGGGACCATCTCTCATACTGTACTCATGTGTTTGGCTTTGCTCACTCTCCAGAATGGAATGCCTTATTTGGGTGATGTGACAAGAAGCTCCTCTCTGGTTACCCTGCAATTGTGGTCGCTCCGCTTTTGCAGATGAATGTGAAATATAATGTGTGCTTTTTATTAGTTTGGGTTTCTCCACTTGCAGAGGTCAGGCTGAAAGAAAGAAATCACACAGGAGCACTGGGGTCCATGGTTACAACTGGTCCGGAAGGAAAACTTATGCATTTGTATGTATATTTGTGAAAGGATGTGATATATAACATGCAGTTGTTGGCAGCCACAGGATTTGTTTAGCAGAACTGGGTTGTTTGAAGCATTTGGTTGTGAGTCTGGAAATGTGTTTGCATGCAGACATCTCAGAGAATGTAATGCATGTATGCAGCTGTATTTGATAGTGGCAGGAGTGCTAGAGATGAGGTGGCATACAGTATGTATTGAGATAAAGATGTGTGCTTTGTGTATTTGAAATGGAAGTACTTTTTAGGCACACTTGTGTGTAGGTACATCTCTGTGTGTGGTCCATTTCTTTCCTTTTCTTTATTAGAATACAGTTTGTCTGTTTGGCATCCAAAGTTCTGTTGTTCTTTAATGGTACTAACAATGTTGCTTGGGTGGCAATTCTGCTGTATTCTTCAATCCACACTTCTCTGTCATGCAGGCCAACTTTGCTGGGAGAAATGAGAATATGAATGTCAGTTTGGGTGTCACAGGCTCACTGTGGCTGAACTTATATTATATATGGAAAGAAAAGAAAAATCTTTCCTGTGTACTAGTTGTCTTTTTCACCAGGCTTGGATAAGCATGAAATATTTTAAGCAGCTTGTATGAAAGAGCATCTTGGTGCAGTGGTTAAACTGCTGTACTGCAGCCAAAACTGTGCTCACGACCTGGGATTCAATCCCAGGTAGCCGGCTCAAGGTTGACTCAGCCTTCTATCCTTCTGAGGTCAGTAAAATGAGTACCCAGCTCGCTTGGGGGTGGCGGCAATGTGTAGCCTGCCTAATTAATTTATAAACTGCCCAGAGAGTGCTTAAAGCACTATGGGGTGGTATATAAGCAGCACACTTTGCTTTGAAAGCTCAGATGGAACAGAATTAAGATTGTTGGATCTTTGCCTAGAGACTTTGGCTGCTTAAAGAATGAATGCAGTCCCTGTGACATATTCATCCACTGGTATCTATTTTTTAAAAAAATATGCACAGAAGTGGGTGTTCAAGAAAATCAGTGGAATTGTGGCAGCCCTTTCCTCTCAGTGTCTCGGTACATGTAAACATTACACTATAAAGATATACTCATTTCCTCCACACTATGGAGCATGTCCCAGGTTTTTGTCTTTGACACATCCCTGCCAAATGTTTTAAGAAGCATGTGAGTATTCCTCCCACACTTGCATTTTGAACGTGATAGTAGTGCTGGGATTGTAGCTGTCCAAGCAGTTCCCGGAAACGCAGTGGGACACAGGGTTGAGGCACAGTAAGAAGAAGGGAGTATATACAGACAAATTCTCCAATCTGTGATTCACAAGAGTCACTTTATAAGGAGGCTTATTCCCATGGAAACAGAAAATGTGTGTGTTGTGCAGACGGTATCCTGTTTCAGCACTGTGCAAAAGATGGAAGCGATTTATAGAGTCTGACCTGAGCCTACTGATTGGCTCTGACATCCAAAATTTTAGCATATCAGGAAAGGCCCCACCAAAGCTTGGAGAGCTTTGAAGTTCACATGGAAAATACAAGCCTAGGGGCTCTGTTGGGAGTCATTCATCTCGTGCAGTTCAGGAGAGTCAGGAACTTGTTCCAGCCTATACACCCACACTTTAGGCTGTGCCCCAGCTGAAAATCCATGCAACTAACAAGGACTAAAAAGCAAGAATAGAAGAGTATCGGGTTTTGGTTTCGTAGGAAGATTAACACTTTCATAAGCAGTGTTTATAGTACAGTCAGCCTTGCAGATTTGTGACCGTTTTCTCTTAAATTCCCCTCTCTCGTTGGCATCTTTTTTTTCCCCTTTAAGTAAAGTGTATGAAGCATGAACTCTACCTCGCTATGGTTGATGAATGGTGTACCAGTTGTGGCCTCTGTCATTTCTATATGCTGTATGTATCCCTGATCAGCATTTTGGTGTGTGGACAGGAGCGACAAGAAGACCTTTGTGGCTTAGTCCTAATGCTTTCAGATCCAGAGCACATGGTTGTGATTTGGTGCTGATGTCATTTGTACAATTGGGTAAGAACCATTTGAAAGAACCATTATGGGGTAGCTTATGTCTCCTCTTGCTTGCTTGGGTTTCATGCCAGGAAACTAGAAACCACTATTACCAGACTCCTGAGTAAAGCAATTGAATCATACGTGTGTGTACAGAACTTTGCTGAGTGTCCTAGATATTACATGTTTGTGACCACAGATGAGCTCCAGCTGTTCTGTATACAGGGAAAGTCAGGTCTCAAAATTCAGCAGTTTTGGTGACAGAATCTCTTGGATTAGGAATGCTTGTGGGAATGTAGCATGTGTACTTTGGAACGGGCATGGCATGGCATTTCTTATTTTGATTCCTTGACTTGCAAAACTCTGCTGACAGTTGTGAGAGAAGGGGTGGTAAATACAGTTCTTGCATATAAACAGACAGGCAAGTATACATGCTGTGGTCTCTATATGGTGTTGCTGATTACTTTGCTATTCCAGTCCTGCATCATATCAATGCTGCTTTTTCTGGCAGAGCAGAATAACTGTGAATTGGTTTTCTTTGCTGGAACAAACATACACATTTAACTTATGCAAGCTTAACTAAGCAACAGGATTTTGGCCCAATCAGTTTTGCTTTAACTGACAGAATGGCTGAATGCATTTTTAAAATAGGAGTGACGTCATGTTTGCAACCCTTCACTCCTAAGGATGATAAAATTGAAAGCTATTTCCATTGAGACCAGTATAATAGGTGGTCATAAGCTAAACCTGGAAGGCTAGGGAGTCCCAACTATTCTGATCAGTTTTGCCAGTGCAAACAGAATATACATTTTCCCATGTGGACATAAGAAAGTGCTTTATAATAAGATGGACCAGTGTTGTCTGCACTGATTGGCATAATCTCTTTTGAATCTCAGGCAGAGGTCTTTCCCATCAAATGTTACATAAAATCTGGGATCTTCTGTGTGCATGTGTTTCTCTTTCAGGTTCAAGGATTCTGGTAATGTATTCTGGATCAGCTGTTTGAGCCAGTGAAAAGGTGTCTTCAATCAATCAAATACTTACAAACCCCTAATTATTGTTTTTGGGTAGGCTGAGCTCCAGTAAGGATCTGTTGGCCCCACTGCTGGAAAGGAGCCAGCTTTGCCCTGGAGCCAGGATGGGCACATATCCTAGTGTGGTTTAGCACCTATGGGGGTGGTGGGGGTGGAATTTTACAGCAAAGAATCTCAGAATGGCTTCTTATGGGGTTTGCGACCTTAAAGAAAATAATATGTTGAATCTGCTAAGAGAGAGCTAACATTGCCTTCCTGCTGTATGGTTGCCAGGCCAGGAATGCCATCCCACGCCACAAATGGAAATACTGGTTCATGTAGTTAATTATTTTTCTATCCAGTTAAATTGCCAACAAAAGTCCGAATAGTCAAAGCTATGGTTTTTCCTGTCGTGATGTATGGAAGTGAGAGCTGGACCATAAAGAAAGCAGACCGCCGAAGAATTGATGCCTTTGAATTGTGGTGCTGGAGGAGGCTCTTGAGAATCCCCTGGACTGCAAGGAGAACAAACCTATCAGTTCTAAAGGAAATCAACCCTGAGTGCTCACTGGAAGGACAGATCCTGAAGCTGAGGCTCCAGTACTTTGGCCATCTCATGAGAAGAAAAGACTCCCTGGAAAAGACCCTGATGTTGGGAAAGTGTGATGGCAAGAGGAGAAGGGGACGACCGAGGATGAGATGGCTGGACAGTGTCTGCGAAGCAACCAACATGAACCTGACACAACTCCGGGAGGCAGTAGAAGACAGGAGGGCCTGGCGTGCTCTGGTCCATGGGGTCACGAGGAGTCGGACACGACTAAACGACTAAACACAAAGTGAAATTAAATTATAAGGAACGGAACCCAGATAAATTGGAGATGCTTAGAGAGATCAAAGCATTGTGCTCTCTAGCTCTGTTTTTGTCTTATAGGAAAAAACAGGGCATAAACTACTATTTCTTCACCACTTTGCTGGTAGGAATGTAAGGAATATAAACTGGGGACATTTGGGTGAAATGACTGGACCAGGAAAAAGAAGAAGACTGGTGCTGAGCATAAAAGGTGATTTCCCACTTACTTGCTAACTGATTGACTATTTCAGTCAGCTTCCTAATGTTTGCTCTTTTGGCTGCCTTTGGTGTTAATTCTTTTTAACATCCTGAGTAGGTAGCTATTTTGTAGGAGAGCCATTCTGATAAATATCAAGCTCTGAAACTATTTAGGGCTTTCTAGGTAATGACCAGCACCTTGAATCATTAAAACTAACAGGGAGCTAATGGAGTGGGGCAAAGATGTCTTCTCCCGGTAGGGGCACACCTGGGCAATAAAACAGAGCTGATGAGAAGCACTCTTGGCCATGGCATATATTTGCACCTCCATAGAGAGAGCTGGTTCCAAGAGTATGGCCAAACTGTGAACCCAATCCTTCAGAGGGAGTGTAAGCCCATTGAGACCAAAGAAATGTCCCTCCAACTGGTCAGATAATCCTCCCAACAGTCGGATCTTCATCTGATCTACACTTATTTTCAGTTTATTAGTAAATAACCTGATACGGCTCTTGTACATTGTCTCCACACTGGAAGCCATGGGTATAAGCATTAGTTAAAAAAAGTTATAGTCCAGAAACACAACTACAACTCTCAGAGCAAAGAGGGCCACAGTGATGATGACACTATAGAAAAGTGCCTGATCATTTGGTTCCATCAGGTTAGCCTCTGATTGAGAGATTGGAGTAAATTTCCTCAGTATGATTTCAGTACAGAGGGGAATTCAGATAAGTTGGGAGAAAAGTTGCTTGGAACTCAAGATTAACATTGGCAATTTGAATTGTGCTCAAAAATGAATTGGGAGCTAGTGCCCTCTACAATGAATTTAATGTGGTTCCAGCCACTTAATCCCATTACTAAGTGGCTGGCTATATTAAGAATTAATGTAGGTTTCCAAAAGTTCTTCAAAAACAGTATGTGAGCAGCCCCTGCATTCCCATCCGGAAAGACATGGAGAATAATTGCTGGGAAAAGCTCTTTAATATATTTGAGCAACAGAAATCTTAAAGGGCCAAAAACATAAAATTAACAACTCAGGGTGCCAGGGAATTAGCCTCACTCCCAAAGTCTTTGGGGTATAGTCCCTCAAAGGTCTTTTACTAGAAGGAGCAGAGCCCCACCTCTGCCAGTTCTAGGACAGGTGTGCTAGGCACAGGATGCTACAACAAGGGTGCTGTATGCAGGTGGTCAACTTTCCCTGTTACACCCACATAGTCCCCACCTGCAGCCCCCATTCCATAGGTATGGTAATCCTCCTGAGAGATTCTACCAAACTGTCTGGACCTGGCTGGACTCCTCCATGTAGTAGGGCAGGGAGCAGCTGGAGGCTGCTTTTCCACCTACCTATAGGCAGGCTAACCAGGAAGTCTCTGTGATAGTGTCTCTTGTCTTTGCTGGTGGTGGGCTTGCTGGTGGTTTATTTATTTAATTACTTATAATTTTATTTAAAATATTTTTGTCCTGCCTTTCTCCTTAAAAGGACCCAAGACAATAATCTGCAGTGTCTGTCCAATAGTCCCTCTCTTCTGCTTCACTCTCCTTAAATCCAAATCCCACCATAGCTATACCTGTAACCTCAAGAGCATCAGCCACCTCTTCCTGGCCAGTGCCCCAAGTGAACTGCAGATAGGGAATCCAACTCTTGTTCACTGAGAAGTGGAAAGCCCAGTCTCATGGCCAGGGGGATCCTTGCTGGCCCCACACAGTATCATGAGAATGTGTTACATACGTTGATTATGTTCGGGCTTCTTATCATTTCCTAGAAAATGCTATAATTTACGCGTGTCTTCTATCAGGAAGTGAATTGTTTTCTTTTGGAAATGGTTAAACACTTGTTTGTACTGATTGTACCTTTGGGAGCTAAGTTCTTAGACTGTCTCATCTGTGTTGTTTTCATATCGTTTTGCTCTTTGAAAACGTATTTGTGATGTTTTGATTTTTTTTAAAGCACTTGTGTGAAATAGCAATGTGTTGGGCATTTTTCAAAGTCCAAGCCACCAAAATAAAATAAGTGTATACACCCTGCATTTAGCAGTCTGCTTTGTGAAGCAGTTTAGTAGAGGAAGAAATAAAAGCAATTCAGGTAGATCTGATGTTGATGACAGACACCTTCTAATAGCTGCCTGTATCTGATATTGTCTGTATAAACAAATGTCATTTCTCATTTTCTGCAAACAGGTTTGTTGTTGTGGATCAGGTTTTACCATTCTGCTCTGCTGCTTGTTGTATATATTGAATTCAAGCCTTTTTTTTTGTTGTTCATTAAATTACTACTGTTTTGTTCTTGAGGCCCATGGAACAGTTGTAGGAAGAATACATTTCTCAGTGGAAGCTATAACACAAGTTAGGTGGGAATATTCTGTCTCTGCACTATTACATTCTAAAGCTATGTAGCTTATCTGGCCAAATCCTAAACTATCATCATGACATATTTCCCCAAGTACATCTAGTACTTATCTGCTTCCTAAAGCTCCCTGAATCCATATTGTATGTCTTTCTCTCCTTCTTTGCACTTAAAAAATGTATCTGTCATTTATTGTCTTTAAGAAAAATTTAAATGTATAGTCTGTGGTCACCACAAGTGGTGGCATTTTTCTTTTTTTGGTAATGTAGAAAAGCCTGAGCTCAGCTAGATTTCAGGAATAATTCCTGTTCTGTAGATTTGATTAAAAGATTTAGCAAGTTTATCTAAAATATTCTGCCTCAACTCAATTATTTTATTCCTTATATTATTCGACTCCACTTATTCCTTGAAGATTATATAGGCAGCTCCATAGCACTCCTATTCCATCTCATCCTATCATACAATTCCCTCAGGCAGAATAGTGCTTCTCTAGTTGTAATAACATTATGGGTTACATGTGGTGTTTGAAGCCCCTGTTGTGAAGTGGAATGGATCATTATGTGGTGGAGTATTTAGAGTTTCTAAATCAGAGACACTAACCGAGAGCCTTGCAATTTATCAGACTCATGCTCAGAATAGTCATGATGGTCAGGCATGGGGCCTGCATGTCCTTTTGATTCTTTATTGTCTGATTTAGAGCCTGAGAACTTCTTAGACTAGAATTGGGTGTGAGTTGTGGAAGCTAATCCCAGGAATTAGGTGTGAGTTGTGGAGGTTACTTTACAAAATCTGACCCCAATGCCAATCCTATCTGACAGCAACAAAGCTCCCTATCACATGGGAAAGACACCTTCCAAGTTTTGAAGCACTGGGTTTGCTAGCTTCCTCTCATTTGTTGTGCCATAACATGCACCAAATGGCAAGCATGAACAATTAAGCAGTTCTCTGCACCTGAGACACATGTATGCTCATGGGTCTGGCAGCATCGGTGCTGCCAACTCTTAGGTTATCTTATGTGGTACCAAAGCTAACTAGGGTTTACCCTAGCCCAGTATCATGATTTAAATTGTATACCTAGTGTCAGTCCTTGTATGTCTTGGTTTGAGAGAATGAGAATCGAGAGTGAGGTAGTGTCTGCCTTCACTTTTGACCATATACTTTCAGGAGGAAAAGAAGATTCACCTTGATCCTAATTTCTCTGATTCAACTGCAGTGGTTTTGGAGTTAAATCCATGATTCATAGCTGTATCTTGTTCTGTCCTGTAAGAGGTTCAGTGTTATCCTGTTTGTTTCAGAAAGCAGAACAGGAGGCTGGTGGATTTAGAGAAAGGCCTAGGAAGATTAACAACTTTCCCTATGTGATTCTAAGGGGCAGCTGCACCCCAAAAAATAATTATATAGCAGCCAAGACATAAATAACACACACACACACACACACACACACACACACACACACAGAGACACACACACACACACACACACACACACACACAGACACACACACACAGACACACACACACACACACACACACACACACACACACACACACACACACACACACACACACACAAAGAGATCCAAGGGAAGAATTCAACTTGGTCTTCTCTGAAGGAAAAGTAGCATAACTGCTTTACTGTATTTTGAATCAGACTTGCTAAATACTTTTAGCCTGCATGCACCCATTAATGGCCTATAACAGCTACTTCTGTATTATTTTAAAAATATAACTGGCTGTATTTTTTCTGCCACATACATGAGAAATGGACTGTTTTGGTTCTAGCAGGATGTTGTTTCCCTCTCCCCTTATTCACCCAACCACAGGCAGACACATACCAAAAACCTCTATGACAAATTAGTCTTCCTTTTGTCTCCCTGTCTGTTGGCTGAAGACAGTTAACCAGGAATAGGAAGCTCCTAGTCCCTTACTGCAGGATATTTGGATAAACAAGCCTAGCGTGTGACATGGCCTTGCATGGATCCAAATTAGCCACATAATATGTAAAGAGAGTAGAGAGAGAGACTGATTTGCTATACTTCACAGTCCAGAGCTATGAAAAGTTGTGGGGGGTTTTGGACTAAAACTCCCAAACTCCCTCAGAACGTTCCCAAAACTATGCACAAAAGTATATAAAACATTAGATGAACCCTTGCCTAGTTACTCATATATCCTATATATGATATTATACATAGATCCTAGACAATTGTGGTGGGGGGAGGAAGCCAATACAAGTTAAATAAATAAGTTGAGGAAGCTGTGGGATTTGGGTGGAAAAACAAAGAGGAAGAAAAGAGGGAAAGGAAAAGAATTTAAACAGCAAGGATAGATACAAAACAGTTGGAATGTGGAAGAGGCAGATGGAAGATAAGAGGTTGCAGTATTCTACCATTTCTACTGTCCTTTCAGAAGAAAATTTCTCCACTTTGACAGATCCTTGGCATAGGGAGGAAGCAAGACGCCACATCTTTAAGGTTACTCAGCACATTCTTTCATGCTCCACCCACTGAGAACTAAATATTTATCTTCCTTCCAACATTACAATAGGCACAAGAAGGTGATGATCAAATTTGATTCCTGAACTTGACATGTCCTCTGTTCTTTAAAAAATGTATTTGGAAGGAAAATAGATTTGCGTTAAAGCTGCCTTCCAGAAGCCTCAAATTATCAAGGCTCAGATAGTGATGGTTTATGTATGTGAACCCCAAAGAAAACATGTGCCTGTTCCAAGTATGCCACATTCTCCTAGCAGCTGTCACCCCATTTGCCTGGCAATATCAGAACTGTGTAAATCTGCCCTGCCTGCCTTCTATCATATCAGCAGAAGTTAGCCTCAACATGCCAACTTCTGTAGTAAAAATAATGGTTTTCCAATATTGCTTCCTCTTTCTGCTTAGTCCTATTTTGTCAGCCTTTCCTTGTAAAGAGATAGTTGTAGGCCTTCAGCTTGCCAGGTGATCAGCTAGTGCACCCTAGCTGTGATAACCACTTGTCTCTTGGTGGCACATATTGATGGCATACTGTATACTTTCAATAGCAATTATCATCTATCTGTTCATACAATTTAACAACTCTTGTGTTCACATAAAAATGAGTAAAAAGAATGAATAACTCTCTCATACAGTAAACTAGCTAAATAGATGCAGGATAGAATAGATTCTCTGACCTAAATCCTATTGCTAGTCCTGACCAGAACTCATTCTTCACCATGTGAATCTGGAATGGAGGTGTACAATGACGTGATAAGATCTTGAAGTTTCGTATAGGACCTCCATTCCCTTGAAATTTCCTCCAATGGTTAGCTAAACTTATAATACATCAACCAAATACAGGTTGTTGAAATTTAGGAAAAATACTTAGATGTGTGCATGTAAAAACTAATGGCTTATATTTTACTGTCAATACTTCATTGTTGGTGGATGTTCTGGATATGTAATTTTTTTCCTGTTCCATTCCTGTTGCATAGTGGTTGATAATGGTTAATTGTGAGTTGTGGAGACTAGACTTTGTAAGCTGACAGTTCAAACTACAGGGTGCCTGCTTAAGAGTAGTTGATTGTATTCTCCTACTACATCAGTACTGCTGAAGCATGACCAAAGATGGTTGTTGTAGACATCAACTTTTTACTTAATATATGGTCTTCTCAGTGAATGAGCTGGTATAGCTCAGTGTGTTGGCTGCAGAGATTATTACCATCAAAAGGAGGGACTGTTAGACCACTTCTGAGTAGAGATGGGGATATTTGTATATGAATACGAATACCCCCACACAGGTAGGAATAACGAGGGTTATCTCATTATAGCTCATCAATGTGCTAATGCTGCAGGGTCTGTGCTGCTGTCCTGTTGCTCCAGAGATCGCGATTGCTGTGCCACTCCTGGCAGGAGGCGGGACAATAAGCCTCTCTGCCAGGTCAAAGAGTGGCTCAGCGATCATGATCTCTAGAGTAATATGATGGCAGCGCAGACCCTGCGGCATTAGCACATCAGTATATAACAGATGGCCAAAGTAGTGGAGCCTCAGTTTCAGGATATGTCCTTCCAGTGAACACTCAGGGTTGATTTCCTTTAGAATGGATAGGTTTGTTCTCCTTGCAATCCAGGGGACTCTCAAGAGTCTCCTCCAGCACCACAATTCAAAAGCATCAGTTCTTTGGTGGTCAGCCTTCTTTGTGGTCCAACTCACCCTTCCATACATCGCTACTGTAAAAAACATAGCTTTGACTATGCGGCAAGGTGATGTCTCTGCTTTTTAAGATGCTGTCGAGGTTTGTCATCGCTTTCCTCCCAAGAAGCAGGCGTGTTTTAATTTTGTGGCTACTGTCACCATCTGCAGTGATCATGGAGCCCAAGAAAGTAAAATCTGTCACTGTCTCCATATCTTCCCCTTCTATTTGCTGGGAGGTGATGGGACTGGTGGCCATGATCTTAGTTTTTTGATGTTGAAATTCCAGATATATACATGTGCCATAGACAGATGTGGCTTGATTTTATATACTTCTTTATGGTCCAGCTCTCACTTCTATACATCGCTACGGGAAAAACCATAGCTTTGACTATGCAGATCTTTTTTGGCAAGGTGAGGTCTCTGCTTTTTAAGATGCTGTCTAGGTTTGTTATTGCTTTCCTCCCAGGAAGCAGGAGTCTTTTGATTTCGTGGCTGCTGTCACCATCTGCAGTGATCATGGAACCCGGGAAAGTAAAAATCTGTCACTACCTCCATATCTTCCCCTTTTATTTGCCAGGAGGTAATGGGGCCAGTGGACATGATCTTAGTTTTTTTGATGTTGAGCTTCAGACCATTTTGGCGCTCTCCTCTTTGACCCTCATTAAGAGGTTCCTCCTCACTTTCTGCCATCGGAGTGTTATTATCGGCATATCGGAGGTTGTTGATATTTCTTCTGGCAGTCTTAATTCCGGTTTGGGATTCCTCCAGTCCAGCCTTTTGCATGATGTATTCTGCATATAAGTTAAATAAGCAGGGAGACAATATACAGCTTTGTCGTACTCCTTTCCCAGTTTTGAAGCAATCAGTTCAATACATGTTTAGGATGCAGTTTTCTCCCCATAATGGATACAATGTGAAAACAATGTGGCTTTCATATACAAATGTATAGAAATGTACTGTTCACTCTTCCTGAGATCAGGCGCCTTTGAGTTAGCTGGCAAATGATTGGTGAACAGAGATTCTCAGAAATTGCAGGACTTGTTTAACTGAAGTATTCTCTCTGTCCTTGCCAAAGGAGAGGGGGAAGCTAGGGATGGAGGGGATTGGCAGCTTCATATGTTTGCAGAAGTCTTTTTTATCTGATATGATTTAAGAGTCTCATTCTATAACTCTCCCAAATCCTGGCCAGAGTACTGAAGAAAGGGAGAAAGCATAAGCCCCCAAACTAGCTGATTTACAAGGCAAGCAGTGGACTCAGGGAGTGTGTGGGAAGGATGGGCTTCTTCAACCTAGCTGATTTAAAGGAAAAGAGGCAAGCTGGAGACTCAAAGGAGAAGTGGAGTGAAGGAGCACACAGGAAGACTAAATAAATGGTTTTAAATCAAACCATGCATGGTGATTCCTTTGGAGTGAGCTGTTGTCTGCTTTTCTGTGGTGACTTGCTCATTGATCTGTTTAGATAGCCTTTATTTGTGTTTGATTGCATTATCTAGTTTTTCTTCTTTTGTATCAGAAACACCACAGTACAATTAGAAGGATGCAATATAAAATTAGGCAATATTCTTGCATATAAACACATGGTGGCCAGGTTCCTGTTGCTTAGTGTTGTAAACCATGCTAGAATAGGTCCATTGAATCAGTGGGTGCACCAACTCCTCCATAAATTAAATTAATTCAAATGGGTCTATCTCTAACTGTAATTGGCTATAATGAAGAAGGTTGGATTTGGAGTAGGCTTATTTGAATCAATGGAATGTAAGGAGGAGTTGACTCACCCAAGCTTCATGGATTCAACGAACTTACTCTAGTTTGATTTACTGTGCTAAAAAAACATGATTTTGGCCATAAAATACAATCTGGTATATAAAAATATCACTGTAAAGTTGAAATAAATATATTATTTTTTAATTATTTTTTAAATATCCCCCCCCCCAATAACAAGCAACTTCAAGAATATTTTGGGCAGCTGACATCAAGTCTTCCATAATACATGATGAAAGACACTGAGATAGGTGTGATGTTGTATGTTTTTATCTGCACTCTCAGAAAACTGTGTTGGTGGAGGGAAAAAAAATTTTCTTAGGTTCACTTTGATTCTGCTAATGCTAGTCTGTAGCCTACTAAGTGACTTACAAGAAAGCCAGTTCTCTACATGATCAAGAGCTAGATTTTCTTGGGGTTCAATCCATTTTAAGAATAGTTATTTAGTTCTTTCATTTCACATTATAATCCTGGCATTCTCAGCTGTTCCTTCATGATTCACACATGTTCTGAAAAAGTTTCCCTTGATTTTAATCTTGAAGGGGTGAGATGGTCGCGAAAGAGTGGTTGTGCATTTGATAGATGCTTTGAGACATTTATTATTAACTGGTACCTCTGTCCATATATCACTAGTTGCAATGCCTGTTAGATAATTAATTTTATCAATAGGTGTTGGCTTCAGGCACTTTCCCTGCCTCCCACGTGGTTTTTTCCAGTTCTTAACTCAAATCTAAGTATGTAAGTCAAGTCAATATTTTCCTATGAGAGCGGTTCTTAAGTCAAAATGTTCTTAACTCAAGCCGTTCTTAAGTCAAGACCCCACTGTAGTTCTTAAAGTTTGTGGTTGTATATGTACCTCAACTATTTTCAAATAGCTTTCAAAGAATGTTGTTCATTGCAGAGACATTTTGCTTTGTTTCATGGCAGTGTTTCTTATAGGTGAGTGAACAATCCAAAGTAACATCTAGGTATCAGGGAGAAAACCATGATATAGTTGGATGCCCTTCTAGGTAACCTGATGTTTCCAAAATGGTTGGCTTGTTTCTCAGGTGAAAGGCATATAATTGAGAGGGGTTGAACTTAAGTTGCTTTCTATCATAATATGCACCAAGTACTTCAGATGCATCTTAGATATGTTTTATCATCTGAAAGATGTATGACTTGCTGAATATCTTGGACCTTGTTGCTGTGAGCCACCTAGCAATTCTGTGCGTGAGGAATCACTTGACCTCTAACTTCAACAAAGACTGTGATAACAAATAGATACTGGTCATTTTCATCTACACTCACATAAATATACACAGTGAATGTTTCAAATATGCAATTACATCCTCTCGCATATCTATTACACTCATGTATACTTACATCCGATTGATATTTACTCTCACACGAATGAGTTAATCTTTTTTTAAGTATCAGACTTCTTACTCACTGGTTGAAATCCTGTTGCTTATCATAAATGAAATTGTAACTGCTGGTCCATTCCTTTCTGGTAAATAAGACATATCCACCATGATCCCCACCATGATCCTCAGGGTGTATACATGTCTCAAGAATTGGGGAAGAAACAATTTGTTTACTGGGGAGAAATGGATCAAAAGTTACAATTTGGCTTATTCTGAGCAATAGGATTTTGGCCACTGTTTTATAATTTATCTGGGCGATGTGTAGCCCAATGGCTCACTGACAAAGAAGTAAAGGACAAGAGAAAGCCTGAGGAATGCATTATTATGGCCAAGCCCATAAGGATGTGGTTTTTCAGCTTTGCCAACACTGTATTTGAACCTCTCTGTGCTGCTGTAGAGTTCACAAAGCTCTTTCAATAGAGTTCATGGATTGGAGACAACTAACAACTTTCAGATTGCATCTGCAATCCAGTCTTTCTACTCTTTGATTAAATAGCTGAGATACAGAGATCATTCAGCTTGGAGAATGATGAACGTTTGTATTCACTGACAACCCTTTCTATGTACAGGAAAAGCTAATGTGTTGAATATTGTGTAGATGAACTGCTCATATTTAAACATGTCAGTATTGTATAATATAAATGATTTAGCTTGACTGTTTGACATGTTTAAGCACATGGGTCATGGCATAGTGATATGGCATGTGTGAGTGTGTATTGTCAGAGATGGTTGCCTGTGTATGTCTGTAACAGCCTTATATCCGCCCCTGAGGGTTTTTTTAAAGGCAGAATGTGTTACACTTATGTACTGTATCAGTTTATTTCCTAGCCTTTTAGCCTACCCAATAAGCTTTGAGTGGTATAGTAAATTAAAGTTAGCAGTACAAAAGAACAAATTAAAATGTTGCCTTAACAACATAAACACAGCAAGTGATAAAATAATAAGTAGAGTAAATAAAAATAATGTTCCTAACATTTTAAATTCAATGCTGTAATTCTTGAATTTTAACTTAAAATGGCAACATAAAGCAGGCTGTACAAAGCATTTTGTTCTGGTTTACTATATATCTGAATAAAGTAATGCTACTAAGCTGTGGTTCGTCTAATAGAGTATGGTTTCCAAATAAACACTTTTTAAGAATACACTCAAAAAGACAATTATGAATCACTGCTCTGAATTACTGCCATGAGATCTGTTCCTTAGAAAATGCAGGGAAAGTCCATAGATTTCATTAGATTTAAATGGTTTGAAGACTTTGAACATGATAACCCAATTGACAGGACTCTTTGAATGGATGTTAGTTTTGTATGTGTGTGTTTAATTGCACAGTATTACCACATTTGACAGTAACCCCAATTCAGCTCATGTTAAAATTGATAGAAAGCATTTGTGTGACTTGAATAGCAATGGGGTGGCCATCAATTGCCTTCGTTGTTGTTATTATGCACTGACTGGCAGGCCTATTAGATATGTACTTAGGGAATCAACCTCATTCAGTAGAGCTGCCTTTCCTTGAGTTTCTTTCAGTCTTTTATCCCTTTTGTGTCTCCCTGGATGCAAGTGAAATATCCACCAGTCTTCATCCAGGTTTGCATCATGACCTTGAGAAAGGTGAGGTGTAAAACATCATTGCAGGTAACATTGCCACATAGTTAAGAGCAGGACACCGACCAGCAGGAGAGAGAGCTTGCCTGAACAGTAAGGAAAATCCTTTGACCTTAGATGTCTTAGTACCTACTGACAGCAGCAGTTTCCTTTCATCCATTGATTCTCAGTCTTCTCTGAGCATGTTTCAGCTTGAAACTGCCTTTCTGTAGTCTTGTCTGTGCCTGAGTCAGAATTACCTTGTTGTGGCAGTGTGCAACCTGGTATGACTAAATTTTACCATGTTTCTCTGATTCAGCTGCTGAACCCTAAATAGGTCACTGGGGTCTCCACATGACATTTGAACTACAGTATTAAGGCAATGTCAGCAAATCATGGTAGATTATCATTCACAAGGGCCTTGCCCTGACCTTGGGAAGCAGTGCTGCAGATGTCTGCTCTTCAGGGGCTTATGTCTGGAACCGTACAATGCCAAGTGCACAAATGACCATACAGGGGAATCAGCTGAATTAATTCTTTGAGAGGTGAGTTAACCTTCTTACCTCCCTATTCTTAGTATTTTTGTACAAAGCAACATGAAGGGCATAGTGCAGCTGATGAAAAGTAGAGTAGTTGTTGTGGGTTTTTCGGGCCCTTTGGCCGTGTTCTGAAGGTTGTTCTTCCTAACGTTTTGCCAGTCCCTGTGGCCGGCACCTTCAGAGGATAGGAGTCGGAACTATGTCTGTGCTCTGGAGTATCTTGTAGAGTATCTTGTACAGAGTTAAATAAATGTAAGACAAACATTATTAAAAATATATAAATGCTGACAAACTTGGGGGTTGTCTCAAATTTAAAGTCATCCATGGTTGCTGAAGCAAAAGAAAACCATTAGTACTAGCTTCGCAGGCATTTTGTACATTGGAAGTTAATGGCTGCCTCTTATTTACTATCACAAAAATTCCATAACACTCGTTAGGCTAAGAGATACCAACTGGTCAAAAACGTTTGGATGAATTTTCTTGGCTTACTGAAGAATAGGAATTGGGTGCCTTTATTAACCATCTTGGAATTCAAATGTTTCAATCCATAATGTGGGACTTCTTTGTATTGCAGCTATCCTGTGGAAGCAAGGTTGTAGAACCATGGAGGACTTGAACACTCGAATACTGTGATAAATATTGAGTTTTAGCATTCATATTTGCATGGTTCACATATTCCTGGAACAAATGACACATTTAGAATTCTGTATCTGGGAACATTTTACATAAATTAGTAATAGCAGCTAATGGTAAAGAAGAATGGGTATGAGGATTTGTTGAGGATAGCAGATACAGGGCTGTGATCTTCTTCAGTGTACTGAAGGGTACAGGCAAAACTACCTCAGCACCTCAAGGTCATAATCCTATTGATATTTTACTCCAGAGTAAGTAGAATTGTCAGCCATGATAGTAAATTGCAGCTAATTAACAAAGTGCCAATTGTATAACCACCATGGGGCCAGACACATGATGAGGAATGTGACTGGTACTATGATAATGAACTGCAATTTGTTATCACAGCCAATGAAATTTCACTTATTCTGGAGTAAATTTCCAGTAGGATTCTGGCCTATTATACTAAATTATAGCATCTTAACTGATTCTACAGAGGCTGTCCTTGGCCCAGAAGTAATGAATATTGGACAAGTGGAAGTGAAATAGTGCTCATTCCAAATAAGATGGAGGGCCTTTTGATCAGTAGTTCAAGATGAAGGTTCTATTGATTAGTTCCACCTGGGATTGGATGCACAGTCTGTTCTAGATGGAGCAGGACTCTCAGACAAGTATGCAACTTGGTAGTGCTCTTGGACTTGATGTTGCTCCTGGAAAGTCAGGGGATAGTTCTGGTCTAGAGAGCGTCTTTGACCATTTTTTTTGTCTGGTGTGCCAATTGTATCTTTTCTTTTGGAAGAAAGTTCTGACTCCTGTCATTCATGTATTAACCATCTCTTTGGCTTTGAAAAATGTCTGGAATGTATGGATGGTCTAGAATATGGCAGCTAGACCAGGAGTGTACTTTGTAGATTATGTATCACCCTTGGGATAACTTCACTGGCCCAGATTGATCTGGGGACCAAATCAAGATGGTGGTTTTGACCTACAAAACTGTTTGATCTACAGTCAATTAATTAATTAGTTGCCATCCATGAAGCACAGTGAAAATAACTTGGAACCAGGATACAGTATATGATCACCTCTTTTCTTATATACCTGCCATCACCACAGGCCCTGCCATGTGCTACTAGGCTAAGTTTGGCCGGGCTCTTGTCAATAACATCATGTTGATTGTAGAGTTGGTTCTTTGAGAGACCTAAGATTGGTTTCTCCCTTGTTCTGCACGAGATGGGTATTAAAGAACATCTTGATCAAGCAGGCAGTTTTATGTAAAGTTGTAATGTCTTTAATGCATACTATCTTGAACATTTTGCCATCACTATGAACATTTTGCTAGGTAGAGGGTGCAATTTTATAAACTCAACAAATAAAATAAATAATAAAACTACAGTAGTTATATTTTAAATCACAGTTATATAGGACAACTGAGAATTATAACTGCTGTTATAACAACTTCTAATAATTATTTTGTGCTGGGCCATTCAAACACATCTCTCAGGGCTTCACACTAATTCACAGATAGAGCAGCAAGAAACTATCAGAAACAGTTTCCAGTAGGAGGCTCCTTCAGTGGATGAATTAAAGATTTATCCTGCCAAGCTTCATAAGGCTGTTGGAAATGCAAAAGTGCGGGAGCCTAGGTGGGTGGGTAGGGAATAAGCTACAACATCACAAAGAAGCATCAGCAGTTGACGGATTAAAGCTTATTTGCTGCTGAAGTGTGGATTTAGAGGGCAATGGAGGAGATTGGCACTATGTGGAAGCAGGAAGTCTTTGCTCAACGCCCTTGCTTCCATTCTCCTCCAAAGCCCATTCTGGTAGATAGCAGGCTGCATGATTGATGATACGATTGCAATTAAGCCGGGGATTAAACCTAGCAGCGAAGAACAAAGACATTTTGCTTGCCTGTTGCCAGGATGCTGAAGACTGCGCCGGGAGCACAGGCCATAAAAGGGGAGTGGTACGTAGCCGGGTGCGGAGGAGAAAAAGATTAACATGGTTAGGGTACCCCGGCACCACCACCCTCCCCAGAACGGGATCGTTTAGGGTGCTCCCGCCCCCCTTTTCTCCGAACGGCAAGGCATGCATCTTTGCGCTGCAGCTTGGCTGTTGCAAGGAGGAACCCGCTGGGCAAACGGGAGCAGCCCTTTGTCTGCCGTACCTGCAGTGGGTGTTAAAGAGACAGCATCGCGGAAGCCGAGAGGACGAAAGCCGTGGCGAGAGGGAAGGGGCGCTGCAGCTTTAACCGTAGCTGACAGGAGCCGTCAGAGGGAAAGAGCCCGCGTGAGGGGAGGGCGGAGGAGGGACCGAGGGAAGGGTCTAATTTCTTCCCCTCCCTCCTAGCTTCATGTGGCCACTTTCTGGGAGGCTGTTCGACTAGCGGGGAGCTCGTGCTGGAAGGCAGGCTTGCTCTCGGAGGTTACGGACGGCAACTCGGAAAAATGCTCCATGCCCCGCTGCAAAGGTCGGGGAGGGCCCTCCGGACGGTACATTTTGCCCGGCCCAGCAGGTGAGGAAGGGACGCGGGGGAAAGTGGACCGGGCTGCCTTGCCTTGCCTTGCTTGCGGTGGAAGACCCATCGGAGCCGCTGAGAACAGAGCGCGCCCATCTCTTGGGCCCCTCCAGAGGGTAGGCTGGTGGCAGCAGGAGCAGAATGGCGATGCTTGGCTTGGTTAAGAGGATGCGGGAGATGCCAAGCCGTGAGGTTTCCTGGCAGTTCCGTGCAGCGGGGGATCCTGGACCCTCCCCCCCGGTTGGCGGGTGTGATCGCGGCATGATCCGGGTGCGCGCTAGGCTTGGGGTGTGTGTGTGTCATGTCTAAGCCGAAACAATGACAGGAGGGCGCGCGGTGCGGGGAGAAGCAGTGCTTTAACCGGGTCCTGTGGGTCAAACGAGTTTCACGCAAGCCCTGCTGTGAAGCTTGCCTGAAATGTGTGTGTGTGTGTGTGTGTAATTAATTGCAGTGTTACATTTCCCCACCCGCTCCGTCGCTCATGCTCACATATGTGCCAGTCGGGCGTAAGCTACAAAGACAGTGGCTTCTGCTTAATCTCAAACAGAAATGCCCTTCTTTCGGTCTGCTCTGAATGTTTCGATCAAAGCAGCAGAGACGGCGACATGGCATTGTTTGGAAGGAGCGTGATTTTTAAATGGATTTGGTCGGAACACACCTTGAGCCGGTATTGATCAGGGACCGACACGCGTGGGGTGGAGGGCAGAGGATGATAAATCGGCACGTGGGGCTCTCCATGCCCCAGGTGCCCTCGTTGTGACCACCTCTCCCCGCGCAGCTCCCCTTCGATTCCCTGTGCTGTGTAAACGGACCGTTGGGAAGCCGGCGGCCTCTCTGCTTCTTTGCAGGCACCTGGCTTTCCTTCCTCCTCTCTGTCTTCTTCCTGTGCGTGTTTTGATTTGAAATGGGCCCGGCGTTAGCGGCAGTGCTTCTCCTCCCACCCACCCCCGTCCCATCCCATCCCCTGCGAAATGCGATCTTTCGGAAAGGGGCGGAGGCCGCGAGGGAAAGAATAGGTGGGACTTGGACGATTTGAATTTTTCGGGAGCAGCCTGTGCCCAGCGAGGGAGCACATGGTCGCGGGGGAGACCGGCATGCTAGGAGCAAACGCCTCGATTCCAGAGCCGGCGGAGCGTTGTGGGCTTTGCGAGCTACAGAAGCAAACGGCTAGCACATACGCAGGCCTCCATTGTGAGAAGAGTGGGGAGTAACCTGCCCAGGAAAATCGCAGCTCGGTTAGAAGACACTTTCCAGGCCCCTCGTCTTTGGGGGCACATCAGCATCTCCTTCCTCCGAAGTCCCATTTCTTTCCATGCGTAGGAGGTGAAAAGGGATGCTGGAAAGGGCATGTCTTCTGCTCTGGCTTTATGGGAAGGATCTGCCCCTTCTGATCAGAAAACCAAGTACCTGTACTCATCGGTAGAATATGAAAGGATTTTTTTCTGCCCAGCAAAATCTTGAATGTCTCATTTCCTTCTATTTCCACCATACTTCCAAGGACACATTGCTGTATTGCATGCACACTGTATCCAAATAAGAGAGGTCTACAACAGAAAAGGCATCCCATTTATGTCTGCATTGTAAAATTATTTTCATTGTCATCAGTATTGTTAACTTAGAACTGCAGAGTTGGAAGGGACCCTATGGATCATTGAGTCCAGCCCCTGTCAAGGAGGCACAGTGGGGAATCAAATTCCCAACCCAATACCTAAACCACTGAGCTATCCACCAGTTTAGCTTTTCCTCCTTGACATTGCAAAGTACTGTACTGATTTTTCACCAAATGTTTCTTGGCTAGCCCTCACAGAAGGGAGCAGAGGCTCTCTCTCTCTCTGTGTGTACATGTACATGGTTTCTGGTCCTCATATCTTTGAATGAAAAGATACTGCACCCAAAGAGAGCAGCTACATTAATAATAACATGACTTCCATTTGGACAAAGATTATCCAGGTTATAAATTTCTGCCTTGCAATAGTCAGCTGTTCTCTATGAAGACCTTACAGCCAGATGTCCGTGGCTTTTCCAGCTGAATGTGTAACTGCATTCCATTGAGAGAGGCAGTGATTATATCCATGTTCTGTCTACTGAATAGCAACAATCTTGCTTTTTCCGTGAGGAAATAGGAGTCTGGGGAGGAAATGGACACTGGATACGGAGAGGAAAGCTATGACCCAGGTTTTCTTTAAGAAAGAGAACTGATTCTCCAAGGTGGGCAGGATTTCTGGGTGAGATCTCATGCAGTTTTGACCCAGTATGTTTTAGTAATCTAACCTGTTCAAACGTCTTTGTGCATTTGGAATTGGCTCATACTGGGTCTTTGAAGAACAGGACTGCTTCTCATAAGTGTTTTAAGTTAAATTTTTGTTCTGTGCAGAATCTCAGGGTGCCTCCCTGAGCAATTGCTCTGCTCCAAACATGGAATTTTGTGAAAAGTCTAGACAGTCCTGTTTTCTATTTGTAATTTTCCCATGTTTCCTACTGCTTCCTCTGTCTTTTTTTTAACCACAAATATTTGGTGAAAGAATGATGGATGGAATAGCTGCATTGTGCCTTTTGTTTGGTAGTGCTAGGAGCTATCTGTGTGAAAGTATCTTTAAAGCTTTTTTAATCTGCATACATTGTGATTAGGCTGACAAATAGTGATTTGCCTATGACTAGGGTTTTCTGTAGGTAAACAAGCTTCCAGCCTAGCACTTTGGCCTTCTACTGTATTCTGCATATTCCAGTTAGGACTGGGATGAAATTCTGCATATTCCAGTTAGGACTGGGATGAGCTGTAAACATCCCTTCTTCCCCAGTCATTATTGAGGACTGATGGGAACCATGGTACAGTGTTTAAAAAGCCATGCTTTTCCCCCATCTGGGATGTTAAAAAAGCAGGGGAAACAAATGGAGCTATGAGGGGCAGCACTGAAGAGTAGTCCACCAGCATTACTTTCTGGAACTTCTTCATGTTCAGGAAACATGTTATAATAATGCCTCCAAGCCCTAGCCCAACTGTGTGTGTCTGAATAATATCAAAGTGTCAGAAAAGTCCAGTAGAAGCAATAATGGATGCACTAAATATATGGGGTCTGCTTAAGGAAAGGGCTGCAGTGGAAGAAGAAAAGAATGCAGTTGAAGTGAGAGGACTACAGACAGTGGTGGCTGTTACATACAGCACTGATGTTACCTGTCTGTCATGGGTTTGGAGGGAAAGTTCCATCCTATGGGGAGTGGAAGGCGGGACATCAGGAGGAGGGGCTGTACTGTATAAATATGTGATGCCTGTGTGGTGAAACACACACACTGAGAGACATTGAGAGACACTGGGAGGTGACGAAGCAGCAGCTGGGAAGAAGAAGCTGTTGTGGGAGTCTGTGTGTCAGACAGGGTACTACTGTGTGTCAGAGTACCAACCTGATAGGTTCAGGTGTCTGTTGGTTAGCCAGAACTGATAGGTTCAGGGTCTGTGCTTTAAGTAAAGGTTCTGGGTGAACCTAACTGTATGTGTATGTCTGAGTGAAACTAAGCCACGTTACTTTATCCTATTCACCTGATTGTTTTATATTTACCCTGTGTGTATTTAAAATAAACCTTATTCTTTTTATTGTTTGAAAATCCATCCCTGGTCTGTGTGACTTCTTACAGGGAATGGTTGGTGGCAGCTTAGTGTAACTGTGTGGCAGATCCCAGTAGGTCTGGGTTTGTCACATTGATTGGTGTCCAGCGTGTGGGATACGACTGGTCCAGTTGTCCAGTGGTCCAGCAAAGCCTTGGCAAGTGTGCCCAGAGCAAGGGGGGTCTAGTCAGGGACAGTCTGAGGCGCGTAGGTAATCTTCTAGGTGTACCTCACGGGGAGGTGCGCTAGTAGAAGAACGTGCCAACTGGGGAGACTTAGATTAAGGTGCTCTGAGGCAGCCTAGTTTTGGCGGGAAAAAGCTGAGGCAAAACTGCATAGTAACAGTGAGCTAGCTTGCCAGCTGAGAGGCCCAGCAGAGGGGGGTAGGCTCTGACTCGATACTGTTGCAAGTAGTGCTGAAGAACAGCAGCAATCTCTAGGGAGAGCTGGTTCTGAGGCAAGAAGGAAAAAAGTGGTCGTTTTATTTTGAGGCTTGACTTTTAAAGCAGCCTGTTCTGAGGGGGGATTATGCCCTTGACTCGAAGCCAAGTAACAGAAATGAGTGAAGTGAAAGACCCCCAGATTGACCAAGGTTCTGAGGAGGAATTTGGCTCAGTGCAAGGTGACAGCACAGGAGAGCAAGACCCAGAACTCAGAAAATTGCTCATAGCCCAACAGCATGAACTGAGGATGAGGCAATTTGAAGTGGAGGAAAGGTTAGAGAGAGAAAAAATGGAGGAAAGGGAAAGAGAGAAACAAAGGCAATTTGAAATAGAGAGATTGGAAAGAGAAGAAAGATTAGAGAGACAGAGAATTGAATTGGAATTGCAGAGAGAGAAAATGGCGTTTGAATTAAAAAAACTGGAAATGATGAACCAGAACAATAATAACAATAGGGATTCTGAGGGAGGCCAACTGTCTAAAGCTGACCTGAAGAAATTCCCTGTGTACCACAAGGGAGATTGTCCCGAGGTGTTCTTTTCCTTAGTGGAAAGAGCGTTTGTGGACTTCTCAGTGAGGGAAACTGAGAAGATGACCATCATGCGGTCTTTAATCAGTGGTAGCCTGGCTGAGGTTTATGCCGAGATGCCTGAGGAACTGATGAAAGATTTTGCAGAGTTTAAAAAACTGGTGTTTGCCAGACATGGGATAAATGCAGAGCAGCTGAGACAAAGATTCAGGTCCCTAACCAAGAAACCAGAACAAACTTTTACCCAAGTGGGGGCCCAATTGGTGAGGCTGCTTGAGAAATGGCTATCGCAGGAGGGAACAGAGACCTATGAACAGCTTAAAGACTTGATAGCACTGGAACAGTTCTATTCAGTCCTGCATGGGGAATTGAAATTCCAGGTGAGGGAAAGGAAACCGAAATCTGTGGCAGCAGCCGCAGAGATCGCGGATTTTATCTCCCAAATAAGAAAGCCCTTGGGTGAGGGGAAATCTGTGGGTAAACCCAAAGAAACCTACAGCAAGTACTCTCAGGGACCAGGGAAAAGCCAGCAAGGGGGAGGGGCCCATGGTGAAGGGAAGCCCTCAGACATGAAACAAAGACCTCAGATTTTGGAGGGAAAACCAAAACAAGATGAGAGAGAATCAAAATACACCAGAAAATGTTATTTCTGTCAGGGAAAGGGTCATCTAATCTCAGAGTGTGAGAAGTTAAAGCAGCTAAAAGGAATGGTGCCTCAGAATTCTAGTGGGACCAAGCCAAAAGCTGTGTTCTGTGTCCAGAAAGAGCAAGGCTCAGTGTCACAGAGGGAGCCTGTTGCCATGGCTACTCAGTCTGGAACAGCTACCTCTGCTGATCAGGCTGAGGAAAATGGTCCTCTTGTAGAGGTAAAACGCTGCTTGCTGGTGAAAACAGATTCTCAGTTGTTTGAGACAGCAGGGGTGGACGTAGGAATACTTGACCGTCGGTATAGGGGGCTGCGGGACACTTGTTCCCAGGTAACCCTGTGCCATCCAGATATCATCCCTAGGGAGTTTATAATCCCAAATGAGAGCATGAAGGTGGCAGGGATTGAGGGGCAGGTAATCTCTCTGCCAGTAGCTGAGGTACCTGTCAACTTTCAAGGCTGGAGGGGAGATTGGCGGATAGCGATTTCATCGACTCTGCCAGCAGCCGTGCTCGTGGGAAATGACCTGGCTGAACATGTGAAACGGGTGCTAGTGATTACACGCTCACAAGCCACCACAGAGACAGTTCAGGGGGGTAATGATGAGCCAGAGACGGAAGCAGAGGGGAGTTCAGAAGCTGTGGTGGAAACCTTAACCACAGACAGCAGATTTGGACAGGAGCAAAAGGCAGACGCCACTCTCCAAAAGTGTTTTGAACAGGTGACTGACGCTCAGTTAACACCTGAAACCCCAGTGAGATTTCTGGAGAAAAAGGGGATTTTATATAGAGAAACCCTGAGGAATATCTCAAAAGGGGGAGATGGGATCAGAAGTCAGCTGGTGGTACCTGAGAAGTATCGCCCCATGATCTTACAAAGGGGTCACTCTGACATGTTTGCTGCGCACTTAGGAGTGAACAAAACACAGCAGAGAATCACACAGAATTTCTACTGGCCTGACATAGGGAAGCAGATCAGGGAGTTCTGTAAACAATGTGATGTGTGTCAAAGGCAGGGGAATAACCGCGATAGGACCAAAGCAAAGTTGTGCCCTTTGCCTGTGATTGACACTCCGTTCAAATGCATAGGGGTGGATATTGTGGGACCTTTGCCCAAGGCCACAAAGAGGGGGAATAGGTTCATTCTAACAATTGTGGACCATGCCACAAGGTATCCTGAAGCCATACCCTTGACTAACATTGAAACTAACACAGTGGCCGATGCTTTGGTAGGGTATATGTCCAGGATGGGATTTGCCTCAGAGATAGTCACAGATTTGGGCGCATCGTTCACATCAAAGCTCATGAAACGCTTATGGCAAATCTGTGGAATTAAGCACAAGGAAACCACTGCTTATCATCCGGAAAGTAATGGGTTAACTGAGAAGTTCAATGGGACTCTAATGCGCATGATTAGGGCTTACTTGGCAGAGAATCCAAACAATTGGGACCAGAAGCTGCAATCCCTTTTGTTTGCTTATCGATCAGTGCCACAAGCCAGTACCGGGTTCAGTCCATTTGAACTTTTATTTGGGAGAAGGGTGAAAGGGCCCCTTGATTTGATCAAACAAAATTGGGAGCAGATCACCCAGGATGACCCACAAGACGTTGTGACTTACATAGACACCTTGATGAATGACCTAAGGAGAAATCTAGAGCTGGCAGCAGAAAACCTGCAAGCTCAGAAGGTCAGACAGAAAACATGGTATGACCACAAAGCTAGAGAGAGGCACTTTGACCCAGGGGAGGAAGTGCTTTGGCTTAGGCCCTGCAGAGAGAATAAACTGCAGCTCAAATGGGCAGGACCATATAGGGTCATTTCCAAGATGTCAGACCTGAACTACCTAATAGAGCAGGAGGAGAACCAAGCAAGGAGGGTGGTTCATGTGAATGCCCTAAAACCCTACTACAGAGGGGAACAGAGGGTTTTATTCGCGATAAAAGCAGCTGAGAGTGAGGAAGCTGAATTACCCTTCTGGGAGGGTAGAGGGGAAGTAAAATACAACCCAGAGGAGGTAAAGATCAGTCCTGCACTCACCCAAGACCAGCAGCAAGAACTAAAAATGCTGCTTAGTAAATATCAACAGGTGTTTTCCAACAAGCCGGGGATAGTGAAGGGAGTGATGCATCGGATCCACACAGGGGATGCACCCCCGCAGGCAGTATCCCCATACCGAGTAACGGGACCCTATAGGGACAAGGTGCGGAAGGAGCTGGACGAGATGCTGAGGGAGAACATAATCGTCCCCTCTTCTAGTCCTTGGTCCTCTCCGATAGTCCTTGTGGACAAGCCTGATGGGAGCATTAGGTTTTGTGTTGATTACAGGAAATTAAACCGTGTAACCACTCCTGATGCCTACCCAATGCCCAGGCTAGACAACCTGATAGAAACCATAGGGGGTTGTCGGTTCATCTCATCATTGGACCTGGTAAAGGGATATTGGCAATTAAGAATTGATCCCAGGGATCAAGAAAAGACTGCCTTTTGCAGCCCTTTTGGTCTCTATGAGTTTCGAGTCCTGAGCTTTGGTCTCAGAAATGCCCCAGCCACATTCCAAAGGCTGATGGACCAGACCTTGGCAGGGCTCAGTGACTTTACAGTGGCCTACATTGACGACATAGGGATCTTCAGTAATACCTGGGAAGATCACCTGATACACCTGGAGGTAGTGCTGCAAAGGTTAAGTGCAGCAGGGCTAACAGTAAAGGCCAGCAAGTGTCAGCTGGGTAGCCCAGAAATAAAATATTTGGGTCACATGGTAGGGGGAGGAATGATAAAACCCCTGGAGGCCAAAATAGAAGCTGTTCGTGATTGGCCTAGACCCAACACCAAGAAAAAAGTCAAATCATTTCTTGGGTTGGTGGGCTACTACCGAAAGTTCATCCCGAGGTTTAGCGAGATTGCGGCTCCGCTGACCGATCTGACGAGGAAGAAGACTGATGACTGCATCCCGTGGACCAGCGACTGTGAGGCGGCGTTCCAGAGGTTGAAGGAGGCGTTAATCAACTATCCTGTGTTGCGGGCTCCAGACTTCGACTGGGAGTTCATCATCTACACCGATGCGTCTAACAGCGGGGTAGGAGCAGTTCTGTGCCAGGAGGATGAGAATGGTGACCAGCATCCAGTGTCCTACCTGAGTAGGAAACTTCAAAAAGGTGAGAGACATTTGGCAACCGTGGAGAAGGAGTGTTTGGCCATAGTCTACGCGATCCAGAAGGCCAAGCCTTACATCTGGGGAAGACATTTTATTCTGTGTACTGACCATTTACCATTGCAATGGTTAAAGACAATGAAAACCCACAATAGCAAACTTATGAGGTGGGCTTTAAACTTACAGGACTATGACTTTGAAGTGAAGGTGGTCAGAGGGTCAGTGAACTGTGTTGCTGACGCCTTATCAAGAAGACCTGAAGAATGAAGACGGCGAAAGAACATGGACTATATGTGTATATAATGATGACAAAAGTAAAATGTACCTGGTTTTGAAATTGGTTTGTATGAATAAAGGTAAATTGATGTAATGTAGATGGTAAATGTTTAAATGCCTATTTGCTATGGGTTAACTTAGAATGTAAGTATATGTAAGTATAATATGGTATGTATAAATGTTGTTGTGTGTTCTATCAAGGTTGTTTTTTGGTGAAAAGCACCTTAGCTTTCCCCCTACAAAACAACTTATAAAGAGGGGAGGTGTTACATACAGCACTGATGTTACCTGTCTGTCATGGGTTTGGAGGGAAAGTTCCATCCTATGGGGAGTGGAAGGCGGGACATCAGGAGGAGGGGCTGTACTGTATAAATATGTGATGCCTGTGTGGTGAAACACACACACTGAGAGACATTGAGAGACACTGGGAGGTGACGAAGCAGCAGCTGGGAAGAAGAAGCTGTTGTGGGAGTCTGTGTGTCAGACAGGGTACTACTGTGTGTCAGAGTACCAACCTGATAGGTTCAGGTGTCTGTTGGTTAGCCAGAACTGATAGGTTCAGGGTCTGTGCTTTAAGTAAAGGTTCTGGGTGAACCTAACTGTATGTGTATGTCTGAGTGAAACTAAGCCACGTTACTTTATCCTATTCACCTGATTGTTTTATATTTACCCTGTGTGTATTTAAAATAAACCTTATTCTTTTTATTGTTTGAAAATCCATCCCTGGTCTGTGTGACTTCTTACAGGGAATGGTTGGTGGCAGCTTAGTGTAACTGTGTGGCAGATCCCAGTAGGTCTGGGTTTGTCACATTGATATCTAGCACTGAAAGGGTGCCAGCGGTCAGGGACTCTGCTGGCAATTATTTCTGTCCGTGCAGTGCCAAGCCCAGATGTATCATAATGTGAAAACCAATTACAATAGCTGCAAATGTATGTAGAAATATCAAGCCTTAGTCCAACAAGGGACCCTCCCACATGTTAGTAAGCCAAGAAAAGGGGGATTTGGGGTGGGTGGGGAGATCCTTTTTCTTTATGACATTTCAAAATGCAAGCAAGATGGACTCTGTATCTTCAGAAATGCAATTGGAGTGAATTCTCCACTTTCCAAATACAAGTGGCTGGCACATAGCTGTTTAAAGCATTCATATGAAGCCAAGGATAGAATAATGCTATAAGCACATGAATCAGCCATACTTGTTCCATCCATCTTTCCTAGACCTGTCTAGTCTGATTGGCAGCAACTGTCTAGGATCTCAGACACAGATTTTTTTTTCCTCAGCCTCATTGCTTAACCTTACAGCATTGCCCAATTGCCACTGAAAGTGTCTTAGACTAAAGCTTCAGGCTTTCTGAATGCAAAAGCCAACTGAGCTACAACTTTGCCATATCATGAGGACAGCAACTGACAGTCTTTATGATATGATGAACCTCCTTTGGTTTCATAAGTTGACTGTTACTGCAGTCATTGCAAATGTTACAGTTTGCTCAATAGGCTGCTTGTTTAAAAGTTTACTTTTTGTTGTCCTATCATTGCCAGTTTGAATATAATAGGTGGATAAGTAAAGTCCAAATTTAACTAGTAAGTAAAAAATTTAATGTGTATACAAGTGCTCTCTTCTGACTGGTTGTTGGGTTCTGCCAAGTCTATCAAGTTTTGCTTGTAGGAGATTTACCTTCTGGCATGTTATGCTCTGTCTTCATTCTTAGAAATGGGTCTAAGCAATTGAAAGCAAACATCAGAAACTAGACTTTTCTTGGTTTTTGCTAAGAACTCAGGTCTGTGACAGTATAATAAATAATGAACAGTTTGTGCTAGCCCATTAATTTGGCAAAGGGAAGACAGACAGCCTAGCCAGGGAAGCTTGTCAGAGAAATTAGACCCATTTAAAGGCAAAACCAGACCAAAAACACTTGATGAAAATCTGGCTCATAGAATGATTCCTCAAGTGGCACTTAGACAGGAAAGCTGAGTTCCACAGCTCAGCACTATTCTTAGATAAGGTAAAGGTTCCCCTTGACATTTACTCAGTCATGTCTGACTCTAGGGGGCGGTGCTCATCCCCGTTTCCAAGCCATAGAGCCAGCGTTTGTCTAAAGACAGTTTCCGTTGTCACATGGCCAGCGCGACTTAGGCACGGAACGCTTTTACCTTCCCACTGAGGTGGTACCTATTTATCTACTCTCATTTGCATGCTTTTGGACTGCTAGGTTGGCGAGGAGCTGGGACAAAGCCATGGGATCACACTCCATCACGTGGATTTGATCTTACGACCGCTGGTCTTCTGACCCTGCAGCACAGAGGCTTCTGCGGTTTAACCCACAGCGCCACCACATCCCTTAGATAGCATCACCCAATTATCAGAGATTATCACAAAATGCTAAGAGATCTGTTGAGAAAGCCAAAGCAAGGGGTGTCTTCAATAATTTTGAATACGTGATTTTATATTGCATCATACCAAAGTCCTTCAACTTTTGCTGTGATGAACCTGATACTCCAAGAAGCCCACAGTCATGAGAGAAGCCATAATTTCCTCTTGTTCATCACCCATATATGGCAATCACAAATAGGTAGGCTGTGTTTTGAAATCTATTTATTGTTTAGTCGTTTAGTCGTTCCGACTCTTCATGACCCCATGGACCAGAGCACGCCAGGCCCTCCTGTCTTCCATTGCCTCCCGGAGTTGGGTCAAATTCATGTTGGTAGATAATTCTGGTGTTTGGTCATTGGTGCATGGTGCTCTACTTTTATAGGATCCAGATATGCATCTTGTCCCTCAGCAAAGTTATAGAACTTTCTCCCCACACCCCAGAAAGGTTTCCTACTGAGCTTTTATTATCAAATCACTCCTTACACCTCTTTTTTGGCATAGATATACAATACTACAGCAGGAGGAGTTGTTTTGTATTTTTGTTTATTAGTCACAGAGTAATAAAAAAAAGTCAAGCTGGCTGGATAGCTCAGTGGTTTAGGTATATGGCTATGGAGCTAGAGGTTGTTAGTTTGATTCCTCACTATGCCTCCTGTGAGTAGAGTCAGCCTGAGTGGCCTTGGGCAAGCTGCACAGTCCCAGGGTGCCCCCAGAATAAGAAACTGATAACCCACTTCTGAATATTCTTTACCTGGAAGATCCTGAAATGGCTGCCATAAGTCAGAATTGACTTGACAGCACATGATTATTTATTTTAATAAACAAGTGGGAAGACCTAGCAATTGATGCCGTTCATGTACCTGCAAGATCAGTGAATTAGGTTTGTCAGCATATTTTATACTTTCTCAATACCTGAATAGATGCTTTTAAAATGTCCACCACACTGCTACACTTAAGTCTTAGATAAATTAGTTGACTGATACAGTTACTGTATGGTTTATGTTAAAACCAGTTGATAATTTCATGGCCAAAGACATAAATTTCTCATTTACTTCATACTTCCGGAAAAATAATTAAGCTCCTTCAGAGACTCTTGGCTGTTTCAAACGTTTTGAAAAGGAGCCTGCCCAAGTTGCTCAGTGAAATCTGTATAGTAACTTTTCTTTTTGATTGCCTCTAATCAGCCCACCCCATGCTCCCCACTTTCCGAAGGCTATTCTGAGCCTGCCTGACCTCCTCATTAGTGTCACTGCTCATTCCCCACCCACTGTGCTTCCTGTGGGGAGTTGAGAAAGGAAATATGAAGGGAAAGAGTAAAGTAATTTCCTCTCCAGTGTGGAAGGGAATTGCAACAATAATGCTTATTGCCCTCCTGAACTCCACCTGCACTCCTATGCTCCTTGGAGTGAATTGGGAGTAGACTCTTTTTTATATTGTGGATTGGTTCCGAGATATCTAAACTGCTCATCTTTTTGTTTGATCCAATAGACACAGAAAACTCTTTTTTTTGTTTGTAATAAAGAACTGATGGTGAGGTGTGTTTGAGTCTGAAATAGCTTCAGCATACATACTTGAATGTTAGTTGCAATTGGAAATTGGAAGGACTTAATTTCAAGCATGTATAGACCAGAGTGGAAAGATAAGATAGCAAGAATGGATGGGGTATTGAAAAACTCAAGAGGTTCTAGTCAGAGTAGAGAAAAATAGGAGACTGCAGATGATAGCTGATGGACCTCAGAGGTGGGCATGAAGGATTGATTACTGTGTTGTATAGAAATCCTACGAACATACTCTGTTTTCTTAAGTCTAGCATTCTGTTTGTCTTGGCTGTTTAGCCTCCCTGCTTGAATCATTTGCGGTCTTTTCCACTCACATATTGAAGCCTGAAGTGGATCTAAGTGCCTTGTAAGGCTGGCATACCCACTGATTAGAAGGAGTGTCTGTTATTGTATTATTAAAGGCCTCTTGTCCTCCACAAAGCCTACAACAGGCCTGTTTCAGCCACTTCAGTTAATAGCCCTTCTTGCCATAAACTGCTTGGAGTCTCCAAATCCTCCCTTTTCTGCTGCTTTTAAGGAGAGGCTGATTTTGTGGGAAAATGACAGTAATACATATCTCCATCAGCCTTACTGACTCCCCTAGTCATGAAGGAGCAACTCTAAGTAAGGAATCTGGATGAATAAATTAGATGGAAGCAATGGAGGTCCTTCTGGCATGGCTAATATTTTGACCAGAACTCTGTTGTGCAATATACGGTGTGTACATCAGATGATGTCATCAACAGTATATGGCATAATGTTTAGCAACAAAATTTCAGTCATTTATATACTATCCACTGATGTCTGAAATGGGCATCTTTTCAAAGTTTAGAATAGCAAATGTTTGGTGTCTAGATTATGGGTTACTCTACTTTGTCCTCTTATAGGCATGGAGTGTATGTGGCCCTCGAGACATTTTTCAGGCACAGTTAAAATTAGTCCTACCAGATGCCTTCTGGCTACATGTACAGGGCCACACAATTTTCCAAACCTATCCAAATGAAAGGTTCAGCATTTGTTTGTGTTTATGGTGTTTACATATAAAGATTTTGCCTGATATGCTTGCATAGGCTAACACAGCTATCTACTCCAAAATTACAGCTACGTAAAGCAAATGTTAGGCTCACTTTACAATATATGTACCTTTATATGTACTCAACCTTTATGGTTGCACCATTTCTATCCAAATATGTTTTTGTTTTAAATCCAAATTTCCTACCAGATGTTTTCAGTTTGGTGAACCACTGTTTAAAAGCAAGTGTGCTTGTGGACCTTGTTTTTGTTTCTTAGATAAATAAAATATTTAGTTACCCTTGCAGTAAAGTGTCATTTTCATCTATATCAGGGGTGTCCAACCTTTCACCTTCCCTGGGCCAGATTAGAAGATGAAAATTTGGTTTGGGCCGCACATACATTTGGTTTGGGCCACATGGGGGGCAGGGCTAGCTGTCCTTCGCAGCCCCGCTCCAAGCACGCTTACTGGCAACTGCGATCTCAGACAGCAGAGGCTGCCAGCTTCGACTCCGGCAGCTTTATAGGGCCAGGAGGGGGTACACCTATTGATGGGGACTGCACAATGCAGTCACGCAGCCCCCTGTCCCCTCCCTTCCCACTCCTTCCGTCCTTTCCTCTCTCCCCCTCTACTGTTGTGACACGCCCCGCCCACATTCCGGCTGCAAACGCCGGCAGTGTAACTTGAAACTTAGGAATTTCTTTAAAAATAAAAAAATTGCACTGGGCCGCATTACAAGCTGACCTGGGCCGCATGCGGCCCTCGGGCCGCGGGGTGGACAAGCCTGATCTATATGAATGATGCAAACTGGAAAATCAGTCTGAGTCTTGGGAATTTGAAGGACTTCATTTAGGAGGCATTTCTTTACTGAATTGAGCAGGGCTGGATGTTTTTCCTCAGGATTAATTAGCTTGTGCTTAATCGGTATTAAATCCCTGTTTAGACACTTTTAATAAGCATTAGAAGTGTCTCAGTCTTTTTCAACCAGAGCCATGGTAAATTGCAAAATAAGTGTTTGGAGTGTAACAGTTACTTATCTGTCCACCCACAAACCTAGGTAAAGGGTAGAAAGCAACAGTCTCAGTGGTTGGGAGAATCTATGCCCATTTTGTAACTTTTAGTCCTCTAGAGGCTGTATAACATCTGCAGGTTCTGGAGGTATCAATGCGTTTGGAGTGTGTGTGCTGATGATTACTTCTAGTGATGACATTCTAATTGAGGATTGTGAGTTGGTTTAGAAATGATCTCTCAGGGTTCTTTAATCCAAACCTTCTCTGAAGTCTACTTCCAGTTCAGATCAAATGTATTCTTCACCATCTCTCCCCATGATTGTTCCTCTTCCCACCACTTATTCCTATGAAACTTGCATTAGAGACTTTGTCTTTAAAACCTAGATGGTCACATGAAGCATGCATTATCACCAGAAAGCTTGCAGCTATAGGTTCTGCTGGGAACAAGTGTAACCAGGAGATGCTAGAAACTGTATTTTGGATTATATATAAAATCTATCTAAAACTATATTTTGCTTCTAGAATGGGTACTTTTCCATTCAAGGGTTCTCACCCAAGCGTTAAGTATGTTATCCTGTCAACAAGGTGAATTAGTGTAACATGCACCATGTATAGTGTTTCCAGTTTTGTGGGAAGGTTAATAAATTCAGAGACAAATAGACTCTTAACTTTCTTCTTCTATTTGAAGTTACAGTGGTGCCTCGCATAATGAGAGCACCGTACAACGACGAATTCGCATAGCGATCCCTTTTTTGGGATCGCTAATGTGAAGGCATACCGGCAGCCCCAATGGGCAAAACTCGCATTGCGAAGATCGGTAAGTGTTTCGCTTACCGCTCTTCGCATTGCGATGTCGGGAAATCAGCTGATCGGCGGCTCAAAAATGGCCACCGCGCAACCCAAAATGGCCACGCGCAGCATTTTCGTGCCCTGCCCTCGCTTACCGAGGGCGCGAAAATGGCTGCCGGATGGGGGAAACTTCGCTAAACGGTGAGTACAGAAGCCATTGGAACGCATTAAACTAAGTTTAATGCGTTCCAATGGCATTTTGCGTCCCGTTTAGCGATGGATTAACCTCGCTGTGAGCGATGGATTAACCTCGCTGTGAGGGGCACCACTGTATTCTTGAAGCCTTAGTCTTGGTTAATTTTATTCTGCTATTTCACCCTAAATGAAGACCCTGAGTCTAAAAAACCTTTTGTCTTCCCAATCCCATCCTTGGTCAGTCCATCAAAATCTTGTGCAGTAATTGACTCTACTCCAAGTGTAAGAAACAAGACCCAGAGCCCTATAATCCACTGTGACTTGGAATGGAAGCGTATTGGCACTGTGTGTTGTTTGCTCATCAATGAAAAGACAAGATGTTAACCACTGAGACAATCCTATCTGTGTGTAGCTGCAGTAGCATTCAGCTTTTGCAGTTGGATATTTCCTGTTCACTGGTTTTGTTTTCCAGGGTGCTTTGTGCTTTTAACTGTCCTCCCACCTAACTTTTGCTTACTTTTGCTAATGGATAACAGCAAGAAGAATCATACCTCAGTAAGAAAACACACCTTTAAAGCAGAAAGTCCCAGATGCAATCACTGTCGTTTCCAGTTTATAGGATTAGGTAAGATATGGTGGAAAAGACCAAGACCTTAGAAAACTGTTTCCAGTCAGAATTAAAAACACTGGGGTATGTGAAGGAATACTCTGGTGTAATGGTATAAAGCAGTTTCATATTAATAATATTGTACATAAATGTTCCTCTTCTCCTTTTGAGGACAATTACCAAATTTGCAATAACCCTTTCTACTATTACATTTCGTTCCAGTAATGACACTATTGTAGAGGGCTTGCAGGAGCAGAGGATAAGCAATTTTGGAAAAGTGGATTGTTGACACTGAAGCAAACATTCCTAGAAAGAAATGCCCTGCTCACCTTTTCTTTTCTTTTGTCTTCTGTTCTTTTCGTTTTAAAGGAATGTTCAATATACAGGATTCTATCTGTAATGTACCTCTTATGAGGAATGGGGGAGGGCACGCTACACGAAAGCTTGGGAAAGACATACATATGTTGCCATTTGCTTTTCACAGAGTGAAGGCTAAACCTCTTCTGAATGTAGATGCTTATTTTGCGGTTTAAACTCAATCCCATTTGTCTCCTGAAAAAGGGCAGAAAAAGCAGAGGTGGCCAGTCTGAGGTTCTCCGTCTCCTTCTCTTAGCCCCAGCTCAGGTTCTGTTATATGACATAGTCTACCTGGGCGGGGGCAGTGAGTGGGTGGCTGTAATATTAGCAAACGTGGCTGGGCAACAAAAGGCTGAGTCAACACTTCCCTCACAGTTGGTCTTCATTAAGGAGCAGCCTGTTAAGCCAAGCAGTTCTGCCGCTTCTGCCCTTTGTTTTGAAATGAAAGAAGCAAATATACTGATGAGGAAAATCAGAGTTGAGGAACAAGAGCTTGTAAGCGAATCTTTTGTCCCTGGCCCTTATATAGGCAGCAGCCACCTGTCAACAATTTGTTCTGCAGAAAATGTTACATCTGTCCCTTCCCTGGGTACAGCCTGTTTGTGGGGCTTTGCCATAACTCTACCAGACAGAAACAGAGCTCCAGTTGTGAATTAAGTTTTCCTGTTGCTCAGGGTCATACCCGTCATAAGAGTCCATGATGGTGGTTCATTGTGGTAGTGTGCAGGAGCTGGTTTGATGCTCTGGCCATCACCCAAGGGTGTAAAAAGAACTTCTTACTCCTTCCAGTCTACATAAGCAGAGATGGCATTTGGAAAAGCTACCCTAGCAAACTGAAGGGCCAATACCAGAGTTCGGGAATTGGAGGTTACGGTTCAGCACGATATCTGTTTATGTGTACGGAGATCATACATGAATATTAGCATCTTTTGCAGAAGCAAGGTGCATACAAAAAACCCTGCATAAAGAACTTCAACCAACTGGATAAATTAATTCAAAAATACTAGCCAAACTTCAGTTAGATTAGTTAATGCACCAGCCTTCATTACTGGGCCAGCAGTGCACGCTTCTGTGATTGCAGCAACTGCAATACGGCAAGAAACGACAAGTGGGAAGGTATTAGGGAAATGGCAAGGCTGCTGTTGCAGTAGGTGCAGTAGGGGAAACATGTTTTAGTGCCACATGGTTGGCCATGCAATGGTCAGAACAGAGCACATTGAGAGTAATAAAAGAGAAAGTAATAAAATTACCCTGGGATGAACTTCTGTTTCGGGGAAAGTAGAGGGCAGAAGACTTCAGTTGGCAATGGTTGCTTTGACTTGCACAGGTTTCTGTTTACAAATTCACAGTAGCGTAACCAACCCATTTATAAAATAACAATATGCACAGTGATCTTTGTCTGAAGTGCTCAAAGCCTCCAAAGGTGAAGGCAAGAGACCAATAATAAGCTAAGAAGCACTGGTTGCCTGTATGCTTTTGTGCGATTGTCCACTTGTTCCACCCACTCCACTCAAACTATGCTGCTGCAGGTTGCCACCTCAAGGGAGGCTGCTGAGGGTGTATTTTGGGTTTTTTTTTCAATGAATCAGATTGGTGTTTGGGTGTTTTAATATATTTATCATTGTAAGCCCCCCCCCCCAAAGTAGTGGCATACCACTAGATGGGTGGGGTAAAAGTCTAATAAAAATAAAATAAATAAAATAACTATTAGGAGCAATTGAATCCCACCCCTGCATGATCCACATTATATGATTGGGGGAAAAATTGGAGGCAGAGAGTGCAGAAATTAGATCTCTCCCAAGACTGTGAATAGCATAAAGAAAATAAGAAACAGAGAGATGGGGAAGGACACTGGGGAAAGAAAGCAAGGATGAGATGTTGGATCCACCCAACTCTTCCACATAGAACATCAGCAACAAGCCCTTAGTTGTCAAGGGCAGGTTCTAGAGGCATACCTCTGCTAGGTACTGTTGTTGCAAGGAGTTTGGTTTTGAGGAATGAAAATGAGTATTCCAAAGTTTCCTAGGCACATGATTGAATTTTGACTGGTTTGTTGAGTACTATGAAGCCATGCTTGTGCAGAACAAATTAGATGGCTGATGGTTCTTACAACAAAAAGGGATCATGAAAGGTAACCCTGGTGTTGCCTTAACCTGGAGATGAGGACACTTCAGGAATGGATCATACTTCCCAACACAATTTAAGAATGATCCAAATTTAAATTGCTTTGTGCATTGTTGGACTGGGATGATTTGACTAAATGTACCTGCATATATGCAGAGCTTTTCATTTTCATAGGAAGGTAACTGCTGTTGATTAGTTTAATGAGCTACGTGTTTATTACTTATTAGCTGTACTTAGAGTAGAAATGCTGAAAGTTGGATGTAACCATTTAGCTATATAAAATAAAAACTTATCTTCATCTCTTTTTGATTGTTATGACTGTATGACAAAGCTCTGTTTATTGTTGTTGTTTTGACTTATGTACTGCCACACAGTGTTAAAACACTCTCTGATGGGTGGTCTGCCCTGGGAATAATACTTAGGATCAGCATAGGAAGCATAGGAAGAGATCCACAGCCACATACTGTATAAGATCCTGCTTCTTCTAATTTGTGAGACATCTGGATTTACTCAAAGCTGGGGGGAAAGCCTTCTAGTCATACTAAACAAAATATGATGCCTCAGAGTCCTATTTTCCTACCCACATGCCCTTATAACTAAGGAGATGGACATCTGTCAAAAAGTCTGGTAGATGGTCATGTAGATAAAATGTCTTCATTCATTCAGAGGTCCATTTGTGTTGGTTGGTCTGTATTGTAGCCACATGAAATCCCATTTGATTATGATAGTTTTTACTCCTTCCATTAAATAAAACAATGCTTTTAAAATGTTTCATTTTTAAATTTTTTAAAAAATCTAATCCTACATGTATACGCTTTTTATACGAAGTCTTTAAGAACCAATCAGTTGAGAAGCCTTTGAAAAGGACTCATAAGAGTGCTTCATTTCTGTGCGGATCTCCTTTACTACTATGAAGCTGATCTCTCCGGACGTTTACCTTCCAAGGGATAAGTTATGTTTTTTAAGAAAAATACCGTCTCCCTTTGGTTACTCTCACCCACAAAGTCTTCTTTTGATGGTATTCCTCATCCCTTGCCGCCATGGGATTTGCTGGCTAGATTAGTTTGGCTTATTCAGAACTGCTTGAAACCACAGACATGTAATGAGACAGACGACTGACTCCCCCTCATTGGAGTGATTGTGAGGTCAAAAGAAGGATGCAAACTGGAAAGTGGAGAGAAAATGGGGGTGGGGTGGGGTGGAGTTTGTGTTTCATGCACAGCTGCCAAAATAATTTTGCTGCTCCACGTGGCTTTCTCTGTCTTTGGGATCCTCTTTGGTACTTCTGCCTCATGCCCTGCCAAACCTCTTGATACTTTTCACATCAGTACCTTATAAACAAACCTCCAAAATGTGATGTGGTACTTAAAACAAAATTCCCTTATTTCATTCAGGGGCATCAAAGAGTTTATTTAATGCAAACCACAATGTTTGTGGCCTAAGGCCAGGCATAACTACTGTGAGCCATAATGAATTTCAGCCCTTAAAGAGATGCGATGTCACCCCACTCTTGAATACTTTCAGCTGCTGAGAATAGTAATAGACTTTTCCTTTAGCAAGTGACCAATGGAGGCATTGAGTTAAAATGATAGTTTATGTAACAACAGGGATGGGAAACTTGCAGCTGTTCAAATGTCATTGGTCTGCAATTCCCATTATCCCTCACTGCTGGCTGCGTTTAGGGCTGATGGGAGCTGCTGTTCATATACTGTATTCTCCTTACTAGTGGTATAGCCAAGTGAAAAGAAGGAGCTGTTAATCTTGTTCTGTAAAGTCATTTGTAGAAGGCAGATATTGTAAACCAGTCAGGGTTGACCTTAACTTTTTATCATCCAAGACACTGCCCCCACTTTTTTAGTCTCCCCCTTTCCCTGCAGTGAGTGACCTTGTTTAATTCCTTTTTGTCTATCCATCTCAAGATTTCTGTTCTAATAAGCTCCTGGCAGGAGGAAAGAAGTTCCAAGATGACACCAGGTGTATCAACTGTATCAGGCTCTTTGGAACATGTTTGACAGAAACCTGCCTAGTTGTTCCAACAAGAATTGGTTCAATAAGAGAGTCCATTCTAATCCACATTATATTTCTGAATACAACCAATCTTTGCAAATTTATGATAACTTTTAGTTGATTGCTAGTTTTTTTTAAATCTTGCTTAAGCTATTTTCCAAAACACTGAGAAAGGTATTCCACTTCCCAGAGGAATGCCCGGAAGACAGCCTTCATCAGGGAGTCCCATTAAATCCACATCTATTCTTTCCCCGTTCTCTCATCAGTAATAATTGCACATCTTTTTTACATCCTGAACTGCCTTCTCTTTCCCTTGTCATTAACTGGTTATATTTGTCTACTTTGGCATTCCTTCCTCCTATTTTAACTCTTGGATGCCAACTAGATCATCTTTTCCAATCATCTTTTTTTTCAGTCATTCTCTAGGCAGTTCCCTGCTGTTATAAAGGTGATTAGCAGTGTGAGCAATGTTCCAGATGCGATCATCTTGGTATCACAGAGAAAATGATCATAACCTTTACTGGCTGGTAGTTTTATTTGTGCATATGTCTCAGTTAAGATTCTTCCCAACAAGAAGTGCTATGTAACCAGTTGACCATATAAGGAGGGCCACTTGTTCCTTTATGATGAGCATAACTATTCTAATACAACACCAAATTACATGTAACAAATTATCTGGTTATGAAAGCAAACACCAGCTTAACTACTGAAAATTGTAGCCTTTTAGAACATTCTGTTGATGGTAGCAGTTTTGTTCAATTAAATCAGAGGTGACAACTATAGGCTTCCAAATGGTTTTGGACTGCTGTTCTTACCAATACTCAACAGAGCCGATGGTGGGAGTTATGCGAACTGAAATCCAAAGACATCTGGACATCATAGATATATATGTCATTAAATATATGACCATATTCAATAGCAGAACTCTCCAACCTGGCAAGATGAAGCATCTCCTGTTTAGATTTTGTGAGAAAATGACAAATGAAGGCTCACGTTCTAGAGATGACCTGTTCCCTCTTAGTATGCATGTGTGTATGCATGTGTATGTGTATGTTTCTCAGTTCATAGACATTCGAGTTAACTATGCTGCTTTGGAAATCAGAAGTACTGGTTTGGAATCAAACATAATAATGGCCATCAAATATTTTACTTGATACACTGTCTCACTCATCATTTGTGTTCTACCGGGCAGTCAACTAGCTACTGTCATGGCTGAGTTAAGTGCATGTGTGCAATTGTGAGGTTTTATAATAGAAAAAGAAATCTGTCCACTCCATCCCTTTGCATATATTAATCCAATGCTGTGGGTGTTGATGGCAGTTTTCAGCCAGGAGGTGCAATAACACTAGCCACAAACAGTAAAAACCATATTTTTATTATTATTTTCTGTTAATTGCATTGGAAGTGTTTGCAATGAAGATTAGCATATAAATTGTGGAAACAAATACTTCAGACAAACCTTACAGTACCTTTTAATGTGAATTAGTTGAATAGCTATTCATATAGAACTGGATAAATTGTGCGTTTGGAGAAAATGAATTTCTTTCCTCCACTCACAGGATTCAAAGTAGCAGTATAGTAGTATGGAGGGAAAGATTAATGAGCATTATAATTACATAGGCCATCCCTAGAGTGTGGTAATTGTTTTCTAAGTTATTATTGAAATGTTTTATTATATGCAAATATTTATTTTAAAAATAACATGATTTGGGGCTTTAGTATTGTCAGGTCTATTCATGAGGAGTGTTTGGGAATGTAATCAATCTACTTGAAAAACTGAGACACAGAATTCTCTTACTAACAAGGCTGCTTAAAGAATAGTAAAAGAGTGTGATTTTCACAAGTAGTTTTGAGTACGTAATTTGAGATGTAGTTTTAAATTAATTTATGTCACCAGAGATGAGTAATTCCTGCATGCATTACTTGAAAGTAAGGGATAGTAGTAGCGGATGTGTGATGGAAAGTGGTGATCCTGTATGGAATCATTCTGCATTGTGAATCATGAAGCATTTTGCAAAATTACTATTCAGACTTTTGATTTGTATTCTGAGACTGTGAAGTACCTTTCCATGTTATTTTTCTATAGAAAGGTCTTTCCAAAATGTAATCATCTGAGAAGCTTTATATGAGAAAGCAGATTCACAGAAACCATAAAAGGGTCTACAGAGGTGAAAACAGAGGAAGACAGGAAAGCAAGGAGGTCTGTGGGCTGGGATGCAACTCACATCACATCCAGTATGAAGGATGAACTCTGGATCAATCCGCAGCCACTTGGGCATTGATTGCAATTTTTAACATAATACTGTACAGGCTGTGAATCAAATCATAGTAAAGACAAATTGTTCTAGTTCAGCTTCCCAGTGTTGTCATATCCTTACTCTCTTATGTTTTGTTCTGTTCTGCCCTCACTGCTTGATGTGACAACTGTGCTGATCCAGAAAAAAACATATCTAGATGCTCAGCCTTGGTAACTGAGTAATTAGGATTGGCTTCCAGAGTTGTTGGAAGAGGAAAATAAAATACAAAAGGAGTTAGAAACTGTTGAGGAAGTTACTTACTGATCATAGAGAAGTGTTTCTTCCTAGCTGCTGTTATAAGTCTCAGAGTTTCTATGTTGTGGATGCCTTGATAGGATGGAATGAGATTGAGACAATTAGTAGAATATTGTATTGCAGTGGTCCAGAACAGAGCATGCTGTAAAAACTTTCTCTAAAGCCCTAGAGGGCAACTGTGGTTCTCCAAATGTTTTGGCCTACAAATCTAACCATCCTGTAGCTAGTGCAGTGGAGGGAGGAGGACTATGCGAGCTTCAGTCCAAAAACATTTGGAGGGCCAACTTGCCAACCTTGTTCTAAAGACTTGGTATACAGAGAGCACAGATGGTTCTTATGGGCAGTGATGGCTGTTATATTAGAATTAGTTGCAGTAGGTTACTAAAAATAGCATATTGATATGTTACATGTGGGGTACAAATAGTTTCCACTAGTGCAAGCATGGTACAAAGTTATATGTGACATTGTAGGGACCTAACTTATTCTCCACTTCTATGAAGTGCAATGGGAATCTAACACCTGGCCGGTTTGGACCAGAATTTGTTAAATTTCAAGTGGTTGCTAGCTGGGCTTTTGAAAAAGACACTACACTCCTTGTTCTTTCCTTTACTCCCCACTATTTTATCTGTCTCACCCTCCTCCCATCCCTCATCCTGTCTTCCTTTTCTCAAATAAGCTGAGTTTGCAAACAAGGACCCTCATAGGCCGGAAGACTTTTTTTATTATTGGTGCTTTTCCCAGTGGGAAGAGGGCCACCCCCTCCATATGTTCTTGCAGTTGTTGGTGCTGATACAAACAGCACACTGTTCAACTGTCTGTCCGAGCTGGCTTCCTGACAGTCCTGCTTTTCATTTGGTCATTGGGAAATGGGATGTGCATGTATTAGATAGAATATCAAAGAAGATGACTTATTTCCCACTAGGAACCAATCCATGCTGCCTCAACAGCCAGAGGAAGAGTGGAATGACCTCAGTGTATTCTTGGCCACTTAATCTCATTTTCGAAAGGGGTGTATTTTTGTTAATAGACTTCTGATTTCTGATTCATCAAGAGGCCAGATTGAATCCAGCTCTTTAAAAATATAATAGCAATAGGTAACACTCATTGGCCGCCAGGCAACAAAATCTCAAAAAGACTGATGACTGTAATTGATAACTAAACAGACATCCCGTAGCAAAGGCTTTCTGTATCTGCTATTCTGGGTAATATCTGAAAAAGGAATATTCAGGTGATGCAAATGCTGGTTGCTTTTCTGAAGCCATCAGAGTTTGGCATTCACTAGCAGCTATTTTGAAAGGCTGTCTTTCAGGAAACTGAGTTAAAGCATCCAGTTTATTTTGGACAAGATACCTTGGCGATTTGTTCTCAGCCACAGAGTTGCAAATATTAAGGCCAGAATAGATGCAGTAGTCATGAGTATATATTTCCACATAAATTGTTGGGGTTAAGTTCTATAGAATGTGTTAGTATGAAAATTTGGAGTGATGTATACTCTGCTCTGTCATAGTGTTTAAGAAAGGATATAATTATAAACTTGCTGACCGGGGCTAAATTGATCTTTTGAAAAGGAGAGGCTAAGAGAGAAAATCTGTGAAGCTCATGCAGTGTTAAGATAATTTTATACTCTCTCTCTCTCTCTGTGTGTGTGTGTGTGTGTGTGTGTGTGGATAGATAGGTAGATAGATAGATAGATGGATGGATAGATAGATGGATAGATGGATAGATAGATATACGCATTACGAGCGCTCCGTTTTACGACGAAATTGCTTTACGTTGAAGGTTTTTGTGATCGCAAAAGCGATCGCAAAACGATGTTTCCTATGGGGGAATTTCGCTTTGCGATAATTGGTTCCCTGCTTCGGGAACCGATCATTGCAAAGCGACGATTTTCAGCCAGCTGATTGGTGCTTTCAAAATGGCCGTCAGGTAAAAAACATGGCTCCCCGCTCTTTTCTGGGACAGATTCCTCGCTGCACAGGCAGCGAAAATGGCTGCGCTATGGAGGGTCTTCACTGGACGGTGAGTTTCAAGCCCCTAGGAACGCATTAATCGGGTTTTAATGCATTTCTATGGGCTTTGAAATTTCGCATTACAACGTTTTCATTCTACAGAGATTTTGCTGGAATGAATTAACGTCATAATGCGAGGCACCACTGTATATAATTTTTGACTTGCAAATGTCCATGCTGCAACTCTCATAGGTATTTAGAATAAGCTGTTGTTATGAGGCTAGTCCAGTGCTTTCATTCCTGACACCGTGCAGTCATGCTGTGTGCATTCCACCTGGGAGTTACTTTACCTTGTACAGTATATGCTTGTTTTTCCTCCTTGCAATGCTGGTGGTTTTGTTGTACTATTTATTTGTTTGGATCCCGGTATATCATTAAGATGTGGTGGTGCTGCGGGTTAAACTACAAAAGCCTCTGTGCTGCAAGGTCAGAAGACCAGCAGTTATAAAATTGAATACACATGACGGAGTGAGCTCCCGTTGCTTATCCCAGCTCCTGCCAACCTAGCAGTTTGAAAGCATGTAAATGCGATTAGCTAAATAGGTACCACCACGGTGGGAAGGTAACAGTGTTCCGTGTCTAGTCACGCTGGCCATGTGACCACGGAAACTGTCTATGGACAAACACTGGCTCTACAGCTTGGAGAGACAGGGATGAGTACCATGCCCTAGAGTTGGACATGACTGGACTAAATGTCAAGGGGAACCTTTACCTTTACCTAAACCATTAAGACATTGGCCTTTGAGCAAAGGAAAAAGGTTTTTAATTGAAGCAGTTAGTGGCTTGATTTCATCAGTGTTAATGCTTTCAAAACAGATCTAACTATTAGTAATGGCATGGATGTCACAGACAAGCAGGTAGTTTGCATTAAATAGTAGGGAACATTCAGCACTGAAAAGTGTCAGTGCAAGAGAAAAGCGTTTCCATCCATGCAGTTGAATTAATGGTCACCAGTTGTTATCCTCCTCACTATTGTCATCTTCATCTTCATTATCATAATTTCAGTCAAGAAATTATTAATTTCTTATACTTTCGCCACCTTGGATTTATAATATATGCTTATTGGTTTTATTGTTTTTAATTTTGTAAACTGCCCAGAGTAGATCTTTGGTCTAGATGGGCAGGATAAAAATCAATCAGTTAACCAATCAATCAAACAAACAAACAAACAGAAGGAGGATTTGGTGGGAAAGAAAAATATCAGTCTCCACTGTCTTTCCATGCAAGTTCTGGCTCTGAGAACTACAGGTTGAGAAGTGGGGCAATGACTCCATGTGATTGATCTCCTGCCCAGATATATTTGGCTTCTGCATGACTTTTCCTAGATATTCTTACAAATTCAACCCTTCTGCAGCTCAGCAGTATTCCCAAGGGAGCTACACTATAGACTTCTAATAGATACCTAATGAGTAATTTTGAATTTTCCATATTGATGAACTTTCAATGGATGAAAACAATATATGAAATCTTTCTGACAGGCAATACAGCCTGTGGAATTGTTGTTCTTTGTTCCTGACATGTCATTTCTATCTCAACTTTCACATCTGGATGCCAAATTCAGAGATAGTTTGTCATATTGTGTTTTTACAACATTTCCTTTGCCACCTCTGGGCTTTGGTAAACAGTTATTGGCTCCTTTATGCAATACAACTCAACACAGACATTACTGAAATGTAAAATAGTTATTGCAATAGCATTACCTTCCACTGATGTTTTTGGTTGCTATTTCCAAACTGTCACCAATTCTTCATCGTATGAGTTCCCTAATTTGCACATGTTGCTTGACTAAAACATCTCACATGTTTTAATGCTTCCTTTTTCTTTTGTTTGAAATATTCTTTTGGTTATGTGATGGAATTAGATATGAATGAGGGTATAAAAGTTCCTTCATCCCATTGGATTGCCAGCCATCTCTGAAAATGAGCAGCTGACCCATTGTTCTATTGACTAGAGGAATGTATAAATCATGGCCTGTGAGAGTGTCTTACCTTAACCACCACCATGCTGTTTTTCCTCTTCTATTCAGCAAGCTACCATTTTGTCCTCTTCATCATTCTTTTGCCCCAGACCTTGTCTAGACTTGCTAAAATGGCCTGGGGGGCTACTACTGACCTACTCAAGCAGTGACCTGAAAAGGGGGGGGGGGGGTTGATGGCTGGCTGGCTGGCTGGCTGGCTGGCTGTGCTTATCCTGATGGAAGAAATTCCATTCCAGCTTGTGCTGGGATGCCCCCTCAGGCCCCTCAGTTGAAGGGAAGATGGACCTTAGGGGAAAGTGGCAGCTGCCAATGTGGTCTGGAGTTTCAGAGCAATACATTGACTGAGCAGCATTCTTCACTTGAGGTGGCTTGAATGACAACTGAAATGATGGTTTTTTCCACATGGCCTGCTAGGGCACAGTCAGCAAGATTTTCTTCCCTTGCATGGGCTGGAATATGTCATTAGCTACTGCTAGCCCTTCCCAGTAATCCCAAAGAAAGCCACAACAGCAATTGCAGAGAGATGCTAAATTGAGACTTCACTAAAAGGTGTTCTTTCTGCTCTTGGCCTTTCCTGCCATTCTATCCTATCATATGATTATTGGATTAGAGGTGTTCGTCTCTTTTACTTGCATTTTCTTTCTTCATTATTTTACCTATTTTTGAGAACAAACATACATTTTGTAAAAACTCTAGTTTCGATTTCAATTTATATAATTTACCCCAGTTCCTATACCAGCTAAAGGATTTGGGGAATTGAAATCCAAAGAAGTAGCTTCTTTAAAGTTCTGGCATTCTCCAGAAAGGTGAGGGACTGGAATCCTCAATCTGTGAGTTAACTATAAAAAGGAATATGACTTGGGAAGCTCTAGTTCAAATTAATATCTGCCACACAGTTACCTGGTTTGGTTTTTAAAGATATCTAAGAGAATATTGGAAGTGGTATGGATCAGTGGGTTGGAACACTTGGCTGCAAAGCCAGGGACCAAGAACTTCACTATGCATCCTTGCATGCCCTTGAAAGTTACGAGGATGTGATATTTGGATAAACAAAGCATGTTGTAGCAATTGTGTGGAGAGAGCCTGTTGAAGATTGGAGAACTGGCTAAATGGTGGGATGATCTTTTTGGTGGTGGAGGAAAGCAAGTCTTGTTTTATTTTAGTGGTAGAACTTTGGTAGAGCTGTAGATAGTCAGAGTGTATGCATCAACTTATTTAGTTTCGCAGAATTTGGTCATGACACTGAGGTTTGAGACTTTCTTGTTTCATTGACTTCATTTGACTTCATTTCTACCCCCCAATCAAGTAATTGTGAGTGTGATGCAATGCTATTCTATATCTTCAGTCCTGCTGACACTTTCCGTTGTTTAGGTCACTGTAATATACTTCCAATAAGGCTTATGTATTCTGATGACAAGGCAAAGCACTACATGGTGATGAATAGAGTACAGTGGCCCCTTGACTTACAGACGGCTTGACTTACTGACTTTTTGAGTTACAGACTTCTCTGGCCGCAAAATTTAGGTTTGACTTGCAGCCTGAGAATTGACTTACAGACCAGAAAAAAAACCAAAATGGAACAAAAACGGCCTGTTACGGGATTAATCGGTTTTCAATGCACTGTAGGTCAATGGAGACTTGACTTACAGACTTTTTGACTTGAGAACCGCCTTCCAATACGGATTAAGTTCTCAAGTCAAGACCCCACTGTAGTTTGATAGCTTAGAGCACTGGTTCTTAACCTTGGGTTACTCAGCAGTTTTGGACTGCAACTCCCAGAAGCCTTCACCACCAGCTGTCCTGACTGGGGTTTCTGGGAGTTGCAGTTCAAAAGCATCCGAGTAACAAAGGTTAAGAACCACTGGCTTAGAGGAGGAAGAGGGTCTCTCTTAGGGCAGATCACATACTAAGGCAAAAGCCCATGTTATCTTTTTACTACATTATCCCTCCAGGCAATGCAGATCTTTCCGTGTTAGCTGTCTGAGACATCAGATATGCAAACAAAACTTGCCATTTCCCAATAAGCCAATTACAAAATAAAAGCAAGCTAATTTGCCAAATGCAGACTGAGGCAAATTCACTTTAGAATATACAGTCTTTTAAAGGTGCACTGCTGCTAGTTTCAGAACTGCTTCTCTGCAGCCTTAGATACTAGATCTCTCTTCTCCTTCTTGAGTGTGAATAATAAATTAGATCGGAGAGGAGATGTCTTATTTTCCATCTTTCTGTGCACCCTGATAATTATCTGTCCTAGTCAGCCAGGGAATAACATCTTTAAGATACTGTATTTTAACAGAGATAAGGGGCTCTAAAGAAAAAGGGAAAATTCATATCTCATGTGTTCATTTATAACTCAATATCCCTCATTTGCATTAATCTGAAAAAAAAATCCCCAAACAAAGGTTCCTTTCAATAGTATTGACATACAGTATATGTTTGAAATGTAATTTTGCATCATACATGATTTGTTAGTGTAATTTGCCTCAGAAGTAAATGTTTGATCCTAAAATGCACAATTAAAACCACTCTTCAGTATGGTTTCTAATTTGAGAACTGGCTACTGAAATTCTGAGAACTACCTTCCAATCTGCAGAAGAATCCAGGAGGTGTGGATCTCTTCAGTTGACTCAAGAATTAAAGGTTCTTTAAGAATCTGTAGCAAAAAAAAGCTGTTTAGAGAATAAGAGTGGGACTGGAGGGCAACAAAAGACAACTGGACTGGGTTGGAGGGAGGATTCATAATCAAGCCACAGGAAGTTCAAAAAGGGGATTCAGCCCTTAATATTAAGATCATGCTTTTGTATATAGGCCAAAAGTGTGTGCTTAAAGAGATGGGTGGGAAACAGATCTTTTGTTTTAGCTTGTTCCCTTCACCAAAATGAAAGGATCTTATTGGTGTTGCAAAATTTCTGTGGGCAGTTTCCCTCTGTGTTCATTCTCCTTTCATCCTTTGAAATCATGTGAGAGTGAATGTGATCTGGCAGTTGGAAATGAAGGGCTTGCTGGCATTCAGACATATCTGAGGACTTTGTCAGGGACTCTAAAACCTGCATGAGCAGTACAGGTGAAGGAAGGAGTCAACACCCCCCCCCCCAAAACACCATGGCTTATGCAGCTACATCCTCTCTCTCTCTCTCTCTCTCTCTCTCTCTCTCTCTCTCTCTCACTCACTCACTCACTCACTCACCAAGATTGCCAAGCTTTCAGGATCTATTCTCCCCCCACCTCTTTTTTTCTATTATAACCCCAGCAGTTCTACTTGAAAGCCTGGAGCAAACATTATACATTTAGAAGCCAAGCATTCTGAGATCAGGAATTTGTTTTGATCGCTAGAATTGTACTGAGCTTACAGTGCTTTCATTCAAAAAATAATTCCTAGATTATCCTTCCTCCAGTAACCTCCCTTCATTTCAGTGATGGATGTGTGGATGGTGAGTGGTGACATTTTGTTGCTGTTACTGAAACCAATGTGAGTAAAATGTTTTTTGCTGATCTGTGGCAAGCCACTTAAAGAACTACTAGTAGATTCTTCTCTTACGTACCCAAGAGTTTGAGATATGAATTTGTCTGTTCTTTAAGAACATAGATGGCTAGCTTTTGCCCCTCCAAATGATGTTGGATTCCAGCTCCCATCAGCCCCACCTAACACAGGTAATGGTGAAGTAGGCTGGAAGTTGCAGCCCAGCACCTTGCTTTCCATCTCTGCTCACACTAATATGCATTTTTATTTTTTAGAGACTCTGAGCAACATTTTCCAACTACTTCCCATCTTCAGGGACAAAAATTTTAACACCAGTATTATTTGTTGCAAGAAGGTGCCCCTCCAAAGATATTGAACTGTAATAGTAGGCATCCTTCAGTCTTGAGAGACTATGGTAATGTGCGCTGTATGGAGGTCTTGGAACAGCGTCTAGTGTGGCTGAGAAGGCCAATTCGAGAGTGACAATCTCTTCCACACTGAAGACAAATACAAGCTGTCCCCTGTCCAGCTCCCTGATTTTGCTGGTTTCGGGATTGCCTCTTTGCCTTGGCCTGCTGTACAAGTGTCTCTTCAGATTGGGAGAGGCCGTGATGCACCACCTGCCTCCAGACTGGATGCTCAGATATCAAGGTTTCCCATCTGTTGAGGTCCATTCCTAAGGCCTTCATATCCCGCTTGCAGATATCTTTGTATCGCAGCTGTGGCGATTTCCCTGCACTAATTCTCCATACAGGAGATCTTTTGGAATCCGACCATCAGCCGTTCTCATGACATGCCCAAGCCAATGTAGACGATGCTGTTTCAGTAATGTATACATGCTGAAAATTCCAGCTCATTCTAGGACTACTCTATTTGGAACTTTGTCCTGCCAGGTGATACCAAAAATGCGTCAGAGACAATGCATATGGAATGTGTTCAGTCCTGCCGTGCCCATGACTTGTGTTTTCTTCAGGCTGATTGTTAGTCCAAAGTCTTTGCAGGCCTTGCTAAAATGATATATTGAACTAACATTCCTATAATTCTACCCAGCATGTTGTGTACATTATATGTGATATTTTTTAAAAAAAATTTGAGCATCAGTTTGAGATTTTTCTTGTGATATGCCACTCCTATCCATCTGTATGTTATAGGTAAAAATTTTTGCAAATGTTTTGAAATCTTTATCTTTTTCTTCTTGCCTCTTGGTTCTAAAAATAAACACACACCCTCCCAGAACTAACCATCTGTTTCGTGGTCGAACACTTGGAGACCCTGGCATGTAGTAGATTGAGTGCATTCTGCAGCTGCTAGCAATGATCTCAGAGGAGACGAAAGAACAGCAGGGGAACTCTTCCCCAGGGCTGCTGGGATCCTTTTTTTGTTTGGCTGTAGTCATACCTACTTGCCAAACAAGCATCAACATCCAGTAGCCTTCCCTTCCATTCTGATCCTTAGAATTCACCTTATGCAGGACAAAGGCTGTCTGTTAAACAAGAGGGCAAAATGAAGTCTCAGCTCCTCCTTTTCCTTTTCTTATTCCTGACTGACTGGTATTGCACTGTTTGGGAGCAATGGTGGGTCATCAAACATAGTGGATGGCTGAGGATTAGAAAGGAAATGATGCTGGCTGGGGCTGATACCAGGATGAAGAGTTGAAAGCCCTTCCTACCTGGCTAAAAGATGAAGGTTGTATTGTGGTATATGGGGACACGCTTTGCAAGTGAAGTGGAAAGAGAGCTCACCCTGACACTCTGCCAATATCTCAGCTGATTTCTCATGCCCTAAGATCCTGATATTTTGCAAATATGGATAAAGGAAATAAATTCTCAGAAGTTCCCCAGTAAGCTAACAAGGGGTCATTCCCTCTTGCTTCCCAGAATGATTTAGCTATCCTAGGCTCACACTGGCAGTGGTACACAGTAAATGCCACAATACAGACATTCAGTAATGTATGAATTTGCATCCACCAGTCTCTTGCTTCAGCACTTTCCTAGAGAAACACTTCCTTCTCTCCCCTTGGCTGGTGCTGGAAGTGTAAACTAATTGGGGCAGTAGATCAAAGGCTTCTACCTTGTTCTCAGATGCTCCCAGTAGTACTCTCTGTGATACAAAGAGAAGAACTATACACATTTAAACTGTGTCATTTTATTCTGTAACTGACTGCAGTTACCACAGGTGCTAATGAGAACTCATTTATGTTTTCACATGAACTGGCACCAGAATATGGAGTTGGAGTAGGACAGGGTAATTATTCTATCTATCTCAGGAGTTTGTTTGTTTGTTTGTTTGTTTGTTTGTTTGTTTGTTTGTTTGTTTGTTTGTTTATTTATTTATTTATTTATTTATTTATTTATTTATTTATTTATTTATTTATTTATTTATTTATACCCCGCCTATCTAGTCATTTCGACCACTCTAGGCGGTTTACAACATAAAGGATAACAAGTTCAAGAAAAATTTATAACAATTAATTAATTAAATGATTTAGCAAGATGGGAAAAATAGAAAATAAATCAAATAAAGAGAAAAAAAGGAAAGAGGACAGGAATTAACTGGAAGGGAAGGCCTGCCTATACATCCACGTTTTTAGTTGGTTCTTAAAAGTACCCAGCGAGGGTGCAGCGCGAATCTCCGGAGGTCGGTTATTCCAGAGGTGAGGAGCCACCGCCGAGAAGGCCCAGTTTCTAGTTCTTTCCTTCTGTGCCTCCCTCGACATCAGGCTCCTCAGCCTCACCTCCTGGCTCACGCGGGTGACATGGGTAGAACTAGTTGGGAGTAAGTGTTCCGCCAAGTATCGAGGTCCTAAACCATTTAGGGCTTTATATGTAAGCATTAACACTTTGAAGTCAATGCGGAAATGGATGGGCAGCCTGTGCAGCATGGCCAGAGTAGGAGAGATATGTTGGTATTTTCTCACTCCAGTAAGGAGTCTGGCCACCGCATTCTGCACCACTTGAAGTTTCCGCATCAGCTTCAAAGGAAGCCCCACGTAGAGCGAGTTACAGTAGTCTGGTCTAGAAATTACGAGCGCATGTACTAAGGTAGTGAGTGCCCCCGTGTCTAGGTAAAGTTGCAGCCGGGCAATCCGCCAAAGGTGGAAAAAGGCGGTGCGGACTACCGACGCCACCTGCGCTTCCATGGTGAGCATTGGGTCCAGGTGTACCTCCAGGCTGCGGACCCCACTCTTCGTGGCTAGGGCCACCACCCCCCAAATATGAGGGAGTTTCCCAAGCCACCATCCACAGGGCCACCCACCCTCAGTACCTCTGTCTTGTCCAGGTTCTGCCTCAGCCCATTCTCCTGCATCCATTGCTCTACGGCCCCCAGGCAGCGCTGGAGGGACAGAACGGCATCACCTGCAGTTGGTGAAAAGTAAATATAGAGCTGGGTGTCATCAGCATATTGATGACACGATGCTCCACACCCCCTGATGACTCCACCCAGCGGCCTCATATAGATGTTAAACAGCATTGGGGAGATGATCGACCCCTGTGGAACCCCACAATTGAGATTCCACAGGGCCAAAATATTCTCCCCAAGCTGTACTCTCTGGGAGCGGTCCTCCAAGAAGGAACGGAACCAGACCATGGCCAAGCCACCGATACCCAACTCAGAGAGCCTCCCCAGGAGGATACCGTGGTCGACGGTATCGAAGGCCGCTGAGATGTCGAGGAGGACCAACAAAGAAATTTTACCACTGTTGGCCTCCCTCAACAAGTCATGGTACAGGGCAACCAATGCCGTCTCTGTACCGTGGCATAGCCTGAAGCCCGACTGAAAAGGATCCAGGGCATCTGTTTCATCCAGATGCGCCTGAAGCTGGTCAGCCATCACCCTCTCAGCCACTTTGCTCATGAAAGAAATATTGGCGATGGGCCTATAATTGCCAATTTCATCCGCTGCCAAATTAGGTTTCTTTCTTATGGGCCTAATGAGTGTCTCCTTGAGGGCAGAGGGAAACCTGCCCTCAAGGAAAGACCCATTTATTATTGCAGTGGCCCATTTTGTTGTTATCGGCCTGGCTGCTTTGATTAGCCAGGCCGGGCAAGGGTCCAAGGAGGAGGTGGTGGCTCGACAGCGGTCAAGCACTCTGGCCACAGAATCAGGCGTGACAGGCTGAAAGAAGTCAAGGGTTACCGGGCAAGATGGAGCGCTGAACATCTCTGCTCGACTCACTGTGTTCAAAAAAGGAGAGAGGTCTCGTTGAATGGCCTCCACTTAGATTAGATTTTAAAAAGGCTACATAACTGGTCAGGTGAAAAACTAGGGGGAGGCCTATCATCCAGACCAGTTCCAGATAGGTCGCGCACTATACGGAATAACTCCGCCTGCTGGTTGGACGCTTCGCTTATCCGGTTAGCGAAATAAGTTTGACAAGCAGCCTTTACCTGAGACAGGTAAAGGTTAGTTGCGACCCTGACAGCTATCCTATTATAATTCATCGGGTTCTTCCTCCACCTACACTCTAGCCTTCTCCTATGTCGCTTCAGCGCTCGAAGCTCCTGGTTAAACCAGGGCGCTGGATGAGCTCTACGACAGAGAGGGCGTTTAGGTGTGATAATGTCTATAGCTCTGGTTGCGAAGGTGGACCAGCTATCAACCAGAGCATCAACAGGAGCGCTAGCCAGGTCCGCCATGACCCCTTTCATGACGTCCTGGAATCCAGCCGGATCCAGTAGCCTTTGAGGGCGGACCATATAAATAGGTCCCTGCTCCCTGCGGGAGGAATGTTGTGCTTGATGAAAAATAATAATTCATGACATGGGTTCTTGTTTGTAGTCCTCATGATTCTAGTGTCACATGTGAAAGTGTTATGGGCAGAATCTACAATTGGCTCCAATGATCACGGGAACAGAGAAGATTCCTCCTAATTCACGTTACATTTTCCATACTGCATATCCTTAGCTGAAACAGACTTTTACTAGTTGACTCACATGGTCATATAGGGTGGCTTGAATATTGGTATCTGGCAACCTAACTGCCTAGTACTTGCATTTTAGCCAAACCAAAAAGCTGCATGTAGATTGGAGAAAATGATGTGAGGTTTTGGCTACATATTTGTAATAAATATCCCAGATCATCAGTAGTTTGGTCTATAGTACAAGGGGAGTGGATGTGAGGAATCCAGTGCAGTGCTACAAAACCTTGCATAGTCATGGTCCTTAATGAACTCTTAATGTAATGATCATATGGTTTGACTTCTATGCTGGCTTGCTAAATGTGATCCCATGTGTGGCTAGCTTTGTTTTATACAGCCCCCTTTTTATACAGGACCTAGAGAATGTTCAGATATATCCAGGGCTTTTAAAAACAAACTCTGTTACTTCTAAAAAATAACAATCTGCACTTGTCTTCTTGCAGACTGATGTGCAAAGTGTCAGAAGAAATCAATGAAGCCTTTATTTTATTTTATTTATTCATGTTTCCTGTTCCTTACTCCAGAAACCAGTTCCTCCCAAATTCTCCATGTAGGAAGGAAGCTTCTTTCTGACCATGGTGTTCCTGAGCTCTTGTCCCATGTGAGAGAATTGGCAAAGAGTTCCTTATCCTGTCCTTGATTCTCTCTCTGGGTTGTTCCAGGTTCTGGCCATTTACAACTTTGGCTGTCATGCTTGCTTCCTGCTCTGTGTTTTCAGAGATGTGGCTAAGACTTAACCCACACACAGCTTCTGTGTTTTGAGCACTTAGCAAAATGTGCCGACTGTTTTTTTGGTGGTATTTTCTGCATCCTTTCAATCTGTGCTAGTATTTAGGAAGATAGAAGTAGCAGTTGCTCTGTTCATTTAATTTAGAGGAAAATAGCCTGATATTCTATTGACCATTGATCTTTTATCTCATGACCAAGGTTAGCAGCTAGGATTAAGTATTATACAGGTGGAATACTACAGTAAAACATCCCTACCATTTAGAAGCATGTTCTGAAAGTAAGGGGAAAAGTCTGTTGTTGGGCCCTTTTTGACCATCCTGGCAATAAAACAATAAAAGAGCACCAAGAAAAGTGACTGTATGCTAAAATAATCTAGACCACACACATTTAGATTGTCATTAAAGTATGTCTTTAGATTTAATTAATGCTCAAGCTTTGACTTGCACTGACTGGATTTTAGTCACATTTGTATCATGCAGTGGTTTAATTTTACTGCTAATTTTGTTTTATATTTTGGGGCATGAAGAGAAACACCGATTCCCTCCATCAAATAATATTTCCAACTCATAACACTTGGCTTCCCTCAGTGGACTGTTTGGGCAGGAATACCAGAATCTGTTTTGCACAATAGTGTCTGTGTGATCATTTTTGCCAACTATCCCTGCCTCTTCTGTGTTTCAGCTGGGATGAGAGCAGCTCCATCAGTAGTGGCCTCAGTGATGCCTCAGATAATCTCAGCTCAGAAGAATTCAATGCCAGCTCCTCCCTCAATTCTCTACCTTCTACACCTACAGCTTCCCGCAGAAACTCTGCCATAGCGGTAAGCAGGCCAAAAATTCATGATGCCCACAAAAAAACCTTCTCTCTGTATGTGTGTGTGTGTCTGTGGATGTCTGTGTCTGTGTTTCAACAGGTCTGAGACCAAAGGAACAAACTGAATGAAATCCAGTGCTGGCTCTTTCTAGGATGGAAGATTATTGGGTTTTATGCTTCATTCAACAAATTTCTGTGCTTCTTGAATTTTTATATTGCAGGTGTGCACAAAGGGTCATACTTGGAGAACTATAAAGTAATGTGTTGATCACTGTAAAACAAGAAAGGGTATAAATACTATTTAGATTGTTCTCAAGAAAACAGGGGCTACTGCTGCCAGTTATAAATTCATCATAATCTTAGAACTGCAGAACTATGGATCATTGAGTCGAGCTCCTGTCAAGGAGACATGTAGTCGGGAATCACATTCCCAACCTCTGACTCCACAGCCAGATCCTTAAACCACTGAGCTATACAGCCGTTCTGACTTTAGATTACAACAGAAGAAGCTGTAACTCAAATGGTACACTGAACCCAGGACTATTTGTTGCACAAGAAAAAAATTTCTTTGAAAATGACTGACAGATTTTTTTTTAATCTTTGCAAAACTAGTGTATACCACAGCAGCCTTTAAATCTGTGACAAGGTAAAGACTGTATCTCTATGGTAGAGTACATGTGTTGGTTCGAAGACTGGACTGTCACTTAGGAGACTCAAAGTCTGTTTGTATTCCTCATTGCATGCCAGTTGCATGACTTGATGTGAGATAATGAGCACTCATTAACTAACCACAATTTGTTGCTATGATTTGTATCGTTGCACTTAATGCCAGGATAAATAACCAAAAGGGTTCTGGTCAATAAAGCATTTCCTTGTAGGTGCAATCAAATATATATTTACTTTAAGAAGGTGTATAGAGCAAATGGTGGGAGGGACTTTTGTGTGAAATGCTGAAGAGTTGTGGTCAATCAGGACCACAAACACTGAGCTTCGATGAACAAGTTGTCTTTTGCTGCCTGCAGCTTGGGAGTTTGAGAAGTGTATGTGGGGATCAGACTGAAGTGCCAAACTTATAGTATCCTCTTTGCTATCTGCCCCACAGTTGCGCACAGACTCCGAGAAGCGCTCATTGGCAGAAAGTGGGCTAAACTGGTACAGCGAGCCAGAAGAGAAAGCTCAGAAGAAGATGGACTATGACAGCGGGAGTCTGAAAATGGAGCACAGTTCCTCCAAATGGCGCCGGGAGCGCTCTGAAAACTGTGAGGAGGCTCCTGCCAAAGGCGGGGAGCTGAAAAAGCCTGTCAGTTTGGGCCCCCCAGGTTCCTTAAAAAAGGGCAAGACACCTCCTGTGGCAGTGACTTCCCCCATTACCCACACAGCCCAGACTCTCAAAGTGGCAGGTGAGTTTGGAATGGGTAGTAGAATCCTACTGTTGGTAGGGCTGTCTAGATAATGAGAAGCAAGCAGAAGGTACATGGCCAACTCTACGCAATGAGAGAACTAGGAATGAGTTTGCTGCATCCTAGGGCTGCACCTCAGTAAAATATTTGGTCATCCTGTACAGTATTTGGAAGATTTTTCTAATTCAGCAGTTGCAACTGGCTGAGGCATACTAGCCTAAAGATGGGAAAGCTGGAGCTCTCTAAATGTTAATGAACATAAAATACCTCTTATTGCCCATGCCGTTAGAGTATGATGGAAATTAGAATCCAGAAACATCTGGAAGGCCAAAGCTTCTCCAGCCCCATGTTAGAACACATTATTTAATTTAAAATGAAAATTGGTAGTACAGCTGCTCTGTCAAATCAAAGGTGTGAGTGATATATGAGGCTGCCATTGCTGCCTATTGGGAGATTATCTTCTGTGCTGAGTCAATGGAGCTCATTAGCAGCAGATGTACTATTTTTGTCCTGCATACACACCCCTGAGATCTTTGTGTGCTTACTACCATTCATCACTTCCTGATGCGTTGGGAGACAGTGAGATGAGAGTCAATGACAAAACTTTCACAGAATAATGGAGATGGAATAGTCCTATAAAGCCATCAAATCCGATCTCCTGCTAAATGGAGGAATCCAGGTTTGTGTATAGTGATCAGAAAAATCTTAAGACCTACCTTTCTCAGTTGTCATTGTGTGTCTTCTAGCTTGTATATGATAGGTGGGAGGTGGGATTTTGAGTCCCTTTCCTGCTAAAAGGGAAAGAGCTTGTTGGTTACAGTAGTGTGGCAAAGGAGAAGTTTCTCTTTTCTTCTTTGATGGAAAAATTACATGCCAGAAGCATGTTCTGCTTCCTTGTTGCATGCTGGAATTCTTAAGGTCCATTGGGTAGGGAAGCCCTGGTACTTCCTGTTACATATACTGTACAGTGGTGCCTCGCTAGATAGTTACCCCGCATGACTTTTTTTCACTAGACATTGACTTTTTACGATCGCTATAGCGATTCACAAAACACTGATTCCTATGGGGGAATTTTGCTGGACAATGTTTGGTCCCTGCTTCGCAAACCGATTTTTGCTAGACAACGATTTTGACAGCTCCCTACGAGCTCACAAAACAGGTGTTTCCGGGACCTAAGCTTCGCAAGACAGCAATTTAAACAGCTGATCGGCAGTTTGCAAAGCGGCTTTCCTATGGCCGATCTTTGCTAGACAGCGACGATTCTTTGGAACGCATTAAACAGGTTTCAGTGCATTCCAGTGGGGAAGTGCTTTTCGCTAGACAATGATTTCGCTAAACAGCAATTTCAGTGGAACGGATTATCATCGTCTAGCGAGGCACCACTGTACTACTGACCAGTTAGATGTTTTGGGATAAGTATATAGTCTAGCCTGGGAAATACCTATTCGGGCACCTCCCCTTGTTTCCCCCTTTGCCCACTCTCATGAATTAATACTCATAGCTCACCTAAGAAACGTATTGCACAAATACCCTTTACTTTTATTGGTTTCAAACTTTGTTGTTTCCTGACTGGATCCTTTTTAATGCTATCCTTCAGGCAAGCCCGAAGCAAAAGCAACAGACAAGAGCAAGCTGTCTGTGAAGAATGCTGGCCTACAGCGCTCTTCTTCTGATGCTGGCCGTGACCGGATTTCAGATGCTAAGAAACCCCCTTCTGGGCTCACACGGACCACCACTTCTGGCTCCTTTGGCTACAACAAGAAGCCACCTCCTGCAACTGGCACTGCTACAGTGATGCAAGCTGGTGGTTCAGCCACACTTGGCAAGATCCAGAAGAACTCCAGTATCCCTGTCAAGCCCGTCAATGGCAGGAAAACCAGTCTAGATGTTTCTAATGCTGGAGAGCCTGGTTTCATGGCTCCGGGAGCCCGTACCAACATCCAGTACCGGAGCCTGCCACGCCCAGCCAAATCCAGCTCCATGAGTGTGACAGGTGGGCGCAGTGGGCCACGACCTGTCAGCAGCAGCATTGATCCCAGTCTCCTAAGCACAAAAGGCAGCATCTCTGTCTCACGGCTCAAGGAACCCTCTAAAATTGGCACAGGCCGGAGCACCCCAGTGCCAGTGAATCAAACAGATAGAGAGAAGGAGAAGGCCAAAGCCAAAGCTGTAGCCTTGGACTCTGATTGTATCTCAGTCAAGAGCATTGGCTCCCCTGAAAGTACCCCGAAGGCTCAAGGCAGCCACCAGACTCCTGCCAAAGTGGCTGAGCTGCCACCAACACCACTCAGGTAGGAACGGGGAAGGGGGGAAAGGACCTCCTGCAGGTCTGCAGCCTAGCTTGCCTGCCTGTAGATTAGAAGAACTCTTTCTGCCTTCTGTGGGGTATTTTGTTATTCATTGCCTATTTATTGGAAGATTATAATGCTAGTTGGAAGCTTTGTTTTAGTGAATGGATGTTAAATGTTCCCTCGCTGCTTTGACTTTGCGTTATTTTGAGTTACTGTAGCATACCTAAAGCCCACTTCTCCCAGAGCCTGGGGTGCTTGGCTGTATCGAGATGTTGTACATATTTCGCTTAAGTAAGCATAATTCTAGACACAAGGCTTTTAATTGTTCAAACTCATCAATATAAGAAGACAAATAATAGCAAAGGTGATATTGAATCTTAACTGTTTTGGAATCAATTGGGACAATGAAAGGATCTCAAGATAGAAAGCATTAGAGCTGTTGTCCAAAAGGTATCTTTAACACACACACACACACACACACACACACACACACACACACACACACACACACACACACACACACACACACACACACACACACACACACACACACACACACACACACACACACACACACACACACACACACACACACACCTCTAATCAAATCCTGATTATAAGTGGGCCCATATAAAGCTCTTCTGAGTGTGGACACCCAATCCATCAATGTGACACACCCCAAACAGATAAGAAGGAGTTTTGTGAACATGAATGTATCTCATTGAGTGTCTGTTGCAGTGCCAGAGTCCTGCCAATTTCTTAGGAAAACCAGCTCCCTAAATACAAAATTAACATATAGTTGCATTTATCTGGATTTTTAGGTCCACCAAAAGTGTGTGGGTTGATGCTTGATCACTAGAATTTGAGCAATTACCCAACTATTGGTAATTAGAATTACTGGAAATGTGCCTTTAAAAAAAAAAAGAAAGATCCTAAGAAAAATTGTACAGTTTTCAATTATTTTTTATGCCTGAAGTCAGATGCATGATGTAGTTTTCTACATGATGAAGTTTTCTGTGCAAAACTCTCACCCTATACTCATAGCAGTGTCCTAATTTTATGATGCACCGTTTCAGGTCAGCTGCCAAAAGCTATGTGAAAGCCCCTTCTCTGGCCAATCTGGACAAGGTGAACTCCAACAGCCTGGACCTTCCTTCCTCAAGTGAGCTTCACCAGATGCATGGTGGCAAACTGCCAGAGTCCCACACAGCTGCAGGGAATGTGGGTGGCCACCTCACATCATGCTTCACTCCAAGCCCTGCTCCAGTTCTTAACATTAACTCTGCTAGCTTCTCCCAGGGCCTGGAGCTCATGGGTGGCTTCAGCATCCCCAAGGAAACCCGCATGTACCCCAAGCTTTCAGGTTTGCACAGGAGCATGGAATCCTTACAGATGCCTATGAGCCTACACAGTGCCTTCTCAGCAGGCAACACAACAGGTTCCACCGCTACTTCTACCCCTCCTGTTGCTGCTGAAGAGGAACCTAGTGAGATGGCATGGACAGGAAGTCCCAGAATCACACATCTGGAGAGGTAGGGAAAAGGCTATGGTGTAGCTTTTGTATGGTCTAATGTTTTATAAGGTACAGTACAGGGGATGGGAGCTGTTAGTAAGTGGTTTCTTCAGAAAGCAAGACTGAGGAATCATTTGCCCAGTAGATGTTTTGGAGACCTCTCCCATATGCTGTCTTAGACATCTAAAAGTGAATGCCTGTAATATCTGGGTGACAGAGCAATCTCGGTTCTTGTCATAAATTATTTAATCGGTCCTTGTATTAAATCTTCAGTACCATCAAGAGAATAGTTTTTTAAAAGGGCTGCTGGAATTACAATGCAATGGGGAATCTTTAACCAGGTATCCAAACATCACTAGGCTGCAGCATCCAGCATTTGTCAGTACAGTGGTGCCCCACTTGACGATTGCCCTGCTTGACGACGAATCCACTTTGCGATCAGTTTTTTGCAATTGCTATTGCGATCACAAAACGATGATTCAAAGGGTTTTTTCGCTTGATGACGATCAGTTCCCTGCTTCAGGAACTGATTTTTTGCTTAACGACGATCAAAAACAGATGATCGTCGGGTTTTCAAAATGGCTCCCCGCTGTGCAAAATGCCTCTTGCTGTGTTCAGGACGGATTCTTCACAAGAGAGGCACCGGAAAATGGCCACCCTATGGAGGATCTTCACTGGACAGTGAGGTATTTCTCCCATTGGAACGCATTGACCGGTTTTCAATGCATTTCAATGGGGTTTTTTTCTCTCTTGACGACGATTTCGCTCTACAGCGATTTTGCTGGAACGGATTATCATCATCAAGCGGGGCACCACTGTATTGCCTATGTTAACCAAGGATAGTAGAAGTTACAGTCCATCCTTACTTTGCCTACCCCTGCTTTATACAAATTCCAGCACAGTCTTTCACTTCCTCCTTCTTGTTGCTTGACAAGGTCTAGTGCCTTCAGTGGTACAAATACAAAACTTTAGGCTTCTTATGTTATGCTTTGTTTTCCCATACTTTACATCCATCTCCAGTCATGGGACGGAGACAACATTGGTCGCCTTGGTGGATGATCTAAACCAGGAACTAGACAGGGGAAGTATGTCCCTCTTGGTTTTACTGGAACTCTCAGTGGCTTTTTATACCATTGACCATGGTATCTTTCTGGGCATCTCTCTGGAATTTGACTTGAAAGCACTGATTTACAGCAGCTCTGGTCCTTCCTGGAGGAGAAAACTTAGAATGTGGTCCTGGGGTACTCCTGTTCAACTCGTTGGCCATTAGCCCATGGTGTCCCTTAGAGTTCTGCTTTGTTCTCCCTGCTGTTTAACATATACATGAAAGCACTGGGATAGATTGTTCAATATTTTGGAGTTACTTGGATGAAATTCAGCCCTATGTTTTCTTTCCACATTGCTCCAAGGAAGTGTTTCTGTCTAAGCCAATGTCTATCATCAATAATAGACTGGATGAAGGCAAACAAACTGAAATGTAATCCAGCAAAACTGAGGTGCTTCTAGTCATTCAAAAAGCAGATCAGGGCATAGGCATTCAATCTTTGTTAGATGGGATTATGCTCCCCCTAACAACTCAGGCACACACCTTTAGTATACTCCTAGACTGAGCCTGGGTGCTCAGGTCTTGGTCGGGGACAAGAGTGCATTTGCACAGTTAAAGATGATGAGCCAGCTACACCTGTTCCTGAAGTTGTCTGATTTGGCTACAGTGGCACAAGTTACTTATCGCTTGCATTATTGTAATGCACTCTATGTGTGGCTGTCTTTGCAGACAATTCAGAAACTTCAGCTGGTTCAAAATACTGCAACCAGGCTGCTGACCAGGGCCAATTACGTGGATCATATAACTGCCCTGTTAATAACAGCTCCATTTCCAGACCAAGTTATGGTTATGAGCTATGAAGTCTGATATACCTTGTCTCCAGGCTATATGAAGGAAGGTGTTCTTCCATATAAGCGTCCCTTCATCCTAAGATCTTCAGGTGGGGAAAGGCTTCTCTCACTCATACTGCCTTCACAACCGTGTCTGCTGGGAACATGAGAGAGGGCTTTCTCCCACTTTCTCTGATTGCTCCCAGGTTGCAGAATGTTCTTTCTTGGGAGGCTAAGTAGCCCCCCTCCTTCTTTTCCTTCCCACAACAGATAAAGTTAGGCAGGCATATAACAACTGAGTGGGCCATGAAGAATCTTGGTTTTGTGTGCTGCTCATTATTATTATTATTATTATTATTATTATTATTATTATTATTATTATTATTATTATTATTATTATTATTATTATTATTATTATTATTATTATTATTATTATTATTATTATTATTATTATTATTATTATTATTATTAATGTGTATTTAACATGTTTTAAGGTGCTTTTAGCTAATTGTTTTCATACTGTTATATCATTGTTTTTTAATTGTTTTTAATTGCTTTTAAAGCTCAGAAAATAGTTCATTATCATCTTATGTATGATAATACAGTCTCATTATCACTTTCTGTTTTATATTATTATTTATACATGATTAATTGTCGTAATGCAATAATTTATCGTGCTTTTAGTTGGTTTGTTTTTTATAATTTGTGACACCTTGGTCCCTTCTCAGGGGGAAAGGCAGCATAAAATTGCAATAAACAAACACACAAATGACTATATGTCCTATTAGGAACCAGAGCTGCTCAGGCAAATAATTAACAAATACTGCTGTTCATTTCCTCTCCTACAGCTCTAACCGTGACCGGAATACACTGCCCAAGAAGGGACTAAGGTAATCCTGCTCCCTGCTCCCCCTCTTTTCGTTGTGGTCATGATAATACAGGATGACCAGCTAAAGAAATCTGTTTCCCACAAACCAACACTGTGTATGCTTTTGATCATCCTGTTTATCATCTCCTTAAGCAGGAAACCTGAGATTCTGTAACACTACAAAGATAGGATCCTATAGAAAATCAATTAGCCATGGTGGTTTATAACAGTGGCCCACCCATTCGCTCACATCAAAACAAGCTAGGGATCTGATTACATCTCTCACTTCATGGTTTTGTTTTTTTGATAATTGGCAAAGGCACACACAGCTTTCCCATCTCTGTAGATCCAAAGCATAAAAATGATATTGTAAGAGCCATTCCATATGAATGATACTGTCTTTATTTTTATTTTCTGGAACACAACACAAATCCTGCAATTAACAAATAATGTGCATTAGAATAAAGTACTACAAACTTTACTATTAACTGAAAGTTAAAATGACATCCACTAAGTTTTGTAATTACATTCAGATAGCTACTGGAGTGAGTACATGTACTACAGCCCAAAACTACATAGGTTTACTCTAAAGGAAGTCTCATGGATTTTAGTTGGTGTTATTCCTTTGTTCATCGATTTTTATTAATTTCCTTTAGGAAGAGTCTCATGATGATATGAATAGTCCATTATTCATTTAGAAAACTCCAGTTAGCTTATTAACTCCCAGCAATGTACATTTTCTTAGCATCATCTTACCTGCTGAACAGGGGTTTTCCAGGCCTGTTGCAACTAGTGAAATTTTGGATTTTCATATATCTTTGCAGTTGCAGTGTATACTGGACATTTTTCATGAAAATACATATATGAATTTTAAACAAAAAGTATGGGACAGGGATAATCACAATAATTGGGGGGTTAATGTTTTTTGTTGTTGTTGTTTTCAACCATCTTTCTTGGATTTTAGGAGATCACCGTGGTTCTGATTGTACCTTTGAACTTGGTTCACTGTTCTTTGTGAGAACTGCATCATAATTAGCCTTTCTCTGGTTCTGACACCACAAAGTGTCTGGGTGTGAACAACTTGAACCGATGCTCACCACAGCTTCTTTATGATTTTCTCTATATGGCTCATCAGTTTTGTTCTGTTCCTTTTTGCTTTGATTTTGGCAGGTATCAAATCCAGGAAGAGGCCAAGGAGAGGCGACACTCCCACACAATTGGGGCGATGCAGGAGTCAGATGACCAATCTGAGCTGCCCTCTCCTCCTGCTCTCTCCATGCCATTGGTTGGAAAGGCCCCACTCACTAATATTGGTTAGTTTTTCTTCCTTGTGTTTTCTGCAACAGTTGCTCTGCAAGCAGTCATTCTGAATCCGTATAGTGCAACTAAAGCAGGTGGTGTCCATTTGCAGTTTAGGAGATCCTTTTCTTTCACTTTTTTTTCCTTATAAGAGCATTGTCAGCTCACCCACAGTCCAAGTTTAGGGGCATGTGGAGGGGTGCTATGAAGGTACTTTGCATTTCCTGTAGAGACAGGCACATAGAACACCTTGGGACAGTTTATGATCCTATTCTTGATGCAATAGAAGTTCCATATTTTTGCCAAAAATAGATTTTTCTGTGAGGTTATGCAGCAGGTCTAAGGCATAGCTTTTAATTTCTAAGCAAAATTGGCTATAAACACATTGAAAAGAAGAAGATCTGTCCAGGCCTTTTACTGACCAAGGGTACCTGTATTAGCAGTAATAAATATACAGTTCCAAGAAATAGAAGAATACATGTACTGAAGTTGCACTAGTACTCTAACATAGACCAGAGCATTTTTTAAGGGAATGAGAGAACATTTTTCAAGTGATCAGTCTGGAGTTCCTCTCTACACTTTAACACAATTATTGACGCATAGTTAAAAGAATGTAGGTTGTTTTTCCACACTTCATGCCTTTCTGTCTCTACTGTTTAATACTGCAAATCTCTGCCAGATTGTATTTTTTTTTCTAAAGGGGAAGGGATTAAACTGTACTGAGAATAATATGAGGCTATGTGAGGCTGAAATAATGTTAATTTTTCCCTGTCTGCACTGGAACATGAGAAAGGCCAGATGCTCCTTCTAACCACTTCAGTCACAAATTGGTGTTAGTGATACTGTTTTGCAGGTGCTGACTGAAGCCTTAACATCAGGTGTGGTGTGCATTCACTGGTCCTGCCCTTCCCTGTCTCCATCCTGGATGCCTTGCACTTTCCCCCAAATTCCCATGTAGCACATCCGGTTCCCTAGACCCTATTCCTTGCTTTGAGCTGCTCTGACTAGCCTCTCCTCCCCTCCTCCCCTTCTCCTGCAGTGAGTCCCACGGCAACCAACACCCCGAGGATCACCCGCTCTAACAGCATCCCTACTCATGACTCTACCTTCGAGCTGTACAACGCCTCCCCCATGGGCAGCACTCTCTCCTTGGCTGACCGGCCCAAGGGCATGATCCGCTCAGGCTCTTTCCGCGACCCTGTGGATGATGGTGAGAGTCCTGCACCCGGCCAGGAGGACAAGAGTCTCCTCCTCAGTAATAATGGTGAGAGGGATACAGTCACAACAAATTCTGTCCATCACATCTTCTCAAGAGCACTGAATGTCCATGGCAGGTGGTTGGTGCATCTGTGGGAAGTGCTTCCTGGCCTGCAGGGAATCCAAATGTTGTAGAACAATTAGGGATGAAATGGATGCAGCCAGTGCCCTTTTCATCTTCATTTTCTATCTCTTGCACATCTGGTAGCACCATCCCCAGGATTTTGTGGGCAGGCGCCCTAGTTAGTCCAAAATACCAGACTCTCATAACTGTCTGGATAGCTCAGTAAATTAGGTTAGAGTTTGAGAGTTCGATTCCTCATTATGTGTCCCAGGAAAAGAGCCAGCCTATGTTGCCTTGGGGAAACTGCATAGCCCCTGTGTGTCCCCAGAAAGGAAAATGATAGTGTTCTTTATCTAAAAAATCTTGGAAAGGGTCTCTGCAAGTCAGAATTGACTTGATAGTACATAAGTAGCATTATTATTACCAGTCTGTCATGGAGCAGAGTCAGCTTCTAGGTTTGTTGCTTTCCTCCTTCCCTTGGAAAGAGTGTGTTTAATCTAAAGTAGGTTAAGGAAACATTATATACTACACATGGCAGTGAAATGCTGACAACTCAAGTGGGTGCCTGATCTGGGTAGTGTTACTTCTGGTTGGGTGCTTATACTAAATATTTGGCTTTAACCTGATGATCTCATGTTTATTTAAACAACAACAACAAAATATTGGGTGGCTATACTACCAAGATGTTTTCCCTTTGCTCTAGGGAAACATTTCTTAGGCATGTTAGAATGTATGGTCTCCACCAAACACTCCTCCCCTCCCCTAGGCATGGACTGCTAAATGTTTGTTCCAGGGCTAAATGGTCTTCTGAGCATACTTCTTGCATTCACCATCATGGGGGCTCTTCATTAGCTCGGGTTGCTCTTGGTGTTGGACCTGCCCCTATGCACATACCCAACCCCTAGGTCCTCCCCCAAGTGCCCTACCTCCTATGTGCGCCAGTGCTCCCTAGGTCTTTTTGTGACCAATTACTGTATTTTTCGCACCATAAGACGCACTTTTCCCCCACAAAACAGGGGGGGTGGAAAGTCTGTGCGTCTTATGGAGCGAAGAAAACAGATTATATTTTCCTGTTTTCTTCTCCTAAAAAAATGGTGCGTCTTATGTAAAGGTGCGTCTTATGGAGCGAAAAATACGGTAGCTTCCTCTTCCTTTGCCACAAGCAGCCCCCAACACGTGTCTCTTTCTCTGTCTTTTCTATTGCAGTTCATGGATCCGTGCTGTCCCTGGCATCCAGTGCTTCCTCCACTTACTCCTCAGTAAGCTGTGTTCCCTTCATCAACCAGCCTTTACTTTTCTCTGTGTTCAGTTCCAGCAGGATATGCACCCCACTTCAGCTGCGGGTGATCTGGTGCTGTGTTCTTTCCAAGTGGGATGGAGTGCAACTGGTATAGGGCTTGGCATGTTGTAACTATGGGGTCTGTTACAATTACCCGGGTAGTGTTGCCATGAGAAGGACGATATGGGGTGGAGGTGGAAAGACTGATTGCAGTGCAAGTGCTGGGTTCTATGCATGGCTGCTCACCGGTGGCTGTGATTGCCTCTGCTTCTTACACCCTAACCGCCTGCCTCTCTGTCTCTCCTCTGCCCCATCATCTGCTGCCAGGCTGAGGAGAGGATGCAGTCTGAGGTACAGTAACATCCTCTCTTTCCTCCTCACTGCTATGTTGCTCTTGACCGTTGGTGGAGAGCAAAGGGCTTTTCTGCTCTCTTGACTCACCCCTTTCTTTTCTCTCCCGTAGCAAATCCGCAAACTACGCCGTGAGTTGGAATCATCCCAAGAGAAGGTGGCCACACTGACATCCCAGCTGTCAGCCAATGTAAGTTGCTATGCCTTGTCTCCACTGGCACGGATGCCTCCTGGCTGAGAATGCCATGCACGGCAAAAGGCTTTTTGTATTGGGGACAAAGGCACATTAGCCCTGCAGTCTTTGGAAGTCCCACACATATAAGAAGACTATCTCTGAACTAGAACTCTATTGAATGTTGCCCTAACAGTTTGCTGTTGTGTGTAGATCCCCAGAAATGCACTTCTGTTAAAGATTTGGCTGCTGACAGTATCAAGGGATTTAGGCAGATTCTCTGTAGTTCTGAAGGTCCAGGGTAGCAAGGGAGCAGAGTACACTAATTTGTCCTTGATTGTCTTGCAGCAAATGGCCATAGAACATAGGGAGGTGGGTCTACATACAGTACTGTATGGAACAGGAGCACCCTCTAATGGATGCTTGCCATGTAGCTATGAGGTGTTTCTCAATTGTTCTTTTAAGAATCCCAGGCTGTTCCCTAAACCTTTCTTTATAATGAAAATGCCAGGAATTCAACTTGGGACATTCCACAGGCAATTCGTGTGCCTTTTTACCAAGAGTTAACACATTTTGACAAGTCTTACTAGTCAGTTACAAAGTTTCTGTCATCAGGATTTCCTCCTTTCTGGGGGGAGGGTGCAAACCCATGTCCTTGACCTTGGTTGTGTCTTTGAAACAGAACATGATATTGTGGATAAATCTCATTTTCCTCTGTCTAGCTCCAGACTTTTCTGGTAAGGGTTGGAATAGAAGCTCCTGCCTCTTCAGCAGCTCAGAGCTGGAGGGAAATGGAGACCTGCTTTTTTTTTTCTTGCAGCAAAGAGGTCTTGTAATGCAGAGCAAACTCCCTATCTCTCCGTCTCCCCCTGCTCCAACTTTAAATGCTCAAAAGAAGGAGGAGAGGAAGGCACAGGAGCTTGCCCAACCTCTGTACCCAGTAGGCACGCCAAGCCCTGGCCAATGGAAAATCATATCGTTTCTTTCCCCCACTCCAGTTTCATGTTTGACATTTCAAGATGGAGGCTTGTGAGTATCTTCTGCTCTGTACATTTGGCAGACAGAGCATTTCTCTAGCACAAAGGCAAGACCATCCGTCTCTCATTTCCAGCTCAGATTCAGGAGCAGGAGGCAAGGCTTGGTTATGGTTCTGTACTTCTTCCCAGCAAATACAGTCCCCACCATATTCTAAGCTTCAGCTGAGCTTTGGGACTTGGGATGACAGTGAAGTTCCATCTCACTTTCTTATAGCTCCAGGTGCGGAAGAAGCCTGGAATTCCTCTTGTGCACAAAGGACTGGCTCTCCTCTCACCACACCAGAGTTGGCAAGGGAAACTCCCAAGCCCTGTCTGTCAGTGACCTCCCCTTGGCATTTATTTTTGTGACTCTGCTTCTTGTGCTGTTGCATGAGCCTTGTGTCCTCATCTTTTTCTTTTCAGGCCAATTTAGTAGCAGCCTTTGAACAGAGCCTGGTGAACATGACATCTCGCCTCCGACAGCTTGCTGAGACGGCAGAAGAGAAGGTTAGTCCTGTGAGAGGACAGGCAGCAAGTGAACACCTACAGATTCCTCTACAGTACTTATAGGGCCTTCTTTTTCCTTATTTTTCCTCCTCCTCTGAAAGTTCACACTGCACAGGGGCAAAGGAAGCACGTGCAGCCTTAAAGGCCCTCTTTCTGGGGCTGTAGACATTGAGAGAACAACCAACCATAGTGATAAAGGTTTATTATACTTCAGTGAGTATTTGGCAGCAATATTCAAAGCTCCACTGAGAGCAAGACCACCACCATCCTAGCTTGGAAAGGAAAACCTGCACAAATGATCTGTTCTTACAGGCTGCTCAGACTCTCCATTCCTTGAAACAGAAATAGAAAGATAGCATCCCATTCATTGCTTGTAGCTGCATCCCCACTGCTAAATGCCCTTCTTTCTTCCTCCAGCTCCATCTCCACCTCCACTGCTTCTCCTGTGCCCTACCTCCAACCTGCTGGCACTGCTTTCCAGGAGCCCTGTGTGCACTACTCTCTACAGAGCTGGCCAGCTCTTCTCTAACTGCTGGTCTCTAAAGATCTCTCAGAGTCCAGCAGTGTTTCTCGGGCATTGTGCTCAGAAGATTTCCCTGCACCAGGGACAGGACATTTCACTGGATACTGCATTGATTATTACTTATTACTTATCAGGAATAGAGAAGATTTATAGAGAGAGGAAGTGATAAATTCCACAGTCCCTTTGGTTTGCCACCTCAAGCAGTCATTTCACTTTGCTTAGAAGCAAGGCAGACCCCGTTTCTTTTCTTTTGGCTATCCAGTGAATAGGATGGATAAATTACAAAGTAGTGAGTGTGGTAAGCTGAACCAGGGGGCAAGGGATTTAAAGGCAACCATTGATGGGCCCACCACCACTAGGTCCTGGGCTGAAACAGCTATATAAGAATGCCAAGTACTGATGGCAGCTTTTCAACTCCATCATCTTTTTTCTGCCCCCCCCCTCCTCAATCACCACCTTCTGTAACTGAAACTTCAAGTATGAGAACAAAACTCAACGTATTCATTGGCCGTGCATCTTTTTCAGGATACTGAGCTCCTGGACTTGCGAGAAACTATTGATTTCTTGAAGAAAAAGAACTCGGAAGCCCAGGCTGTTATCCAAGGGGCGCTGAATGGCACTGAGGTTACACCTAAAGGTGAGCATGATCTTCTGCGCACACACACACTACCTTTGTGGAACATTTAGATGGTTGCCTTCATGGATAGTAGGTTGTTTTAGTGATAGGGAAGCAAAGCTCAGAACTGTTACTTTTTTATTTTGGACTACAATCCCCACAGAGTTGTAGTCCAAAATGTCACTTTTCCAACCAATGCTGAATGGTGCCAAACTGGGATTAGATATGGGATGAAATGCTGTTGCACAGAATAACTTATAGATGTGAATTGCTGTAAGTTGCTGTAAATCAAAAAGGAATATTATTTTTTATTTTATTTAAAATATTTTGACTTGCCTTTCTCCTAAAAAAGGACTCAGGATGGCTTACAATCATCATTAAAAACATAATATTAAAAGCCAAGAATAATAATTTACTATACTGCTTCATTTTACACCTTTTTAGTGTATGTCCATACAAAATTTTGGCTTATCTGTGTGATACTAAATAAGTGGGAACAAAATACAGAACGTGTGCCTTTCTGTGGTAGTTTTGTCCATACTGTAGCTGAGAAACAGTCTTAGTAGCTGATCACCTGGATAGCTGCAAGAGCTCCTGATCAAGGGGTTGCCTGGTGCCTTTAAGGTTCTCTCTGTCCTTCCAGAACTACGGATCAGGAGGCAAAACTCATCAGATAGTATATCCAGCCTGAACAGCATCACGAGCCATTCCAGCATTGGGAGCGGCAAGGATGCAGATGCCAAGAAGAAGAAGAAGAAAAGCTGGGTAGGTGAAAGGCAAGGAAAAACAGGAAAAAAAAACCTTGGGCCACATATGGGGATGAAATCCCGTTAGGTATTTTGTCAATACAGCTAGCATGATGTCAAGGGAGGTGTCAGGATACTGGCTAATGGAAACAGAGTAGTTTTGTTTGTTAAGAAACTATTCTGCATCTGTTTTGCTCTGAAATCCAAATGAGAATCTGCTCTTACTTCTAGGTGGGATCTACCAGTAAGTGATTCCTACTGCCTACCAGGTGTGCTAGTTTCAGTCTTGATATGGATGCAATGGCCCAACAGGAAGACAGGGACACTAACTTAGTGATGCTATTATTAAAAAAAAAAAAAACCACCAAAAAACACACACCAAAAAGTCAAGTTTATTGTGTAGTTCCACATGTACTTCTAGTGTTCCTAGCATATTTGAAGTTAAATTGCCTCTCAATCCCAAGACTCCTTCCTCCAGGAATCCTTTAGATATTGGATATGTTTCTTCTCTCTAGCAATTTAACAAGATTCCAGGATGGGGCTGGAAAAGTTTTCAGATTTTTAAGCCTCTTTCCAGTTTGTTTCTTTGCTTCGTGAAGTCGTGTCCGACTCTTTGTGACCCCATGGACCAGAGCGTGCCAGGCCCTCCTGTCTTCCACTGCCTCCCGGAATTGGGTCAAATTCCTAGCTTCGATGACACTGTCCAACCATCTCGTCCTCTGTCATCTCTTTCTCCTCTTGCTTTCACATTTTCCCAACATCAGGGTTTTCTCCAGGGAGTCTTCTCATCTCATGAGTTGGCCAAAGTATTGGAACCTGAGCTTCAGAATTTGTCCTTCCAGTGAGCACTCACACTTTGATTTCCTTCAAAATAGATAGGTTTGTTCTCTTTGCAGTCCAGGGGACTCTCAAGAGTCTCCTCCAGCATCCATGATATGGATATATATCAACAAACAATACTATAATGATCTTAGAACTGCAGAGTTGGAAAGGATCCTATAGATCATCAAGTCCAGCGCCTGTCAAGGAGGTATAGGGGAGATTGAACTCCCAATCTCTGGCTTCACAACCAGATATCTAAACCTCTTTGTATACAAAATTAACTCATTTGAAAAACTATTTTTCCCCTTTTGTTAATTCTGCAGTGACTATTTTCCTGTAATATCAATTAAAAGTTAAAAATGTGCCATTTCTTTTGTCCACAAAGAGGATAAACCTGCACTGTTAAGCAAGACATTTATTTATATTGACAAAAAAAAATACCCTCTGCCAAAAGAAAAAGAAAGAGAGAGTGTAATTTGACATTAATCTTACTGGAGACATTTCTAAGCACATGTGAAATTGCTGTGATAAAGAATTGAACTTTTAAAATAACGATTGCATCACAAGAGCCTTCGCACGGCAAGTACTTGCGTGCATTGCTAGTGTGACCTCGGTTTCCCTTTACTTGAACCATGTAGCCCTGCCTTTTCCTACCAAACCGATATGGAGAGAAAGGTCACTCATGCTTGTCTCTCAGCTCAGCAGGTGTCTTGTTATGTTGGGAAGGCTGGTGCCGAGGTCTGCCCCGGTTTCTGTGTGCTGCCCTGAGTTTCCCAGCTTGCTACAGGCAGGGATCTAAGCTGAACGCATGATTAAGTCTTGCTGTGTGTTTTTCTCCCCCTTTCTTCCTTCAATGCTGATCCCAACCCCTTTTTTTCCAGGTGTATGAGGTAAGCTTGGAACTTCCTTGTTCCCCTCCTGCCTTCACCAGTCCTTTCCTTATGTTTTACTCCTCTGACTGGTCACTCCATTGCATTGGGACAGCGCAGCACTTGTGAAACTAACATCCCATTTGTGCTTTTGCTTGCACTGCAAAGCCACACAGCAAGGGGCCACTGCACTGGTGCTGGGGAAAGGTTTCATGGCTGTTGTTAATGTAGCAACTTACCTTAATGTCCACTGTGGAATTGGGGAGGGGGTAGCCAATGAGAGACATATGAACAGTAGAATATAATCTCCTCCTCCTGTCACAAGTGACTGGTGAGATTTTCGATGATTGTTACCTGTAAATGGAAGGAGGAAGGTATATATCGCAAATCATAAGACTTTTCTAAATTCTACGCACTGTGTGTTCCACCATCATACACACTTATCAAAGCAGGAGGAAATAAATCTTGAAAATACTGATAAATGAGTTTGTGTATCTTTTTCTTGCTGGGGAATGGTCAGAGGTATAGGTACAGATAAGAGCCAATGTGATACAGTGTACTGAAGGTGTGTTGGACTAGGATTCAAGAGAACTGGGGTCTATTCCCCATTTGGCTATAGAAACTCGTTAGGGAGCAGCAATGGGAAATTGCTCCTTGAACATCTCATATACCTTGAAAATTGTATTAGAGTCACTAGAGATCAAAAGCATCTTGATTTCACAGAACAATATAGTAGTTGTATACCAATGGAAGCCAGGTGACATGGTAACAGAAGTTCTAGCACTGACTCAGCTCCAGTCCCTTGGCCTCTTGTGTGCCCATAGATTGGCATGGGGATAGGTTAGCTAATGCTACCCCCTACATTCCAGTAGCATCTTCATCCATTACAGTGGCTACTCTCCCTGCTACTGTGTCAGTACATGTGTGGACTGGTGCCTGCTTTGTGTCTGTGTGAGCGTGTGTGCGTGCATGTTGCATGCTCCACCTGAGCATGGTTAAGACCGCACGTTGATTATTTCACTTGAGCAAAGCATTGGTGGACTAGAACTCCTTCCTTATGAAAAAAAAACCCTCTTCTGTAACATTTAGCTATTACATATGAGAAGAGGAAAGACTGTTCTAGACTTTTAGAAGCAGTGCCTTTGAATGCCTGATCTTGGCTTCCTTTGTGTGAGTTTTCTCATTAAATCCTGAAAGGGGTTACATGTTCTGTGGGGAAACAAAGCAGCCTATCATCCTTATTAGGAGATTTAGCAACTGGTACCAGATTTAAAAGTGGAGATGTCAAGAGAGGTAAAATATATGGAGCCCTTAGTGTATGAAATTTGCTTTAACTATCATCATGTACACATTACAAACATAGAAAAATCTCTGGTTCAGGAAGACTTCACATAATAGCTGGTTGAACCTGTTAAGCACTTCAAACATCTGTACACCGTGCATACTTTCTGGCTTGCTGCTGTATGAATGCAAGTTGCTAGTCTTGAAATTGGTGCACTGGAAAATCAAATGCATGTGTGAGTGCAGGAGATACCCTGCTCTGACAGTGGATGGACTCCCTGATGGGCTCTGAAGTTGCTGCATCCATGACAATAATACATCCAATGTTTCTTTTAGCACACTTTCAGTAGTGAATCTCTGATCCTGTAACAAAATGAATGTAACTGTAAATACAATACTGTCCCTGAATCAACGTTGCTGACAGAATATGCCCTTTCCTTTATGACCTCTATCGATTTATACCTATTTGTGGGCAATACATCTGTACCTCTATGTTCCAAGACAGAGTTACATCTATGGAGAAACCAGTACCTAATTTCAGGGTTTTTTTAATATAGTTAAAACTCCAAATTTGCTTCAAAAGGTGGTGGCAGATAATAGTAGCAAAAAGGGGAAAGCTTACTTTTTTGGACTATAGCTCCTGGTACTCTAGTCAACACGTCTTCTATCTATGCTGGCTTATGTATTCTGGGGGTTACAGCTTCAAATAAGTATTTTTCCACCTCTAGATTGTAGTTTGACAGAGCTGCGTTTCTTACAGGTAACCCTTATACAAACAAGACACACTTCTAATTGAGTAGTGTGGAATACTTCTATTATTTATATCTGTGGATAAATCTGCCAGTTGTATCAGGCCCACCATACTTTCCCCTCTGTTTGTAAAGATATAAGAAACACAACGTACTCTGAATGAAGCGACTATTCAAAATCTTGTTGCTTGATGTAGTAAATTGCATTAGAGCAGGCCAGTTGAATCAATGGGATTTGGTGAGTCAGCACCTCTTAAGTTTCATTCATTCAGATGAGCTTGCTCTAACTGGAACTTAGTTTAATATAGGAAGTCACAACTAGAGTAGGCCCATTCAAATCAAGGGAGGAGGAGTTGACTCACTACTCTAGTGGGCCTACTCTAGTGCAATTTACTGTGCTAAGCAACAGGATTTTGGCCAATATATCCTTTTGCATCTTCCTCACATAGCATGACAGTGGCAACACTTATATGCATGGACTTAGCAGGGCAGCAGCATGTTGCTGCTAGCTATGAACTATTGTGCATGCTTCAACAAACCCAAATCTCTGTATACAAAACTGCCCATGCTGCTCCTGTGATAGATAAAGTAGGATCATGTAGAATTACTTTTTCAGACAGACTATGGGGGCAGAATCTGCCTGATGTCTGCTCCTTTGCCAACTGGTTGCACATCATAGGTCTTCCCTGAGGAGGGATATATCAAGCCTGGGCTTTCATTTGTTTCCTAGTTGTAGTTCTGCTATAAGCATCCCCAAGAGCCCAGATTTATGGTTACCAACCCCACAAGGTAGCCTGGTGCTTTACATGGTGGGGTATTACAATGATATTTGGGATCATTTCGGCTTCCTTGCCAGGAGCTGACTTGAGCTGAGACTTTCCATTTTCCTTTGGGGAATGGAGGCACTCATTCTAGAGTCTCCGATTGGCAGCTTAGAAAGTGAACAGTATCACTGTTGATCCTGTTGAGTATTTTGGAATCTGTTTCTCAGCTGCTTGGGGCACAGAGTTGGCATAGATCAGATGCAGATTAGATACCCCTTAATGCTTCAATTATGGGATTTTTCTCATCGTGTCAGTGCGTGGATGGAGAATTAATTCTAATTTATGATCATATCCTGTCAGTGCATAACAAAAGGTTAATTAAACCAAAATGTAGGCTCTGTAGATATAGCCTTAACGCCAATAGTTACTCCCAATTAGAGGGGACCCACTGAATCAGTGGTGCTTTTTAGCACATATACATCCCTTTAATTTAGTGGTTGTATTCTAGTTGGAACTATGATACAATTCAGAAAAGGTCAGAGTAAAAAATGTGCATTGCTCAAAGATGTGATGCTATTTGGTTTTTAAGGTGGGATGAGAAGCAGATAAAAAGGAAAATTTGAATACTAGGAAATGTGCAAATTGGTTAGAATGTATGGTGTAACAGGGTGTAAAAAGCACACACTTCTTCTGTCACTTATTCCATGGCGGAGCTTCCCCTGTTTTCCAGCAATAGATCTTAAACAGCATTCTCAACATTTTCTGCATCTCAATTTTCCCCTTTAGTTGAGGAGCTCTTTCAACAAGGCTTTCAGCATCAAGAAGGGTCCCAAATCTGCTTCTTCCTATTCTGACATAGAAGAAATTGCCACCCCTGATTCTTCAGCACCCTCATCTCCCAAGCTGCAACACGGATCCACAGAGACAGCCTCACCCTCCATCAAATCTTCTAATTCCTCTTCCGTGGGAATTGATAACACTGAGTAAGTCCAGCTCCTTACCCTCTGGGGAATAAGTGGCCGGGGGGGGGGGACCTATGTCCATGTTTTACACTTAAGTTCTGTCTGCCTACTCAGGTGCAATAGTTACTCCCCTCTTAAGGTTTGTGAATCCATTTCTATTGGCTGGTGCATTCCAAATGCTCTGCAATGTTATGTTTGCAAGAGAAGGCTAAGTAGCTGTGCAGGACACCTTTCCAGTGATTACGGGGACTCCAGAGATTTTATGCACTGTTAAGACAGCAACAGCATTGAAGGGGAAATAGCTCCATCCGAAGAGATCCATAGTTCTAGCTAGATGTACCAGCACTCTCCTGGGACAATCCCTCTCTTCATGCCTGCTGGCAGCAGTACATCTCTCTCAGATTGTGTCTTTAAAAATCATATAGTAAGTACTGTATGGCAGATTAGAGGATGCAGGAAGGCTAATGGAATAAAAGAAACCAGGACAAACTGAAAATGTGTCTTTGTCTCCATTTCCTCATTGCATAGGCTCTTCCAAACCAACGAAGAAGAGGAGCCTGAGAAAAAGGAGGTCTCAGAGCTACGCTCAGAGCTGTGGGAAAAAGAAATGAAACTCACAGACATTCGCCTGGAAGCCCTAAACTCTGCCCACCAGCTGGATCAGCTCCGTGAAACTATGCACAACATGCAGGTGAGTACCCTGGACCAGGTAGGACATGCCACCCGTGGAAAGCAGCCAGGTCCTTGACTGCCTTTGAAATTTCTTTTCCTAAGCATCTATAGCTGCTGCTGTTGCTGTTTTTTTCAAAGACAAAATAGGCTGTTTAATTCATGTAGGCCCAGTGTCTTCTGTGAGAGCAAACAAGCTCTCATAGAATTCTTCATAGATCGGGTTACAGGAAGAGCAGTCAGCTTTGCTTTATACAGTTAAATGCTCTCATTCTCTGATATTGTCAAAGTAATAATGTTGCAAGCCAGCCTTCTCCAATGCAGTGTGTCTTTCCTTTGCCCCCCCCCCAATTGGCTAAGGTGTCTAAAAATGATGATGGTAGTTGCATTTCAGTACATCAGGGGGCAGCATACTGGAGAAGGGCATCCTATGCAAAGATCAGAGCAGTTCTGAGAGAAGGATTTAGGCTGCAACTTTTAGGAGCTCAAAACAGTTGTATTTTGTTTAGGCAGAAGTTTTAAAGGGGAGTACCAGAAACCAAATAAATAGCTTTGCTGCTTTCCTTACTGTCGCTGCTCATTATGTGATGTCTGCACTAACTCACGATGCAGATCCTCACTCAACTTGCCTTTTCATGCAAAGAGAAGGAACTACAGCGTTCTTCTCCTTGTAAGTGATGCTGATGAAAAATTTCCTGACATCTCAATGAAGTTCTCCTATTGATAAGAATAGTACTTTGTACACAAAAGCCAGTTTCTGCATGAATGTACTTCCTTTTTGCACAAGGCCACAGGATTTCTACAGTCATCTGAATTGCCAAAATTAGACTGGCTGCTGCTTAATTTAAGTATTTGAATTGCTAGATGCGTTATTTGCCTTTTCCTTGGCAATCACCCCATCCTTCTGTGCTTGTGGTGTGTGTGTTTTGCTTGTTAAAAGGGAAGGACACTGGAAACATTTTACACAAATTATGACGAAATTGAAGGCAGAAAAAGTCCTTTGTTTTCTGTTGGCTGGAGGATAGGAATCAGACAGAGGCTTGAAAATTTCACATCAAGGTTTCTCTTCATGTTGAGACAGTATAGATCAATAACAAATTTAGTGGGTATCCCTTCCATTTATAGTACTAATGATGAAGAAGTTGAAAAAATCCACTTTTCCTCTTTGTAAAAAAGACTTGCTGGGATTGTATTTGGCTGTGCCGGGGCGTTTTCTATCCTTGGAAAAAGTTCCACTTCTTATGAAAAGTTCTCCAGTCCATCAGTCATGGAATCCAGAATGGTGCCATTTTGTCTCCTTACCCCAACCAAAGCTATCTTTCCATTCCTTGTAGCTGGAGGTGGATCTCCTGAAAGCTGAGAATGACCGTCTGAAAGTGGCTCCTGGGCCCTCATCTGTGCCAGGCTCCATCCCAAGCCATGTCTTGAGCTCATCTGCTGCCTCCTCCCCAAGGCGTTCTCTAGGGCTGCAGCTCACTCATTCTTTCAGCCCCAGCTTGACGGATACAGGTATGAAATCAAAATGGGGGAAATCAGGCAGAGGAGACCATATCTGCTGCTTTGTTTGTTTAAAGATCTCTTTACAAGAGGTTGAGGTCATAGAGGTAAGAATCACGAAGAAGGGAGGGTGAAGTATGAGATGCTGTGCAGATGTCCATGTTTTGCATCATGCAGTTCAGCTTGTGGTTTTTGAGCACATTCTGCTTCTAGTGTAAGTACTCAGTCCTGATGCTGATGCCCTTACTTGACAGCTTATTATTTTCCCTCAAAGGGGGAATCTGTGAGATGCTCTGTATGAAAGAGGCAGAGACACAAAGATTATGGGAAGGGCAGGAGAAGAGCTGCACTGAAGACTGAAAAACCAACAGTGGTTCTCATGGTACCATGAAGATGAACAGTTGTTATTGGGTGTAGATATTTATGAACACTACTTGACTTCTTCAGTTTTTTTTAATGAATTGGAGTCAATGACACTTTGTGCCAAATAAAACCTTTTAGTCTTTAAGGCTCTTCATTGTTTTTGTGACGGAAGACTAACACACCTACCCTTACTAATGAGTATTTAAGAAATTTAAGAAAGTGGGGAGCCATATTAACAGATGAAAAAGAAGATTGGGTGAAATCCTGTTGGACACACACCAAGAATGATATCATCTGCAGTGCCAGATTGCCATGGAAATTGAAAAATAAACCCTTTAATCACTGGCATTCTTCCACTGCCAGTGATGGCTACTATGGCATCCCTGTCGTACAGGCCAAACTGTGCAGTGGGATGTTAGATACTGTCAGAACTCATACTATAAGGGTAGACTGAAGGATGAAGGGGAGGACATTTTTCTGTCAACTGCACGGGGGTTCCTTGCAACACCATTTCATGCTACTGGCATCTGTTTTAGTACATAGTATGCACTATAGTCTTTCCCCCTCCAGAACTATCACCGATGGATGGCATCACTGCTGGCACACAGAAGGATGAGGTGATGCTACGAATTGTAGTACGCATGCCACCTCAGCACATTATCAAAGGGGTAAGCAAGCACCATTGAAGTGATTGGAAGGCTTGGTATTTCCCCACCACAGCACCAGTGAGATTCAGTTGCCAGTACAAAGCTGGTTCGTAATCCTAGCCGTGAATTCATATCTCCCTTTTGGCTTCTAGGACTTGAAGCAACAGGAGTTCTATCTGGGCAGCAGTAAGGTGAATGGGAAGCTAGACTGGAAAACACTGGATGAAGCTGTCTGTCAGGTCTTCAAGGTAAGATACTAGTACTAAATAGAGGGATGGATTGGAAAAACCCAAGAATAGCCCAACGAGGACTGAAAACGTTAACTTTATGGAAATTAAATGAAATATTATTCTGGTATGGTAATCCGTTCTTAGCATCTGCTAATGGAATGAAATCCTGAAAAGAGCATGCCTGGCTATCTAGAACATGGCATAATTATGATTTTTGAAGTTGTAGCTGTGTGAAACTGTGCAAGTATATCCACAAGAAATACATTCACTAAACAAAACAAGAAAATACATTGTGGCACCTTAAAGACTGGCTGCTATATTTTAATGGACTCTTTTGTGGAACATGCCCACTTCGTATGTCTTATAAAGTGAGCATATTCCACAAAAGCTTGCATTAAAATATAGCAGTTAGATTTTAAGGTGCCACACCATCATTTTTTTGCTTGGCCTTTGTTTTGTTTTGTATTTTTCATTGATATGCTTGCACAAATTGACATAGCAAACTATAGTTATGCCATCTTCACCTTTTGTTTTGTATTTCTTGTTGATAATGGCATAATTGAACATACTTGTTTCCCAGCCTCTCATACTGATGGTAGGTTTTACTTAACATTTATTACATTTATTATTTCCACTTTTTTCTCTAAGGGATTGCAAGTGGCATATATAGTTCATACTTCCTATATTTTATTCCTCACAACAAAACTGTGACATAGGTTGCACTAAAATATATATATTGGCTGGCTCCAGTGAGTCTCATGGCAGAATTCCCTCCACACACCTGTTAACTCTTTTGGCAATTCTGATGCTTTTTAGTTCCCAGGTTAAAATGTATCTGTTTTCCCAGGCATTCAGAAGTTCTTTTAGATCCAGTGAGAGATGTTTTCTGCTGCTCTTTGAATTTACTGGCAATGGCGCTTCTTCTTCCTTTTTTTAAATTTTAGGACTGATCATTTGTTTTACCATGGTTTCTAAAATATTTTGTATCCAGTTCAGGAACTTTGGGGTATAGAGATAGGTTATATTCATTTAATTAAAATACATGAATTATTCTAAGGTTTGATTCTTTTTTCTGAAGCTGCATTTGAATCCCTCCCTTTCATCACTCAGGACTATGTAACCAAGATGGATCCTGGTCTCACTCTAGGACTCAGTGTCGAGTCTGTCTATGGCTATAGTATCAGCCATATTAAGCGGGTTTTAGACACGGAGCCACCAGAACTTCCACCTTGTCGACGGGGTGTGACCAGCATTGCTGTGACACTGAAAGGTACATCTACAGTTATTTCTTAGCATACATTATGTTTTCAAATGTTCTCACTAACACTAATAGGCATGTGAGTCTGAATGGAGTAAACACTTACGTAAAGGGGTTCTGTAGAAAGCTGAACATGGTGAATATCCCAAAGCTCTTTTTCAGGCATAGACTAGTGCTCAGAATCCTACTGCTGTTTTCCACCTGCATAAAGGAATTCCTGAGTCTTGAGGCCAAGTGGTAGCTAACACTGATCTACAGCCAAAACACTTCCAAAACAAATGTTTAATTTACTAATTCTGAGTTACTGAGAATGAAAATTATGCTTATAACTGTTGATTGGCTCTAGTTTTCCAGATATTCTATTGGGTCAGTATATAGTCGTGCCCCACTTAACGATTACCCCGTATGATGACAAATCCGCTTCACGACGATGTTTTTGCGATCACAATTGCAATCGCAAAACAATGTTTTAAACAGCGTTTTTTTGCTTTGCGAAGATCAGTTCCCTGCTTCAGGAACTGATTCTTCGTATTACGACAATCAAAACAGCTGATCGTTGGGTTTTAAAAAGGGCCGGCGGGTGCTCAAAATGGCTCCCCGCTGTGTCTTTGGACGGATTCCTTGCTCTATAGGCACCGAAAATGACCACCCCTATGGAGGATCTTCACTGGACGGTGAGTTTTCAGCCCATTGGAACGCATTGAATGGTTTTCAATGCATTTCAATGCGCTTTTTAATTTCACTTTACGTTTTCACTCTACAGCGATTTTGCTGGAACAAATTAACGTTGTTAAGCGAGGCACCACTGTATATGACTGATGATGTAGGAATGGCAGAGGATAGGTCAGTTATAAAGGGATCTCAATTTAAATAAGAAATGACTAAAATAACATATTTGACTGGATCTGTGAATAAATCTGTGACTGGATTTTAAGTGAAGCTACAAAAAAGAAAGGTGTCTTTGTTGATCCTAAGATTCCTTAACTTTTTCTTCAAGATGATGCATTTGACCATGCATTGCATGGCAAGGAAAAGACAGCATGGAAAGCTTTCCAGTTAGTGAAAATAACTTTTCTCAGAAATAGCAAGGCAGACAACTACAGGTTGTTGGTGGAAAACCTTCTCAAGGCATACAAAAGTGTTGGTTGCATCATGTCAATAAAGATACATTTTTTGCATTCTCATCTAGATTTTTTTTCCACCAAATTGCGGAGCAGTGAGCAACGAGTACAGTGAGCAATTTCCCAAGGACATTGCAACAATGGAGAAATACTATCAGGGCAAATAGAGCCCACCTATGAATGCTTGCACACTATTGCTGGACAGTGGAAAGAAATGCTCCATTGGTGTGATTGTTCCACACTCCAGACATGAGTACTTCAGATAATGCATCCGCACACCACCACTACCATTAAACATGAATCCTCCTACAACAAAATAGCAATTTTTTTAACCTCGGGGGTTTTAGTATCCACTAAGGTAAATTCTGCCTCATCCTTCACCTTGCTGCAAACTTTTTATTTCCTTCCCACCCCTCCAGCTGAAGTTTTTATATTTTTATAAGTGTATATCGGTGATAGAATTCTGGCCACTATGTCCAAAAGAGCAGATTGTTGCCTGTTTGGTAATAATTAGTACCAGTGATGTGTCAGGCCAGACACTCCAGCTTGTCTCTTGGTTTCTGTCCTACTAAATTTCTGTTCTGTCTACTCTCATATTCCTACCTCTTTTTTCACACAGGCTTCTGTTTTCACTTGAAAACAAGCTCCAGTTCTGGGTTACAGGTAAACTAGGATAATTGTGCTTTGTTCCACCCAATGTTAGTTAAAACAAATTTGGTTCAAACCATGGCATGATATCCTGGTTTGTTAAATAATTTCAGTTAGAATAGGTCCCTTGTCTGAACCTAGGCTAGAGAAAGATAGATGTTGAGATTGCCAGGTGACAAGTGGGAATTGAATCTATTACTTGGGGCTTCCCATCTGGAGCCAAAGAAAACAAGTTAGCTCCAACTTCCATGTAAGAACCCCTTCAGATATTTAGAGATGGCTATCCTATCACTTCTCTATTTTCTCTTATCCAGGCTAAATATATCCAGCTCCTTCAAACGTTCCTCACAGGAACTGATTTTCAGACATTTTATCATTGGATAGACCTCTGGAAACATTCCAGTGTGTCCATGTTCCTCCTTTTCAGGAAGAAAGGAAACTGCCACAGCACCAGAAGGACTACTGAGATGAAAAGAAGAACCTGAAATATTAAGACGTCCCTGGCTGTTAATGGCAGGGAAGTCTTGTAACAGCCTTTCCCCTCCCCCCCTTTCTTTTAAATATAGGGTTGAAAGAAAAATGTGTGGACAGCCTGGTGTTTGAGACCCTCATCCCTAAACCCATGATGCAGCACTACATAAGCCTTCTTCTCAAGCACAGACGCCTTATCCTTTCTGGACCAAGTGGAACTGGCAAGACTTACCTGACCAATCGTCTGGCTGAGTATTTGGTGGAGCGCTCCGGCCGGGAAGTCACTGATGGCATTGTCAATACTTTCAACATGCACCAGCAGTCATGCAAGGTGTGAAACCCCCTTGCTATTTTTTTTGGTTTCTGCTCAGTCACAATCACTGACCCACATACTGGATTATAGTTGTCATTCCATGCCTCAGTTTCCCTGTAATTGCAGCTGTGGAGCCTCTTAATCTTCTGCCACAAGCTTATACATATATCATAAACCAATTCACTGAGGTTTATCCTAGCTAACTAGTATGGCATTGTAGCTTTAATCTTCCTATTTCTCTTGTATTGTCTTGCTAAGTTACCCTCTCATTCTAGCTGCTGATCCTCAGCCCAAAATCTGATATCTAGTACCTTCCCCTGCACTTCTTAATTCTTTATTCTGTGATTAGATAGGTGCCTTTTGTCCATGCTATCACAGTGACCTTTGTTTTGTATTGTTTTTTTACCAGGATCTCCAGCTTTACCTCTCGAATCTGGCCAATCAGATTGATCGGGAAACAGGGATAGACGTGCCATTGGTTATCCTCCTTGATGACCTCAATGAACCTGGTTCCATTAGTGAGCTTGTCAATGGTGCACTCACTTGCAAGTACCACAAATGGTGAGAGACTGTCATGCGTGATCTTACCCTCAAGGGATGTTTTGAGTCTGTAAGAGTTGATTGACTGTGCATTGGTGCTTTCAGATGGCGATGGCACTGTGGGCAGTTGATGGTGATGGCATGGCTTTACCATTACCTCAGTCCTGCATCGTCACTATCTCTTGATTGCTGCTTCCTCACCCTTGGTTCTGTGTCATGGATAGTCAACTCTTAACATTAATATCAGCGGCTGTAGTATAGTATTCCTCTTTAGGTCCTGGAAGATTAGGGCTCTTGTGTTTTCAGGACAGTATTTTCATGAGCTCTTCAGCAGTCAGATATAAATCTACAAAAGACAAACAGGACTGAGTAGCTCAAGCTTCAGACTACATGCAAGGGCTGTCTTCTACCCTTTTATGCATTTGATTATGCTGAAATTTGACCAGAGAGAGAGAGAGAGGTGTCCCCATTATTGCTGGTACCTGACATTCTTTGGTCTGGAAGGCAGTTTCCTGTGATACCAAGAACCCAGCCCTATTGCATTTTGTATTTATTTATTTCAGTACTAACATTCTATATTCCCTCCCCGTTTCACTTTGAAGGAAAACACCTGTTCTTAAAATATTTTGAGATCCTAAACATAGGACATCTTCCTCTATTGGCTTCTGTCATAGCCTCTACTCTTATTAGGGGATTTTTCCTACCCAACCCCAAGTCTTTTTCTTCATCATTCTTCTAGAGAATCAATGTACTGCTGCCGTGAGGTGGGATACAGGTAGTGGTGGTGGTGAGCTGCTTTGCCCAGTCGTAACCAGGGACTCCCTCTGTTCCCCACCATGGGCATGAGGGAAACATCCTGGGGCATCCTTCCCCCTTCCTCATTCCTTCCATACTGAATTACAAATTGAACCAACCCCTTAGCCAGTAAAGGCCATTAGACGTGGTGGCTGGGAATGATGGAGGTTGTAGGCCAGCACGCCTAGAAGGATCCACTTTGGAGAAGGTTATCCTAGTTAATAATCCTGCTGTGTTGTGAGAAGGGCTAGAATAAAGGGCTTTCAAAAATCCCCTCCACAGAGAGCAAGTGGAGTACAATGGGGCCTGATGGAGTTCTTCTTTTCTCTTCTGCCTTCAGCCCCTACATCATTGGAACAACCAACCAGCCTGTAAAGATGACTCCAAACCATGGCCTTCACCTGAGCTTCAGGTAAAGACTTCTATTGTGGATCCACTGGAGGTAGCAAAATTCAAATAGTATGTCTTCTACTTTAGTGGATCCCAAACTTCCTGAGGTTCAAAACTGGTGTCTGGAGTGGGGAAGAGTTGCTTGAACTGCTCAGTTTGTTAGTCCAGAACGGGGATGGGTAGTCCTATTTTGCTTAAGGCTCACCATGGAGCCCTCATGGTAGCTGTTTGGGTGCATGGGATAGTGCTAGATTTACACTACACTGGAAGATCCATGTAGCAGCTGTAAGCTGGAACCAAAACAAAACAGCTGCATCAATATATTCTAAAACAAATACTTCTATCTTTATTCCAGAAATAACAAATGAAGTAGTTTTGACAATGTAATGTGACAGCTGTGTTTGATTTTATTGTGATGTTGAAGGGAGACAGGACATTACACTCAGACACACATGCACTAATAAATATTCTCTTGCTCTTGCCTTTGCTAACACTTATGCTCACTCATAGCTACAGTGGGGCAAAGTTAGAGCCCCTGCCATATTTCCCCCTTTCTCCTTGGTGGTGGATGATCAGCTGGGCAGTGGGAAAAAGTTGGCACAGTCCCACAAGAGCTCTAGAGCACATAGAGAGGGAGCAAGACTACTTGCCAAAGCTTGCCACTCAGTGGAATCTAGAAAGAACTTTATAGGAGGAGTGTTTGCTTGTGGCGAGTGCCTGTATTTTTGTTTTTATCAATTACATGGCTACCTTTCCTTGCAGGATGCTGACATTCTCCAATAATGTGGAGCCAGCCAATGGTTTTCTGGTGCGCTACTTGCGCCGGAAGCTGCTTGAGTCTGACAGTGATGTCAATGCCAACCGGGAGGAGCTGCTGCGTGTGCTCGACTGGGTGCCTAAGCTTTGGTATCATCTGCACACCTTCCTGGAGAAGCACAGCACCTCTGACTTCCTCATTGGTAAGGCTCAAGTCACACTGGCTAAAGGTACTCTTAGGAGCAAGCTGCACCCTTCAGGCAGTTGAGATGGGAAGCCATAATGCAAGGCCTAGGTTAAGTTGCTTGTTATCTCCAGCATTTTATCTCTCTTAAATAGAAGAAAGATTCCAGAGCTCCAGATTGCATAAAAGGGGGGGAAAAGGAAGCACTCATTTGGCATCATTGACATTAATTGCAGTTGCTTAGAAAAGGAATTAGAAGATACTCACTGTCATTACAGAACCAAGATGAACCCTAAATTTAAAGACACTGGTCTAAATCCAGTTGATAATCTCAATTAGTGTTGATCCATCAAATCAATAGTTGACTAGTAAGTGAACACGTGTGTACATGCCATTGATTCAACTGATCTAGTCTGATTGGAACTAGTAACTGGTTTTAGGCAATGTCCTGGACTCAGCTAAACCTTGCTTTTTGCTACCTCTGGGATGGACATGTTGTGGTCCCTCAGATGTTGTAAGACGACGGCTCCCATAATCATTCGGTACCATAGCCAGTAATGGGATGGTGGGCACTGCTCTAAATTTGTTTAGTCCTTTAAAATTTGGGTTTATGTGAGCTGTGAAATAGACTACATTTACTGCCATTGCTGGTTTCCCATCTTGCAGTTCTAGATTATTAGTACCCTTAGTGTGATATGTCTCATCTCTGCATATTCACAAATCCTAGTGTAGTTGCAAAATCTGGATCTTGAAGCTGAATATCATAGGAAACAGACATAAATGTATTCACAGTTTAGTAAGATGTTTCCAGCTTTCACCACACTGGCTCCACTGAATCTAACGTAGGTGTAGCTATTTTAACTTAACAGTAAGCACTGTCATCACCCCTAGCCAGAATATTACATTACTTCAGTGTTCCTACACTGACTAATAAGCTTCCACTCCTCTTTTCACCATCTTTTCCAGGTCCATGCTTCTTTCTTTCATGCCCCATTGGTATTGAGGAATTTCGAACCTGGTTCATTGACCTGTGGAACAATTCCATCATCCCCTACCTCCAGGAGGGAGCAAAGGATGGCATCAAGGTATTTTATCCCCCACATCCTCATCCCCATTAGTTTATTTAAAGTGTTAGTTGTAGGATGCACCCATTTGTCTGAATGGATTGTTTGCTTTTAAACTGTCTTTCGCTTTGCTTTTAAATGACCCACAAGAGAAAGTATTTAGCAACAAAACTGTGAATGGAATTTGTGATGTTAGTCAAGGATGCCCTGACTAAGTTCCAGCACAAATTGGACAACATTCAAAGACAAACTCCTGCAAGTGTCAATATTTTTCCTTGCCTGTCCTCTTTGCAGGTGCATGGGCAGAAGGCAGCCTGGGAGGACCCTGTGGAATGGGTGCGAGATACATTGCCATGGCCATCAGCCCAACAGGACCAATCAAAACTCTACCACCTCCCCCCACCCAGCATGGGGCCCCACAGCACGATTTCACCTCCAGAGGAACGGAGTGGCAAGGATTCTACACCCAACTCTTTGGAATCAGATCCTTTGGTATGTCTTCAGGCTGCAGAGGAGGATAGTTGCCCAGGCATAGTTTGGACTGATTCTTATCATATTTTGCAAGAGGAAATTAAAGTGGGAGTTCAGAAGCATGTTAGATTACAAACCAGCTCATGGTTGCAATGCCATAGCCCTCCTTTACTGATAATTTCTCTGTAGCGATAGATGTTACTATTGTATCCTAGTAGCTGCCCTGGGAGACCAGAGGTTGCTGGATTCTTGAGAATTAAGTGTTCAGCCAAGGAGGTAGCATATGACAGCTTCTCTTGGCTGTAAAACAAGGTCAAAAATCCATTTGTTTAAATGACAAAGGCAAATATCCTTTTAGAAAATTTATTGGGAAGCCTCTAATAGGACAGGCAGAACTAGTGTTGGTGGTAGGCAGGCTCCCTTCTTCTCTCCATAACAAATGCCTTAAGGTGAATGTGAAAATAGCAGTGTGAGAAAGCATCCACAGGGTGGCACAAAAGCATAAGCCAAAGAAGGATGTTGGCTGTGCATGCCAACAGAGATAGCTAGTTGGGTTAGTACATATTGTGATGGAATTTTGGATACAATAGGGAAGACAACAGAAACATGTAATTTACAAAGCCTTAGAGAAGCTGCCCTGGGTAACGTCTTTGGCATAGGGTACTTGGGACTAACACTCCCTCTGAGCCCCACACAGGCTCGCTTTGAAATGTGTTATCATGAATTCATTGGCCTGTCATGAGCTCATCTATGAGCTCATTGAAGGATGGCTTGGATAGAAACATAGCAAATAAAAGAATGAAGGTGGAGGTGGCAGTGTTGCTGGTGGTGGCAGTGGTGATGGAAGTGTTGAGTTAATAAGACATCTTTCTGGTTGGTCTTTTTTCCTAAATAGATGGCAATGTTGCTGAAGCTCCAGGAAGCAGCCAACTACATTGAGTCTCCTGACCGAGAAACCCTGGACCCCAATGTGCAGTCTGCACTCTAAAGACAGATGGATCAGGATGGAACGGAGACTGGAATGAGCTGGTCTCGGCTGCCTTCGCTCTTAGTTCTTTTGCATTTTTTTGTATCTGCAACCTGTGGTCTGAACAGGACACCACAGAAGGTGGATGATGGAGGAGGAGGAGGCAGTCTGTCACTCCTCTGCAACATACTGCCCTCCTCCCAGCCCCATGACTTGTGGTGGTAGGAGAACGATGATTTTTATTTGTAGGCTTTCAGCCTCTGTAATAAACTCATGGGCTTTGCAGTATGATCTGGGGGAGGGGGGGCTTTAATAACCCCCTTGGATTCATGACTCCTTGCAACAAAGTTCCTGTGGGGGCAAAGACTTTGGAGACCTCTTCACAGGACCAGGTGCTGCATTTCTGTAGAGCAGTGTTGGCAAGGCAGGACAGCACTTGAGTTTGCAGTTCCCTAAAATGAGGATCTTTTTATAAAGTAAAGAAAAGCAAAAACCCAGAAAGGAACCTGTTAACATTGAAGTGGAAGAGTTAGCACTGCAGTGACCAGCTGTTTCCCTCTGGGTGCTGCCTTTCAGCTTCCCTACCACAACAAAAATAGGCAAAGGCCTAGGACTGTTAATTCTGACTTTGTACCCTCCTTATTTAATCTGCATGATGGTCCTTTTACATTCAGACTTCCAATAAACTCTGCTTTGTTTTTTTTTTTTCTTTCCCCCCATTATTTTATTTTAGTTCAGCTGTTCACTCTTTGGTTGTCAGAATTATCTTTTTTTCTAATCTCCTGGCCATGGATCTATAAGGAGAAACTACTAGGCTTCATTGCAGTTTACTTCATTTTTTTTCTCTTCAATGCACCCTTTTCTTATTCTGTCACTCCAAAAAGTCCATCACTGTGGTCCCTCCAACTTAAAATTGGTGCTGACAAGATGACCTCCAGTAATCACACCCGCCTTGTGGATCCTTTCAGCCTGCATCAGATGCACACAGGGTTGAAGCAGCAGCACAACCTTCTCAAAGATGCACAGTTTGCTGATAGGCTCCCCTTCTTATCATTCCATTTGTAAAAGCACAAGAGGACTGCAAACTGGAACCAAAGGGAGGAGAGGAAATAATGCATCCATGATTTTCCCTTTTGGGCAGAAAAGTTATCAAATGTCTCCCTGGCTAAAACTGTCTCTCAGTTCTGTTCTGTATACTGAAATGCTTGTGACTCCTCTTTGGTGAGTTCCCTTCTGCTGACTTCAGAGAGAGAGCCTTTTACAGATTTATTCTGAACAAAGATATCCCCCTGTATTTTGCCACCCTCAGCATCCTGTGTTGAGCCATGAATGTCGTTTGTTTGATTTCTAAAGAAGTACCCATCTGAGTAAGTCCACCTTCTCCAACTGCTTTCTTCCAGATGTTCTAGGCTACAGTTTTCGTAATCTCTATTAGTCGTTGTAGCAGAGATTAGTAGGAGCTGTGGTCCAAAACAGCTGGAGGGAACCAGGTTGGAAGCATCTAGAGTAGACTTTCCAAATAACTCTATGTAGTTACTATATGTGTGCTCCTTCCCCTCACCTGGTATTGTCAGCTGTTTTGAGAGATACAAAGTTGTGCCCTTCTTTAGGCCAGATCTGTGTTCTTGTACTGAAAGGACTGACTGGATTTGATAGAGAAAGTTGGCATGATTGACTGTATGCTAAGATTTGTCTCAAAGGCATTGCACTTTTAAGGAGTGCATAGGAAGCCCTTTCTAGACATGGCTTAATCTAAATTACAAGGAACACTCTGCAAATGAAAGATAGCATTCATAAAATCTTCCGTAACCCTTCTATCTGTGCAGTCCTAATCAGTAATTAGTTTTCATAAAGAACTAATTTATAAAGGAAGTTACATGTGCCAGCCCCTCTCTATTGCAGGTGCCAACTTCTCCAGCTTAAGTATCATAGGACATCAATTCAAATTCTAGCAGAGAGGCAGTGTGTGTATTGTACATATAGGAGGGAAAGGGGGACAGAGGACAATACAGAGGGCAGAATTTCAGTTATCTTCAAAGTTGGAGAACAAACACTAGATTACTCTGTGTTGTAATCCAGTCAAGCAGCCTTTAGCCTCTGTAATAGGGTTCTTCTTTCCAAAACAAAGCATTTAATATAGGTTTGCTAATAGAGAAATGTTGCTAATAGGGTAATTTAATCTAGCTGTCATCCCCAACCCCACATTGTTCAAATGATGTAGAAGCCATTGGGGTTTCTTTTACCCTGAATGATTATGAACTAAATCTGTAGATAGATATACTGTGCCAAATATTTCAAGGATTTCACTCTGATTGACTAGAGGGCCCTATATGGTTCCAAATATTTAGCTGATACCGCTTGTATTTTCCATAATTTTTTGGCAATCATTAAGTCAAGAAATTGTACTTTTAGAAAATCAGAGTGAAGGTTCTCAGGATTCCAGATTATGTGCCAAGTTCTGCTGTTGCCCAGTTAATATTTAGAATATATATATATTTATTTATTTAGCCCTCTCCCTCCCTGCATTTTTCTATAATGAGCCTACTAAAATCAAAATTGGTTCTCTCTTAATATAGCTAAAATGTGTTGTTTCGAAGTGGGATCAACAAGAAAATATTATAGGATGGAGTTTTTCTGTTTAGAGAGCTAGTTAGTCAACCATATGCTTTTGCAGAATACTCCATTCTAATTGTTCATCTGTTCTCTCTCACACACACACACACTCACAATAGGTAGTATTCTGTGGCCACTGAGCATGCTTAGTCCTCATTGTGTTTCATCAAAGTGATTTTTCCCCCTTAGTGTTTTTTTTGGGGGGGGGCAGGGAGGTAGTTTTGCTAAATATTTTGTTGTTTTTACTACTTCACACATCTGGGTTTCCCTGAAGCTGCTGCTTCCTGTTGTGTGTGAGTGGTGAATCCACAGTCAGAAAAATAAATTGATATTTATGATGTAAGAAATGATCAATCAACATTCAGTACGGATGCCAGAAGTAGCACAAGCTGCATGTATGGCACACCTGATATAAGACTTTGGAGATTATACTTTTTTGGACAACAGGTGGCATTGGAGATGTTTAGTCTATTCCAAAAAAGAATTTTTTTTTCCAATCTCTGAGTCTGCTGAACAGGGTCCAGCTGTTGCTGGCCTGACTTTGTAATGATGCACTGCTCACTGCACCTTGACTCAGCAACTCTACAACAAAACCAGTGCAGTTGTGAAGGAGTCTGCCTATGTTCTGTAGGGTTCATTTGGATTGTGCGATCATGTACCTTGGATGCAATTTGTTCAGCATTTGCCATATAGATCAGACAGCATTATGGTGATCAACTGCAGTAATAAAAAAAATTAAAAGGCAAGATCAATCGGAGGTTTTGCAGTGCTTTTATTGAGCTAAAGAAATTGCAAACAAATCAACCTGTCAGAACATAGGCCAATATAAGATGCAAAATCGATATTTTTGGCTCTCTCTTATGTGCTGCCTCTACGCTCCCCACCACTGCCACCAAAGTGGTGCATTCCTCATGCTTCCAACAACTCTCTTCCATACGTTTGCTCCATGTTTTGAAAAATGGTGGTTCAATTAGATTTCAGTTATAATCATGGTCTCAAATACCACATGAGTATGCTACACTGGCCTCCTCCAAACATGGGGAAGGCTGTATTTCAGAAACTCATAAAGACTTTTTGCAGAGAGTGTCAATTTGAACAATATACAAGACTTCAATATCCTTTCCAAATCTTTTGATGAACTCTGCGTCCTTCAAGTAGAATGTGTTTAATTGGAAGCCAGCCTTCACTTTTTACATTTGAATTAACCCAGACATCTTTGGTCATAGTAGTAATGATGCCTTAGGCGATCTTTTAGGACATAGTCTATTAGCTACAAAAATCCTATCCCCTGATCTGAATAATAAAGAGGAGGACTCTAATCTGGAGGACAGTGAAGTGGTGCAGCCGAGACATGTTTTTATTGTTTCTCACTGGCCGCATGCACAACCAGGGGAAAGTGGGTGGAAGGACTAGATGAGCACTGCAGAACATTTTACTCCCTTGCTGCAAAGATGGGAATTCATGGTAAGTTGGGCATTCTTTGGGGGAGAGACTCGTGCTTTAAACTGAAATTGTGCTGCTGTCAAACTGTGAGCATCTGAGCAAAAACACAGTTTAAATGACTGGACTATGGAGTTGTCCATGGTCCTGCAACTCTGCCTTGAATGTCACCATTTGAAGGAAGGAAAAGGAAAGCTCCTAGCCATGAACTGGAATCTCTTGCTCTTTTCTGGCTGCTAGAAGAAGTGGTGGTCTTATAAACACAGGCCATGCTCAAATGTTGGGATGTCCCAATGTCAGTGCAGGGATCCCAGTAAGAGATGTTAGAGTAACAATTAATGCCTTATCTGCTGGGCTTGTTTCCACTCCCATTATTGGCAGTGCTGCTTGGAACTCTTTAGATGATTAATTTCAGAAAATAAGCTGGCAGCTGCAGTGTATGGCAAGGCACAGTGTCAAAAGTGAACAAAGCCAGCTTGCTTTCCTCACATGCTATAAAACTGCAGCTGGTTGTGTGGGTCCCTCATGCCTATTCTGAAGTGATAATTTGAAGTGACTCCTCCCTTCCCCTTTTTACATTATCTACCCATTGGCTGGATTAAAGAATGCCAACCAGACATGTATAGAAATCTTACAACCCAGATTTCTTATTCCTTGCCTCATGTCCATCAGATCATTTTATTGTTTATCACACTGGTCCAGCCAGCTGACCACAATTCTCTGGAGACCGGAGCCAAGTTTACACATTAGGAAAATGCAAGTTGAGCATATGGTCCTATGGAAACAAATTTGTTTTAGTAGTGGAAAACAGAATGAGAAAAGCATCTCCTCTCACTCAGGGTTTATTGTTGGCCCAGGATGACCTTGACTTTGTCTTCTAAAGACAAGAAGCCATTTGTCTGAGCTCTATGCTTGACCAGAAAACCCCGCTAACCCCCCAAAAGTGATGATAAGAAGGGAAAGGCCGGTTTTCTCCTACTTCTTCCCTTGGGAGGATTAGAAGGAATGAGAAGAGAATGTAAAAGCCGTAGCTTGACCGCTCTGGGCCCAGCAACTTCAGACTAGCAGTCTCTTAATCTTCCCTCTGATTCTCCCATTCTAAGAATGCAAAATAGCCTATCCCCACTTGCCACAATTATAGTGAGCACTTAAGGTAAGCTCCCCAGCATTCCATATCTACAGAGTTGCCTGTTAGTAAAAGAAACAGCCTAGCTTGGTTTCCTTCCTGCTGCGTTTCTCTAGGAAAAATCAGATGTGTGGCCCTTGTACTTTTTTCGGAAACTGAACACTTCTTCTTTCCTAGTCATCCTGGTGGGGATCAAACCTGACTGTCTCTCCCAATGTTGGCTGAGCTCCCAAGCCAACTGTGAAACTAATGGCAGAGGGCATCATGGTTTAGGCAAGCAAAAAGCTATAGTTCCAATACTTTATCTTGGCTTTTTTACCCTTATACAGTATGTCCTTACATTGGCCCAGTTGTTGGCTGCCCAATAATAAAACCCCTGGATTTGCAATGGACTAAGAACATGTGAGATGTTTTCTAAAGCGTTCCTTCTTTTTCATCTAGGGTTTTACTCATCCTTGCTGTTAATACCTTATGAGTTCTTTCTCATGTGTTCCTTTTCACAGATTTCCTAACACATTTTCCCTTAGTTTTGTTCAGGGAATTTCTTTTCCTGGAAGACCCTTTTATGAATACTGTATACAGCCCAGCTATGAATTTCCCCAAGAACATCAAACATTTGGTTAGAAGGGAGGAGCATTTACAAGTGTTATCTTGAATCTTTTATTCCACATAGTCCCATGGGAAATCCTTCAGGAACCAGTCCCTTCTCATCCAAAGATTTCTGATACATCCTTATCTAGTTAATTCCACCACATATTTGCTCTGTGCAAGTTGAAATACTTAATGTGTGTATGAGGCTCTGGTTCCATTTATAGTCCCTGACAAAAGATTCCAAAAATAGCCCTTTATCTATTTGAAAATGCTGCTGTCTGTTGCTTGTGTGTGATATCAAGCAAGCCTCGGTTATCCAGATGTAATCAACATCACTCACTAAGATGAAGGTTGTCGTCTTCCAAATGGCAACTGCCAGCCACAGGGTAGTGGTATCATAAAGTCAGTGAGGCATTTTGACATCAGAAAAACATGGCTTAGTGTAACCGTCCCCCCTCTGGCCAGCCACAGGGTAGCTATGCTGTTCAACTCTAAAAACTCTGTCAAGCATGGATCCATGCAACAGCACTGCAGGAGATTCCAGCTAATTGGTCTGTGTAGATCTAAGGTGCTTTTTTCTCTTTGTATATCTATACATACTGTATGTACATATATATCTCATTTTATGTATTTGAAACCTTGAATCTGTTAATATATGCTGGAACCCAGCAGGTAGTGTAATAGGCTTGGACTGTAGGAGAAGATGCCCGCTGGCTGGTTTAAGGCAAGCAGTTATGTTGAAAATTTTAATTTCATAGGACAGACTCTTGAATAGCATTAAATAAGCACTCTGCCAGGGTTAAATGAATAGATACTATGGCTCTAACACCACCCTTCAAATGCAAAAAAGTTACCTGTTTGTACTACAATTCCTAACATCCCCAGGTCAGTCTGGCCAGCTTTGCATAAAGGAGTTAGCAGCAGCAATCCTCCTGTGGGGAGGGGGCCGGCCCGGAGAAGAAAGATTTATTTGTCCCTCTTAACAAACTGGAGGCTTTTAACTATGCCACATCTCCTCTTTGCTGGTGCTCATTTTTAGTGTCCTTCAGCTAGCCTTTTGCCTACTTTAGGATTGCAGTTGAATTCACATTTAAATCACAGCCTGCAGTGGTTGGAAGCCCTGAGGTTATTTATAGCCCCCAGGACTGATGTACCTGAGCAGCAGAATACGAAGGCAGCAACTGGTTTGGCTTAATGTGTTCAGTCATTTCAGCAGCCAGTGTGAGGTCCTGCAGTCTCTTCTCAAATTTTGCTCACTATACCACGAGTATTTTTTTAAAGCTGTAATTACTGCCATCTAGGACCAGCATAGGTATTGGTCATGGTGGTGAGAGATGATGGAGATTGTAGTCCAGAACAGCTGAGGGCACTGGGTTGGGGAGAAATGTAAGTTTTTGGAAACCTCTACTTCCTGAAGTTCTCATGCAAATGTCCTCCTTTTTTGATGCGGGTGATCTGCTGACTTCCACTCTCATTTATTGCTAGAGTTCCTTTAGGAGGTTGCTAAAATTAGGATCCTGGGAGTATTGGAAGAAGTGATCCTCCTCCCCCTCCCATTAATGTTTTTCAGTTACTAGGTTTACATACCCTTCACCCTCCACCCACAACCTCTGGCTTTCTATTTCTGACAAATTGCACCAAAGACCAGGGCTCCTCTCTGTAGCATGATTGCATAGAGGATGGCCCTTTTCCTGAAACATGCAAACATCTAGGGGAATTCTTGGTAACTTTTTCTGCTAAATAAATGACCCCATGCAGAACCAAGTAGCACTTCTCAAGAGACCAAGCATGGTAAACGGCAAGGGTGTTTCTTCCCATGTCGTTCCTTCCTCCACATCCATTTCCCACAGTCATACTATCTTTTCCATTTACATGTCTAATCATTTAAAATCTATAGACAGTGTGGGAATGAACACAAACTCACAGATTGTGAATACTAAAGTACTAAGAGTCTGGGTCTTGAATCACTCATTTGGGGCACTCTTACAGCCTGATCTAATGCATATTTACTCAGAGGTAGGCCCACTGCATTAATCTGGACTTAGACTTCATTAAGTGTGCCTCGAATTGCAGCCTTAAGATGATAACAGACATTCCCTTAAACCAGCCAAAGTTGGGCTGTTCACTTTCTGCACAGCCTGGTAGGTTTCTCTGCCATCTGTCCAATTTGTACTGGCCCTGTCTTCACATTTGGTGCTTTCTCTATCTCCCCTCTCCTCCCCAGGTTGTCCATTCATTTTCCTTCTTGCTGGTTCCCCACACCAAATTGCAATGTTGTTGCTGAGCATCCCTCTAAAGCCTAAGCACCCTGTTGTATTGGGGCTATTTTGCACAGTGATGTACGAGATGTCAGACCTTGTGCTGGGTTTGACCAAAAGGTTCCTCATTTGCCTTTTTTCTTCTGTTTTGCTTTTATAGGATAAGGATATGCTGTAAATAACCTGTAATTGAATGGCCTGAATGAGTCTGGGGGAACCAGCCATGGGGGCTGGGCCCTGTGTCTGTGATGCATCATGCTGGGTTTGTTTTGGAGAACTTTTTTTGTATTATGTGTGAGTAACTGTGTTGTGTTGACTCATTTCTGATTGTATGATGATGTACACCTCCCAGCAGTTGCTATGGGCTAATGGGAGAAGGCTGCAGCAGAACACCTTCTTCCAGTGAGTCTTGGTCTCCTCTGTTTCTCATGCTGCTTCTGCTGCATTTCATCAATACTTTTCACTAAATTGGTAATGATAAGACTAACCAAGATGTTCAGAAAAGGCTGGTGCAGTAAGATCAAAAAACCTAGCTAGGTCTGCTAAGTATTTTTCTTTGGTTAAATGTTACAGTAATGGGATTTCTAAGACAGAAAAAAGATTTCCGGTAGTGTTAGGTCTCAGTTAAGTGGACCTAAGTGGAATGGACCCAATTCCTATCAAATTAGAATTTTGAAGGACAGCTGGATAGGTATCTTACTGGAATCTGCATGGTTCCCAGATCATATTGAGAGAGGTAGGCACAGAATAGCCTTTTGTAGCAAGGGGGTTCTCATCCTCACTCTATTCTTGCTTCCTGCATTATCATGACATACTGCTCTTAATAAGTATACCACAATATGGTAAATAGAAGATAGGATTATCGTGTCTGTTAGGGGGCTACTAGTGTGCATATTTTAAATACATGCAGAATTAAAAGATTATTGTTTAGGATTGAGTTATTTCCCTTTTCCTTAATAAGAAAAATAACCTAACTGGATGTAATCTAAATGGAAAAACCTGGCCCTCTACTTAGCCCTCTAAGGCACTGGTCCCCAACCTGGGGCCTCCAGATGTTCTCAGACTTCAGTTCCCAGAAATCCTGGCCAGCAGAGGTGATGGGGAAGGCTTCTGGTAGTTGTAGTCCAAGAACATCTGGAGGCCCAAGGTTGGGGACCACTGCTCTAAGGTGTTCCTTCTTATAGAGCAAAGCAGACATTTTGAATTCACTTCTAGTACATTTCTCAAGCTAACTGTGGGCCAAATAATAAATTTGGCTTCCATTTTTATCACAATAACTCAATCCAATGCAGTATTATGGACACTCCTTCCATGTCCCACACACAATTAAGTATGTTGCAGTAAAATTCTATCCAAATTTATTCTGAATCAAGTTTTGCTGTGTTTTAGTGGCAAACTGTGTGGAAGCAGAACATTTGCAAGACCAATGTTCAGTTTCTTAAAACTAA